>NC_088395.1:112394642-113064285 GCF_037993035.2 Macaca fascicularis
TTTTTTTAGGTAGGAAAGTTTCTTCACATCCTTGCCATTTTGCAAATATAGCTTAATTAAGTCAGCCAACAAATAATGCTTGAGCACCCATAAAGCACATAGCACTATGCATTATACATTGCAAGTTTCTGAAGCAGGAGCTGAAGCTGAAGCTGAATTGAGGCCACAGGCATACTAGGCTATTGTGCCTTCATAGTACAGTGCTACAAGTCCAGAGTTATGTCTTGGTTCCACCTTCATCCTGTGACATTGTGATAATGTGCCTCAAGAGTAGGGATTAGTCTTTCTTAAGGAACCCTCAGGCTACTCTAGCATAGGAAACATTAAATTTACCTATTAAATAACATTGCTTTGAATGTGTAAACCATTCTGTAATAAAAATTCAAAAAATACATTTATTGAATGCACACTATATCCCAAGTACCATGTTACATACTAGGTGCTAGTTAGAATGATCAGACTACATTTTTTAGGAGTGGTCATTTTTATTAAGTTAGTTTTAGTAGAGATAAGGAAGGAAGTATTTTCTGTATGACCGTGACTGCTTTATTTGAAGAGGGAGTGATGGGTAATGGAAAGGAATCAGAGAGGTTGGAAAAAATGAAAAGAGGAAATTGGGACATAGTTTTTTTGTTTTTGTTCCTGGATGTAGAAAGTCTAACGAAGCTTCTAAAGAATAAGACTCCAAGAAGAAGCTTTTCCTCAATAAGAGAACAGGTTGAATATTTGCAATGGGGGTGAAAAAAACAGCATAGGCTAAATAAATTGAGACTCAGGGGGCCAAATTAGTGGAAATTGCTGAGGCTTACAGGCCTTGGAGAAAAATGGAATATTGCTATCTTGGCCGTGACAACTCTCCAACTGTGGAATAAAATCCAGGCCTCTGAGTTGCAGGCTTGACTTTTTCTTAATATGTTATACCAAAATTTTCTTTTGCTTCCCAATAAATCTTGAGGGAGGATGAAGCAGTTAGTAGCTGACAGGTAAGAAAGGGGAAAGTAAATGTCATGGGATTTCTGCTCCCAAGAGGTCATAATTATTTTTCACAACTACTTTAATCTGTTTAATATGTTCACAGATATATATTGAGAAGGAATTCAAATTATGTGTTTGGTGTATTGGGGTAACACAAAATATATTATGTCATTTCTGCAGATGCTTAATCCAGTTGATTGTTATAAAGTTCTTCCAGGAGCAGGAAAAAATAAATTTAAATATTTGGAGACAAATACACATTTCTAAACAAAAGCCAAAACTAATAAATTCTTTATAGCATGGTGGCTTTGGTCAACCAGATAAAAACATCCCAATTATGAAAATCCTTATGAAACGTAAGTATAAATCTCTGTGGGGAAATAATGCAGTTACCTAAAAATAGGCATACAAAATTGCCTAATTGCTGCTAAACTTATATATTTAATGCTATTTTTAATGTATCAGTCTTAGGAAAATTTATCTGTATATTATTTTATAAACCACTTTAAAGAGTGGTGAGGGTGGGTTGGGCAGTGTTAGAAGTAATAATGTAATCTTTAGTGTATCAAAAAGCAAATTTTGTTTTATTTTGCTTTTGCATATATATGTATGTGTATATATATATAATTATGGTCAGATTTTCAGAGTAAGTTCTGTTAAGGTGGTTAAAGTATCAAGAGTTCTTCCTTTAGTTTATCCTCTAGTAGTTGACCACTAAAAACTAGTTAACTAGGTCCTCATCACATTTCATAAAACACTCTTTGGAAAATAGCACTTCAGCAGTTGTTACTCTTGAAATAAGAATAGTCCTAACCTGATTTTAGGACTTCCAGCAATGTACCATACTTGTGCATCTGTGTCTAAGGTAGTTGTGTGGGTGGTGCCAAAATTGCCCGTGGAGATTAATGTGCTGCTGTAGCTCTCTGAGGGTGTCCTCTTATAATTTTATGATGCTGAGGCTACTCTGAAGGCAGGCTTCTAAAAAGAAGCTTATCAGTAAGACTAAATTAAAATATCAAAGAATATAAAAAGACATAAACAGATCTTTATCCTGCAGTTTTATTTTTTCCTGCTTACCTACACCCAGGTTGTAATAAGTTCCTCCTCTACCAGAGGATAAAGAGAGGGAAAATGAAGTGTGAATTGTGTATTATTTCAATTGGAGAAATTATGATATGGTGGTAGTTTATGTGTAATTGTGTTAGAAAACTAAGAAAGCTCCTTTTGGGTTTGTACTTCTTAGGCAGAGTCCCTTTATGACTAGGAAAAGAAGGTTAGATTGTTCAGGGTCCCCTGAGGGAAAGAAGATTGATTATATTCTAAGCACTGCCAGTAACATTTTGTATAAATCATTAACTCTGAAAAGAAAACAAAACAAAACAAAAATACTACCATGATTTAAAAGGAGAAGTCCAAGAATCCTCAGAGAAAGACAGCTTTTCTTGACTCTGAGAAAAGTAAAATAAAATAAATTAAATTATTGAATGTTTGAATTGGGTGAAAAAAAGATGGAGATTTAAATATTAGTCACTTTAGAGATAGTGACCTCAATGTTCTAAAAACGGATAACATTTACTGAGTGCTTACAGCTCATAAGAGCATTACGAGGTGACTGCCACTGTTTTCATCATCCTACCATCTCACAAATGAGGAAATAGGATTCAAGAACTTGAGTTACTGAACAGGTTCACAAAGCTAGGATATTGCCTTGCAAAGTCAGGATTTAAACCAAAATTTGCTTGACCCCAGGTCTGTATCTTAACCATAATATAGTATATTGAGCTCAACAGATACAAGCCAAAGTCAAAAAGCATTCAATTAGATTAGCCAGTTGAAAAAACAATCTGCCCAAGTGCAAAAATTTATAAGAAACTGCTGAGCTGAGGTCGGTAATGAAGATCATTAATGATGTGTCCCTCCAACATATTTGTTTCCTTCCTGATGGGCACTAAGACAGTCTAGTCTTAGGGTCTTTTTCTGGAATTTAATAGATTTCAGAAATGGGTGTGGACAAGCAGATAGTCTTTACAGGATATTCAAAGCTCATGACTAAATTTCTACTCAGACTCCTGGAAGCCATGAGAAGGTAGAGAAGTACTTACTGTCAACCTCTTCACTCTCTTCTTGTGGGCAGAGGCCCATCTCTGAGGCAAGGGTGTTTTTCCTGTTTTATTGCTTCTACTGGGATCCCTGGAAAAGAGGGAAACAACAAAGGTTCATTGAAAGTTAGTGCTTCCCTTGTAGATGATTGGTTTCAGACTGGTAGGAATTTTAAAAATCAACACATTAAAAAACAGTTTGTGTATTTTCTAATGAATGCATTTCTGAAAACGAGTGAAGATTAAAATATGTAAAACTTAGGGGACCCTCATTTGTTCCCTGCCTGAGAACAGAGATGCCAGAGTCTGGGCTGAATAAATTACATGTAGGTCTAAGTGGCTATAGCTTAGAAGGTTAGAGGGTGGCAGAGGCAGAGAGTTAAGCAGGTGGATGGAAACAGTAGGGGTTTGCAGGTGAGGAGGTAAATACAAGGTGTGCTATTTAAGTAAAATTGTTCTTATATTGTTCTCATCAGATGAGCATGCAGGTTTGAACAGAAATTACAGCTTTAAGACTTTCCTCATGGTTAACCTCTACAAGAATTTTGCAAGCAGCTGAATTCCTCCCACCTTTCCACAAAATGAAGTGTTGCAATGACAGTAGAAAACCAGTTACAAAGCTTGGGGTGGATGCCTAAGAATTCATTAGTCTATAGTTCATGAATTTATTTAAGGGCAGGAACCTGGACTGTTTAATTTCAAATCTATTCTTAGAATACCTAGTAAAATGCGTTGTACATATTAGGCAGCAGGGCATAAGGGATAAATTGCAAGCAGAAATTTCAATGCAGACTGTTTTGTATATTTTCTGTTACCCACACTCATATGCTCCTTTTATTAGTAGTATTATCATTCCACAAGCAGATGTTATGAGAAACATTGGCTATGTTCAAAAAATCTATCTTAATCACCTTTGTGATCTCTTTGGGACTAGCACAATACCGTATACATATGGGTGCTTGATACAATTTCTTCTGGAACTAAAATGATATGTGCAAAAGTGACCCCCCTCCCATATGACTATTTTTACAGGGGCTCTCTGCAGATGTGCCTTGATGGAAAGGACTGAGCAATGACACCCTGTTAAGCCAATGCTGGAGACAGGTTGGCCTTTCAAAATTATACCACCTAAGTAACTTTCTATTCTGACTATAAAAAGGTGGCACTGTGTAGAGATAAATATTTCCAAAGGATGGAAATATTAGCCTTACTTTTTTATTACTTTCTGCTGAATGAGTCATTTAGGAAGCTTGAAAGAGTATATTTTTTCTCTGGGTACTGTAGTTTGCTGTAGTGTTATTGGCATGACCAAGTATAAGGATGGCTTCAAGAGAGTCTCATACCTTCAGGAAGATGTCTAGAATATGTGTAAATATTTCCTGACTTGGAGGATTGGCAGCTGTTAGAAAGAAAAACACATATAAATAAGAGCCTACAAATGCCCTTGCTTCTTGTGGCCTTCTACCTACGATTGGCAGTTGCTGTAATGGTTTTTTAAAATTATCTTACATTTTAGTAAATTTCAAAAAAAGAAAATTAAATGGCTTGAAATGTTAAACTCTAAAAGCTTCAGTAATGTTTATTTTGCAGGTCCTGCACTGTGTGTGTGTATATGTGTGTGTGGTGGGCGGGGGGGGGGTGCTTTTTCCGTCCCATGTCCTAGGAAAACCCTGTCAGTCTGAACAGTTGCTCACCATATGTATATGCTTGATTTATGCCTTTTCATACTTTAACAACATATTTTACTCTATAAGAGGTAGTGGTATCTTCCCCTCTACTGCACTAAGAGCAAGGAGGAACATACGTGAGTAGAAAGGTGCCTACTAGTTTAAAAGAAGTGTGAAATCGAGAGGTGATACTGGTAGGGAGCAGAGTCTGTGTATATCCCAGCCATTGCGATGTGAAAATTGGTTTGACTGATTTCTTCACCACCACCACTACTGCCCCCACCCCAAAATATACAGACATAATTAGTTGGTTATTAGATGGAAATAACCAAAATGTTTGTTGGAATCTGGGACACATAGCCTTACTAAAATGGAAAATGATTCTTTTACATTGCATCCAAATGCTTTTCAGGACTTCTCAGGCAGATCTGAATGTCTGGATTCAAGGGAAGGAGATTAGTGAAGTATAACTCACTGTCAACCTACCTTTCTGAGGCCCTTCAGATGGGATACCCGGGAATGAGGCCAGTACGTTCCAGATAAACCTCCCCCCATTTCCTCTACTTTTATGAATCTGGCAGTGGTATGAGTGATAGGTGAGTTGCATCAGGAGAGACTTTACAGAAATCCATATGGCTGGCTAATGTATAAAATATAATTTGTTTAAAAAAATAAATAGCAAAGTAGCTATTTTCATTATTCCATTGAGGTTGACCTGTAAAGCCTTCCTCACTCCACAAAACAGGAGAATTTGTAATTTTTAAATAGGCAAAGTTTCTGCCTCTCAGCAGCTGGTGTATATAGTAATGTGCTCCCATCTCCATTGTAAGTGCTCATATCTTTTGAGTTCTGTTGGCGTTGTGAATCGCCTTGCCATTGACTTGTGTTTTATATATCATTATGCACTTGGTAGAAAACTACAATTCAGTTTGAATGAATTACAGTAACAGAGATTTAGTGCCTGAGGATGTGTCTGTAGGTTTATATGGAAGCAAAAGCCATTTGAGTTTCTTTTATTATTATTATTATTATTATTATTATTATACTTTAAGTTCTAGGGTACATGTGCATAACGTGCAGGTTTGTTACATATGTATACTTGTGCCATGTTGCTGTGCTGCACCCATCAACTCGTCAGCACCCATCAACTCGTCATTTACATCAGGTATAACTCCCAATTCAATCCTTCCCCTCTCTCCCCTCCCCATGATAGGCCCCAGTGTGTGATGTTCCCCTTCCCAAGTCCAAGTGATCTCATTCTTCAGTTCCCACCTATGAGTGAGAACATGCAGTGTTTGGTTTTCTGTTCTTGTGATAGTTTGCTAAGAATGATGGTTTCCAGCTGCATCCATGTCCCTACAAAGGACACAAACTCATCCTTGTTTATGGCTGCATAGTATTCCATGGTGTATATGTGCCACATTTTCTTAATCCAATCTGTCACTGATGGACATTTGGGTTGATTCCAAGTCTTTGCTATTGTAAATAGTGCCGCAATCAACATACATGTGCATGTGTCTTTATAGCAGCATGATTTATAATCCTTTGGGTATATACCCAGTAATGGGATGGCTGGGTCATATGGTACATCTAGTTCTAGATCCTCGAGGAATCGCCATACTGTTTTCCATAATGGTTGAACTACTTTACAATCCCACCAACAGTGTAAAAGTGTTCCTATTTCTCCACATCCTCTCCAGCACCTGTTGTTTCCTGACTTTTTAATGATCGCCATACTAAGTGGTGTGAGATGGTATCTCATTGTGGATTTGATTAGCATTTCTCTGATGGCCAGTGATGATGAGCATTTTTTCATGTGTCTGTTGGCTGTATGAATGTCTTCTTTTGAGAAATGTCTGTTCATATCCTTTGCCCACTTTTTGATGGGGTTGTTTGTTTTTTTCTTGTAAATTTGTTTGAGTTCTTTGTAGGTTCTGGATATTAGCCCTTTGTCAGATGAGTAGATTGCAAAAATTTTCTCCCATTCTGTAGGTTGCCTGTTCACTCTGATGGTAGTTTCTTTTGCTGTGCAGAAGCTCTTTAGTTTAATGAGATCCCATTTGTCAATTTTGGCTTTTGCTGCCGTTGCTTTTGGTGTTTTAGACATGAAGTCTTTGCCCATGACTATGTCCTAAATGGTACTACCTAGGTTTTCCTCTAGGATTTTTATGGTATTAGGTCTAACATTTAAGTCTCTAATCCATCTTGAATTAATTTTCGTATAAGGAGTAAGGAAAGGATCCAGTTTCAGCTTTCTACTTATGGCTAGCCAATTTTCACAGCACCATTTATTAAATAGGGAATCCTTTCCCCATTTCTTGTTTTTCTCAGGTTTGTCAAAGATCAGATGGCTGTAGATGTCTGGTATTATTTCTGAGGACTCTGTTCTGTTCCATTGGTCTATATCTCTGTTTTGGTACCAGTACCATGCTGTTTTGGTTACTGTAGCCTTGTAGTATAGTTTGAAGTCAGGTAGCGTGATGCCTCCAGCTTTGTTCTTTTGACTTAGGATTGTCTTGGAGATGCGGGCTCTTTTTTGGTTCCATATGAACTTTAAAGCAGTTTTTTCCAATTCTGTGAAGAAACTCATTGGTAGCTTGATGGGGATGGCATTGAATCTATAAATAACCTTGGGCAGTATGGCCATTTTCACGATATTGATTCTTCCTATCCATGAGCATGGTATGTTCTTCCATTTGTTTGTGTCCTCTTTTATTTCACTGAGCAGGGGTTTGTAGTTCTCCTTGAAGAGGTCCTTTACATCCCTTGTAAGTTGGATTCCTAGGTAGTTTATTCTCTTTGAAGCAATTGTGAATGGAAGTTCATTCCTGATTTGGCTCTCTGTTTGTCTGTTACTGGTGTATAAGAATGCTTGTGATTTTTGCACATTAATTTTGTATCCTGAGACTTTGCTGAAGTTGCTTTTCAGCTTAAGGAGATTTTGGGCTGAGTTGATGGGGTTTTCTAAATATACAATCATGTCATCTGCAAACAGGGACAATTTGACTTCTTCTTTTCCTAACTGAATACCCTTGATTTCTTTCTCTTGCCTGATTGCCCTAGCCAGAACTTCCAACACTATGTTGAATAGGAGTGGTGAGAGAGGGCATCCCTGTCTTGTACCAGTTTTCAAAGGGAATTTTTCCAGTTTTTGCCCATTCAGTATGATATTGGCTGTGGGTTTGTCATAAATAGCTCTTATTATTTTGAGGTACGTTCCATCAATACCGAATTTATTCAGTGTTTTTAGCATGAAGGGCTGTTGAATTTTGTCAAAAGCCTTTTCTGCATCTATTGAGATAATCATGTGGTTCTTGTCTTTGGTTCTGTTGATATGCTGGATTATGTTTATTAATTTGTGAATGTTCAACCAGCCTTGCATCCCAGGGATGAAGCCCACTTGATCATGGTGGCTAAGCTTTTTGATGTGTTGCTGAATCCGGTTTGCCAGTATTTTATTGAGGATTTTTGCATCGATGTTCATCAGGGATATTGGTCTAAAATTCTCTTTTTTTGTTGTGTCTCTGCCAGGCTTTGGTATCAGGATGATGTTGGCCTCATAAAATGAGTTAGGGAGGATTCTCTCTTTTTCTATTGATTGGAATAGTTTCAGAAGGAATGGTACCAGCTCCTCCTTGTACCTCTGGTAGAATTCAGCGGTGAATCCATCTGGTCCTGGACTTTTTTTGGTTGGTAGGCTATTAATTATTGCCTCAATTTCAGAGCCTGCTATTGGTCTATTCAGGGATTCAACTTCTTCCTGGTTTAGTCTTGGAAGAGTGTAAGTGTCCAGGAAATTATCTATTTCTTCTAGATTTTCCACTTTATTTGCATAGAGGTGTTTATAGTATTCTCTGATGGTAGTTTGTATTTCTGTGTGGTCGGTGGTGATATCCCCTTTATCATTTTTTATTGCGTCTATTTGATTCTTCTCTCTTTTCTTCTTCATTAGTCTTGCTAGCAGTCTGTCAATTTTGTTGATCTTTTCAAAAAACCAACTTCTGGATGCATTGATTTTTTGGAGGGTTTTTTGTGTCTCTATCTCCTTCAGTTCTGCTCTGATCTTAGTTATTTCTTGCCTTCTGCTAGCTTTCGAATGTGTTTGCTCTTGCTTCTCTAGGTCTTTTAATTGCGATGTTAGAGTGTCAATTTTAGATCTTTCCTGCTTTCTCTTGTGGGCATTTAGTGCTATAAATTTCCCTCTACACACTGCTTTAAATGTGTCCCAGAGATTCTGGTATGTTGTATCTTTGTTCTCATTGGTTTCAAAGAACATCTTTATTTCTGCCTTCATTTCGTTATGTACCCAGTAGTCATTCAGGAGCAGGTTATTCAGTTTCCATGTAGTTGAGCGGTTTTGATTGAGTTTCTTAGTCCTGAGTTCTAGTTTGATTGCACTGTGGTCTGAGAGACAGTTTGTTATAATTTCTGTTCTTGTACATTTGCTGATGAGTGCTTTACTTCCAATTATGTGGTCAATTTTGGAATAAGTGTGATGTGGTGCTGAGAAGAATGTATATTCTGTTGATTTGGGGTGGAGAGTTCTATAGATGTCTATTAGGTCTGCTTGCTGCAGAGATGAGTTCAATTCCTGGATATCCTTGTTAACTTTCTGTCTCGTTGATCTGTCTAATGTTGACAGTGGAGTGTTGAAGTCTCCCATTATTATTGTATGGGAGTCTAAGTCTCTTTGTAAGTCTCTAAGGACTTGCTTTATGAATCTGGGTGCTCCTGTATTGGGTGCATATATATTTAGGATAGTTAGCTCTTCCTGTTGAATTGATCCCTTTACCATTATGTAATGGCCTTCTTTGTCTCTTTTGATCTTTGATGGTTTAAAGTCTGTTTTATCAGAGACTAGTATTGCAACCCCTGCTTTTTTTTTCTCCATTTGCTTGGTAAATCTTCCTCCATCCCTTTATTTTGAGCCTGTGTATGTCTCTGCATGTGAGATGGGTCTCCTGAATACAGCAGACTGATGGGTCTTGACTCTTTATCCAGTTTGCCAGTCTGTGTCTTTTAATTGGAGCATTTAGTCCATTACATTTAAGGTTAATGTTATGTGTGAACTTGATCCTGCCATTATGATATTAACAGGTTATTTTGCTTGTTAGTTGATGCAGTTTCTTACTAGCTTCGATGGTCTTTACATTTTGGCATGTTTTTGCAACAGCTGGTACCGGTTGTTCCTTTCCATGTTTAGTGCTTCCTTCAGGGTCTCTTGTAAGGCAGGCCTGGTGGTGACAAAATCTCTAAGCATTTGCTTATCTGTAAAGGATTTTATTTCTTTATTCCTTCACTTATGAAACTTAGTTTGGCTGGATATGAAATTCTGGGTTTAAAATTCTTTTCTTTAAGAATGTTGAATATTGGCCCCCACTCTCTTCTGGCTTGGAGAGTTTCTGCCGAGAGATCTGCTGTTAGTCTGATGGGCTTCCCTTTGTGGGTAACCCGACCTTTCTCTCTGGCTGCCCTTAAGATTTTTTCCTTCATTTCAACTTTGGTGAATCTGGCAATTATGTGTCTTGGAGTTGCTCTTCTCGAGGAGTATCTTTGTGGCGTTCTCTGTATTTCCTGGATTTGAATGTTGGCCTGCCCTACTAGGTTGTGGAAGTTCTCCTGGATGATATCCTGAAGAGTGTTTTCCAACTTGGTTCCATTTTCCCCCTCACTTTCAGGCACCCGAATCAGACGTAGATTTGGTCTTTTTACATAATCCCATACTTCTTGCAGGCTTTGTTCATTTCTTTTTCTTCTTTTTTCTTTTGGTTTCTCTTCTTGCTTCATTTCATTCATTTGATCCTCAATCGCTAATACTCTTTCTTCCAGTTGATCGAGTCGGTTATTGAAGCTTTTGCATTTCTCACGTATTTCTCGTGTCATGGTTTTCATCTCTTTCATTTCATTTATGACCTTCTCTGCATTAATTACTCTAGCCATCAATTCTTCCACTTTTTTTTTCAAGATTTTTAGTTTCTTTGCACTGGGTACGTAATTCCTCCTTTAGCTCTGAGAAGTTTGATGGACTGAAGCCTTCTTCTCTCATCTCGTCAAAGTCATTCTCCGTCCAGCTTTGATCCGTTGCTGGCGATGAGCTGCGCCCCTTTGCCGGGGGAGATGAGCTCTTATTTTTTGAATTTCCAGCTTTTTTGCCCTGCTTTTTCCCCATCTTTGTGGTTTTATCTGCCTCTGGTCTTTGATGATGGTGACGTACTGATGGGGTTTTGGTGTAGGTGTCCTTCCTGTTTGATAGTTTTCCTTCTAACAGTCAGGACCCTCACCTGTAGGCCTGTTGGAGATTGCTTGAGGTCCACTCCAGACCCTGTTTGCCTGGGTATCAGCAGCAGAGGCTGCAGAAGATAGAATATTTCTGAACAGCGAGTGTACCTGTGTGATTCTTGCTTTGGAAGCTTCCTCTCAGGGGTGTACTCCACCCTGTGAGGTGTGGGGTGTTGGTCTGCCCCTAGTGGGGGATGTCTCCCAGTTAGGTTATTCAGGGGTCAGGGACCCACTTGAGCAGGCAGTCTGTCCCTTCTCAGATCTCAACCTCCGTGTTGGGAGATCCACTGCTCTCTTCAAAGCTGTCAGACAGAGTCGTTTGCGTCTGCAGAGGTTTCTGCTGCTTTTGTTATTGTTTACTGTGCCCTGTCCCCAGAGGTGGAGTCTACAGAGACAGGCAGGTTTCCTTGAGCTGCTATGAGCTCCACCCAGTTTGAGCTTCCCAGCAGCTTTGTTTACCTACTTAAGCCTCAGCAATGGCGGGCGCCCCTCCCACAGCCTGGCTGCTGCCTTGCCAGTAGATCACAGACTGCTGTGCTAGCAATGAGGGAGGCTCCGTGGGCGTGGGACCCTCCCAGCCAGGTGTGGGATATAATCTCCTGGTGTGCCTGTTTGCTTAAAGCGCAGTATTGGGGTGGGAGTTACCCAATTTTCCAGGTGTTGTGTGTCTCAGTTCCCCTGGCTGGGAAAAGGGATTCCCTTCCCCCTTGCACTTCCAAGGTGAGGCGATGCCTCGCCCTGCTTCAGCTCTCGCTGGTTGGGCTGCAGCAGCTGACCAGCACTGATTGTCCGGCATTCCCTAGTGAGATGAACCCAGTACCTCAGTTGAAAATGCAGAAATCACCGGTCTTCTGTGTCGCTCGCTGGGAGTTGGAGACTGGAGCTGTTCCTATTCGGCCATCTTGCTCCGCCCCACCATTTGAGTTTCTAATGATGCCACTTGCCCTCTATTTGCGTTGAAACATGCAGAATGAGATGTGGACCCAAGCAATTTCCTTAGCCTCAGTCAAGTTTTTTCATTCTAAAAAAAGATATGAGGGCAGGGACTAGATAATATTCATTGTTTCTTTTATATTCCGTGCAGTAGCACTGTGCTGAATCAAACTTTGTTGGTTAATTCTATATTTTGTGGTTTTCCTTATTCAAATCTTATATTCCAGGGCCCTGATGACCAGATAGAGGGGTGAAGGAATAGATCCTGGGAAGTGGGGAAAGAGAGAAATTAGATACAAGAGACCTTAGAACTAGGGTTGCCAGATTTGGCAAATAAAAATACAGGATGCCAAGTTAAATCTGATTTTGATGGAGAACAAATACATTTTTAATGTGAGTATTTCCCAACAGCATATAGTTATACTAAAAAAAATGTTTATTTGAAATTCAAATTTAAATGGGCATGTTCTGTACTTTATTTGCCAACCTTATACAGAACCAACTTTACCCCCGTCACAGATTTGCCACCTGACAACGTCATGTTAAGAAAGAAGAAAGAAACTGACTCTCCCACCTGCTGTGGTGTGGCAGAGAATCCCAGATCAGCCTATCTAAGAAGCTGCCAAAGGGTGGGGAGGAGGTGGTCTTCTGGTCCCAGAACAGCTGCTACTCCTCCCTGCTTCTTCTGGCAAATGTTTTGTGGTGCTTTCAGGGCTTTATAGGAATGCTGCTTTGCTGGCAGCTGTAGGGATCATTGACTCCAGGTGAGTAATTCTCGCCTAATTGAGGGGCTGGGTCAAGAAAAAAAGAAGAGTTTTCTCCTTGACATGCCAAGGAGAGCATTTGCCTGCTCAGTCCCCTAGGCTGCAGAAGAGAATCAAGGTCACTCTGGGTTTATTTTTTCCTACCCCATAAGGGAAAGGGCTCAGGGTTGGTAACTTGAATTGATTAGTCACTCTCCAGTTTTATTATACCTAATACAGGCCCAAGCCTCTAGGGTGATTGCAATCAATATCAATCAATGATGTTAATTTTTTTGGTGAAAGATCTTATGTTCTTCTGTTTCACAGGCCAGGCTATCACTGGCTTTAATCTATAGATTTCTCACAGAAAGACCATTTGTGTCATTTAGAGCCCCGTTGCATGCGGTCCATCTCTGTGATTTTTAAGTTAAATTACTCATTTTATCTGTGATATTGGGAAATTTACCTTAAGGAAGGATATGTAGGACATGAATTGTCAGTGTGTGAAGTGGAATTGAGGCATATTGCCAGCAGAACTGCTTAAATTCAACTGTCATATCACCCTGCTCTTAATTCTGTCAACATAGCTCAGAGAATATACTATTTTTTTTCTGTTTTGTAAATAATGTTCCTCGAGGATAAATGACAATCTGCAAAGGAATAACACTTCTTTAGATCCTAAAAAGATTCCAAAAGAGGCAGCAATACACTGTAGATCTCCAGATAATGTAATATTGTTAGTTATGTCCTCTCTGAATTTGCTAAGGGTCTTAGTGGAGAGAGAGATAGAGTCAGAAACAGTGTCACCATCTCTCAGCCCTCGGGAACTTCATTTGCTGTACTTTCTACCATCATCAACTCTCTTTCTAGTTCTTCAGGAAAATTAGTTTCTCATTAAAAAGTGGGGGAGACTATTTGCTGTAATGTACAGATACAAAATAAATAAGTCTTAGATTCTAGCCAATTACAGTTCAAGATACCTTTAATTAAGAGCTTATTGTATACCAGATACTATTCTATATGCTTTATAGGCATTAAGTCATTTGATCCTCATAGGAATCCCATGAAGTAGTTTTTATAAATGTTATTCTCATTTTGTATATGTAACTGAGGCATAGTGAAGTTAAATAACTTGTCTAAAGTCATGCAGTAAGTGTCTGAGCCAGGTCTGTAATGAGATATCCCTGGCCTGTAAAGCCCTCACTTTTAACTGTGCCATATAAAACTACAGAAGAATTGTCAAGTTAAAAAAAAGCAGTACATTTGTACATGATATACTCAAATCAGTAAAGAACTGGAAGGTAGTTCCACCAGGCCCCCAAGAAACATTTATAATGAGGATCCAATGTCTACAACTCTCCTAGTTCCAGTACCGTTATTGTTTTCCTCTAGTCTGTGTCAAAGAGACTTTCTAATGAAAACAGAGAGAATTAATGAATTATCTTTTCAGTCATTTGATAAAGCCAAATTACATGGCACATTATATGGGGAATATTAGAAGCTACTTGAAAAAATAATTAGCCATTCATGAAGTGCCTGTTCTGAATAGTAAATATTTAAGAAAGATTCAAGTCAATTTTCTAAGAGCTAGCTTTTTATTACAGAATAAGTTTTATGTAAAATATTTCAACAGCAGCATGCCCAGTGCACAATATAGTTTTGGAACCAACCAGAACAGGAATAAATTAGGCATGCTATTGATATTGTGCTACATGATTTCAAAACGGAAAGTTCTTCTCTGAAAAACACTAGACAGTTGAAGCATTTAAAAGACTAATCACTTTGATAAGAGCCCTTACCAGGAAGGTATCAGTTTAGGTTCATGGAATACATTCTAGGTCGTCAGCTGAAAATTCATGTACAGACTTACTTTGACATGTTTAGAGTATGCAGCTTCCATCTTTCTATAATCATGTCATACTAGTCCCCTGCCATGCCACAGTGGGAGCATGTGCTTTGGTGTCACATAGATCTGACTTTAACTCATAGCTCCATGAGGTGAGTGACCAGGGAGTGAGTTGCCTAACTTCCCTAAGCCACAGTTTCACAAAAATAATGGGGACAATAAAACACATTATGCAATGTATCTCTTACCATCCCATGAAAAAACAGGCAAAAGTTTTTTATCAATATGGAGACCAGTATTAAAATGTTATTAGCATCACAAGTGGACAAATTGGTAGATAAATGACTTTAATACAAAGTTTATTTTAATATTCCCTAATCTGAAGCTGAGGCAGATGAGGAAGAATCAAACTTTACCACAGGACAGAGCTGGTAGGACTCCATTCAGGTCATAGGTCAATCCATTATTTATAGATAACAAAACTCAAGCCCTGAGAGGGGAAGTGACTTCCTTGAGGTCAAATAACTAAAGATGTAGAGCGTTCCTTTGCTATAGAAATACCACGTCCTTCTCCTTCCCTAACTCACTCCCACTTACTCAAGGTTTCCCAGATATTACCTAATACTCTAATTTCCAAGTACTCATCCTCTAAGTATCTTACTTCTAGGAATCTGAAGGTGAAATATCTCATTACTTTTCCTTCTCACATAAGATTGTGAATAATTAAAATGGTAATTCTGATTGATAGTAATAGCTATTCTTATTATAACAGTGAAACTATAATATTTTTCAAATCAGAGATGATTCAGATGTACCTCCAGAATCTTATGAGTGACAGCTATGAGTAAATGATATTATTCAATTTAAGTTAAGGAGGCTTATTGATGTTCATCAAAATACAAGGAGAAAAATATCTCATAAATCAGCCTTAAGTTACTGCAGCTTCTAACAAATGAACCTCTATGTTCAGTTCATATCAGCCCCACTTCACATCTCTTTTTTTTTTTTTAAGTTATTTCATTTTAATTTTATATCTCACCTCCTCAGTCTTTCTTTAGATACTGACAATTTCAGTGTGGTTAACAACTGTGACTGATAGGAATCTTTTCAATATTTTTGGACAGAATCTGGAAATATATTAATGATTTATTAGTTGATTTTCCAGAATCTGTTTCCACCATTCTTATCTTCATATGCTTTTTGTTATTATGTAAAATTTTGGTAATTTGTCTCTGGTATATTAGATTTTGATGAACATTTGAAAGCACTGAATCAAATCAAAGTTTAGCCTGCCTGCCTTGCCTTAAAATGTCTCTCTGTATTGTGTCTTATGCGGCCCTTTGTATTAGTCTGTTTTCATGCTGCTGATAAAGACATACCAGAGATTGGGAATAAAAAGAGGTTTAATTGGACTTACAGTTCTGTATGGCTGGGGAGGCATCAAAATCCTGGTGGGAGGTGAAAGGCACTTCTTGCATGGTGGCGGCAAGAGAAAATGAGGAAGAAGCAAGAGTGGAAACCTGAATAAACCCATCAGCTCTCATGAGACTTATTCACTATCATGAGAATAGCATGGGAAAGACTGGCCCCCATGATTCAATTACCTCCCCCTGGGTCCCTCCCACAACACGTGGCAATTCTGGGAGATACAATTCAAGTTGATATTTGGGTGGAGAGACAGCCAAACCATATCATACCACCCCTGGCCCCTCCAAATCTCATGTCCTCATATTATAAAACTAATCATGCCTTCCCAACAGTCCTACGTTAACCCAAAAGTCCACAGTCCAAAGTCTCATCTGAGACAAGGCAAGTCCCTTCTGCCTATGAGCCTGTAAAATAAAAAGTTAATTACTTTCCAGGTACAAGGAGGGTACCAGAATTGTGTAAATATACCTGCTGCAAATGGGAGACATTGGCCAAAACACAGGGGTTACAGGGCCCATGTAAGTCCGAAATCCAGTGGGGCAGTCAATTTTAAAGCTCCAAAATGATCTCCTTTGACTCCAGGTCTCACATTCAGGTCACACTGACGCAATACGTGGGTTTTCATGGTCTTGGGCAGCTCCACCTCTGTGGCTTTGCAGGGTACATATGTATTTCCTCCTGGCTGCTTTCATGGGCTGGCATTGAGTGTCTGCAGCTTTTCCAGGTGCACGGTTCAAGCAGTTGGTGGATTTACAATTCTGGGGTCTGGAGGATGGTGGCCTTCTTCTAACAGCTCCACTAGGTGATGCCCCAGTAGGGACTCTGTATGGGGGCTCCAACCCCACATTTTCCTTCTGCACTGCCCTAGCAGAGGTTCTCCATGAGGGCCCCACCCCCACAGCAAACTTTTGCCTGGCCATCCAGGCATTTCCATACATCTTCTAAAATCTAGGCAGAGGTTCCCAAACCTCAATTCTTGACTTCAGTGCACCTGCAGGCTCAACACCTTGTGGAAGATGCAAAGGCTTGGGGCTTGCACCCTCTGAAGCCACAGCCTGAGCTCTACATTGGCCCCTTTAAGCCATAGCTGTAGTGGCTGGGACACAGGGCACCAAGTCTCTAGGCTGCACACACAGCATGGGGACCCTGGGCCCAGCCCACAAAACCACTTTTTCCTCCTGGGCCTCCAGGCCTGTGATGGGAGGGGCTGCCATGAAGGTCTCTGACATGGCCTGGAGACATTTTTCCCATTGTCTTGGTGATTAACATTTGGCTCCTCATTATTTATGCAAATCTGCATCCAGCTTGAATTTCTCCTCAAAAATGGGTTTTTCTTTTCTACTGCATCATCAGGCTGCAAATTTTCCAAACTTTTATGCTCTGTTTCCCTTTTAAAATGGAATGTTTTTAACAGCACCCAAGTCACCTTTTGAATGCTTTGCTGCTTAGAAATTTCTTCGGCCAGATACCTTAAATCATCCCTCTCAAGTTCAAAGTTCCACAGATCTCTAGGGCAGGGGCAAAATGCTGCCAGTCTCTTTGCTAAAACATAACAAGAATCCTTTGCTCCAGTTCTCGACAAGTTCCTCATCTCTATCTGAGACCACCTCAGCCTGGACTTTATTGTCCATATTTCTGTTAGTATTTTGGGCAAAGCCATTCAGCAAGTCTCTAGGAAGTTCCAAACTTTCTCACATTTTCCTTTCTTCTTCTGAGCCCTCCAAACTGTTCCAACCTCTGCCTATTACCCAGTTCCAAAATCACTTGCACATTTTCAGGTATCTTTTCAGCAATGCCCCACTCCACTGGCACCAATTTACTGTAATAGTAGTCCATTTTCATGCTGCTGATTAACACATACCCCAGACTGGTAAGAAAAAGAGGTTTAATTGGACTTGGACTTACAGTTCCACATGATTCTGGGGCGGCCTCAGAATCATGGCGGGAGGCTAAAGGCACTTCTTACATGGTGGTGACAGAGAAGTGAGGAAGAAACTAAAGCAAAAACCCCTGATAAATCCATCAGATCTCATGAGATTTATTCCTTATCACAAGAATAACATGAGAGAGAATGGCCCCAATGATTCAATTACCTCCCCATGGGTCCCTCCCACAACATGTGGGAATTCTGGAAGATACAATTCAAGTTGAGATTTGGGTGGAGACACAGCCAAACCATATCACCCTGAAACTGGTCAAATAATTGCTAATACTAGATAGGCAGGGTGGTAGGAGGCAGTGAGGGATAGAGCATGAATGAACAGATCATGGATCTCAATGTTGCATTCTTTCCAGAGTAATCCACAATCTGACATGAATTGAGAAAGTGTGTTTCAGCAACATTGTGAGCAGAGGTAGCAGCAGGCCTGGACTTGCTGCCCTCTGATGGAACAAAATGCCCTTATTTCTGTATTTCTGTGGTTCTTAAGTAAGGGTGCACACCAAAATCTTCTGGAGGAATTATTTGAAAATACAAATGCTCACGACCCACCCTAAAAGATTCTGATTGGGAACCACTGCTTAGTTGAATTTGAGATTCTATGTGTAAACTAGAAATGTCAGAGAGGGTTTATTACCTTGTTCAGATGGTGAAAAAATTACGCATATGTATTGGGAAGGAAGAGATTGGACTTATTGTGGTGTGATTTGCAGGAAAGATATCTCAGACCAAAAATATGTTCCACAGACCAGCCTTCCACATTTCTCAAAATTCCAATTATTAGAGTCATTCTTTTGGATTTCTTATTAGAAATCACCTGTTTAAGTCTATATTATAAATTAAGTAATGCATTAAACCACTAATTAATACTTTAGCACAGATAAGAGTGAGTCTCACCTTAATCCCAAGGGAAACGAGGCACATGGCAGGTAAATTATTTCTGATGGGTGTGAGAGAGTTGAGAAGAGAGTTTTGTAAAAAGGGTAGTGGTTCCTTAACAAAGCAAAGCGAGATGTAGCACCTCTGTAAAAGGAGAGAACCCTAGGGGCAC
The DNA here is from genome assembly GCF_037993035.2 of Macaca fascicularis. Taxonomy (NCBI): domain Eukaryota; kingdom Metazoa; phylum Chordata; class Mammalia; order Primates; family Cercopithecidae; genus Macaca; species Macaca fascicularis. The sequence goes on from NC_088395.1 coordinate 112,413,603, forward strand.
CGTGGGAGGGGAGGGGACTGAAGGCAAGGTACACTTTTGCCAGAGGTTATCCAATTGCCCTTGATGAAGGGAGCCTGCTTTTTTCTCTTATAGGATCAAGTCTCTCTTGGTTACAATGACCCTCCACTGACCCTGGTTCATTTAAATGCAAAACAACAAAAGGGGAAAGGCTGGAGGGATTTAATCCTACCATTTAGGCTACACAGTATTAAACATCTGATTGATTTGGCCCATTCAGTGAAGAGAAAGCACACACTGTACATTCAAAGCAACTGTTCGAGTTTATTTGGGAAAACAGTTAAACCATATTAGATAAATGGAGAAACAACTTTCTCAATGTTTTTGCAAATGCCATTTTCTGTTTGCTCACCTGAAACTTAGCCAGAGTTGTGGAGCCTTCTAAGTCCTCTGGTGGATAGCAGAAATGACTTCAGGTCAAATATTGTCAGAACCTTTCAATATGTTGAGAATATTGAAGTGGTAGCAAGCACAGGAAGGCAGGATTGAGGTGATAGGGAAAATAGTCATGTAGATTTGGCTGTTTTAATTTAACTGACAAATAGGGAAATGGTGAAAGTTCTGGTCATGGCTATAAAAGAAGTTTTGGTACTTGGGACATTAGCAACCACAAATTCTACTATTCCTTTTATCTCTGTAGATTTCAATAAAGCCCACTTGTCCACATGTCCTTAGAGCAGCATATAGTTAAGGGACTGTGTTCCCTTAAAAAAATGTGGTTTTGATTAATCTGCCTTTGGATTATCCAGTTGCTCTTTGGTTGGATAACTTGAGCCTTGGCCTTCATTTTTTTTTCTTTTTTATATTTGGCCCTTTAAAAGAGGTATTAAACACATATCAAATCTAAGTAGCAGGATTTGAACAATGCCAAATGCATAAACTCTCTTTCTTAGTCCTCCCCCTTTAAAGTTAGCATCCATTCCCTAAAACAGTACCAGTGTTTTCAATTAAGGAAGCCAGTTGAAGTGGCACGAGTGTGCACCACTTTCTTTTTATTATTATTATTATTATTATACTTTAAGTTCTAGGGTACATGTGCATAACGTGCAGGTTTGTTACATATGTATACTTGTGCCATGTTGCTGTGCTGCACCTATCAACTCGTCAGCACCCAATAACTCGTCATTTACATCAGGTATAACTCCCAATGCAATCCCTCCCCCCTCCCCCCTCCCCATGATAGGCCCCGGTGTATGATGTCCCCCTTCCCGAGTCCAAGTGATCTCATTGTTCAGTTCCCACCTATGAGTGAGAACATGCGGTATTTGGTTTTCTGTTCTTGTGATAGTTTGCTAAGAATGATGGTTTCCAGCTGCATCCATGTCCCTACAAAGGACACAAACTCATCCTTTTTTATGGCTGCATAGTATTCCATGGTGTATATGTGCCACATTTTCTTAATCCAGTCTGTCACTGATGGACATTTGGGTTGATTCCAAGTCTTGGCTATTGTGAATAGTGCCGCAATGAACATACATCAAAAAGTGGGCAAAGGATATGAACCACTTTCTTAAAGGAAGCCTAGAAGCCAGAACTAAAATCTTGGCAGATAATGTAGTGGAATTAAAATCTAGTCACTATAGATTTACTGGAAATCTGCACAAACCTCACCAATCCCTCTATATCTTAACAGTCTTGATGGCAAAGGAGGATGGACTGACTTTTTAAAAATTTTTGAATTTCCTATTACACTCTAGTGAACTTCAAATCTGTCAGCCAAGTCATGAAATTAGTTAGGTTTTTTCCGCCTCCTCTGGCTTACCAGTTTCTTCCTGCAAAGTTCAGTGCCATGTCCCTGTTGTCCTTGGAATGACTCATTAATCTTTCTTTTATGATCTTTTGGTATGGTTGATTCACAGATTCTACTTTCACATGTTAATTCCCTTAGCATCGTGGTTCTCAAAGTTTGGCCTCTTGACTAGCAGTGTCAGTATCACCCAGAAACTTGTTAGATATGCAAATTCTTGGGAGCCACTCCAGAAGTAGCAAATCAGAAACAAACTCAAGTAGGAGTACTGGTTGGGGAAGCAGGCAATCTGTGTTTTAACAGATTAGGTATTTCCGATGCATGCACCAGATCGAAGAGTCACTGCCTCAGTTATAGCCCATCCTTTGAGGTGCTCCTTTGTTACTTCATTATGCATATTATCCTCACTTAGAACTAGGCACTAACAGAAGAATATCACATTTCATTGGAGTTTCAAGGTGGTTTGGCAACATTGATTCCTGACACTGCCCCACCAACCACGTGTGCACACACGCGTGCACACACACACAAATTTAGGAAATAAAAATATTAATCATTACTTGAATATTCTAGGAAGGGGATAGTGTGTTGCCTATCTCTCTCCCACTGGGTGAATCCCAGGAAAGGGCAAAATTTCCCCATGTCAGGCATATAAGTTTATATAGATTATCCTCCAGATTAAGTTCTTAGGATATATAGATTTGAGGAAGGTATTTAAGACTTTCCTTCACAATGAAAATATACTGTAAACTATGAAAGCATGTATTCATGAATTAATATAAGCAAATATTCTGAGTCTTCTACTCCCATACCACAAATCCCTAAAAGTTTAGGAATACATGTAGCTCTGGTTTTGATTATAGAATTAGTTACTTTTCCTTGTTTTGCATATGTATCCTGTTAGTGAACTGGAAACTTAAGCAAATTTGTTCCTTACATCTTAATACACAGTCGAGTAGCATTTTGGGGGCTGCCTTCACAAAGTTCCTTTTTGGCAAGTTGGTGATGGCAGCTTAATACAATGGTTTGGAGTACTGTAACAGCATTCTGCAGTAAATTTCCCAGTGATGATGACTTAGAATTTGCTAAATGTTTCTGCAGAACTTTCAGATCTGGAAACCTGGGCAAGATTTCTCAGAAAGGGCAGAAGTTAAGGATGGTGATATAGAAAGTTGTAGGATTCCCTCTCCTGATAGGATTTACATAGTGAGATACTTTGCAGATGATTTGAGGACCTTTGTTAGTCTGCTGCCAAACAGACTAACTGGTCTCTTCCAGTCAACTTGGTCAATTTAACAATAAATAAACCTTGTCAATCCAGTTGTTTGACTGGGTTGTAAGTTAACTCTCCGTTAACTTACACTGGCTGGTTATTTCACTGAAAACAAATAGCCTCAAAATACAGCCTAAGTTTGTTATATTCCTGTTAAGAAAGTGAGGAAATATTAGCATCTACAAGCCACATGCATACAATTTTATATATTTGGTCAATGGACTTCAGATTAAACATAATTATTTGAGTCACAGGAAGCAAACATTCATAAGTTAGTATATTTCACCTACATTTCTTTTAACCTGAGCCCAAGTTGACTGAACCCAGGTTCACCATGTTCTGGTCCATAATATTTCAAGTGGATATGTCAGGTGATAAATGTTCTTCTGTTCTTTCTGAGGCCGAGTTTCAGGATTTACAAGGGAATCTTCAGTTGTAATTAGCTCCATTTATTCTTATTTGAAATGAATAAAACCTAGATTACTTTGGGAAGCTGAGTAGTGTATTACTGTAAGCACGAGCTTTGGAATCGCTGAGACCAGGATTTTAACTTTAACTCTGCCACTTTCTGTGTGATCTTAGGCAAATTACTTAAACTATCTGAGCCTCAGGTTTTCTCATCTATTAAATTAAGCACGATAATGCTTACCTTACAGGACATAGTGCCTGGTACATAAGAAATGCTCAGTAAATGTTAACTATCCCCTTGCAGGTAAAGGACTTAAGTTGCATTTGAGAATCTAATCTTAATTAAGAGGCATAAACATGGAATTGCTCCAGTGACCCGGAGGAAGTACCCTGCTTGCCTTTACCAGGTCAATCATGAGTTGTGGGTGTAGATAACATATAAGCTGTTGAACAGAGGGGAAGAGAGGAAAAGAGCCTTAGGTTGCCTGTCTGTGCTCTGATTTAATAACAAGCACAAAAGGATGTTTTATTCAATAGAGTCTCGCTCAGTCGCCCAGGCTGGAGTGCAGTGGCCAGATCTCAGCTCACTGCAAGCTCCGCCTCCCGGGTTTACGCCATTCTCCTGCCTCAGCCTCCTGAGTAGCTGGGACTACAGGCGCCCGCCACCTCGCCTGGCTAGTTTTTTGTATTTTTTAGTAGAGACGGGGTTTCACCGTGTCAGCCAGGATGGTCTCGATCTACTGACCTCGTGATCCGCCCGTCTCGGCCTCCCAAAGTGCTGGGATTACAGGCTTGAGGCACCGTGCCCGGCCCAAGAAATAATTGTAATACAATGCATACTGTAAGAAGTATTATTAAGGAGCTACAAATGACAGTGGGAATGTGGGAGACAAAGAAGGAGAGACATATTGAAATCATTCTGATTGAGAAGATTGGGGGTGAGGCAGTTTTTGAAAGCTTTCTCCTTAGGCCCTCTCACCTCCTTTAGCTGGGAGACAAGTCTGCATTTGCAGCATACATAATTGATTATCTCCTCAGGTGATGGTCTTATAAATGATGATCTTTATCTCTAATTTATAAAACAAAATAATGAAGTGAAATTATTGGCAGTAGGGACCTATAGATATTTAGAGATAGTAATATTTTAAATTTTACTCTGACACTGACAGAAAGAAGATGAGATCCACTATGTGAAAGATAAAATATGTAAGGTATCAACTCATGCTTCACTTTTTAAAACCACTCTAAAGTACCTAACATTAAGTGTACAACAAATTTTCTAAATAAACTAAGGATCAGTAGGAGAGTCTCTTTACAGTTCTTAGACAATCAACAATAGTTATAATTTTCCTGTAAGGAAAATAATTTTTATCTTACCAATTTCTTTTCAAGTTTAATGTTTATCAACCACACTCAAAAGGAAAATTTGTGGTTGTAACACTTTTATTGCTTCTATTGATCAGCTTCCTGTAATCGTTCATTCTTTGATTAAAAAAATGTCTTTTGACAGTTTTGCTAAATCCTTTAATTGATATTTTATGAAAATATATCTAAATATGTTATTTAGATACATTAACAGTTGCTTACAACAAATTTGACAACCAAGACATTTAAGAGAAAACTCTGTGAGGAAGTGCCTATGTACCTAACAAAGAACTCTCATTAGAATCTTTGTCCTTAAAGGCATTCTAAATTTTTATTCTTCACTTTTGCCACTTGATCTTCAATGATATGTAAACAGTCTGTAATAAAGTGACACTCATGCTCCTTGAATGTCTTGAAAAATCTCATTTTACTTTATTATGTCATAGGGTTAGTGCTCCTGTAAGATGCTAAACATCTGAATATTTGATAACATTTGAATGTTATAACATCATATTGATATTGCCAATGTGCATGCTATTTTAGAATCTTTATGGATGCAACAGCAGCAGAAAACAATGTCAATATTTAGTATGCTTGTAGGTCATTCCAATTTCAGTAAAGGAGAGGAACATAATATACCAGGCTAAGGATACCACTGCCACAGGACCGCTGACTATTTAGGGGCAGAAATAGGGACCTTGGGACCACTTATAAAGATGAAAGGACCTGATTTTCTTAGGTACAACAATATCTAAACTTCTCTGTGCATATATATGAGGATGTTTCGAATAGATGCTAATCAAATAGATTTGATCAGTGAGTGGGTTTTTGAGGGTCGGTTACGAAAGTTATTTGACCCAACATGTAGTGAAAGGAAGTATTGTATAATGTTTTAAAAACGTGGTATCTGGGGTCAGATCTTCTGGATTTGTATCCTGATTGTGCCACTTAAGTATCTGTGTGATGTTGGACATATGACCTCTCAATTTTTTCATCTGCAATGTGGGCACAATGATACTCTTTAACCTATAGGATAGTTGTGAAAGTTAACTGAGTTTGTCAATGTAACAGGATCTAGGAACCTGTTACATAATAAGCCATCCACAATTTTGCATTTATATTTATCATTGTTATTAGTTACTTGAGTCTAATGGTTCTTTGTCCGGGAGTAATTTTGAGACAATAACCAGCATATTGAAGAAATTTCAATTGATTCATTTTCTTTCTTAAGCAATCATTTTTTATTGCTCTATTCTACTATTAAGAAAGTAGTATTGCTCTATAATCTCTGATTAGAATCACACTCCTCTTAAAATATGGGCTATCAGTTAAGAAGCAAAAGGTTGGTACAGATCCATGTTCCACATTACTCTTTTAGCCAGTTACCCAGCAACCAGATGCAAACAATTTATAAATTAAACCTCACCTTTTGTCAGAAGATTTGAGGCAATTTATAAAGTTAATATGCATTGCTGAGATTGAGGTGAGAGATCAGAAACCAATCAGGAGAGCAATAAAGATAACTATCCCAATAATCTAAGATGTGAAACTGAGCTCAGTTGAATAATAAAGATCAGATTTTCCTGGCGTCTGAGGCCAAATAAATAAATACCCAAAACCTATGATAGTATTTATATTAATTTGCAGAGAACCTTGTTTCTTAAAGAAAAAAATCCTTTTTTTTTTTTTTTTTTGCATTCAGATCTTGATTGGTTAAGCCAATTCAAAGGGACCCTTAATTTACTGGGGACTTTGTTACACACATAGCTAATAGCATGACTAAGAAAATAACCAAACAAATTTGAAAAGCTATTTCCAGGCATTTGCAGACACATGGGCACATATTCAGCAGGGTTTCACAAATCTTCTGTGTCTATAATCAGTAGTTAAAACTGACTCTGCAAAATATATGCATAAACAAGATTTCCTTTTCGTCTTTCTTCCCACTTTTTTCCTTTTCTCTCTTTCTCTCTATGTGTCTTCTTTCTCTCTATCTGCTGTTTGTTTGCTTGCTAGTATCCATCCCTTGCATCCCTGGATTGCCCAGGCCTGTCACCTGAGGAACCCTACCTGATTGACCAAGCTGGCTGATATATCCTACTGTTCTCTTCTCTATCTTCTCTATAAGGCAGCAAATAACTCTAGCATTTTAGAAAACTTTTCAGCAAAAAATGGGGCAAAAAGTGTGTTTTAGATGCCTCTTGGTTAAGCTAAACATTTAGTCAAACAGAATTTTCCATTAACTGATAAGTCCATTACCAGCACAGTCAGTATAATAAGAATAAAGTGCCATCTGATGGGATTTTCTGGGGTAGTGAGACTATTCTACATGTTGATTGTGGTGGTGATTCTGTGACTGCATGTGTTTGTCAAAACTCATAGAAATTCACACGAAAATGGGCAAATTTTACTGATGTAAATTATACCTCAGTAAACCTGACCAAAAAAAAATGTGTACCATCTCCAGGTATTTATTTATTTATTTTTTTACTTTTTCATATTATAAAAGGAGAGATTTGAAAGATATGTGGACGGATTAATGGATAGATAACCAAAATGCTATAGAGATAGAATTGTGTAGTTATAGAAAAACACTGAGTCTTAGACCCCAGAGGTATAATTTCAGGCTCACTTATATTGCCGGCTATACTGTCTCCTCAAAGTGTCACCAGTAAAGTTACTTTCCCTTTCTGAAATTCGTTTCTGCCTCTCTAAACTGAAAGCATTGCACTAGTATCTGATTAAGCTCAGGCAATTCCTCTGGTGAGGTGGTCTGATTTGGGGGAAGGGTAGAAGGGGCAAGTAGGCAGATTTGCTTGTGTGTCAGAAAGTAAATCATCTATCACAAAAACAGGTGGAATGGATAATGTCATGTGAAATTTGAGAAACATCTGTTCGCCTATATCAGTGTCTGGGTCAAGATGGAGCCACCTGGGTTGAAGTGATGTATCAGATTGCCAAAATCAGTGTCTTGTTGACCCAAGATGATTTGGTCAGTGTAAAACAAGACTGTTATCAGTTTTACAGTTTTTAGGGGTTTTTTCACTTTCTTTAATTTCTGGGTAATTGTTATTTTTTGGAGCTAGTTGGGGAAGAGGGAAAGTTAATTAATAAAGTTAATCTCAGTGCAAGAGAATATACTCACCTTAAAAGAGTAAAGATTGCCTTCTAAGAAGAGTAGGTATTATTTTCTAAATATTTTACTGTCTTGCTTTACTGTAATTGCTTGCTCAAATAGATCTCTTTCCGTTAGATAAAAGAGAAAAACCTGGATCATTGATTGCATAATATAGAATGGGGAAGAGTAATTTGTTTGGTAATATTGATATGTGCTTTATAACACAACCTGATTATGTTTGGGGGAGCTGAATTTCCACTTCCAAGCACAAACAGACCTATATAGAATAGTAAAATTGATAAGATGATGATTTTGAAAGAGAAATAATAAGAGCCAAGGTAAACCATGTTCTATGATTGACCTTGGTTGTTTTCATCCTGCAAGAAGCATCAATAGATGGAACCTGACAGATAAGGTTCTCCAGTGATAAACTAGACTACTCTTATGCCAATGACTTGCCAAATCATTGTATATAGCCAGTATCAGCATGATTTTATGATTCATAACCCAAAAAGGGTATGTTTAACATAATATGCTGCTTGAACCTGGAAATCAGCAGCAGCTGAGAAGTCTACATCTCAGAAATACACTGGAATATGCTCCTCCACAGTGTGTGTGGAAGCCAGGCTTTTAATATATTAATACAATGCTTTTGGAAAATATATCACAGCTATCCCCAGTAAGAGATGACTGCTTTTTAGTGTTCACTTAATAGCCACACATAAATAGAATTCTTTGCACTACCTTATGCAATGCCTCCTCAATCACACGTGTAGTGGGGCGGGGAGTGAAAGGGATGCAGAAGCCTTTTGAGAAGGCAGATGGGCAATTGGGATCCCTTGCCATACAGAAAGCTTGAAAAGAATAATAAAACTGGTCAATGGTAATTTTGTAATAGCTTAGATGACCCTGAACCCCTTGAAGGTGAAGTCCTTGACTTAATTTGTTTTTGAAGCCCTCGCCCAGTACCTTGCCTTGAATGAAATATCTCTGTTTGGCTTTGTATTTTTTTATTGCTTACTATGTGTCGGGCACTATGCTACTCCTTTCTTGTAGGTTATCTCTTCTAATCTCTAAAAGAATCCTGCGAGGGAAGGTATCATTATTCCCCTTTTACAGTTGAGAAGTCAAGTACCTTGCCTTATAGTCACAGAGTTAGCTAATGATAAACGGCTGGAATTCAAAGACAAAAATGCTTTTTCTACCATACCAGAACTTTCTTCAGTGTCCAGAGATTGACCTTGCATTAATTTGTACCTTTAATATATGAGTATTATTATTATTAAAATGTATCTTTTCAAAAATTTTTTAAGACTAGAGGAAATTCATATTTAACATCTCCAGTCATTATTTAACTTATGTTCGTTTAAAAATAACAGCTTTATTAAGATATAATTTATATGTCCATCAGTGACAGACTGGATTAAGAAAATGTGGCACATATACACCATGGAATACTATGCAGCCATAAACAAGGATGAGTTTGTGTCCTTTGTAGGGACATGGATGCAGCTGGAAACCATCATTCTTAGCAAACTATCACAAGAACAGAAAACCAAACACCGCATATTCTCACTCATAGGTGGGAACTGAACAATGAGATCACTTGGACTCGGGAAGGGGAACATCACACACTGGGGCCTATCATGGGGAGGGGGGAGGGGGGAAGGATTGCATTGGGAGTTATACCTGATGTAAATGACGAGTTGATGGGTGCTGACGAGTTGATGGGTGCAGCACAGCAACATGGCACAAGTATACATATGTAACAAACCTGCACGTTATGCACGTGTACCCTAGAACTTAAAGTATAATAATAATAATAAAAAAATAAAATAAAATAAAATAAATAAAATAAAAGTCATAACAAAATAAAAAAAAGATATAATTTATATAACAGTCACCATTTAAAGTATACAGCTCAGTAGTTTTTAGTGTATACAAAAACTGTGCAACCATGATAAATATTATTAATGATGTTGACATGACCATTCATATACAAGTTTGTGTGGGGATGGATCTCTTCAATCTTATTGGGTATATACCTCCAAATGGATTTGCTGGGTCATATGGTAAGTCTATGTGTGACTTTTTGAGGAACTGCAAGACTGTTTTCCACCATTACTACAGCATTTTCCATTCTTACCAAGGGTGTATGAAGTTCCAATTTCTCTCCACCTGCACCAAAACACTTTTCCAATTTTAAAAATTATTATAGCCATTTTAGTGGATATGGAGTGGTGTCTCACTGTGATTTTGATTTACGTTTCCCTAACAACTAATAATGCTGAACATCTCAGTTGCTTATTGGGCATTTATGTCTTCCTTGGATAAATCCATTCAAATCATTTGCCAATAGAAGTCCCTGATAAGATATATGATTTAAAAATATTTTCTCCCACTCTGTGGGTTGTCTTTTCACTTTAATTTTGATGAAGTCCAGTTTATCTGTTTTCTTTGGTTACTTGGGCCTTTGATATCATATATAAGAAATCATTACCTAATCCAATGTCACAAAAATTTTCTGCTATGTTTTCTTTTAGGAGTTTTTTAGCTTTACCTCTTGCCGTTAGGTAGCTGATCCATTTTGAGGTAATTTCTGTGTGTGGTAGAAGGGAAGGGCACACTTTATTTTCTTTTTACAGGTTGCCCCAGCTCCATTTGTTAAAAGACTTAATCTTTCTCCATTGAATTGTCTTGGCATTCTTGTTAAAGATTAATTGCCCATAAATATAAATGTAAGAGTTTATTTAATGTATTTTCATCAAATTATGAAAAGTTAATATTGTTAATTATGCTTGCCATGAATTTGATTTAAATATTTGAATTTCACCTGGGCACGGTGACTCATGCCTGTAATCACAGCACTTTGGGAGGCCAAGACAGGTGGATCACGAGGTCAGGAGTTTGAGACCAGCCTGACCAACATGATGAAACCCCGTCTCAAAATACAAAAAAAAAAAAAAAAAAAAAATTAGCTGGGTGTGGTGGTGCACACCTGTAATCCCAGCTACTCAGGAGGCTGAGATAGGAGAATCTCTTGAACCTGGGAGGCAGAGGTTGCAGTGAGCCAAGATTGTGCCACTGCACTCCTGCTTATGTGACGCAGCAAGACTCCACCTACATATATACATATATATACATATATATACACACACACATATATATTTGAGTTTCACATAAAACATGACAGTGATAAGATACAAATTGGGCTTAGTTGCTGTAAAACAGTTATTGAAATAATTTTGTCATCAAGGAAGCAACAGTGAATGGTTTCTTTCTTTGAAAATAAATATAATTTAGTCTTTATTATAATAAATTAGTATTCTCTACTACAGCCTAACTTTAACTGTGAACTAGATTACTCAAGAGCTAGTTTTGAATAAGGTAATATATAGATGTCATCATTGGCTGCTTTCCATTAAATCTAAGAAGAATTATTTTTTTACTTGTTAGCCACTAAAATTTCAAATGAGAAAAAAAAAAAAAAAAAAAAGCCAGCCAGGAAGTTATCCTACACAAATTAAAGCTAATCATAAGACATTTTGAAAAACAAAAATAAAAGGAAAGTCATCATCCATTTCCAAAATGAAATAAATTTTCAGGTCTCTGAAGTTCTTTCTTCCTCATGATTTTATCTTGGTTGAGATTATCCACAGATTTCCTTCAAATAATAGCAATGGACAACAAAATATTTTGGTACTATGATATGGACCATTTGATGTACAAACTATATAGAGAATATATTGGTTTTGAAATGGGTGTGTTTGTGACTTTCACTTTCCAAAGTCAATATTTACCATGCATACAATTAGTGGTTGATGTTAAAACTAAGGTGAAGGGGCTTGTGCTTATTGTCCTTTTAATGGTCTAAGCAAGTTGATTAAATCTGTTTTCAATGGGCAATACACTTGAGGCAAAGAGGCCCTGCATAGAGTTTAGCAAGTTTATACTTTAACGATTCTTAAATACTCCGTATAATGAGTGGCTGGTTTGAGAATTAAGACTTTAGTCACTAAAAAGTTAGAAAGTAGCAAGAGAAGTTATGTACCATTTATCTTCCATACAGGCCTGAAAGAAACAAAAACCAATATTGTATAAATGGTGGACAAGGAATAATACTTAAGCTGTGCGATGGTATGGTATGTGATTTTTATGAAACCTCAGCCCAGGCTTTTGCACCATATTAATTGCATTTTCTGAAACGCAAGAAGTAAAGCCACTGTGAAGACACTAGGGATGGTTTTAAGGATGCTGAAGTTGCAGAAGGTACGAAGGCAGTTGTATTATTGAATACTATCACTACTGGAGAATAAAGAGTTTTGTTTAACACCCTTTATTTAAACTGGCCAAACTTCAAACTTTTAGGTTAAATAGTCACACACACACACACACACACACACACACGCGCGCGCGCGCGCGCGCACTATTTTAAAGTCTGTGTGAAAAGGCAGTTACCCATTCCCATGTATTATCATTTTAATTGTCAAGGAATCCTTGCTGATGTTTAGTTAATAATCTTTTCTGCTTTCATTAAAGCCCATTTTCTTTTTATCAGTTTTCTGTAGTCACAGCAGCAGCCATAAATTTCTGAATATTCGAAGATAATAGTCCAGGTTACCATTGAGCCTTCTCTTCTCTCAGCTTAATAACACTAATGCCTCTAAACTTTCCTAGAAAGATTCATTTTCCATTACTTCAATCACTTCTGTTATTCTCTGCAGAAGAGTATTCTTCCTTTTAAAGGTAATGATGCTCAGATTGACTTAAGTAGAGTTTCCTCAGGAGATTTTGCACTTTTTATACATTTTATACATGAGTGGGAGCCTGACAATCTCAGAATTCTAAGAGACTTCCATTTCTTACGCTGACATTTCTCAGACTGTCATTTTCCATCATCTTATGTGGTAATTTATGAAAATTCTATAAGCAAGGCTTATGCCAAAGCAGTTCTCAAAGGCTTTTGCTGTTGGAGTCAGTTTGGTCATCAACTCATGGGAATGACTTGTTTAAGTCACTTTTTGTAAGAGGATAATCTTCCAAGCTTTATCTTATCCAAAGTAATTCAGTTGCATGAAAATAATAAAAAGTTGTAATTCAGATAGAGGCATAAAAAATTGACTTAAAAGACCTTTTTTCTATTGCTATGACTTTATTTAGAGTGTATACTGCAGAGATATGCTGAGTTTAATTCATATAACGAGAGGCAGAGTGTACACTTACAAATCTTCATAGAAAGGATTCCACAGCTCTCAGTGCTGCTTAGTATCAAAAATCTAAATGAGATATCAACTAAACACAGACATTTAGCCTGCAATATTGTATAGTACATCTAGTTACCCTGTAAACATAGGGAGAGGTCTTGAGATTGTGGGCTACTTCACCATTACAACTTGCCAGTTCTGCAAATGGACTCACTCTATTATTAGGAAAATCTCTTCCTGTTGTTTGAGCTGGTAAATTCTAAATCTTTTAAAATAAAAAAAATAAACAAACTCTGAAATAATCAAATGCACCAAGTAGAGGAAGAAATCAGATCTTTCCAGAAAATCACTGTTTGTTTTAACTGGTAGCAAAGATGGATCAAATTGTAAAGTTAAATGAATACATATATCTTAAGTAAAACACATACATATGCACACACACACACACACACACATATGTATGGTTCTCAATACTTGAATAATCTTATGATTTAATTTGGTGGTTAAACTTGTCAGGAGAGAAATACTAGTTTCCCTTTGGCCTTCTGTGAGGCAAAACTTGGTCATGTCACAGTTAATCTGGGAGAATATAACTAGGTCATTTAGGGTGTCTGAAATTTGCTGAGATAATATGTAAACTTCACAGAGTTTAGGCAAAAAGGATTAATCAGATGAATTTTCAGGAGAATAAACTTTTCTCTTCTCTCTCCTCTCCCTTCTCTCCCCTTTTCTCATTGTACCCCACCCCAACAGTTTAGGCAGGAAGCAACTTATAACAAATCAGCACCTTAGCACTTTTAGTATCACCCAATGAAAAGTAGGATTTTATTCTTCTAGCCATATACACAACTCTTTATGCCCCCCTTCAGGCTCCTGTTGGGCAACATATTTCCCCTTCACGATTGCCTTTGATGTTTATTTTAAACTGTGAATCTCTCCTGCATTTAAACATTTGTTGCACCCCTTAGCGGCTACTGAAACATATTGCAGGGGTTCCACTCCGATGAAACAATTATAAAACAATCTCACTATCTCCTAGGCCCACACCTGGAGTGGTGGGTTGAGGATAGTGGGGGAGGAAGTAGTGGAGAGTAGCAGTGTATTCCTTAGAGGAAAGGCTTAATTTTGGCAGAAACAGAATCCTCCTTAAGGAGGCCCCTGAGCTCACCCTTTTTTGGGTACTTCCAGATGAAGAGTATAGGCATTTTCTAACTTCTCATAGTTCACAAAAGAATAAATAAGAACAAACTGTAAATTACTACAGTAACAGTGACTCATGACCACTGCACCAGAAAAGACCCTTGGAGCCAGAGTACTTTGGTTGCGTGAATTCCCAGGTGTGGGCTTAGAGAGATAGTCAGATCTTTTTTTTGTAGTGATCTTGTTGAAGTGGAAACCCTGCAATGTTTCAGCAGCTGTTAAGGGGTGCAACAAATATTTAAACCCACACAAGTGGCAAAGGTTGTGAACTGCTATTTATGTAGATATTGTAATTTGGGCCTGAAAGGAATTAGATTTTGTATATTAATAAATAAAATTGGAGTAAAGAAAGAAAATAAACCATCTATCTTTGCCACCTTTCTTTGCAGGCCTGTAGCTTGATTTCTGTATCTCTCAAAGACTTATTTAGGACAAAGATATTGGTCATACAGCCTTGTAGGCATTGCTATGGCAAGATAATTTTTTCCTCATTTACATTCTGCCAAGACAGCCATTTGTCGGTCAGTTCAGGGGAAAACCAGTTCAGTCAGTTATTTTGTGTTCAAAGTTTAGCCCAAGGAACACTGCTTAGCCTCAGGAGCACTTAATGTGGCATAGCTCTCAAAAAATGTAAGAATGTAAGTCAGGTGCTTAAAACAAAACAAAGCAAAAAAAAAAAAAAACATAAAAGTCGGTACACTTTTTTCATGGATAGGTTTTAACCTCTGTTATGAATTTTCAAATATTTTTTCTTACCTTAAATTTATTTTTATTAGTGATAGAGGAGGTGTATTTCATAAATGAAATTAAAAATCTATTATTAAAATATTAGAATATCAGAACTTCTATGCATATATGCCTAAAATATACCCTAAAAATAAGTGAAGCTAAATTGATAGAATTACGAAAGACATTGATACTTCCATAATCACAGACTGGAGGACTTTAACATCTGACTCGGAATTTTATAGATCAAGTTGGCAAAAACCTTCATAAGAATGCAGTTAGCAAGCTTGGACCCATGGAAATATATTGAATTCTGAATCAAGAGTTAGAGAATAAACTAACGAAATAATCAAAAGTTAGAGAATAAATGTTTCTTATGTGCTGTATTCTTTTCCAGCACGTAAGGGACATTTTGAAAAATTTATTATAATCTTGGCTGTACAGAAAATCTTAAATACCAAAGAATCTGTATCCTATAGAACATACTCTCTGACCAAAATTCAATACAATTTACACTTCCTAACACAGTGTATTGCAGACAGGCATTCAATGAATTTTTGTTGTATTGGTTGCAGTAGAGGATAGTGAAAACATATACCTTGGTATAGTCTTGATGAGTTAATTAAAAATTATTCTTACCCAATCAACATAGTAGGTTCTCTAAGGTTCTCTGTTGGGCAGCCAGGATGAATATATTGAAGTTGCTTCAATTTAGATTTTAAATTAATTCAGATTGACCTTCCTGATAATACTGCTAAATAAACAAAGCATAACATAATTGGTTAATCTTTTCAAAAACACAAAGTAAATCTCAAAGCCACATCCCACAGATACTCTCTTGCCTCGGTCAGATGTGGGTGAAGTATCTTCTCTGGACTCCATAATCTGTCATCTAAGCCAGATGGGGATACATGATTTTTGAAACTGATTAGCCAGGGTGAACTTGCTAAGGTTATAGATAGACCATCTAAATTTATTTATAATTCCAGACTAAGAATTAGGCCCCAATTCCTGACTTATACAAGCCCAAACTGAAAATAAATTTCATCAAATATATTTTTATCTTTTAATAAGTTCCATCATTGTCTGAGTAACACATAAATGGTTAAAATAATATTTAGACTGCATTTGTGCCTGCATTTGAATTCACATATTTATAGGTGAAACTCTTTCTTCCATATTGCATAAACATTAAAATAATTCAATCAGCTTGTTTTACCAGGTATTTTCCTTATATCTCCAAAATATTAGCAGTTTGTTCCATAGGATTTAATCATGGATCCATCCAGAACCTTATTATTATAGCAGTAATTTATGGCATTGAAATCAATTTGAAAACATACAGAACCTAAGACCTAACAAAATACAGTTGTTATGTGTGAATCAAAATCTAAACTGAGAATTTGAAAATATTCAAATATACTAGAATCTCTCTAATTTGGGAGACTGCTGACCTGGATTTGTGAAAATTTTCAATAGGAGAATCTTAAATTCATTCTAATACTTTCGAAGACCTTGTAACTTTTCACTTTTACTGTGAAAATTGCCACATTGTCTCTTGCATTATGGGAGTTTGTGTAACTTTATTATCTATATTATCTATATTTAAAAATCCTTAAAAACGGAAACTATAACTAATTTTTATAATTCCTTGCTTCCTGCATATCATATAGGTAGTATTTAATAAATACATATGGAGGTAGTGTGAAAGGGTTAAAGAGCACCAGGGTCTTGGGCTTAATCTTGCTTCTGCTACTACCTCTATGCCTTTGGACAGTGGGAATCAATGAATTTGGAAAATTAGTGGTGGAGAATTCAGCAGAAAAGAATGGTGAAACTGTTTGAAGGAGGAAAGAAAAAAAACAAAGTTTTGAGCAAGGCACAGTTGGTTTCTACATGCTCCCATGATCCTTTAGATCTCTTTCTTTCCTTTCCTCCAAATCTGGGAATTGTCATTGCTACACATACACACTGCTCCCTCCACGTACTCCTCCTACATGCATGCATACACATATACACACACATTTTTTGAAACAACCAGATAATTGATACAAATGTGTAGTTTTATCTAGATGATTGTGTTAGTCTTCCATATTGCCTTGCTAGATTTGACTTCCTTACCTCAGTGACTTTTATGTTTGGAGTAGCCTTAACTCAAATCTTCCTGTAGTTGGATTCTATTTTTCTGTGCAATAGTACCATTCTACTTTTATCATGCTGCATTTTTCAGCTTGACATTCTTTGAGTGGCTATATCCCACCATACTTTCCCCCATCCACTTCCCCTGCCCCCCCACCACTCTGTGCACCACACAACTGTAAGGGATCTATTGAGGGGTTTAACTCTGAGCCTTTCAGTTGATTTCACACTCTTCAGATTTCATTTCTGCAGGCTTGAGGTAAACAGCATGTCATAGGCAAATCCAGCATTATAATAGCCAAAATGTTCTGAAATTCCCACTGCCTTGGTAATTCCTTAGAGTTAAAAAAACACTCTCAAAAAAAGCATTAAATTTAAAAACTCAAGTTTGTAATTAAAAAAGAAAGAAAAAAAAAAAGAAACAGACAGCGCCAGTTAAAATACACATGTTGTACCATGATGAGAAAAGAGGTCACTGGATAAGATCTTTGCAATACGTTAGTAAGTGACGATTAGCTAGTGCTTTGGCTTTACAAGGCCAAAGCCAGATGCTGAAGGAATGGGACAGCAGGGTAGAATGTTGAGGAAGGGAATGTGTGAGGCATAGAGTTTACCCATAAAGGTCAATTCAAGGCAACACACTACATGTAAAAGTAGTTTTCCATCAACTTAGGGGCTACAGTGAGGACTCATACCTTTTGAGGGTGGCAGGGCACGGAAGTCAGAAGTAAATTGATATTGATAGAAGATGTCCTTTTGCTCTTTCATGTCTATGTTTAAAAGCATTGACTAGACCCTAAGGGCTGTTGTTGGTATTTCTTGTACTATCTTAAATGGAAACTATGCTTTTTTCCTCATCATCTTCTTTCTCTAGTCTTTTTCTACTCCCTGCTGCTTCTCTCATTTTCTCTTCTACTCCTTCCTTCTCTATTTTCCCTCCCCCCTGGCATTTCCCTTATTCTTAGCAGCCATCCCAGTCAACCTCAGTGCTTCTAAAGTGCCTTTGTGTACTACTAGTTACTACTATGGTTTGTAGAGACAATTCAGTTTATAAAGACTTTTGAAAAAATGCATCAACACCCTCTTCACCTTATCTTTATATTAAGGGATGTTGTGTTTGTACCTCTGTGGACAGACCTGGAAAAGTTGAGAATTCCATTTTGACTGGGTAGATTTTAAGACAAAGTTGCTTCTTTTCGTTGAACCCCTCTTCTCACTCATCACCCATCTGTCTCAGTGCTTTTCTTTCAACTAATTGTGCTGTTTGATAGAATTGGAAACACTGCAGCTTACATCTGTCTGAGCAGATGGAATGCATTTTGCATGAGTGTTAACTGATTCATGCATTACATAAAGAAAGCAATCTGTGTTAAAACATTGTGACATTGCAATAAAACACTATCTGCTCTGTGCTGAAACCTGTTTGCTTATGGAGGGTTTTGTTGCTCTTGCCATACTCTCACCCACTGCCCCATGGTTAAGCCCAGACAAACCTTAAAGGAAAAAGGTATATAATCTATGATAGTGGGAGAAAATAGTAACTGAAAGAAAAAGAAAATCCTGAGTATGTAAGTCATTCTAGTAGCTGAGTTCCCTTTTATTTTTGTGGTGTATTTTCATTTGCAGGGAAAAAAAGAGAATGTCATTGTGAGGAAGCTTCTTACATGGAGAACTAAATAGTCATCACTCGCTTAATCATGCTTTCCATATACTTTGATAAATAATGCTGCTTGGAAGTGTTATCAGAGGGTTTGAAATAGTGTGGGCCCTAGTCTCATGGAGTTCCTATGTAGTTTCCTCAGCATGTGCAGTTATAGTCTGTGACTTTAAATTTGAATTAGTGACGAGCAATGAAGGTTTTATGATGTCACCCATTTGTAACAGCAAGCTTCAATGACTTTGTATTTTTGTCCCCTGTAGATCTGGCTTGCCACATAGCAGTATATTGCAGTCTTTCCTTAGTTGCCTACTAGTAGCTATTCATTTTTTTCCCACAAATGTTGTATGTATCCCACAGCCAAGAACACTGAACTTTATTGTCCATTTTGTACAATTCATCATTTGAATGCTACGGCATAATAGAGGGCAGCTCCATTTGCAAATGATGTTACTACGTATTTTGACCTATTGTTTCCCTGCAGGAGTAATAACAAGGGCAATAAAACTCAGTCGAACCTGCTGTATAAGCACACATAACTGTCTCAAATTACAGGGCACTTTCAAAGCTACAAAGCCACTGAAACCACGAAGGCCATCTTCCGACTCCTTTCACAGTTCTAATAAGCATGACCATGACTGTCCCAGATTTCTGGAAGAGGAAAAACATTATTCTGTTGGATTATTCTGGTGATTCTGTAGCTTTTTAGCTACAAAAATCTGTTTCCGTACAAATCTTTTGACTACATGTAGCAAAGGTTTGGGAAATTTAGGCGTATATTAAGAAAAAAAATGTAGAAGTAAAGAACTTAGAGCTCTCACTATCACATGTCCCAATAGTTGATAAAACCACAGAGGGTATCAACTGCAAGTATTTAGTGAAGATTTCAGAGTAGTAGCCACAGGTTAGGGGAAGCATGGATAAATATTAAGTAATGTTACCTGACAAACTTTTGTCAATTTGGCAAGAGCCTTGGCACTTCGATTATTTTGTGAGCTCATGCCCTCTGACCTTGACCAGCTTCTTCATTGAGGCCCTCTGACTGGATAGAGTAGTGAAAAATTTTGGGTGGCATCACAGTGCAACCTAGGGTCAATGAAAATACCATTTACTTATGGACAAATAATGGCCCTTGAGTTCCTGGAGTACTTAGCCACAGTACTTTCACAACCTTTGTCAGGGAATTCCAGCATATAATGGAGTCCACTGGGCTTTGGGCTCCCCCTAACTCTTCTCCCATATTGCTTGGTATATAGATTATCTTTGTACACCCCACCAAAACACACACACACACACAAAAAAAAAAACACAGAAACAACTCTGCCTATGCAGCTCCTTCCCTATTTAGTGCTCCATGTTGCAATTGACTTGGTAAGTTCAGCACATATTTGCTGAGTGCCTATGATGTGCCAGGTACTATGCCAGACCCTAAAGATAGAGAGGAAAGTTACACTTAGGAAGCTGCCAATCCAGTAGGGGAGATAGAAGGGTAAATAGATTAGGTGGCAAAAGGAACTTAAGATGGCTCAGGAATATAAAGTGCCAACTGATCATGTAAGTTTCATTTATGTTGCTAAAACAACTTGAATGCAAATTTACCTTCGTGGTATATGTGAAGATAGGACATTTCTCCATAGAGGTTTAAAAGTGACAGCAGTGTCATAAGCAATATTTATAAAGTCTAGTAATAATCTCTTTGTTACTATTCTTGAAGGAAGAGGCGATCATGTTCTTCCTCCCCCATTAACATGCAATGTTTGACCTGAAAGTTGTAGCAGCTTGATTATAGAAGTCTTTGTCAATCTTAAAGTGTCAAGGTTAAAATAGTATTTATTCAACTCCAGGATCCATCTGCCGAAAGCCAGAAATATCTACTTTTGCCTATTCTGAGTTTTCTCCAAAAGGAGAAAATCACACCTAAGAAGAATTTCCCAGATTTGATACACTTAGGTGTATCAAAACTTTGTAATGATGGAATGCTTACACAGGTATCAAATAACAGACTCTTCGGTGTCCTTTAGCAGCTAAATGACTGTCCTTCAATCTAATGTAATGAGTACAGCCTGTGGCCTAGCAGTATATACAAGCCTTTGTGGGAGTTAATAAGTGTGAAGCTTAATAATCTTGTCAATTACCACATAGTGCCTGTCAAACATCTAAACATCACTGAGTTGCTTAAACCTCCTTAAAACAAATCTAAAGTTAATGTCTGTAAAATAACTTTGAGGATCTCAAAAACAGGCTACATCTCCTCTTTGGACAATTGTTATTATTAGTAATAAGTAAATCTTCCTGATGGATAAGATGTGAGATGGAGAGTAATTGCCATGTTCCCTTATATGTCCCCAAACCTTTCCTCCCACCACTACTACCAATCTGTGGTAGATCCACTCCAATCTCAGCCACACCTCCAAACCCTGAATGCTCTGATCCCATCTGTCCCTTTGGGCTGGTTGAGCTTGTTGGTGGTGATGAAGACTAAGAAGGGAGAAACAAAATGAAAGCTTTCAAATAAGAACCAAATCACCATTACTTCCCATCTCAAGCACTGGTGAAGGAAAGGCCTTGCTTAGAGACATTGATAAGGACTTGTTAGCCTTTCAAAGTCCTTTCTAGCTACACGTCTTTGTTTTTCTGCATGGACCTGACACTGACCAAAACCATCTTGTTGGCCATGTTGTCTTGTCCCTCCCCGGCACAGCACCAAGTACTCCCAGATGCTGTTTACAATCACATTCTCGGTGGCCTCGAAGGGTCACTTAGTTTGTTTGCTATGAGAAAGCTGGCACCCAAGCAAATGACTAGAAGGACAAAATTCTATGAATGAAAAACAAGGTTACAGAATGGACATGAATGTAGTAAGTGCCTCATGGCCTTCTGCCACCACAAAACCAATGGAAAAGAATGAAAGAATGCCCTGGGGGATTATGTGGTTTAGATTTGCCAACAGAAGGCAAAGCAAATAATGGGAAGGACTATGTAGGAACTGCTGAAGGGTCAGCAGTCTTCCTACAACAGTTTCTTTAACTGCATGATTTTTTAAAAATTAGCCTAATCAAGATTACAAGGCCATCAAAGACTGTCCTGTATTCTTTCCAGAGAAAAACATGGTAATTAACTGCTGCAGAATGGTGGATCTTTCTAACACAGCTGTCACAACTGCTATTTTAAATCATTTGTTATGGTTTAAAATGTGTAATCCCCAAGAAATTGATCATTACTGCAATTCAATGCTGGTTTTTCAGTGCCTTAACAACCCTGGGCTTTGCATCAGACCATTAACTAACAAAATCCCGTCATAAAGTGCTAAATTACTAATGGCTCATCTCTCAGTGATGACTTCTGTCTTCTATTAAACAAGATTTTATTTAAAAATTTTTACACTGAAATTTCTGGCATGACAAAAACAGGTGCCCTCTTGCATTCTCTCCTTTTCATCTGTCTTCTCTCTGTGACATTTCCCCCTTTTTCCTTTCCTCCCTTCTTTAGTGTCTGTGCCTTCCTGCTCAGCATTACCTCATAGCCTTTGTTCATAATGTCCCACCCACTGGGCCCAACCTCTGCTTCTGAATCTGTTCAAATGCTATGCCATCTTCAGGGTCCATTTGACATTTTACCTCTTCTGTGAAGTGTTCCTAGTTACTCTATTCATCATTCACTTAACTAGTACTCATCAAAAGGGCCCTGTGTACCAGCTATGATGCTAGGCACTAGAGATATCAAGATTAAATAAATATATTACTAGACTTTAAGGACTTTTATGTTTCACCTGATTTTATTAATAGAGTGACTAAATCCTTGATACAGTGATGTGCTTGATAACTAGGCTTTAATGCCCTATTGGGGTTTTTTTTTCTGTCATTTTCTGTATTTAATAAATTTGCCCACATATCTTACTCAATATTGTCAGTGTGGTCCAGATTTGAGAAGACTGAGCTCCACCTAGGGTCATCACCTGGTCTCTGCTCTACCCCTACCCTTCTCTCTCATCTCTCCCCACACTCCTACATCTATCTCCTAGTTCTGCTGACAGAAATCATAGTGAGTAACTGGAAGAACCACTTACCTCTATCCAAACATGCCCAAAGGCAGACAACAGATCTATAAAACAAAAGTGGAAATCTTTAAATGCTGTGTGCCCAAAGGAAGTAGGGACTAAAGACTATGGTAGACTTGTTGATCAGTTGGAAGTCAGCAAATTTAAGTCTCAGGTGACCAGGACACTGACAATTCATAACTCTTCTTTACAATCATTGGGTAACCTGTATTTGATTCTGTGTCCCCAGTGTAAAAATTGACCTTGCTTCCTTACTTTTGAGATACAAATAAATTTGGGGAATTTGGTGTTGCATGAATACTAGTGCAAGTCCTTTTGTAAACTAGAAATTTTTTATGACTGTTCTTTTATTTGTTTTGTTATATTTAACAAGATTTTCCTGCATTAGTTTTTGTTAAAAGCAGGCACATATACCTTTTAACAATGTCCTGTATGTGAGCAGTATCTTAAATTCAGGGACATGCAACATTTTCTGTTCATATGACAGATTTAAAATGCTAATATTAATTTTAGAGCCATGAAGAGCAACAGCACCATAATAAACTATGTTTTTCCTGGGGGAAGTGGACTAAATGATGCTGCTTATTTGATTATCTCAATTAATTAATTAAGAACACAAATTCTTGCCAAATTGAAATCAACACATTAAGGGATATGTATTCTCTCCTGGATAGTTTGAAATGATACTGCAAAAAGAATATACGTTCATCTTAATTACTATACTTTGGAATGCAACCCCAGAAAACAGATTTAGTTGTGTCAGCATAAATTAATCAGGGAAGTTTTTTAGGACTTTATTTAAGTCCTTCACATGGTAGCATATATTTTTTCTCTAGAACTGTTTAAACATACTGTATTTGAGATCCAATAATTTATGTTAATAACTAGTCTTTGCATTTGGTTCTATTCTCTAATTGTTTCAGGTGTATACATCTTAAAAACTATAAATTTCTCCAATAAACTGTGAATAGAACAGTTTATCTTTCCAACTCTCCATCCTCTTCCCTTTTTTAAAACTTCCTTCACTTTTTGAAATTCCCTGCTCACTCACAGTTTCCCTGCTCTCCATTCCAGGAACCTGCTTCTTTCAATATGGCCGAAGAACAACCCCTTCTGGAACTCCTCAGGCTCCAGCCTTTTCTTTACTCCACCTTCTCATTCCATCAGTACTTAACTGTTCATTGCCACTGTTGTAGTTGCATCATCTGATAGTGTAACTCATGCTAAAATGTTAATGACAAATTAATGTGTCCTTCTCTGAGCTAATATTGAGTTTCATTATCTTAATAACATGGAGGACAGGACTTAATAAATAATTTTTATACCTTGTTGTAGATTGTGTAGTGCCAGGGAAGTATTTTGAATAGTTGACCTATTGCCCCCCAAATCATAACATAGTAGCTTTATTAATAACTAAACTTGAATGTGTGGAATGAGTTTGACAACAAGATAAAGAGTTTCCTTAAGTGAAGATGATAGACTTCTTGATTTCAAATGCCAATAGACTTGAATCTAGAGTCAGGAATGACTACAAAGTATTGCTACTACCTATTGTCTTCTGTTCCTCAAATATGAAAGAGTCTATGAACTTATACAAACTGTATTAGCAGCAGTTGCTTTTATGATAGGAATGAGAGCTAAGAGAATTTTTTTCTCCTAGCTCTGCGATGCTTGAAAATTATTTAAAAAGAAAGAAATCCTGTCATTTGTGACAACATGGATGAACCTGGAGGACATTATGTTAAGTGAAATAAGACAGACATAGAAAGACAAATAATGGATGATTTCACTTATATTTGGATTCTAAAAAGTTGAATTCATAGAAGCAGAGAGTATAATAGTGGTTACCAGAGGCTGGTGACGGTGGGGGAAAGGGGATTGGGGACATATTGGTCAAAAGACACAAAATTTCAGTTAGACTGAAGAATAAGTTCAAGAGATCTATCACACATCATGGTGATTATAGTTAATAACAATATATTGTTATAAATATATTTACTAAAAGAGTAAATTTTAAGTGTTTTCGCCACAGAAAAATGATAAGCATGTGGCGTAATGCATATGTTAATTAGCTCAATTTAGCCATTCCACAATGTATTCATATATCAAACCATCTTGTTATAAACCATAAATATATACAATTTTTATTTAGCAATTAAAAATATAAAGGTCATTCTTTGTACTCAAATGCTAGTTAATGAAGCATTATTAATCTTGTGGAGCTGTATGATACTCCAGATATTACTGATAGGAAAAACAGCCCCAAAATCCACATTTATAATTTACTGCTGTCCTTGTAGTAAATAATATTCACTGAGGTAAAGGGCAATTGTGAGAAAGGGCAATTGTGAGAATAAACACCCAATCTGGAATCTAAAACTAAATTCCTTTCTTTTTTTTTTTTTTTTTTTTGAGACGGAGTCTCGCTCTGTGGCCCAGGCTGGAGTGCAGTGGCCAGATCTCAGCTCACTGCAAGCTCCGCCTCCCGGGTTCACGCCATTCTCCTGCCTCAGCCTCCCGAGCAGCTGGGACTACAGGCGCCCGCCACCTCGCCCGGCTAGTTTTTTTTTTTTTTTTTTTTTTGTATTTTTTAGTAGAGACGGGGTTTCACAGGGTTAGCCAGGATGGTCTCAATCTCCTGACCTCGTGATCCGCCCGTCTTGGCCTCCCAAAGTGCTGGGATTACAGGCTTGAGCCACCGCACCCGGCCACTAAATTCCTTTCTTAGTGTTCTTTTGTGTGTTTAACACAAATGTTGTTTTAACGTAATTTGCCATAAAAGTCACATTCTAACTGAAAAAGAGCACATCCTAAAAACTGGATTTTTTAGGGAGACAATCTGTTTATGACAAGTCCTTCAGCTAAGATCGCAAAACAGCTTAGTGAGAAAGCTGGAAAGTCAGAATAAATTTTGTAATTTAGTTAAGAGTATTATACCAATATTAATTTCTTCATTTTGACAATTGTACCATGGCCATGTAAGATGTTAACATTATAAGAAACTGGGGAAAAGATATACAGGAACCCCCTGTGCAATCTTTGAAACTACTCTATAAGTCTAAAATTATTTCAAAATACAATTTTTGAAGAGTCAAGATACAGGGGGAACTCTCTGAAATGCTATCTTAACAGTAGCAAATTTCTATGATCTATTGTCTGTATATGCCAGACTTCTATAGAGGCTTATATAGTGATTTGGCATATTAACTGAGTACATGGTTCCAAGACCTGGAGTTTCATTCCTCTGTAGGTTCAGTGAGCATATTTTTCAAACCCAATATTAGGATACATTGTCTGACGAAATAACTTCATTCAATTTTCAAGGGTGAATAAATCACAGATAATGAGGGTAGAAACAAGCTGATTTTTTTTTTCCTGCTTTATGGCAATGGCTGGAATCTTTCAATGACATTCAATTGTCTCACTAATGTGTTATAATCTATAGATTTTAGACTTCAAAAATTTTGTATTTTACTGATCATCAGTTAAATAAAATAATGTATGGCTAATATTTTTGATAACTTGATAAATATTTTGTATTGCACAAAATAATAGTTGGCTCATAAATAATCTCTTAGAATCAAGGAAGGAAACATCGTAACTTTTTAAAGGGATGCCTGTGAATCAATTTCCAACATGTTGTATTTGTGCATACAGATGTGGAAAAAATTTTACTAAGAAGTGTTTGTGTGAATAATTATGAAAACAATGCTTCCTAAGTTATAAGGACTGAATAAATAAAAATATTAATATATAATTCCTCCCAGAGATGTAAAAAAATCTGAAGGGTACCCAACATCCTCAGTAATTTTTATAAACTCGGTTAAAGTTCAGGTGTCATTACAATCCTACAAAAAAGAACTGTTTAAAACTGTTTTATTATAACTGTCCATCAAAAGTAATCTGACTCCATCCAAACAGGCTGCCCCAATTAAGACAAGTGACAGAAGATAACACAAGCTCATGTTCTTTTGAAAAATTTAAAAGAAGCTAAGGAGGTTGCAAAAATAATGCGTTTTGTCTGATAAAAGAGAAGATTGTTCCTAGAACCTGATAGTATTACTTCATGGATTGAGCCTCACAAACTCTGCCTCATTTCCACTTCCCATGTAAATCTGATTTTTGCCTTTGCATTTGCTTCCTAAGACTTTAGGTTAAACAGACAGGTCTTGATCTTGGGTTCCTACTTTTCCCTGATCAATCAATAACCTGTAACTTTTTCCTTTCCTTTAAAAATTCTAGTCTTCTGTGGCTGGCATGCTCCACCCTAAACTGCTCACCCAATTCTGGACATTTCCTTGTACCTTGATTACTAGTCTCTGAACCCTATCCCAAGTCAAACACATAACCTTGCTCAGTTTCCATCTTTCCTGCCTTGTGTACTAAATTCTTCGGTCAGCTGTAAAAAATTGCTACAAAGTGGGTAGCTTAAAACAAATGAAATGTATTCCCTCACAATTTTGGACATAAGAATTCTGAGTTGAGGTGTCTGTTGGGCCATTCTCTCTCTGAAGTCTCTAGGGAGGAACTGTTCCTTGCCTCTTCCTGGGTTCTGGTGTTATCAACAATCCTTGACATTTCTTGGCTTGTAGTTATATCGCTGCAATTTCTTCTTATCTTTTACATGACTATCACCCCTTTGTGTATCCCTGTGTCTCTGTGTTCAAATCTCCCTTCCTTTCCTCTTATAAAGAAACTGGACATTGACCAAACAAATCCATATGACCTCATCATAGTTTGATTACATCTGCAAAGACCCTGTTTCCAAATAAGGTCACATTTTGAGGTTCCAGGTGAACCTCAATTTTCGAGGGGACACTGTTCAACCCAGTACAGCCCCCAAATCAAACCTTCTGCTGAGAAATATCAGATAAGACATTCTATTTATTACTCAAACTATGACTACAGTTTGGAATATGTCTAGAAGGTACCAGCCACAAAATAGGAGATCTGATTCCAAACCTATATGTTCACCTTTAAAAATCACAAATCTGTAGCTTATACTTTCATTTAGGATAAGATTAAGCTCTTATAACTCATCATCTTTTCAATAAGATAATTTTCTATAACTTATTCCTTTTATAAATATTTTTGGTTCACATGATTCAGGACATATGAAACAGTTTAGAGGCTGTTGAATTAATTATGAATCACTCTCACTAGTGATCATTATGGAGATAATATATGGCTAATATTTTTGCTAACATGATAAATATTTTGTGTTTGAAGAAGAGTCCAATGAAAAGATGTCTGCATAGTATCACATAATCAATTGAAAAAATGTTTAGTGGAACAACTCCCCATCTTCAATAGGAAATTTTCACTTAAATAAAAATTTTCATTTAGATTAAATGCTTTGATGCCATGCAAACGTAGATTAAAGACACTAAGTAAGCAATAACTTTAAATAGGCAATTATGTCCACTAGTTACTACAGACATAAACAGCCAAACTTTTCCATAACCTTCCTTGAGTGTTTTGAGTGGAGTGGTGATTTCTTTAAAATGTTGATAATTTAATATTTCTGTTTTCTATATAATACTATATATTTCAGCTGTATATATTTTATATTTCATAACATACAATGTATTTGAGACTAATTTTAATATTCTCTACTTTGATTGCTTCTTGATAGCTGGATTACCTAGCCAGCATCTGATGTTTGTCATTGTCCTGTATTTCAGGGACTTCATGAGAAGACTGGTGTGTTTACAGCTGTTAAAGTGATGAACGCTCGTAAGGTAATATTATAATTTACCTGTATTATCTTCCCTTAGTGGACTGTGTTCTTGGGATAAACAACTCAGAGAATATTGTATTTGTTTTTAAATCATGATTTTATATAATAATTATTACATTCATCTGGATTTATTATAGTTATTTAATATTACTTTTATTCATTAGTGTATTACATCTATTGCTTTATTATATATCCACATAAAACAATGCTTCTTTCATAGCAGAAGTTCCACATATTTTGGTATTCTATAACAATGAGGAAACATCTGTACTCCTCTCTGTTTCTAGTTGATTATTTGTTTCCAGGGATAGCAAAGAAAAGATTGCTTCTAATACTGGGTTAATCCTGCTGTGTTCCATCATGTTATTTTCCCTCTCCAATGATTTCCTCTGATAATAGAGGCCATTAGATTCTCAATGACAGGTAGAAGGAAGAGACTTATCAGAGATGCACATTTTTCATGTATTTTCTGACAGATGAGCAAAGGAAACAGTTTAATTGGCACTGTTCCTGGTAACATTCATAAAGTTATGTCACGGTTCATAACATATTGGCATAGAATTTGCTAGCACTGATTTCTGTTCTTTTTCTTTAACATGTGTACCACACTTTCTTAGGGTAATATTATCATAAACATAGCAAAGGTCAAAAAAAATTTTGCTTTACTATACCCTAAAGGGAAGTTTATGTTTGAAAAGCTATATACATTCACTGAACTGTTGTCAAGGCCGTAAACTGTGCTTTTTCCAATTTGTGCAGGAAAAGTGAGTTTCAGCAACTCACTGTGTGCTTCCATGGCACATGTATACCTATGTAACACATCTGCATGTTCTGCACATGTATCCCAGAACTTAAAGTATAATAATAATAATAAAAGAAATGATAGCTGAATTTTCAAAAAAAAAAAAAAAAAAGTTGTGTGCTTTATTTTTGCCAGTAAATGTCAAATGTTGCAAACCAATGTGAATTTCGAGGGATTTTGAGGTTTTGTAGATTTATTTTGCCCTACAATCCATGGCTTCCAAATCATCAAACTTCTACTTTTTGAGTGAGACTCTCTAAAACACTTATTTTCTTGTTTTAACTTAAGATACCTTGACATACATTTAACCTACATTTCAGATACTCTGACTTTTAAAATATTTAAAAATCGTGTTCAACCCATGGATGTTTAGTGTCAATTAACTGGTTTTATAAGGAGGAAAAAGCACTTTACTAATACCAGATTATAATTTTTCCCATTATTACAGCAGTTAAATCTACTACCATGAATTTGTTGCCAAATTTCTGCTTGTCATAAAAATTTGGCTTTTTAAATTAAAACTATTGGTGAAAACTGAGAGAGGAATAATGTTATCTTACTCTTCCATTGAGTGCCAACGGAACTTAAAGTACTTAAGCATAAATCATTTTTAGAGTGTACCAGTACATCTAATTAATAACATTTTATTCTTGGTTACAGACACCTTTACCTGAAATAGGAAGGCGAGTGAGAGTGAATAAATATCAAAAATCTGTTGGGTGGAGATACAGCGTGAGTACTAAAAGTTCTCGTTAATACCCAAGTAGTCTTTCCTTTCATTTTCAGCTTTTAACTTATCCCTTTGCATTGTGTCATTATCTCTAGAAGACCGCTACTAAAAGTGTTCTTGCTTGAAAATGATAACATATTTTTATCTTTTAATATATTCACGTAGATTAAATCATCATATATAAGCACTAGCATATATCAGAGAGTAGGAGATAGGAGAAAAGGTCCCTTGAATAGGAATGCATTGACTGTCAGTGAGGAATTACGTAAATTTACAGAGCATAGAGCCCTCTGGATGAATAGCAACAAAAAAGGAGGTGATGGGATCTACATCAAATTTTGCTTAAAACTGGCCTTGGAAAGGTCCTTTTCACATGTTATCATGACATTCTGGACTGAATTGCTTTTCCTCCATTATGATTCTAACAAACATTACCATTGTGTTTGAACCAAATGAGGAATGCCCCCCGCCCCGCTTTTTTGTAAGAGCAATAGCAGGCAGAAAACAAACCGACCACTCAGCCTCAAAGTCTTCAGACATTTGGTACCATACTTGAACACACGAAAGAATATGAGCATGTTTTCTACGTACAGCTTTTTGACTTCCCTTCAGAGCAGTTTGTCTGATACCAACAATTCTCTGGCTCCAGAATAAAACCAACCAAAGATAATTTCTCTTTTTCAGTAGATATCGGTGCTCTATAAAATATTGTATGGGCCCAAAAGTTGAATTTTTGCTCTTGTCAATATAATGAATTGATATATTTTTTCCTACTTTTCTCCTGCAGTCAGCTATACATGGGACTCAAATATTTCTAGCATGTTGTGACTTAGTAAATATGTTCTCAGGCACATTAAAAATAACCCTTTTCATTAACAGAATCACATTCAGAAACTTTCTAGTTATATTAGAAAGGTATTGCTAAACAACCTCATGACTCATCTATTAAGTACTAGGCTCCTGTTGTGTCTGTAACTCATGTTTGGAGACTAAGCATATCCAAAGGACCAGATAAAACAGATAGTATCATGCTTTTGTAGCTTAGGAAGCCGCTAAAGGTAAGGTATGGGAAATATGATTATTTTATTAATTTTGGTTTCATCAAACATTTGTGCTAATAAAACTTTTTTAAAGACCTGTCCCAAACCCTCTCTGGCACACTTTCCTTAGAGAAAAGGATTTTGATTCTAGAATTGGATGAAATTACAAAGGAAGTTCTGGCATCCTTGAACTGCCTCTTCTTGACAAAACACAGGGTATTCAGGCCAGTCTGTGATCAACTGGCCCTAAGCCAGGAAATGCTGTAGCATCATATTACTGGAAGATGTGTGAGAGGTTTAAATTACCCACTTGGCCTGATGGATATAATGTACTTATGTGTTTCTCACAAGCTCAGCTTCCTGTTAATTCAGAGTGGCAAACACACTAATGCTTTCCAAACATATCTGATCTTCATTTATTTGTTTTGGGGGAGTTTACATTTATGTGGGAAACCCACTCTTAAAAGGTTTTTCTAGTCGGGGACTTTGAATTATCTGATTATGTATTTTAGTAAGAAAAAATAACTGCTAGCTAATCATCCAGTTAGCATCTCTAAATCATCTTGAATCCTTTGGGATAAAAAGTATGTGACTTGCACACACATCTCTTAGATGCCAGGGGTTTATGGAAATAGCAATAATATGTAAGTCCAGAAACATGAGTTCGAATCCCAAGTCTACCACTAAACAGCCAAAAACTACTTGGGAAAGTGGTTTACCTCTCCATGCCTCAGGTTCCTCATAGAAAAAGAGATCACAAATGCAACTACATAGCTGCCCAGAGCCCAGCACATCTCTTGTTCTTTCCAGGACACATAAGCTTTCTAACTCAGAAAGAAAAGGAATCTCCTTAACATCAAGCTACCAAACGGGTGAAAGGATTCAGTCTTGCCCCTGCTTCTCTTTCACTTGTTCTTTGTATTCTTAACCTACTACTATCCTCTCATTTCTATTTATTGGACTACTTATGAGTTCATATTCCTCTCAGCAGAACCTTGGCAACTTAATTGAAACTGAGAGTGCATATGCACAGATAGAATAGCTAGTCCCTGTAGTTTGCTAGTCTTATGCGGTGTCAGGTATTGTTACCATTTCAAAGGAGGGCCACATCACAGGGGAAGTAGAAAGTTTAAGGATCTTACATGACAAGAATGAAAGCCACAGGATTTTTACCTTTTTAGAAAACAGGTTAAGATAATTTGAAGGGAACTTATTTACTGAACTTTGCTGGAAGGCTGGGCTGAGACTCTAGCCTGAGCTTTCATGCAATTCTCATACCACAAGTTGTCATGACTTTATTACACAAATAAACAGAAAGAGGGAACCTGTCACTGAGATTTTCAGCTGCACATATTAGGACCTACCCCTTTCCCCCATAAGACAAATAGTTGTCTAGAGATGTATTTTCCAGTAGTTGAATGTTTATAAGTAAATCCAGTGGGAAATCCTTGGGAAATACTAAAGATTGTTCTGCAACTGGCAGCCATTTTCTCTGACATTGCAAGCTTTTTTTTTTTTTTTTTACAAGATATAAATTTAGGAAAGATAATTTATAAGTAGAAGTTAAATCAACTTAGAGACACTACAGAGCCTAGTTCACTGCTTTATGTTTATGTCATAAGTATTTTTAAAGCCTAGCCACATTATACTTAAATATAGAAAATAGTTGCCTATTTTTCCTGCTGGGTCTTAGAGAATTAGCTAAGAGGGGAGGTAATAACTGAGTAGATATGTTTAGCTACCAATTCATTTCAGCTGAGAGACTTATTTCTCTGTATTTCAAAGTCATTAAGTCAGGATAGTTTGAGGGAAATGCTGGCGAGAACGAAAGATAATTGGTGGTTAATTCCTTAATTATTTTCCATGTCAATTGTCCCTTTCCTAGGTCATTGCTCAAAAGAGTTAAAGGTATCTTTTTTTCACTGGATTTCAGAACAGGAAATCTTTAATTCAAAAGTTTTTTGTTTTTTGTTTGTTTGTTTGTGTTGTTTTGAGACAAAGTCTCACTCTGTTGCCCAGGCTAGTGTGCAGTGGCACAATCTTGGCCTCTTGGGTTCACTTGGTTCTCCTGCCTCAGCCTCCTGAGTGGCTGGGATTATAGGCATCTACCATCATGCTAGGCCGATTTTTGTATTTTTAGTAGAGATGGAGTTTCACCACGTTGGCCAGGCTGGTCTCAAACTCCTGACCTCAAGGGATCCACCTGCCTCAGCCTCCCAAAGTGCTGGAATTACAGGTGTGAGCCACCACACCAGGTCAAAAGTCTTCTTTTCTTTACACTCTACAAATATATTTCACTTTTGACAATAAGAATATTTCTTAATAATTTTTATAAATTGAACTATTATAGATGAAATAGGAGAGCTTTTTAATTTACAGTCAAATAAAATTTAGAGCTACTATGAATTCAAAGGAGGCCAGTGAGGAATCCATTTTTCAAGTGCAGAATCACTTTCTGAGTCATCTCACCTCACCTTCAACTTTTTATGCACTATTTTATATTCAACATTGGTTGCGTCATTCACGTATGTGAATCTTATTTTCCTGATGTGTAATTTCCTTTAAGTTAGGATCATAACACCTAAATGCACAAGCCAATTATATTTTCATTGAAATTTTTAACAATTTAAGTTGCCTTTTTGTAAGTTAACATTTTAAGTTATTTTTCTCAAGTGTATTGCATCTGTATACACAAAAGTGTAATTATTTTCAAATTATTAAGAAACAAAGAGCTTTTTCTAGATTGGCTGAGAAATAAGAGTTACAGAAGGAATATCAAAACCACTTGGTTATCATGGTACAAGCAGACATCACTGAAACTTAGAGAGAATTGCTTTCCATTTCACTCCACTATAATTAATATGCTGAGAATGAAGGAGGCTGATGTTTGTAGATTAGGGTAAACAGTGGAGGAAAGTATATAGTTCTGACAGAGCTCAGAGTGATTCAAAGAAGTCGAGTAACAATGATATTTTGTGATAATATATTGCATTTATAGAATTTTTTTCTAAAGATTTCAAAGAACTTTATCTATATTATCCCATTTGGTCCCACTAACATTCCATGAAGATAGGTAATGGCTGCTATCTTCCATCATTCTTTTAAAATAAATTGAACTTTAGGAAGATTAAGTGAATTTCCTACTCTGGGCTATCAGTGCTAAACCTCAGTGTCCTAATGCCCAGGGTAGGTGTTCTTTTCTGACTGACATCACACTGTCTTCTGCTAGAGCTGTCTTGAAGCTATGTATTGTACCTCAGTGATCTCATCTAACCAGATGGCTCCAATTATCACTATATAGACGATTCTCAAAAACAATACTTCTAGACCTGACTTGTCCCCTGAGTGCCAGACCCATATATCCTTTCTGTGCAATCTTGTGCAGCCATAACAAGGACATGCATTTGTTTATTGATTTGGAAAGACGTGCTTTATATACTGATTAAAACATGAAAGTTGCAGAATATTAAAAATAATAAGAGCGTATTTGGATTTTTTAAATGCCACATATATATGTGTGCGTGTATGTGTGTGTATGTGTTGATCATATCATTATGCATTTATCTCTATCTTTCAAAGCTCTAGTTACTGTATTAGCATATACAAATGTCTGAAAGAATATACACTAAACTGTTAATATTGCTTGGGGAAAATGTTCAGTGAGAGTAGACCCCTTACATATTTTATTAGTATATTTATCTATATTTGGTATACATGTACCATTGTTGTGATTAATAAAAATAAATTATCTTAAACATAGCTTTTAAACATAAAAATAAATAAATAAAGTGTGAAAAAATAATAAAATGTTTTAAAAGGTCAGCACAGAACAAACTAATACCTTTAAAATGTAAAGGATTACCAGATAATCAAGATAGTATGGTACTGTCCATCCACATGCAAAATAATGAGGTTGGACTTTTACTTTATATAAAAATTAACTCAAAATGGATCAGAAACCTAAGTATAAGAGCTAAAACTATAAAATGCTTAGAAGAAAACAATAATAAAGCTTTGTGACCTGTGATTTGACAGTGGTTGCTTATATATGACACCAAAAGTACAAGCAAAACAACAACAAATTTATAAATCGTGCTTCATTATAATAAAAACTTTTGTACTTCAAAGGTCACTATCAAGACAGTGAGAAAACAATCCACACTATGAGAGAAAATATTCACAAGTTGTTTATCTGATAAGGCACTTGTATCTAGAATATATGAAGAGCTCTTACAATTCACTAATAAAATGACAACCCAGTTTTTAAAAGGACAAAGAATTTTGTGTTAGACATTTCTCAAAGAACATATACAATGGGCAATAGGTGCAGGAAAATATGCTCAACATCATTAGTCATCAGTGAATTGCAAATTAAAACCACAATGAGACACCACTTCATATCCACTAGAATGGTTATAATAATAAAACAGAAAATAACAAGTGTTGGTGATAGTATAGAGAAAGTGGAACCCCTTCATACATTGCTCTTGGTAATGCAAAATGGTAAAGCCAATGTGGGAGACAATCTGTCATTTCATCAAAACATTAA
Source organism: Macaca fascicularis (assembly GCF_037993035.2). Lineage (NCBI taxonomy): Eukaryota > Metazoa > Chordata > Mammalia > Primates > Cercopithecidae > Macaca > Macaca fascicularis. Next base: position 112,449,376 of record NC_088395.1, read on the forward strand.
ACATAGAGTTACTTGACATGACTGTTCATAGAAGAATTATTCATAATAGCTAAATGGTAGAAATAGCCCAAACATCCCTCAGTTGATGAATGGTAAACCAAAAGCAATGAAATATTGTTACATGCCACAATATGGATGAATTTTGAAAAGAGCTAGTCACAAAAGACCATGTTATATTACTTCATTTATATAAAATGTCCAGAATTGATAAATCTATTTAGACATAAAGTAAATTAGTGATTGCTTAGAGTGTGTGTGTGTGTGTGTGTGTGTGTGTGTGTGTGTGTGTGTGGCTGAACTGGGGGATGATAACTGAAGGACATGGGATTTCCTTTTGGAGTGATAAAAATGTTCTAAAATTGATTGTGGTGATGATTGCACAACTCTATAAATATACTAAAAACGATTGCATTTTGCACTTCAAATGAGTGAATTTTATAGTATGTGAATTATATCTCAATAAAACTGTTGCAAAAGAAACAAAAATATAACGACTCCATTCAGTGAAAATTTTATACAGTAGCTGGTGCTGCTGGTCCTGGGACCACATCTTGAGAACCACTGAACTAAAAGATCTTCAGTTTACCCTTTTTATTCCCCCAGATTCCAAGTTAACCAGAAATCTTCGTTCACTGACCATTTTAGTTGAGATTTTATTATAAATTGCTGTTGGATATAATTGGTTGCCGTAGGATTCTCCCTCATTGATCTACTGTACTTTGGGGACCCACAGTCATTGATTGCACAGCTTAGGAGCTTTGCTGTCTATTCTTATTCCATAGGATGAAGAAGAGGATCTCAGGACTGAACTCAACCTTCTGAGGAAGTACTCTTTCCACAAAAACATTGTGTCCTTCTATGGTGCATTTTTCAAGCTGAGTCCCCCTGGTCAGAGGCACCAACTTTGGGTATGTTTTTAATTACGCTGTTCTTATTCTATAAGAATAAGTTTTACCCAAGGATGTATGTTTTTATGAGTTGACACTTTTGTGCATCTACAGGAAAACTTAGCACACAACTGTTAAAGTAGTATGGTGTATTAATCTGTTCTCACAATGCTATTAGATTGGTGCAAAAGTAATCATGGTTTCTGCCATTAGACATACCCAAGACTGGGTAATTTATAAAGGAAAGAGATTTCATTGACTCATCCACATGGCTGAGGAGACCTCACAATCATGGCAGAAGGCAAAGGAGGAGCAGTCACATCTTGCAAGGTGGCAGGCAAGAGACCTTGTTCAGGGAAATTCCCCATTATAAAGCCATCAGATCTCATGAACTTATTCACTGTCATGAGAACAGCATGCCCCCATGATTCAGTTACCTCCCACGATATATGGGAATTATGGGAGCTACAATTCAAGGTATTTGGGTGTGGACACAGAGCCGAACCATATCATTTCATCACTGGCCTCCCAAATCTCATCTCCTCAGTTTTCAGAACCAATCATGCCTTCCCAACAGTTCCCCAAAGTCTTAATTCATTTCAGCATTAACTCAAAAATCTACAGTCCAAATTCTCATCTGAGACAAGGCAAGTCCCTTCCATCTACAAGCGTGTAAAATCAAAATCAAGTTAGTTACCGTAGATACAATGGGGGTATAGGCATTGGGTAAATATGCCTGCTCCAAATGGGAGAAATTGGCCAAAACGCAGGGGCTACAAACCCAATGCACATCCAAAATCCAGCAGAGCAGTCAAATCTTAAAGCTCCAAAATGATCTCCTTTGACTCCATATCTCACATCCAGGTCACACAGATGCAAGAGGTGGATTCCTATGGTCTTGGGCAGCTCCGCCTCTGTGGTTTTGCAGGGTACATCCTCCCTTCTGGCTGCTTTCACAGGTTGACATTGAGTATCTGTGGCTTTTCCAGGCACATGGTGCAAGCTGTTGGTGGATCTACCTTTCAGGGTTCTGGAGGACAGTGGCCCTCTTCTGACAGCTCCACCAGGCAGTGCCCCAGTGGTGACTCTGTGTGGGGGCTTCAACCCCACATTTCCCTTCTGCACTGCCCTAGCAGAGGTTCTTCACGAGGACCCGGCCACTGCAGCAAACTTCTGCCTGGACATTCAAGAGTTTCCATACATCTTCTGAAATCTAGGCAGAGGCTCCCAAACCTCAAGTCTTGATTTCTGTGCATCCGCAGGCTCAACACCATGTGGAAACTGCCAAGGCTTTGGGCTTGCACTCTCTGAAACAACAGCCCGAGCTGTACATTGGCCCCTTTTAGCCATAGCTGGAGTGGCTGGGACACAGGACACCAAGTCCCTAGGCTGCACACAGCAAGAGGACCCTGGGCCTGGCCCATAAAATCATTTATTTTTCCTCCTAGGCCTCTGGGCCTGTGATGGCAGGGGCTGCTGTGAAGATCTCTGACGTGCTCTAGAGACATTTCCCCATTGTCTTGGTGATTAACGTTTTGTTCCTTGTAGACATTTCCCCATTGTCTTGGTGATTAACGTTTCGTTCCTTGTTACTTTTGCAAATTTCTGCATTCGGCTTGAATTTCTCCTCAGAAAATGGGTTTTTCTTTTCTATTGCATAATCAGGCTACAAATTTTCCAAATTTTTATGCTCTACTTCCTCTTGAACCCTTTGCCACTTAGAGATTTCTTCCAAAAGATACCCTAAATTATCTCCCTCAAGTTCACAATTCCACATATCTCTAGGGAAGGGGCAAAATGCTGCCAATCTCTTTGCTTAAACATAACAAAAGTCACCTTTGCTCCAATTCCCGACAAATTTCTCATCTCCATCTGAGACCATCTCAGCCTGTACCATATTGTCCATATCATTATCGACACTTTGATCAAAGTCATTCAACAAGTTTCTAGGAAGTTCCAAACTTTCCCACATCTTCCTGTCTTCTTCTGAGTCCTCCAAACTATTTCAACCTTTGCCTGTTACCCAGTTCCAAAGTTGTGTCCACATTTTCAGGTATGTTTACAGCAGTGCCCCACTCTACTGACGCCAATTTACTGTATTAGTCTGTTCTCACGCTGCTCATAAAGAGCCTGGGGAATTTATAAAGGAAATTTATAAAGAGCCTGGGTAATTTATAAAGGAAAGAGGTTTAATTGACACAGTTTCACATGGTTAGGGAGGGCTCACAATCATGGTGGAAAGCAAAGGAGGAGCAAAGTCATGTCTTGCACGGTGGCAGGCAAGACAGCCTGTGCAAGGGCATTCCCCTTTATAAAACCATTAATCTCAGATCTCGTGAGACTTATTCACTATCACCAGAGCAGCATGGGAAAAACCTGCCCCCATGATTCAATTACCTCCCACCAGGTCCCTCCCATGACATGTGGGAATTATGGGAGCTACAATTCAAGATGAGATTCGGGTGAGAAACAGCCAAACCATATCATGTGGCAAAAGATACTCTGATTCCTGGAGATGGGAGCGATAAAATATGGGAAAATAACTTAAGTGCCTGACAAGGGGATTACTGGTGGAATGGGGGAGGACTCAAATGAATACCGGAAATATTAAACATAAACATTTTCAAATATTTTATGTGATTACTATGGTTGCTATTACAGAAATTACCCAATGAACTAATAAATAATGACTGGATAAGGATAAATTCTAATTAGCACTTGACGTGAGCATATGGGTGCATTTTAAGTTTTTGCAAAGTATATGCACTTACGGATAAACATAACTCTTAAGAACCTCTTTTCCAAATGGTAAGTTGACCTATCCTTTTCTTAGTCATTATGCCTGGAGTAACACAAATTCTAGATCAGTAAGATATAAATTGTAGAGGCTAAGTGTAACCTATGCTACCTAAGTTACCAGAATTTTTGCTGCCTTCCACTATGGTAAAAATAGTTAAATCACAAGAAAATCAGTTTTGGTCAAGGATGTCTTTATTAAAAATGGAATATATAGAATATAAGGTAGGGTTAGTATATACTTGAATCTCTATACTTGCTACATTTCCATTCCATGTCCAAGTTAGTAGTATTTTTTCAAAATAATGACTAAAACTTTTCAGTATCTTCAAGTGACAATAAAATATTCTATTACATTCTAAATAATGGACTTCAGAGAATAGGACAGTGGATGTTATAGAAAGGTTTTCAACAAGGGGTGGAATTGAAACAGTGGTTCTCTAAATTTGGCAGGCATCAGAATCTCCCAGAGAGCCTGATAAAACACAGATTGCTGGGCATCACTCACAGAATTTCTGGTTCAGTAGATTTGGGGGTGTAGGTCCAATAAATTGTCTTTCCTAATAAGTTCGTATGTGATGCTGTTGCTACTGCTGGACTGATCACCACACTTTGAGAACCACCAAATTTATAGACCTTCAGCTTAACCCTGTTTTCTCTCAAATGTCCAGTTAAGATGCATCCTCTATTCTCTGATAATTCCAGTCGAGATTTTAGTAAATATGGCTGTATAGTTTAGTTACTGAGGAATTTTTTTGGCATACACTATTTGTCTTTTTTATATATTTTCACTTACAAGTTTTTTTCCTCTTGATAGTATAGCAGAATGTGAGAAATTTTGCAGTCTCCTTATTGGATATGTATTAGTACTCCATTCAGGCATTCAACATGTATCAATTGAATACTATCTGTCAGATATTGTGCTAGATGCTGAGAATAAAACGGTAAGCTGAATAGACATGCTCCTGACCCATTGGTGCTTACAATGTATTTGCAAAGACCAGCGTCAATCAAATAATCTCACGCATAAATGTATAATTGGTCAGAAGAGAAATATCATGGCTGTCTGTGGGTGAACAGCAAACTTTAATTAAGCTGGGAAATGAGAAAATCTTCCCTGAGGAATAAAAGCTTGAACTGAGATCTGAAGGATGAATAAACATTTAATGTATAAATTATTTGTGAAGATAAGAATTTTCATGGGACACTTCACAAATTTTTGCCTATATGAATCAGAAAAACAAATAGGAAGTAAGTAAGTAGCTTAATAATGACCATTAATGAAGAAGTGTATGTACCAGGCCCCATGCTTACAAAGTTAGGAGAATTACTGAGAATGTCTTACATTCCTTGTATAGTTGAACTCTTCTGACTCACATAAGCAAGATCTTCCAGGGTTTATGTTAGTTGAATGGCTTTAATTCTGGTTTGTCATGTTTCCAAATGAGGAGTTACCACAGTGTACATGTTGTGCCCATTCAATATAGTCAATGCTTAATTCTCCACATGAAAATCAACTTTTTGTGGCTTATCTGTTTTCATTTTGTTTGGCTGCCTCTTCTTTTTGGTGAAAGTGTACTTAGTTGAAAGTCATGCAATAATATCAATGGTGAATAACTGTAAATTAGAGGAGTAGTTTTCTGAAAAGAAGATCTTAATATTCCACAGGAAGTAAGGTAGACTTTTTGGATAGTCATGATTTTGAGTTTATCCTTTTGCTTCCATTCATCTATGGTGATAATTAATTTGCATGAAGTTTAAAAAAAGACATATTTTGCTCTTTTGATAAAGTGTTTTTGACGTGGGCAGTAATACGTAAACCTGTACTCAAAGAAAATATTGCTAGGATAATTATAATAGTTACATGCTCTTGTACATCGCTCTTTCCTCTAGTTAACTCATATTACCTGGAAGAAAATTTACTAGTTGGGCCCTCAATTTATTTGTGTCAAAAATAAACTTTCTGAGAAACTGAGTTTATTAATACAATAAAATCTGAATGAAATATTATCAAAGATACCAGTTTTAAAATAGGTTTTCCTTAGTAGTAATCCCATTTGGATGAAATTATCCCACAGGAATGCAATCGACAAATTCTCCCTTGGAGTTGTAGCTTGCCAGTATCTTGGGGAAAATAGTTTGGAATTTGAAAATAAAAACAAAACAACAAAAACCAAACCTAGCCTTAATGTTGAAATGTAAACTCTTTTGAGACCCTCCATATTTTGCTTCATCACCCCCAATTAAACTGTTTCCTTGACCATCCTTTCCTTCCCATTCCACTCATCACTTAGGTTTGTTCCTTGCATAAACTTCTTTCTAAAAGCATGTGTTTATTTAGTTTTTCATAAACTGAATGTTCTTCCTTTTGAGCATGTCCAAACACCACCTATCCTTCAAGACATAGCTCAAACCCCAACTCCCAGTTAAATATCTCTGGTGAAATACCTGGCTTCTCTCCCTCCACAAATCTTTGGTTTTAATCCAACTCTCTCTAATTTCGCTAGCCTTTGGAGTCTTCCACCAGACAATTGAAGCAGTACTTGCAGTGCCTTAATCTCTAAACATTACATATAGATACAAACCATATGGACTAAAACTCTCCAGATAGTTTCAGAAAATTGAACACTAATTTTTTATACTTTGCTGGCTTTCCTGCAGATGGTGATGGAGTTATGTGCAGCAGGTTCGGTCACTGATGTAGTGAGAATGACCAGAAATCAGAGTTTAAAAGAAGATTGGATTGCTTATATCTGCCGAGAAATCCTTCAGGTGAGTCTTCATATAGTTATTCTCTTCTGATCTTTTAAGAACCTGGGAGTAATATATACAATGCACCTTATACCTGCTCATATCAGATAGTTTAGGTATTCTAAACATAACCTGTACATCAGGATATCTGAAAAGGCCAAAAAGCTTTTGAGAAAGCCGATTTGCAGCTGACGCCTTTAAATAAGCTAGGTAACGAGCTTCTTTGAAATCATGGCCTTTAATACTACTGTCAGATTAAGATTACTGTGTTCAGTGGATCATGGAAATGACCACTTGGATTATTTATTATGTTGTTATTATTTTACAGTTCTTTAAACAAAAACATAGCACAAGCATCATAGATTAAGATGAAGGTGAGTCAGAAGAAGTCAGTATTTTATGGAATGGCCTCAAATCATCTGTAGCCTTTTGGCAGACAAACATTTTCTTTGATTACTGCCCCCATTTTAAATTTATTTATTTTCCACACCCAATTGGATGAGAGCAACAATCTTCTTGATCTACCAAATCCCATCTTTTGTGGCTTAAGTTCTTAGGGTCATCCAAGAAGGATATTAACAGAATTGAACAGTACTACTCATACAGTGTTAGAATGTCCTACCTGTCATTTTGGTTGGATTCACTTGTGATGACAGTGTAAATGGTTGAGAGTTCAAACTCTGGACTGAGTTTACATTTAGTTTACTATGGATAAATTTTATCACTTGGAATCAGTTACTTAATTTTTCCAAGGTTCATTTTCCTCATCTATATTATAAGGGTGATATTAACACCTTTCTCAAAGGGTTTCTGAGAGGAATTAGTAATTTAGTCCATGTAAAGCACTTAGTATAATCCTTGGCAAAGAATAAGGGCTCAATAAATGTTAGCAGTTTTATTGTTACTTTATTATGAATCTCCAGTTAGTGTCTGAGGCAATCTCACTACAGCTTAACATTGCATACCACGTGATGGGTTAGCCAGGTCACGGGTAAATTTTAGTGGTGAATGGGCTAGAGCCAAAGTGTGAAGCCAACACAGATTACAAATGCTGTAAAATGAATTTCCACATTCCCCTAAATTCTCAGTCTACAAGGCTGACTAGAAAATATTTTGGACTAAACAAATGGTTGGATAAGAAATAGAGCAAAACAATGGCTGAGCTATGATATTCAAGATGTCCAGGTCTTTACTCTTATGGTTAGTTGGAAATACGGAGGCTAGAAAGGAAGGTGAAGTGGCCCAATGTATACAAACATTACTTTGGGTACTCTTTTTTCTCATGGGTGTCCTGATTTATTTTCCTTTCCTTATAGCCAAAAGTCATATTTCTGGGAACGGGTTGTAGTGATTCCAGCCTAAAGAAAGAATTGTGTCTGAAACATCAAAATTAAGCTGTTTCTCTTATCAAAAGTTTTTCCAAAAATACTAAGAACTGTACCAGAAAGAAAGAAAGAAAGAAATATATACTGATGTGGCTTTTTAAAAAATATATACAGGGCTTAGCTCACCTTCACGCACACCGAGTAATTCACCGGGACATCAAAGGTCAGAATGTGCTGCTGACTCATAATGCTGAAGTAAAACTGGGTAAGTTTATTCTTATAGTATTTTAAGTCCAAAGCATCTTAATGGAGAAAGCTCCTTTAAGATAACTATGTTTTCTATCATGTCCCTGTCAATATCCTCTACTTATTTGAGCTGGATTTTCCCTGCCTGCAAAACCAGTCAAAATTTGAAAATTTGTTTGGGAGAGGAGGCGGGGCAAAAGAAAGAAGATGCACCTACCTGCTTCTTTGAAATCATGTGGATAAAACAACTTTTGAATTGTAATGGGGATTTACTTTTTGGTCATCGCTTTACCCTCTATTAGAAAGAGCTATTATATTTATTTCAACAATTGAATTGAGTATTTACCATGTACAAATTTCGATGCCATGGGCAAGGATTTAAAAAAAAAATTGTTTTACATGACAGACTCGTATTTTCTCAAGAATATCAAAGAACTTTTAAATTATGTAAGGATGAATTGCTTATTTGGATTTTTTCAGATATGTAAAGAAATGATATTGATCAGAATTGATGCTCCAATAATATGCAAGTCAAGTTCAGAATTACAAATCAAAAGACTGGAAGTACCTAGCTTTCTATGCCAGAGTTCAGAGTTATATAATTTATTTGAAAATAACCACACATATTTTCTCATTTTCTTGTCCTTAAGCACATAAGGAACAATATATTGTACCCTTTAATGTGTAAAATAAATGTCAGTAGTTATTAGAATAATGCCATAAAAATTATGTCAGTACATTGTAGTGGCAGATAACCCCATTGATATAGAAAATAAGTCACTTGCATTATTTTTCAACAGTTTGTAAACATGTGTCTGAACATGACCTTAAGATGTTTCCCATTTTCTTGCTAAACAGATAGAACAATAGTAGAGATTTTGTTCATTCATTAGGAACATTGGAAGAAGCATGAGGTAGTAATTGTTTACTCTTGGAATAAGTGAAAATAGTTTCAAGACAGTGTATTATTTATTTTGCGTCTGTCTAAAAGCTATAAAGCTAGAAACACAATTTTAAAATCACAAGGAGAGGCCAGGTGCGGTAGCTCACACTTGTAATCCCATCATTTTAGGAGATTGAGGCATGAGGATCACTTGAGACCAGGAGTTCAAGAGCAGTCTGGGCAACATAGCAAGACCTTACCTCTACAAAAAAAAAAAAAAAAGAGGTTTAATTAGCTGGGCATGGTAGTGCGCACCTGTGGTCCCAGCTACTCGAGAGACTGAGGCAGGAGGATCACTTGAGCCTAGGATGTTGAGGTTGCATTAAACTATGATTGTGCCACTGTACTCTAGCCTGGGCAGCAGAGGGATACTTTGTCTCTAAACAAGAAATGAAGAAATAATAAAAATGTAAAAAATACATGAAAGGCATACATATTTCACATTTAAATACTCAGAATAGATAGTTCATCACAAGGCTAAACACTGTGTTCACATATAGAGCAACACTCTCATATACTTGTGTCAAGTTGCTGGCCAACGCAAACATTTACAACACAAAAGAGAAATTGTACGTAAATGAAAAGCCACTGAAATATCTGTCACAATGTCCATGCACTAAAGTTCATGTACTTTCCTCTGGAGGAGAGACCTTCTACTGCTGGATTAGAGTTTAATCAGATTTACTTTACATGTAGTCTGTGTACAATTTATTCTAGATTTCTCAGATTATCACTATTTTTAAGTAACACATAAAATTTAATCACACACCTTTTACACTTAATTCTTGTACAATTTGTTTTAAATTTTTAAGATTATAGTTGTTTTTAAACAACGTAGTATAAGAAGAAAGTTGCAGAAAGCAAACCTAATGACAGCCAAAGGAAGTGATAGAAGGAAAAGAGATGGAAAAATGATTCTATTGCAGTTGCAATTGCTCAATAATCTTCATATTCCAGCCTGTAAGGTCATGAAAGAAAGCTTTAAATTATGCCGTTGTTGAGGTTTCGTCTCGTCTTGGCTTTCATTTCTCTTTCTCTTGCTCTTTTTTCTTTTCTTCTATTAATCAGTCTTCTAGTCTTTTCTCCTTTCATTTTCTCCTCTGGATATATGCCTTATACCAACTTATGGCCTTCCTAGGTAATTCTTGGCCCCTAATACCAGTTCACAGGGATAGTGAGAATGCTGGGCTATTATTAAACCTGTTTCTTTAAAAAATCTAGATAAAAACATGGTACAACACCCAATGGTGATCTTCACAAATATTGTGGACTTTTTTTTGTTGTTGTCGTTCTTGTTAGATCCTTTAAAACTGCCTTAAACGCTTAGGTTTTTCTTTTTCCTTTTTCTTCTCTTCCCCTAAATTCCTGAAGCTTCTTTTCAGTCAGTTTTGTTCGCCATCCTCTGGATTCCTGGAAACCATTCTAAATTAGAAAATCTACTTCATTTTTTATCCGTATTTTATTTTTTCTGGAATAAATAACCCCAGCCTACTTTAGCCTTTTTTTCTGTTTCTGAGGATACCATACCAAATATTTTCTTATAATGTATCCCACAGATGAAGACTGAACTTTTATAATCTAAGCTGAGATATAGATACCACAGTAAATACCTGCATCTGATTCAAAAGATCTATGTAGGAATTTAAACTAAATTCTAGCAGAAAACTCATTTTTCTTTATCAGTGTGATAGAGCCTTCTCATATGATATGTGAGGCTTCCTGATAAAGTGCTAATAGGTTTTAGATTTCTTTGATCTTACTTATGGTTCTGGTCTTCCTTCAGCTTGGTTCCAGGTCCAAACACTACATATGTTATCATTTTGGAGGTTCAGAGTGTCCTGACAGAACATTATTTTTAATATTCATGGTAAACATTCAGCCAAACCTACTGTAGATTTATAACAGCACTGCTGAGTCTCATTCCAAAATAAATAGCAGCAAAAGCTTATTCTCCAATATTCCTGGAGTAGACTTCATGGTAAAGTTTGCTAGGCTGGAATGAAAATCTGTTATTCATTGTGGCTTTTGTATCAGCTTTCCAAGTTAAAGCAATAACTTATTAAACTTTTTCTTCCTGATTGGTTATTTTGACATATAATGATTTTTGGCAGTTGATTTTGGAGTGAGTGCCCAGGTGAGCAGAACTAATGGAAGGAGGAATAGCTTCATTGGGACACCATACTGGATGGCACCTGAGGTGATTGACTGTGATGAGGACCCAAGACGCTCCTATGATTACAGAGTGAGTGTGAGAATTCAGTGGAAATTACAATTTGGAAGGGATTTTTGATTAACATTTATTTTTAATGATAAAACAAAAAATAAAAAGCAAGCAGCTCCTCCTTTTACGTTAAATGCTAGTAGGAAATACAAGCCTTTATTTCAGTAAGTGGTTTGATTATATTCATAAAATAATATTTTCTAAGAATGTGGACAAAGTATACCACTGAGAGTTACCTGAATTTGAGGCAGAATGTGTAGTTTATGTTGCTTGTCACTTATTGGTAAAAATATTATATAATGTGGATTTATATGCATATAAAAATTTAACTTCCAGGGACAAAGGGCATTGTAAACTTAAAAATGAATAAATGTAAAGCCAATTATTAACCTCCACAGTAACTTAGCTCCAGAAAAGACAAAATATAATTTGACTACTCAGAGTAATGGAGAAAATCCTTGGCATATTTCACCTCCAAAACCACAGAAAATCAGTGGAATAGACAAACTAAGTAACAATTCATGCTATTTATTAAAATTTCCACTGAAACTGCAATTTGAACAATATACGTATATCCATGTACACATTTCAAAAGGTTGATGTGGAAAGAAAATTCTCCATTTGCTATAGACTGGAAAAACCTCACTCACTCTCCACGTAAGTCATCCAAACAATTCACTGTGGTCTCCCTGAGTGGAACCTAGGACTCAATACTTGAAGTTGATTAAGATTCATCTCTTTTCCCTTTCCTTAAGTGCCCTCTACATGATCTGCAAAATAATTATTTACTGAGAGTCTATTATGTTCAGTGCTGTTAGGAGCTATGAAGATTATGGAAGCATGTTCTTCAAGTGGCTTTTTATAAAAATAATGCTTTATATTTGCATACTTTTTGCAGTCTTCCAAGGACTTTCACCTGTATTCATTATTTATTTTTAGTTTTTAGCACCATGTAACTGAAAGAAATCTTAAGCATAGACTATCACAACTGAAGCTAAGAAATCTATAAACTAGGGTTCTAAAAATCCAGCTAACCTCCAAGGCCGCAGATCACCTGAGGTCAGGAGTTCGAAACCAACCTGACCAATATGGCGAAACCCTGTCTCTACTAAAAATACAAAAAAATTAGCCAGGTGTGGTGGCAGGCACCTGTAATCCCAGCTACTGGAGGCTGAGGCAGGAGAATCGCTTGAACCCAGGAGGCAGAGGTTGCAGTGAGCCGAGATTGCGCCACCGCACTCCAGCCTGGGTGACAGAGTGAGACTCTGTCTCAAGGAAAAAAAAAAAAAAAAAGAATTCAGAAAACCTGTTTAGGAGTCATTTGGCCAGCCAGTGTATCTCTAGCCCTGTGCCCTTTCCACAATCTGAAGAAAAAAAATACTAAATAGTTGGTACCGAAGATAATTTTCTAGTCTCATTATAATTCTAGCCTTAGTTTAGTATATTCCAGGAACTGCTGAAGTACACACACACATGCACACACACACACACACACACACACACACATATATATATCAGTCCTATGTAAGTGTATGCTATTATTATCACCATTTTACATAAAGTGGAATTAAGGCACAGGGAGTTAAAACATTTGCCCAAGATGATACAACTTGTGGGTCTATGTAATAAAATGTCTTTATGACAAGTTTATTTTGGTATTTCAGGTAAAGCAATAATAGCAATGCATCCAAGATGAACTTTCCTTGCGCTTAACCCCATTCCCTATCAACCTGTTGTGCAGTGAGGTACTGGCTGATCACAAGCTCAGATTATGTCTTCCTATAATGTCACTCTGTAATGAAGCTTCATTATAGGAAACCCATAAAAGGGCTCTGGCATTGACATCCACATCCCCAGCTAAACACTGTTTTGACATTCTAAATACTACAAATTTCCTATTTTTAAGTGACTTTTTTGTCATCTTTTTCTTTGCAGAGTGATGTGTGGTCTGTGGGAATTACTGCCATTGAAATGGCTGAAGGAGCCCCTCGTGAGTAAAAATGTTTGATATTTATTAAAGATTAGGGAAATGTACTGTACAAATCGTACAAATCTCTCTCTGTGGAAGAAGATGAGATTGTCACTTGTACCACTCAGTTTTCACTGGCCACACAGGTGTCATACTATGTGCCAAACTACCAATGGTGGCCTTTTCAGTGATTACCAAATGCTTTCTTCAGGATAGCTAGATGTGGGTATATAAATCAGCTTGTGCTTTTCTTTCTTATGATATCTTATTTTAGATTGAGTGTTGTTTCAGTTTAGTCTCAGTAGTATTTGGTCCTGACAATCCTAGGCAACCAGAGTAAGGACTCTGGTTGGCATTCCAGTCTATATTTCCTGGTGGAATATTTAGATTCCAGAACATTTACAGTCACACACTGCTACTGCCTCAGGCTGTGATAGTTGAGAAAATTCTCCAGCATTTCATTGAAATTGAGCTAATCTTCAGCAATATCAGGAAGTAAGCCTGTTTTTTTTTTCCTTTGGAGTCAAGTCAGCTTACCTTTGGTGCCCTCTTTACTCCTTTCAGCTGCCTCAGTGCCCATTTCATCTTGTTTTCTCTACCTCCCCATTATTTAAATGACCTGTTAGCATCCTGTTCTCTCAAGGCACTGCTTTCTGATAGGAAAGTAAAAACGGAATGTAAACTTGGGTGTAAGTGATTGATAACCATCTAATGTGTGACTCCAGAGCACAGCATATTTGCTGTCCTTAGTACCTGAAATCTAAAAGTATAAATGACAGTGCATCTCTGGTATTGTTGGATGAGAAGTGTAAAGTAATACCTTCTGGGGTATGGGGAGGGTTGCTTTGCTTTCCCCTCTCCAAAGCAGATTCTATAGGTTCACATGTTCTTGTATGCTCTATCTGCAAAATGTCCACTCATCAAGCTTTATGAGCTTGAACGATCTTAGCATTTCGTTTCAAGGCCAATGAGAGGAATTTCAAGAAATAGAAATAACGGTAACATAATTGTTGAAAATTCCTGATATCCCTTGGAATATCAAAGAGGGGCTGGGATAAAGCTAGGACACCTGTGGATATCATGTTACTTCTGCCTGTATTATAGTGCCCCCAAATCAGCAAAGTACCTAAGTTGGGTGAATAAAAAATTAATAATGGAAAATGTTAAAATGTAATAAGATTACATATGACACACACATAAAATTGAAACGATACTGAGGGGATGTGGATTATTCCTCATCATCTCCTGATTATTTCTGTTTTGGAAACCTACTTAGATTATGTTAAATTGAGCAGCAGCAACTAATATTTCATATTAGTATTGATGATGCATGGATTTGGTTAGGATACATGCTTGCATTGAGTAGCATCTTTTTTCCATTGTTTCTGAATGCTCACCATGCCTTTTCGGAAAACCAACTTTCTATGTTTTGCAGTTTGTACTTCCTGGGTCACCTTTGTTTGTTTTAATTTTTTTTATTCCGAAATATTAAGTTATGGGAAAAAGTATTGGTGAACAAACTCACAGGAGTGCAGAGAAGGAGTTTTGCACAGATTACACAAATGGCAAGCTTCTTACAAAAGATAAGTGAAGGCCAGGAGATGTGGAACTCACAAAGAGAGAAAATAGGGCTGGCCTGCCTGGATCAGTAATTAGAATAGTACAACTTTGGTCGAGAGCAGCCCTAAATAGCCTCCCTACTAAAACATTTCTCTTTTATCGGTGTCCTTTATTGCCTGGAATATTAATTTTGTGTGGAAATAATTGTCATCAGTTTAACTGCAGAAATCCTCCAGGTTATAATTATTTTTTTCATGGAAAGGCCATCATAAGGGATGGCCTTCCAAAGTACCAATTATCTGATAACATCCTCTGAGTTCTAGGTAACAAAATTCTCTTCCTTTGGTCTTCTTTTGGTGAGTCTTTTCCAGAGAAGTAAAGAGAAAGAAAGAATAACTTCTCCCTGACAGGATGCCATAGGGCATGGGTCCCCAACCTCTGGGCCACACAGCGGGAGGTGAGCAGCGAGCAAGTGAGCAAGCGTTACCACCTGAGCTCTGCCTCCTGTCAGATCAGCAACAGCATTAGATTATTCTAGGAGTGGGAACCCTATTGTGAATTGAGCACGCAAGGGATCTAGGTGGTGCATTTCTTATGAGAATCCAACTCATGCCTGCTGTTCTGAGGTGGAACAGTTTCATCTCAAAACCAACCCCCTACCCCCAGGTCCATGGAAAAATTGTCTTCCACAAAACTAGTCCCTGGTGCCAAAAAGTTTGGGGACCACTGTTGTAGTGGCTCGAGAAAGAGAGAACTGGACACTTGTAAACCAGGAACCCCTTCAGTCCCTAGGTTCTGGGTAGGAATTCAAACAATATGGGGACCTTTAAACCGAGGCCAGAACTTTTATAATAATCATCCAAACATCAGAGTATCAAAGCCTAATTTTGAATAGATGTAGTTTTTAGTCTCTACCTTTTATAGAAAAGATAATCTGTGCCTGGAGGAGAAGCGGGATAGGATCAGCAGTTAATTCTGACACCCCTTTCTTGGTAAAGCTGTACAGTAGTCAACTTGCCTTAACCTGGACCATATTTTCCCCTATTTTACATTATCCTTGATATTGTAGATCATTTTAAATATCCTCAATGTTGCTTCTTTATAGTCCTACTTCTATTCCTTGTAGTGTCGCTCTCTCATACCCCATATCTATCTTTACCTGAGTGCATTGTGGCTCAAATCTACCCCTGTCCCATCAAGAGGCCTATTCCTTCAATATTCAGAAGATTGCCTCAGATCTCAAAGTGTGTTAAGAATAAACCACGTTATTTAACCTAATTCAAACTAAGCCCAGTTTAATATGTGTCCGACCCTTCAAGAGATAATGTGATTTTTAAGAGAGGCTTGCTGTTTCAAAGGAATGAACCTCTAATGATGAACATTTAGGTAGTGTTATGAGATATGGGTTGGAGGGGGCAGTTACTGACATTACTGAAATTAGACTATATAGGAAACCATAAACAGCTGCTGTTGTACCCACCCTATGCTCCATTCCTTTGTGAACTTTTCCTTTCTGTTAAAGAAAACTTACCTATTCTGTGTCCTAGCTCTTGACCCCTGAAGATGTTGTCAGTGGACTGACTGTTGCTCAGATGTTAATAAATGACAACTGTTTAATATTGTACAAACTCACTTACAATAAGTTTAAAGGAGAGAACCTGGAGACTGATTGGACATAGTAAAAGAATAAAAAGGGTTAAATATGATCCTGATATTTTGTGCTTGGAGCTAATTCTGCCTCAATTATAAAAATGCACCTTCTATTAATTTATACCCATGTAATTGAAAACAAAGCTTGGCCTTTTAACAACTGCCTTTGTATAGCCCTAATAAAATCACTCTGTGGAGTTTTTGTCTACTACTATGAAAGGTCAGTTTGTCACTTTAGGTTTTTCTGAGGATGCGTTTTGGGAGAGAAAGGATGGCTCTATCAAGAGTCATTAATATCAAATTATCCTCACAAGAATGACACACTTGTAATGTTAGATGAAATTGACACTATGGTTCTCCACTGGGGATTTTTTGCGCTGCCAACTTTCTTTAATCAAAACGCAAGAGGAAATAAGTAAAGTGAGGCATATTTAAACACTTACAGGAAAAATCAAAATTCTCAAACCAATGAGGTAATTAATTTATATAGCACGTATTGGAATAGGTTTTTATTTTTATGCCTGTGTGTATGAAACAGAGAATGAAAGTCCAGTAATTTGGCACAGTCTCAGAGTGCCATAGAGTCAACATCTTTATTATAATATCAATAGCTGATATTTATTTAGCATCTACTACATGTCAGATACTTTTGAGGGGGATTTAAAAAATATTATTTAAAAAATTTTTGTGCATCCATAGTAGGTGTATATGTTTATGAGGTAAAGACACTTCTACTTGTAAGTTGCTAATTAATCCTCATGACAATTCTTTGAAGGAATTCCCTTTGCTACATTTCCTGTTTTTCAGATGAAGAAACCAAGATACAGATAGGTTAAGTAATTTGCCCAAAGTCACAAAGGTAGAGCTAGGTTTGAACCCAGATGGTCTTACTCTAGGGGGTGTATTCTTAACAGTTGCACTATACCTATTTTTTTTCTAGAACTCTCAGCTTCCAAAACAGATTCTTCTAAGCTTTCTAGACTACTAAATCATTTTTCTTTATATATTATTGTACTAAGCTAGTAGTTTGGTTTAATTTTTCAGTCTATAATTGCATATTCCAATTTTATAACTAAATACCTGCAATACAAAAACATAGAGGTGTGCTTGTTTCACTTTCAGTTAACTTTTCTAGATGTAAATTATCAACTATACATTTCAAATATTTTGTCTAGTTTACTCTTAGTTTATCCTACTTGATGATAGTGAAACTTGAGAATCTTATATATTGCAACATTGCATTAAAACAAGTTTTTCTCTTTTGAAATACATTCTTTTGTATCTATTTGTCCCTTAGTGTTTACTCAACATAATATGTGAAAGATCACTGAGAATGCCCTCTGGAATGAGGAGTGCATTCTTTAGTTACCCTTCTCATTCTTTCTAAATTTATCTATTTCCCTTTGCAGCTCTGTGTAACCTTCAACCCTTGGAAGCTCTCTTCGTTATTTTGCGTGAATCTGCTCCCACAGTCAAATCCAGCGGATGGTAAAGATGAATGTCTTGATCTCCTAATTACATTGACTTGACATTTTTATGTTAGCAAAAAAGTTTTAATTCATTTGGTCAGTCCTGCTCCACCATCCTTGTTGAACAATATTTCCTAAAATCTAATATCTTAACCGGGAGGTCTAAATGACCAGTTTTCATTAAGAGGTAGCTAGCCAACTCTAAATAAGTAATATCCTCTATAGTATTTTCTGATGATATTACTGTACTGCCGTTAATGGGCATGTTCAGTTGTTTCCCCAGTAATGGGATGAACTGATGGCAACTATTTGTGAAGTTTCTTGTGGTGCTTATATAGGCAGTCAGTTATATGCAGCCCTGTTGATTAGTCCTTTAAACTAAACACACACAGACCTAGAGCAGAAGACTTGTTCTCCCAGGGCACTTACGTGCCAGCTAAACTTGGGAATCCTTCTCTCTGAAGCTTGTTGATCTTGTACCTGAAACTTTTGTTTATTGTTAGTTTTTATTGCTTTCCCTGGTAGAAGTGGTGACTATGATTTGATTGCTAACATTCTGCATTGAAATTCAATTTAACCCTTTCCATGGGTTCAATTTTTATGGCCACATCTATTTTCATGGGTCATTTTACAAGATTAGTTAGTCCTGGTGCTTTTAGCACCCTCTTTTTACATCATTATATTCATTCCTCTGTAGTTAAAACTGTGTATAGTCAAATGAAAAATACAGAATATGACTGCTGTGGGCCAATCAATCTAGTCTTGCAGACTCATATATCACATTAACTATTTAATCATCATATCTGCACTTGAGTTTTTACCAAGTACATACAGTTAACTCATTGAAATTTCTACTGTAATTTAGATGGAATATGCTATTGACTACTCTTGCTTCTTTTTCTGAGGTCTAAATGGCCTCACTTTATAATGTATGTTGCTAAACTGCAGGATATTTGGCAATTGAAAAGACAATAATACCTAAAGGCAACTCTCTCCAAATAGGATTTTCAAAGAGGCATGTGGGTAGTGGTGGGAAGAGGTCTGGCAGGCCTGAGAACACATTTTTTCTCTCTTTGACTCATTTTTTAGGTCCCGTAAGTTCCACAATTTCATGGAAAAGTGTACGATAAAAAATTTCCTGTTTCGTCCTACTTCTGCAAACATGCTTCATCACCCATTTGTTCGGGAAATAAAAAATGAACGACACGTTGTTGAGTCATTAACGAGGCATCTTACTGGAATCATTAAAAAAAGACAGAAAAAAGGTAGAATCTGTGAAGTTTTATTTTACTGAAATGAATATTCAGAGTTTATTCATGTATTGTTTCCAGGAAAAAAATATTTGTTTAAGAATTAGATTGAAAGTAAAACTTCTGAGGCCTTCGATATTTAGTTTTTCCATTAATATGCCATGTGCTCTTATTTGATTATCTCTTACATGCGTGTGTGTGTATGTGTGTGTGTGTCTGTGTGTGTATAGTTACTAATTCTTGCCAGTTTCACCTGGCAAATGTTCATATTTACGAAGACCTTGAAAGCATCCAATAAAATTTTGTGATATGCCAATTTTAAGTAACTAAATAAAATAAATAAAAGATAAAAGATAAAAATGTATATCTTACTGTTTTTTTCAGCTGGCATTTTGACTCTACAAGAGATAAATGGATTTATAATTAACCATTTATTGACTGCTAATTTTGAAGTAGTATTTGTGCATCATATAAAGCTTGTTTTATGTACTAAATCCAAATATAAAATATAAAGGAACTAATTTATACAAATAAACATAAACTTCTGTCTATTAATAAAAGTGAACTTCTGTTAAAAATGGCAGGATTTGCAGTGAGCCAAGATTGTGCCACTGCACTCCAACCCGGGTGACAGAACAAGATGCTGCCTCAAAAAAAATAAATAAAAACAAAAGTGCCTGAATGGATTTTCACCAAGTCCAGAAGAAGCCCCTGGGAAGTTCTAACTTTATATGTTATGTTACATATTCCACATTTGACTTTGCAGACCATAGGCAGAGTTGAGAGTAACAATGGAATGTAAAAGGGAAAACTTGTAAAAACAGGCATCCTCAGATCAGCTGTGGGATTGACTGCAGTGGGGCTTGTTGTATCTGTACATGTATCATGTTTTGAGGCAAGGAGCAGCAAGAATTAATTTATTTGCCTGTGGTAATGAAGTTATTGAACCAACATTACAGAGGCCAGCCAGTTTCAAATGGGTTCAGGAAAACCACACATCTACTTGGTAATTTGCTAGTTTCCAGAGTTGCAAAATTTCCGAAATGTTACCTGTAGGAAAAGTTCCATGTATATGGAAGTTACACTAAAGATATAAATATAGTTGCTCTAAACATTTTAATACAGGAAATTCAGAAGAAAACTCTTGTTTGTAAGCTTCTATATTTCAGTAGTCGTAGTACAGCTGATAGGAAAGAAGCTGAAAGTTTTCAATGTGTTTAGTGTAAAACACAGAATTAAGAATTTGCTTTCTCATTGAAAAGACCAAATATCAGTCTCAAGCCATAAAGTCCTTACATCTAGAGCCCACAGCTTTAAGTTTTGCTTACCATTATTTAGAGTTTCTCTTGTCTCATTCTCCCTTTGTCACATTCTCTCTTCTTTCTCTTTAGAATTGCAGAAATCAGATTGCTAAATTTTCTTTTCTCTGTTCAGAGAAATTAATCTGCATGCAATAGCTATATTGTGCTGCAAAAGTGGGCCTAGAAACTAGAATATGGTCTACATCACAAACCAAGTACGTCTGAAGGGCTACCTTCTTGCCCTTGTAAATCACTCCACATCCTGAGAAGCAGAGGGAACAACTTGACTAAAGTGGATAACATGCTTATCTGCTGACTGTTTATGCATTATGTTTTTCTCTTTCATAAAAAAAGGAATACCTTTGATCTTTGAAAGAGAAGAAGCTATTAAGGAACAGTACACCATGAGAAGATTCAGGTGCGTTCCACAAATTGCATATATAATTTGATGATAGCAATTCACATAAGGCAGTTGATTCCATACTGTTGCCTTTGACTCAGAAAGACTTAATTCTTTCTGATACAACAAATAACAAATCTCTGTTTTTAAGAGATATTGAGTGAAAATGTGAGGAGAATTCTTTATTACTACCCAAAGACTCCTTAATATCTGGCAAGTGAATGATCAAGTAGATATCAGATTTCATTAATAATTGAATACATTAGTAATACAAATGTTACCTGCAGAATATTTCAGACATTAAGGGAATGATTTCGGAAAGGTTTACTAGAGATATCTTCATTGCAGAAAATGTCCATCTTTTAAAGTAAAAACAATGCCCCTGAATGACTCCATTCCACTAAAAATTCTAATTGTATGCCAATAATTTGTGTGTTTATTTTAGAGGACCCTCTTGCACTCATGAGCTTCTGAGATTGCCAACCAGCAGCAGATGCAGACCACTTAGAGTCCTGCATGGAGAACCCTCTCAGCCAAGGTGGCTTCCTGATCGAGAAGAGCCACAGGTCCAGGCACTTCAGCAGCTACAGGGAGCAGCCAGGGTATTCATGCCACTTCAGGCCCTGGACAGTGCACCTGGGCCTCTAAAGGGGCAGGCTCAGGCACCTCAACGACTACAAGGGGCAGCTCGGGTGTTCATGCCACTACAGGCTCAGGTGAAGGCTAAGGCCTCTAAACCTCTACAAATGCAGATTAAGGCACCTCCACGACTACGGAGGGCAGCCAGGGTGCTCATGCCACTACAGGCACAGGTTAGGGCACCTAGGCTTTTGCAGGTACAGGCCCAGGTATCCAAAAAGCAGCAGGCCCAGACCCAGACATCAGAACCACAAGATCTGGACCAAGTACCAGAGGAATTTCAGGGTCAAGATCAGGTACCTGAACAACAAAGGCAGGGCCAGACCCCTGAACAACAGCAGAGGCACGACCAGGTGCCTGAACAAGAGCTGGAGCAGAACCAGGAACCTGAACAGCCAGAGGTACGGGAACAGGCTGCTGAGCCTGCACAGGCAGAGACTGAGGCAGAGGAACCTGAGTCATTACGAGTAAATGCCCAGATATTCCTGCCCCTGCTATCACAGGATCACCATGTGCTGTTGCCACTACATTTGGATACTCAGGTGCTCATTCCAGTAGAGGGTCAAACTGAAAGATCACCTCAGGCACAGGCTTGGACACTAGAACCCCCACAGGCAATTGGCTCAGTTCAAGCACTGATAGAGGGACTATCAAAAGACTTGCTTCGAGCACCAAACTCAAATAACTCAAAGCCACTTGGTCCGTTGCAAACCCTGATGGAAAATCTGTCATCAAATAGGTTTTACTCACAACCAGAACAGGCACGGGAGAAAAAATCAAAAGTTTCTACTCTGAGGCAAGCACTGGCAAAAAGACTATCACCAAAGAGGTTCAGGGCAAAGTCATCACGGAGACCTGAAGAGCTTGAACTCTCAGATTTAGAAGCCCGCAGGCGAAGGCGCCAACGCAGATGGGAAGATATCTTTAATCAGCATGAGGAAGAATTGAGACAAGTTGATAAAGTAAGAATTTTTGATATTTTTACTCTGAGTCAAAAATGAGGAGAAAATGTGATA
Source organism: Macaca fascicularis (assembly GCF_037993035.2). Lineage (NCBI taxonomy): Eukaryota > Metazoa > Chordata > Mammalia > Primates > Cercopithecidae > Macaca > Macaca fascicularis. The sequence goes on from NC_088395.1 coordinate 112,471,799, forward strand.
GCTCATGCTGATGATTTTTCTCAATAAAACCAAATGAAATAAATATTCCTTGTGTTCCACAGAAGATAAATAATTTGTACTTCAAATAAATTTTCCTGAAATTTCTAGATAATTGTGACTAAATATGAGAAAAATATTTTTCAATATCTCTACTGAAATATAGCTTTAATTATTAGTTTTCTGCCTATTATTCTTTATCTAATAAAGTGTCAACAAATGCACATTTAAAATTACTATTTTGGATCTTTAAAAATTACTTTCATAACTTAAAATTTCAAAGATAACTCATCAAAAATAAGCACAAAACAAAATTTGCTTTTGCTACTCTAACCTTTAAGTTAGTTTATTCTTTCTTCCAATAGAATGCTGAACTATACTAACTGAATTACACTCATTTTTGTGCTACAGGATGTTTAAATCAAGGTTAAAATGAGAAGGCAAAGCAGTTTCCAAAATATTTTGTATATGGTTACCATATTTATGACTTGTTTCACTAATGTGCTGCCCGTTTTACATAATTAATCAATTATGTGGCTTCACAGAACATGAAACAATTTACAAATTATTCTCTGTGTTATAAGACCAACAGGTTCGTATGCCCACTGCATAGTAACAGACCAAGTACACATGCATCAGGGATGCAGCAGGAGAAGAGTTTAATGATCAGCAGGGCATGGAGTGAGGAGGTGGGGAGGAGACCCTCAAATCCATCTCCTGGAGGAGTTCTGGGTTGGGGTTTTTAAGGGGATTGTAGAGGGTGAAGTGTTAGATAATTGGAGTTGTTGATTGGTCAGGGTAAGGTTGATGGTCCTTGAAATCATCGGGATGTGGAAACTGCATTTTTTGGTGAGTCAGCCTCTTGTGGGCTCCTTCAGACCAGTTGGCGTCAGTGGGGTCCTTCAAACCAGTTGATTGACAATAGTTTCACTAGTATGCAAGACCTGAAAAAATATCTCGAAGGGAAAACAACATTTCATAATGTTCAAGTTGTTATCTACAGAGCAGTTAAGGGGAATGATGATGTTGCAACAAGGTCTACGTGATTCTAGGAAAATAGGCAACAAACATCTATTGAGGAAGGAGGTCAGAGAGCAAGCTGACCTAAAGATTAATGCTAAACGTGCTGCAAACTTGGTATATTTTTTTCCTTCCCCTCTCTTCTTCTGTGATTAATTTTATAAGTTAATAAGGGTGGTTTCATCTGTACCCTTTAGAAATGTAGATTACAGTATATCAAATTCCATTTTATCTAGGAACAGTCACTAAAACGTAATTGTTTCAAAAATCATTTAATAAAAAGTGAATATGATTTTCCTGGAGTTATTGAATTTAATCTGGTAGGTCTCAACTGATAATGAAGAATTATGGGCTTGATAACAAATTAATGAAGTTAGATAAGATTAGGGGAGCAGTTGTTTTCTAATATTCCCCACATCCATTTGTGTAAAAGGAATCATTGTGATGATCCTAACTTATACCCTTTTATCCACATCTATTTACCTAATAATAATCGTTGCAGTAATTACAAATGAATTTTATCTGAGTATCTATGTAAGAAATTCTTTGAGTTTGTGCACATTGAACCAATTAAACAAATGCTAATTTGTTGACATGTTTAACATGAGAAAAGGTAGGAACAGCAAGAGAAGCAAGGCCCAAAAGGGAAAATGGATGTCTAGCTCTCAGAGAAAAAGGGAACTATAAAGGGCAATAAACTAGATGGAGAAAGGGGAGGTTTAAGTCTAGAATGGTGACATTTGGCAAAAACTAGCTCATCTAAAACGCTAATGATTATTTTTGATGAGCCCTAGTAATCAATTAGATCTAATGGGTTTCGCATTTATGAATAAGACTTTCATTGATCTCTGAAAGATTCAGTAATACCAGCATGGCACATACTTATTGTCATTTATTGTTTTAAACATACATGTTGAAAGCCATTCTAAAAATTTTAAAAGTCAATAAATAATAGTTACCAATCTCATGACTCTAGGCTCTTGTACAAGCATTTATATCTTTATATGTGGTCATTGAAGAAAATATAAAGGAAAAGAAAATTATTGATAATATAGTCAAAGTCACAGATCTTTCATAATACCTGAAATTTTATTAGAGTTGAGAGACATAGGTGGGTGCTTTAAGTCACCAGCAAGAAACAAACAAAAAATGCATTTTTATTAATCTTTCAGTTGAAGAGATAATATTGATTGGATTAAAGGAGAAAACAGTTTCCTAAACTCCTAGAGCTCAATTAGGGAGAAATATTTGCACCACTGTATTACAGATCTTCCATTGCTCAGGAAGACCAAACTTTGAAGTTATAATAGCTTGCTAAATGTGACAGTTAGTTTGGTGTTATGAGTTAATCAAGTTTTAGGCCACAGATTCTTAACCTGGACCCTGTAGATGAACTTCAGGAGGTCAGCAATCCACCAGAAAATATACATAATAGGTGTGTCTATATGCAATTTTCTGTGGACAGTCTATAGCATTTCTCAGATTCTGAAAGGGATCCAGAACCAAATACTATTAGAAACTACTGATTTAAATCATTTTTAGTATTTGGATATTGTTCTTTTAAATTGTGTATTGTTTTAAATTATATATTATATAATACATATGAACAACTCAACATTAAGATGATGAAGTTGTTCCTATCACTTGCATTTTAACAGCAATTAAAACAGTTACTTTCCTTTTTACTTCAAAGGACAAAGAAGATGAATCATCAGACAATGATGAAGTATTTCATTCGATTCAGGCTGAAGTCCAAATGGAGCCATTGCAGCCACACATTTCAAATCCTAAAAAAATTGAGGTGAATTTTTCAATATGAGTTGTTATGACATTAGTAAGAACCTAGAACAGTGGTTCTTAAACTTTTTGGTCTCAGTGTCCCTTTATACTCTTAAACAATGAGGACCTCAAAAAGCTTTCATTTACTACATGGATTGTGTCATATGATATTTAATTTATTAAAAGTTAAAACTGAAAAACATTTAAAATATTAATTCATTTAAAAGTAATGAAACTATTACATGTTAACATAAGAACACATTTTTAATGAAAAACCTGTATTTTCCCAAAACAAAATTTTAGAGAGATTGACATTGTTTTACATTTTTGTAAGTCTGTTAAATCTATCTTGCTTAATGAAAGACAGCTGGATTCTCACATGTGCTTCTGCATTCAATCTGTTGCCATGTGTTGTTTTGGTTGAAGTATACGAATAAAAGCTGACTTCTCACACATAGGTAGTTGGAAAGGGACAATTTTCATAGATTGTTTAGATAATTGAGTAAATTATTGAATAATATACCAAAACTAGAGAAGTGGAATCTAAAACCATATCAATGAAATGTTGTATATTCAGTTAATAATAAAACTCAATTTGTCTATCTTATGCTATAAATAGATGTTTTGTTTTATGCATGATTTTTAACTTCATGCATTGGTCAGTTGGAAAATATTAGCTTACTTTGTATGTAGATCTTCCCAGACATTTATATGTTTCATTATACAATATCAAAAAACAGCATTTGTTAATGTTACCATCAAGTACATCATAAAAGTTACTTAAGAGTATTGTTAAGTTGTCAAATGCTTGGTGGCAGATATGTTTGAAAATTCTAATTTTCCTTTGTAAGCTCAAATTTTATCATTGCTAAATTGTAGCATGTGTTTTTTCTCCTTAACTTGACAGGTTTACTTTATTCATTAAAAATAAAATGTCTACCAAATACCCAGAGTTTGAATAATCATAGTTTGTCAGTCTTTCTTTAAGCAAAAATATTGTACATGAAAAATGCTGGCAGTTTCAGTTTGTAACACAAACACACAAATATTTTTTCCTTGATTAGCTCTGGTCTGGGATGCAGTTTGTGACAGGGTCTGGGTCATTTAATCTGTGTTTTGTTTTGTTTTGTTTTACAATTATAAGAATAATTAAGTCCTAGTGTCCACTTTGACTTCCGTTTTCATGACTATATTAATAGTATACTATTTAGTACATATATTGGTGAGGCCAGAGTTGTAGGTTTTCTTGTCTAGACAAGGAAGCATCATCATCATAGCCAGTATTCCTAATAGCCAGCCATCTAAAACAATCTTTTTGTAGATTAATAGTAGTGTCAATAAACTTCCAAAGATCAGCTTCATAAACCAAAAGTCCCAGACTGGGTCATATGATACCAATTATATCAATTGAAAATGGAAAAAAAATAGGCAGATGCTTACCCTTACCTACCTGTCTCTCAGAGTGTAGAGAGAGCCTTGATAAGTCACTTCATAAAGAAAAAATAATGTACTAAGGCTACTCTAGTTTCTAGAAAGTATAGAATGAGTTTATCAGCATGAATATGCTAGATTAAAAAAGTAACACACTTAAATTTCCTTTTTAAAGAATCTAGTATGACTGCCTTATTGCATGTCAGAATGACCTATGTTTTGGGCAGCTGAAACTTATTTGAGTAGAAACCTGGTGATACAAGACTTAGTGAGGCAAGGCAACATTCCCTGGCCCTGTCTACCAATGTTGGCAGTAAGTAAAATTCCTCCATTGATGGAAGCTGGCTTATTATACGCACCCTTTCTTGAGTATTTGGCTACATTCAATGATTGTATGATTAGTAAAATGCAGATTAATCTATTTAGAGTTGAAACAGTACTTGGAACACTAACTATGATAGTACAGTCAAATTGTAAAGCAGAAAAACATACTTTCTTAAAGAGGGGACAGTTTTGACTAGAGAGATTTTAATGAAATATATGTATGTGTGTGTGACAGCTTTTGAAAATCTAGGGTTAGCATAAAAGGATGAGTGTGTAAGAATTAGAACTTAAATTCTGAGTGAGAAGTTTAAACTTGATATAAAAAGCAATGTGATAACATGGAAAGAACATTAAATTAGACGTTGGGAGACCTGCATTCTGATTTTAGATGTTCCCTTGACTTGACATAAAATTCTTAGAAAAGTCATTTTTCCTCTTTAGGCTACAGATTCCTCAACAATAAATTAAGATTTTGATTATATGAGCTCCAGAATCTGTTCCTATACTAAAGATCAAATATACCATCAGAAATTATGGTTAAGCAAGTCTAATGTTATAAGTAATTATAAAATAGAATCTCTTTATTAAAAATATATTTTATGTTAGATTTTAGGAAAATATATATGAAAACAGGCATTTTCCCACAAATTAATAGTTCAGAACAACTTATGATCAAGAATTCTACTGAAGTATTGCATTGTGTCTTTAAGGTTCAAGAGAGATCCCCTTCTGTGCCTAACAACCAGGATCATGCACATCATGTCGAGTTCTCTTCAAGGTATGTGTCTTTGATTTCTATATTAAAATTATTCATAATTATCAAATGGAAAATTAAAAATTATTTCATTGATACCACATTTTGTGAAGTCAACTAAAATATCCGTGACAACATCATCACCATTGACTTTCTTGGCCCACATTTAAAACCTTAACTGCAATGACCCATTACCTATATCTTTCATATTTGGTCATACTGCAGTGTCTGTGATATTTAGTTTGATAAATAGATGGCAAGATTCACAATTTTAAAAAGAAACAATAACAACAAATACTTTGACAGTATTCAATTAGTAGTCGATGATAAAAAGACATGAAATTTCAAGTGAATTTTCATACATGTGCTGCATGATAAAACACACACACCAATTATCTTTAACTTCAGAAGCTAATGCCACAGAATGGATAAGCCTAAAAATGTCCTATAGTCAAAATCAAATCTAAAACTCAACATTATATAAATAAAATATCATATATAATATTGATACCAGTCACTGTATTTTTTAATCTTTGTAATATTGATCTTCAGTAATTTTCAAAGATCACATTCCATATTTTAGATATTGTATGCATTCTGTTATATTTTAAAACCAAATTTTAAGGTAGATTTTTAAAGAAAATCACACCCTCTCCAGCCCCAACTCACAATAGAGAGAACTTAGCCTATATTGATTCAGTTAGTAAATATTTATTGAACACTCACTATATTCAAGATATTGGACAGTATGGTCAGATGGCATACAATTAATGTTATGTAGTATATATTTTCCTGCTTCATTACTTTAAAAACCACACACAATTATGTCTTTAGATTTAACTGGAGTGCAGAAATCTTGAAAAATTGTAAAGCAAGACTGGGAACTTTCTTTTTCTCTGCACTCAATGAATGGATTGTCATGGTTGATCTGACCTCAAAGGAAAGAAAGCAGTTTAGTTTTGAGTAGTTGGTTTTGGTGTCATGGAACATGACTTTAATAAAATCCAATATAGAAAATCCATACTTGATGTTAAACTCAGAGTAATTGTTCACTTTACAAAAGGATTTTGAATTTATGAATAACAAATACATTGCCTTTAAATATAGTTAAATTTATGAAGTTAACTTAAATGAAACTCAAGTCTTTTCTGAAATTTGGGGCCATGGAAAGAATTTTGTCTGTTCCAGGCCTAAATCAGTAACCAAAGTCCTTCCCATATAGAAATATCAAAATAACTGTAAAATTTAGCAGCACTAGTCCAAACAACTCTTTAAATATTCTTTAAATTTGAATAGTAAGAATGAAAGTGCTTTATTTGTCTGTCAGTGTAGCTATTTAAATCAGGAATGGGACGTTAAGAATATGAATTTCAAGCATTTAAAAATGTGGATAATAACAATAGAATATATGACATAGCAGTAACTTGTTTATTATGTTAAAATACTCACATACACTATAAGGTTATGTTTATTGCTGTGTTACTCAGGTAAAAATATTGTCAATATTAGCTTTAAAAGCTTATAGAAATTTTTAGAAATTAATATATATATAAAGGAAACATACACTCTATGGAAACATATTTTTTCTTATTTTGGAAATTATTACTCTATTCTAGACAAAATAGCAAGTTTGGGGGAAAATGGAAATTGGAAATTATTACTTAAGCTATACTTCTTTTTCAGTTTGATATATTACCCATATGTTTAAACAAAACTTTTTGTTGGACTTTATGTTGAGTTATACATATCCTTTATGAATGTTAGGACATGGCACATGCTTTTCTGTCTTTTCATTAGCGTTCTTCAGCGGTCTCTTTTGGAACAAGCTCAGAAGCCCATTGACATCAGACAAAGGAGTTCGCAAAATCGTCAGAATTGGCTGGCAGCATCAGGTGATTCAAAGCACAAAATTTCCGTGGGCAAAACACAGAGCTACTGTTTAACAATTTATATTTCAGAAGTCAAGAAAGAAGAATTTCAAGAAGGAATGAATCAAAAGTGTCAGGGAGCCCAAGTAGGATTAGGACCTGAAAGCCATTGTATTTGGCAATTGGGTGGTCAGTGGTGGCCTTTAAGAAATGGAAAACAATTTTTCTGAAATTTCTTCTTTTTGTTGGGTAGCAGTTAGGAATGTGTCTAAGGAGGCGGGGGGAGTCAACTTTATTAAGTTTCTATACCACGTAAGAAAAATATGGTAAAGGAACTTGAGAGAGGCCTCTCCAGCAGTCTAAAATTTATAGGCAGCAATTAGAATATTGTATGGAGGTGTTGTGAGTGTGTGTTTCATTTATCAATTGGTTACTTCACCTCTCCAAAATCGGACAATATCTAATAAATATCCCTAAATGTTACAGAGTGACGGTTTTACTCAAAATACATGAACAATTAATCTATCAAATCATAGAAAATAACTTCAAAAGTCGTGATGTGAATTTCAAAAAACTATTTAAGATGTGCTTTTGAGAGAATTTAAATGAATTATAGATTTGTGAAATATTAGGGTAAACAAAGCCAAAAGTTGTGTCATAGATCATGCAATCTGGCATTATCCAGTTTTAAGCAATCCAGGTAAGTTAAGCAAGGGAAAAATGGCTGATTGAGTCTCTGAGTCATATGTAAAAACGTAGCATACTGATTTTTTTTAATGTTAATAATAAAAATGATACAGATGTACTTCACTTTTTGAAAAGTGAATATTTGGAGATCAAAACTTAAAAACACATTATTCTTCTTAAGTGACTCAGACGAAGGCAGAATTCTTTTAAATAGCACTGTCCTCTCATACACAAATACTATGTTGTGAAAATTAGATAAGCCTGAGTGAAAAGCACACTTTTAAAAATTTTTCCCCAAAGTGTTTTCTTTCTGGCTTGACTATGGCTAATTTTACTAATACTGGGCAAACAACTAAAAATGTAAGGTTTATTCATGTGACGTTTTTGAAATAAGGAAATTCTGGATTAGATCCCAAAGCAGTCATAACATTGATAGAAGGGAGAAGGCATCTGTGCAGATAATAGCTAAATGTCTTTTCAGTTCCAAAATTATTTTATTTTATTGTTTATGCTACACAGACCATTTGATATTCCCATGAAATTACATGCTTTATCATGGAGGAAATCTCAGAGCACCTTACTACAAATTTGTGTCAAAATCTTAGTGCAGTCACTTGAACTTATTTGGTCTACTAACATACCAAAAGACTTAAAAGAAAATGGTTTCCTTAAAAAAAAAAAAAAAAAAAAAAAAAAAGCACAAGTACAATAGTGCCAGAAGATGGGGGCACAAATTTTAGCATGTGTTCGGTGTAATGTTCTCAAAGGACAGCAGTATTTGCAAATAAATATATGTCTTTTGGAGTTGCAGTATCTATACTTTGGCTATGTATACCAAGACTGAAAATAAGAGGGACAATAGTATTTATCTTGAAAATCTACGCACACAAAAACATTAAACAGGGAACTGAGTTTTCTCTTAGTGAAGCTTTTTCTAAGTACACTCACCCAGACCTGAATTTTGAGCCTGTTAAATATTCTCACTGTATTTTAATCACAGGGGTTATTCACCATACCACAACTCAAAAATAAAACCTAATCTCCAAACCAGATACATTTGTATTTTAAATGGAAATATTTACACTATAGAATTGAGCTGTTCATTGTGGTAGCAACTAGCCACATGTAGCTATTAAAATAAAAAGTAAAATGAAAATTAAATAAAATTTAAAAGTCAATTTCTCAGGCATACTGGCCACATTTCAAATGCTCAGTAGTCATGGGTGACTAATGACTACTGTTAATGGACAGTTCAGATAGAGAAAATTTCTATCACTGCAGAAAGTTTTGTTGTACATTGCTACTATAGAAAGGTTCCCAGCTTTATAGAAAGGGGTGTTATCTCTTTTCAGTAGTTCACTCCACAACTGTATTGAAATACATCTGGATATATCATTGGGTGGAAATTTGTGGGGGTTAAGATTGAAGAATGAACTCTCCTCTTGAGAGTTTTGGCTGATCTATCATCTTCTGATAAATACACTGTTGGGCTTTTTTTCTACTGGTCAGTATGTGAAGCCAGTGGTACTCCCAGCCCTTCCTACTGTTGATACATTTTTTAAAAATGTGTCTACCTGGCTATCATTCGGACCATGTATCTTCTTACATAGATAGAGATATTTGGCAAGTGTACACTTAATATTGAAAACAGAGCAGCCATGTAGGTCTACAGATGGAAGAAAACTTGAACCCCTGCTAATACCCCTGAAAAGAGAATTTAAGATCCTGGCCCCATGAGAATTTTCAGGTGATATTTCCTGAATGGAATCATAAAAATGACAAAAAAAAAAAACAGAAAAAAAATAAGGGATTTAACTGATACACTATACAAATGAAGACAATGACTGTAATCACCATTGTTACTAATGTATTTTTGGCATTCCATAGAATCTTCTTCTGAGGAAAAGAGACCTGTGACTGGAAGGAGGTCTCAGTCATCACCACCTTATTCTACTATTGATCAGAAGTTGCTGGTTGACATCCATGTAAGTTTCCATCTTAACACATTAATGTCTATTTTTTTTTATTTTTCATTTGTTTTGACTTACACATTCTCACCTTCACTTGAGAGAAAGGTTAAAGAGTTTAGTTTTTTAATTAATATTTTAAAGATATATTCTCATTGCTTTGTCAATACATAGAACACAAAATTTAGAAATTAAAATTGAAATGGGAAAACACTTAACCAATCAGAGAATATTTTATTTTCACATTCTTGTGTCATTTAGAACATGTCTGGGAGAGTAGTAATAAAAAGCTATTTGTAAAACCTAATCTCAGATTAAGGGGTACAGGTTAGATGTCCAACTTTTAATAGCAATCCTTGAGTGATGAGGCAATGCATAAATATCAGACATTTAGTAAAAAACAGAGTGTCCTCTGATGGCATAAACAAAAAGTCTTCTAACTCTTTGTGAACATGTTTAAATTGTTCTAATGCAGATTTTAAATTGTCCTAATGCAATGGGCTTTCAGATTATTCTATTTCAATTTTGTAATTACCTCTATGCTACCATACACACATCCCTTCCAGATTGCCCAAAAGTTGTTAAATGATACATACCATACTTAAAAGATGGATTTAGATTAATTCGCACTTTGGAAGTGTTTGAGATCCTTTAAGACAACCCATGGCACGTAAAACCAGTGCTGGGAAATTAACATATCAATTTCAAGAGCTGTGTGTTAATCCCAATGTCAGGGCATAAAACAAAAGGTAAAACAAAATGGTAACAAAAGTTACCATTTTTAAAGAGCATCAGATCACCTGTTCTCTCCAGCATCAAAAGCAAATGTCCACTCCTGAGCCGACAAGTATGGGTAATTTTTTTAAGTGAGTTTATTTTGCCCTATGTGATCCACTAATAATCACAGTCTGATGTTTGGGTTTTGACATCTCATCCTCACTAAAATTTTGGCTCTATCTAGTGAGTGAACATCCTTGTTTCAATTTAAAATGTATTTCAAAATGTTGTCAGCTTGGAAACTTTCCAATCTAGAAGAAAATTAAAGGCTACTAGAGACTACATTAACCTTTCTTGTGCACACAGGTTCCAGATGGATTTAAAGTAGGAAAAATATCACCCCCTGTATACTTGACAAACGAATGGGTAGGCTATAATGCACTCTCTGAAATCTTCCGGAATGATTGGTTAACTCCTGCACCTGTCGTTCAGCCACCTGAAGAGGATGGTGATTATGTTGAACTCTATGATGCCGGTGCTGATACTGATGGTGATGATGATGATGAGTCTAATGATACTTATGAAGATACCTATGATCATACCAATGGCAATGATGAATTGGATAACCAGGTTGATCAGGTTAATGATGTTTGTAAAGACCATGATGATGACAACAATAAGTCTGTTGATGATGTAAATAATAGTTATTATGAGGCACCTAGTTGTCCAAGGTTGGTTTTTTAAAATTACTTATACTGTCCATGTTTTATGACTGCAGAGCTATTTGCATCTTTGGTTTATTTTCAAAATTTATTACCAAGAGATTGACTTAATTTCACTTGCATTTTGGTAAATGGTTTGATGGTCAATAATGTATTTTAAATTGTTCTAATGCAGAACATCTAATTTTGTGTCATTTGTGTATTTTAAAATAAGCATTCAAGTATTTATTAGTTTATAATTAATTTATAACTGGAATTGTCTGGATGTTTCTTTTAAAATTACTGCCACTGAATCATCCTACTCTATAAAACTATACTGAGTATGAGAAAAGACAACAAAGGAAGTGTGTAACTTAACAAGCATTAAGATGAAGTCTTGGTATTTGCAAACATAGCTATTCATTTCTCAAACTTTTGTGATATCACCATATGTATAATACATTTAAGATGATTTTTATCTGGTTAATTGGTGGAGAAATTACCAAGAGCTCTTTTGATTTTTTTTCAACCAAAAAAGTCTATCAAGAATTCCATTATCACGAGTTGATGGGTGCAGCACACCAACATGGCACAAGTATACATATGTAACAAACCTGCACGTTATGCACATGTACCCTACAACTTAAAGTATAATAATAATAAATAAATTAAAAAAAAGAATTCCATTATGAAATAAATTTACTCTTAGAATTATCACAGGCACGTACGTTTAATTTTGTTTTCTATGCAAAAAGAGAGCATTGACACATTTTGTTAAGCTTAGTATTTTTGGCAATTAAATAACTTAGTTCCACAAGACATGAGGTCTATATTGCTGAACTTCCTTGTTGGGAGTAGTAGACCAATGAAGTTCTGTAGCAAAGCAGTCAGTACAAATGTTAGAAAATCAAGGCAGATGTTGAAATGAATACAAACTAGATATATTGCAAGAAGAATTAATCATGTTGTGGTTGAGCTAAAAACATAGGCTTAATCATTCATGTGTCTGTGAACTTGCTAATGCATGAAATAGTATATATTTAAGAAAAAAAACTACATATTCTTGCTGCTAACCTAATACATGCACCTAACAAAGAATACAAGTTCTCTTCCCTCTGCCATCCAAATGCATCTGGGAAATTGGTGGCGGCTGTGGCATTAATTCATTACATAAGACTGACAAGACGTAGCGGCATTTTTCTTTCCTGTATCATACCAGTAGTGTTCACATAGAGCAAAGACAAGCCTGGGCATGGTAGATATGTATAAGACACATCCTAATTCTGCTCTACTTGCTAACTTTCCAAATGTGTTTTTATTGCGTGGCTTTCTTTCATTAATTGAAGTTTGTTATCAGGGCAAGCTATGGCAGAGATGGAAGCTGCAAGCAAGATGGTTATGATGGAAGTCGTGGAAAAGAGGAAGCCTACAGAGGCTATGGAAGCCATAGAGCCAATAGAAGCCATGGAGGAAGTGCAGCCAGTGAGGACAATGCAGCCACTGGAGATCAGGAAGAACATGCAGCCAATATAGGCAGTGAAAGAAAAGGCAGTGGGGGTGATGGAGATAAGGCAGTCATTCGAACCAGTGAAGAGAGTGGAGCCCTTGGACCCAATGGAGAAGAAAATTGCTCAGAGACAGGTGGTCCAGGATTGAAGAGAGCTGTGTCTCAGGACTTTGAATATCTACAGGAGGTAACGCACCATTTGAAAAGCAGATTGAACTCCTCTCATTGCAAATGTGTTTCTTCATGGGACATGTAGCATTTCCAGCCGTTCCAAATAGATTTCAATCATATACCACAAAGCCTTAAACATTTTTAATTATAGGTTTGTAGGTGGATCCTTATTACTTCTAATTTGCGTGGTTCCTATTTACTTCCAAAGGCAAAAATCTCTTATTTGTTTGTCTTTATTACTCAGATCACATATTTGGGGTAGTGTCTCTTGACTCATGCTTTTAAAAAATATTTTAAAAAATTAATTGACATATAATAATTGTATATATTTATGGGGTACAGAGTGATATTTTAACATATACAATTTGTAATGATGACATCAGGGTATTTAGCATGTCCATCACCTCAAACATTCATCGTTTTCTTGTGTTGGGAACAATCAATATCCTCTCTCCTAGCTATCTGAAAATATATAATGAATTATTGTTAATTATAGTTATCCTACAGTACTATAGAATATTAGAATTTATTTATCCTATATAGTCATACATTTGGATCCTTTAACCAGCCTTTCTCTATCACTCTCCCCTACTCCTCTTCCCAGCCTCCAGAAACCACTATTTTACTCTCTAGTTATGTGATATCAATTTTTTAGCACCTGCATATGAGTAAGAACATGTGGTTTTTACCTTTCTCTTCCTGGTTTATTTCACTTAACATACATTGAGTCCAGGTTCATCCATGTTGCTGCAAATCACAAGATTTCATTCTTTTTTATGGCTAAATAGCATTTATTTCTGTATATATGTCACGTTTTCTTTATCAGTTCCTCTCTTGATGGATGCTTAGGCTGATTCCCTATTTTGGCTATTGTGATTAGTACTGTAGTAAATATGGAGGTGCTGATAGCTCTTTGATACACTGATTTCCTCTTTTTTGTAGATATGTACCTAGTAGTGGAATGATTGGATCATATGGTAGTTCTATTTGTAGTTTTATAAGGAACCACAACACCATTCTCCATTATGGGTGTAGTAGTTTACATTCCCACCAACGGTATATAAGAGTTCCCTTTTTTCCACATCTTCACCAACATTTATTTTTTGTGTTTTGATAATAACCATTCTAACTAGGATGAGATGATATCTCATTGTGGCTCTGATTTGCATTTTCCTGATGATTAACTATGTTGAATTTTTGTTTTCATCTATCTGTTGGTTATTTGTATGTCTTCTTTTGAGAAATGTCTATTCAAATCATTTGCCCATCTTTTTTATTATACTTTAAGTTGTAGGGCACATGTGCACAACGTGCAGGTTTGTTACATATGTATGCATGTTGGATTATCTGCTTTTATCTGTTGAGTTGTTTGAGTTTCTTATTTTCCGGATTTTAACCCCTTGTTGGACGAATAGTTTGCAAATATTTTCTCTCATTCTTCAGGTTGTTTCTTCACTTTGTTGATCATTTCCTTTTCTGTGCAGAAGATTTTTAGTGTGATATAATTCTATTTGTCTATTTTTTATTCTGTTGCCTGTGCTTTTGAGGTCCTATTCATTTTTCCCAAACCAATGTCCAGAAGCATTTTCTTATATTTTCTAGTAGTTTTATAGTTTCAGGTCTTACATTTAAGTATCTAATCTATTTTGAGTTGATTTTTTTTATATGGTGAGAAATAGGGGTCTAGTGTCAGTCTTTTGCTTATGGATATTTAGTTCCCCAGCACCATTTATTGAAGACATTGCTCTTTCCCCAATGAATATTCTTGATGTCTTTATCAAAAATCAGCCACAATGAGATAAATGAATATGTGGATCTATTTATGGGTCCTTTATACTGTTCCATTGGTATGTGGGTCTGTTTTTTGGTTGCTGTAGTTTTGTAATATATTTTGAAATCTGATATTCTGATGCCTCCAGTATTGTTCTTTTTCCTCAGGATTGCTTTGGCTATTCTAGGTCTTTTTTGATTCCATGCAAATTTTAGGATTTTTTTCCTATTTCTGTGAAGAATGTCATTGGTATTTTCATAAGGAATACATAGAATTTGTATATTGCTTGGGATAGTAGGGTCATTTTAGCAATATTAATTCTTCTAGTCCATGATCATAGGGTGCCTCTCCTTTTGTGTGTGTGTCCTTTTCAGTTTCCTTCATCCATGTTTTACAGTTTTTCTTATAGAGATCTTTTACCTCATTGGTTAAATTTATTTCCAAGTATTTTATTTTGTAGCTATTGTATATGGGGTTGCTTTTGTGATTTCTTTCTCAGCTAGGTTGTTGGTATATACAAATGTTACAGATTTTTCTATGCTGATTTTGTATCCTGCAACTTTACTGAATTTGTTTATCAATTCTAAGAATTTTTTGGTGGTGTTAAAGGTTTTTCTATTTATAAGATCATGTCATCTGCAAACAGAGACTATTTGACTTCCTCTTTTCCAATTTGGATGTCTTCTGTTTCCTTCTCTTGCCGAATTGCTCTGATTAGGACTTCCAGAACTAAGTTGAGTAAGAGTGGTGAAAGTGGATATTTTTGTCTTATTCCAGTCCTTAGAGGAAAGAATTTCAGCTTTCTCTCATTCAGTGTGATGTTAGCTGTGGGTTTTTCATATATGGTCTTTATTGTTTTGAGGTATGTTCCTTCTATACCCAAACTGTCGAGAGTTTTTATCATGAGGGAATGTAGAATTTTATCAAATGCTTTTTTTTTTTGTATCTTTTAACATGATAATATAATTTTTGTGTTTGATTCCATTGATGTGATGTATCATCTTTCTTGATTTGCATATGCTGAATCTCTCATGTATCCCTGGGATAAATCCCACTCGATCATGGTATATAATATTTTTGATATAGTATTGGATTCAGTTTGCTAGTATTTTGTTGATTATTTTTGCATCTGTCTTAATCAGAGATCTTGGCTTGTAGTTTTTTGTTTGTTTGTTTGTTTTAATTGTTGTGTCCTTATCTGGTTTTGAGATCAGAGTCATACTGACCTCACAGAATGAGTTTGGAAGAATTCCCTTCCCTTCACCTTTTTTGGAATAGTTTGAGAATCGACATTAGTTCCTCTGTAAATCTTTGGTAGAATGTAGCACTGATACCATAGAGTACTGGACTTTTCTATGTTGGGAGACTTTTTGTTGCTGATTAAATCACATTATTCATTATTGGTTTGTTCAGGCTTTCTATTTCTTCTTGGTACAATCTTGCTAGGTTGTATGTGTCCAGGAATTTCTCCATTTCCTCTAGATTTTCTAATATAGTGCTGTGTATTTTTTCGTAATAGTCTCTTATGATTCTTTGTATTTCTGTGGTATCAGTTGTGATGTCTGCTTTTTTGTTTCTGATTTTATTTATTTAGGTCTTTTGTACTTTCTTGTTAGTTAATCTAGCTAATGGTTTGTCCATTTTGTTTATCTTTTCAAAAAGCCAAATGTTCATGTTGTATTTCTTCTGTATTGTTTTTGAGTCTCAATTTCATTTACTTTTGCTCTGATCTTTATTATCTCTTTATTTCTATTAATTTGGAATTTGGTTTGTTCTTGCTTTTCTATTTCATTGGGGTGCATCATTAGATTGTTATTCAAATTCTTTCTGCTTTTTTAATGTAGTCATTTATTGCTATAAACTTGTCTCTTAATACTGTTTTTACTGTATCCCATAAGTTTTGGTGTGCTGTGTTTCTATATTCATTTGCTTCAAATAATTTCTTAATTTCCTTCTTAATTTCTTTATTGGCCAATTGGTGTTCAGGAGCATATATTTTAAATTTCCATGTATTGTTACAGTTTTGAATGTTTCTCTGGTTATTGATTTCTAGTTTATTCTATTTTGGTCAAAAAGGATACTTGATAATAATGTTGATTTAAAAGAATGTTTTGAGACTTGTTTTGTGTCCCAACATATGGTCAGTCTTAGAGAATGTTTCATGTGCTGATGAAAATAATGTATATTCTGCAGCTGTTGGATGAAATGTTCTATAAATGTCTGTTAGGTTCATTTGGTCTATGCTGCAGTTTAAATCCAATGTTTCTTTGTTGATTTTCTGTATAGATGATCTGTCCAGTGCAGAGAGTGAGGTGTTGAAGTTCTCAACTATTATTATATTGTAGTTTATCTCTCTCTTTAGATCCAATAATATTTGCTTTATACATCTGGATACTCTAGTGTTTGGTTCATATGTGTTTATAGTTATTATATCCTCTTGCTGAACTGATCCTATTATCATAATATAATGTCTGTGTTTTTCTCTTTTTTACATCCTTTGACTTTAACACCTGTTTTATCTGATATAAGTGTAGCTATTCATGCTTGCTTTGGATTTCTGTTTGCATGGAATATCTTTTTCCATTTCTTCATTTTCAATCTGTGTGTGTCATTACAGGTAAGATGAATTTCTTATAGGCAACATATAATTGGGTGTTTTTATTTTTTTATTTTATTTTTTACTTTTTTAACCATTCTACTAGTCTATATGTTTGGTTACAGAATTTTGTCTGTTTATGGTCAAGTTTATTATTGATATGTGAACACTTACTCCTGTCATTTTGTTAACTGTTTCTGGTTGTTTTGTGTATCCTTTTTTTTCTATTCTCTTATTGTTAATCTTTGTTGTTATATAATCTTTTGTAGTAATAAGGTTTGATTCATTTGTATTTCACCTTTCTATACCTGCTTTACACATTTTATAATTTCATGTTTTCATGATAGTAGTTATTGTCTTTTTCCTTTCAGATGTAGGACTCCCTTAAGCATTTCTTGTAAGACCTCTCTAATGGTGATGAATTCCTCTGCTTTTTGCTTATCTGGAAGAGGCTTTATTTCTCCATTTCTGAAGGATTGCTTTTCTGGTAATACTATTTTGGGCTAGCAGGGTTTTTTCCAGCACTTTGAATATATCATCCTATTCTCTCCTGGCTTGTAAGGTTTCTGTTCAGAAATCTGCTGTTAGTCCAAAGGGGATTTCCTTGTATGTGATAAGACTCTCCTTTTGCTGTTCTTAGTATTCTCTCTTTGTCACTGACTTCTGACAGTTTTACTGTAATTTTCTTTTGAGAGGACTTTTTTGAGTTGAATGTATTTGATAACCTTTGAGCTTCCTGAATCTGGATGTTCATATCTCTCCCAAGATGTGGGAAGTTTTCAGCTGTTATTTTATTAAATAAGCTTTCTACATCTTTACATCTTTCTGGAACCCCATAATTCAAAAATACATCCTCTTAATGTTGTCCCATAAGTTCTATAGGCTCTCTTTATTCTTTTCTTTTCTCTTTTTTCTTGTCTGCCTGAATCATTTTAGAAGACATGACTTCAAGTTCAGAAATTCTTTATTCTGCTTGGTCTAGTCAGCTGTTGAAGCTCTGTATTGTATTTGTTAATATTATTTGTTGAATTCTTTATCTTCAATATTTCTGTTTGGTTCTTTTTTAATGATATCTATTCCTTTGTTGAATTTCTCACTCAGATCGTGATTTTTTTTTTTTTAATTTCATTGATTTGTCTATCTGTATTCTCTTGTATCTTGCTGAATTTCTTTAAGATGATTATTATTAATTCCTTTTCTGGCACTTCACATTTTCTTTTCTGTTGTCTGCTACTGGAGAATTACTATGTTCCTTTAAAAGTATATTTCCTTATTTGTTAATGTTTCTTGTGTCCTTGTGTTGATATCTGTCCATCTGGTGGAGCAATTGCTTCTTATAATGTTATGGAGTAGCTTTCATAAGGAAAGACTTATTCCATAGATGGGTCCTGGGGTGTTGGTTGGGTGGGGTGCATTAACTTTGGTTCTAGGTAGATGCAGCAGTGTGGTCTCTATGCTGTAATATACATTAGCAATGTTTGCTAGTACCTCACTGGCCCAGGCAGCAAAAATTTGTGGCAAAGGTGGCACACCTTTGCCAGGGGTGGGCTTGCCAGGCTGTTTCTCAGGCCAGAGGCAAAAGTGCACATGCGGTGGGTTGAGTGGCTCAGGAATTTGCCCTCCAGGGTTGAACTACCAGACTACTTCTCTGGGCAAGAGTGTGGTCACACAGGGTGGGACAGCTGGCTTGGGGCCTGGCTTACTGGGATCAGAGCTGCTGAGCTGTTTTTCTGGTCAAGGGTGCAAGTGCACAGCAGTTAAGCTAGCCTAGAGTTGGCTTCACCAATGTGCAGTACTGGAGTTATGGCTGACCTTTCCTGGGCCCAAGATCTGAGCAGTCGGTGTCACAGCATTTCAGCCATCAATGGGGGCTTGGTGAAATGACAGTAGAGCGGCAAGACTGGAGAGGCACAGTGTTTACTGGCCCCCAGAACATAGTGCACTTCAGCAGTGGCTCTAGATTTAAGATGGCACCAGGCTGCAGCAGCTTGTTGGGAAATACACAACCTTTGCTCCTTATCTGGAGCAATGCAGACACATGAATTTCAGGCACCTTCCCAAACTGAACTCAGGGCTTGTCAGGACTATGAGATTCTCCTGTAGTAAGTACTGCAGTTGTCTGTAGTGGCAATTGGGGCTGATGAGCGTCTTCTGCTTACCTTTTCCCAATAAGGAGAATTCCTTCCGGGCTCTGAGCTGATCATGGTAGGGGAGATGGGGCAGCAGAAGCAGAGTACCTCACTTCCCTCTCTTTGCTGCCATTTTGAGATTCCATGCTATACAGTGACCTCACCACCCCATCACTGCACTCCAGCACTCTCCCTCAGACACACCAGTTGAACTCTGTTTATTCATTCTCTTTTTCCTTTTTTGTGAGGCGAACAAGCACCAGGTGCCACCAATAGCTATCTTACTGACATCACTCCAATCAGAGCCAATTATTTTTTTCTGAGTTTTTTTATTGTGGTAAAATATACATATCATAAAATTTATCATTTCAACCATTTTTAAGTGGATTTATTACAAGTGGATTTATTACAATTTATTAAGTGGATTTATTACAATCCAACAAGTTGGATTTATTACATTAAGAATATTGTGGGATTGTCACCACTATCCATTTTCAGAACTTATTTTTTTTACCATCCCAAACAAACTAAACAAGTATTGTTTCCCCATCCTCCAACCCCTGATAACCTCTATAAGTATTGTTTCCCCATCCTCCAACCCCTGATAACCTCTATAAGTATTGTTTCCCCGTCCTCCAACCCCTGATAACCTCTATTCTACTTTTTTTCTTGGTAACTTATATAAGTGGAATCATACAATATTTGTCCTTTTGTGTCTGGCATATTTCACTTTTTAGGTTTTCAGAGTTTATCCACGTTGTAGCATGGGTCAGAATTTCATTCCTTTTCAAGGGTGATAATATTTTATCTTATGCATATACCACATTTTGTTTATCCATTCATCTACTGATGGAAACTTGGGTTGTTTCCACCTTTTGGTTATTGTAAATAGCGCTGCTGTGAACATTGATGTACAAGTATCTGTTTGAGTCCCTGCTTTCAGGTTTTGGGGGGGTATATAGCTAGGAGTGGCATTGCTACATCATGTAATAAGTCTATGCTTAACTTCTTGAGCAACCGATAACATAAAATTTTAATTCAAGTAATATACTGTGTTTATACAATGATTTTGTCATTCACAAAACATTTATTGACTTTATAAATAGGTTTAAAATATTCAAGTAGTTCACAGATGCTACATCAATAGAAATTATCACAGATAACATTCTCTGGACCATGTGGTATTTGAACTCATTCTTGAGAAATGGGGAGTATCTGGATATCTGAGAACATAGGTGGAACTCCAGACAGAAAAAAGATTATGCCAGTCTACTCCCCTAGCCTATTTTCTTGTCACACAAACTGGCTTTGGAGATGCCATGCTCTTTCATGAATCAGAACTCCTGTGCAAGCTGTTTCCTCTGGAAGGCTGCCCCCTCACCTCTTCTCTGTTTGGTGAATTAGTAATCCTTCATGGGCCAAATCAAGTATCAACTTTGACTTACCAAGGCAGAGTTATATACCCCTTCCTCTGTACTTTTGTCCATAGTTCCAATTTAGTACTTACGGTATTATTGTTAGTTATGTTTTTTTTTGCTTTCACACTACATTGTGAACTCTTAAAGGAAAGAATTATATCTAATCCTTGCTTGATTATTTGTCTACCAACTCACCCAACTTCAGTGTCTAACCTGGGACATGGCATATGATAGGCACACAGTAATTGTGGAATAAATCAATAAAGGATGAAAAGAAAGAAAAAAAGGAAGGAAGGAAATTTCGTGGATGGTTTCTAATGGGAAAGCAGTGCCAGTGGGAAAATATCTATGTCTGTCTATCTATCATCTATCTATCTATCTATCTATCTATCTATCTATCTATCTATCTTAATTAATTAAAGACATTAAAACAGGATATCCCAATGTAAGTTTCATAGCAAACCTGGTTATCTCCAGTTATCTCAAGGAATGTTTTGGAAATTTATAGAGGAAGTGGATCTTCCTTTCATTTTAATTTAAAAAGGACATGGTGTCATGCCATGTTTTTGTGGTTGAAAAGGTCATAAAAACCAGTCTTTTACAGAATAGCACAGCTCTCTCAGTGCCAAGAATCGCTGTTTAGACACAAAGATGAGCTTATCATCAGAAGAAATTACCAACAATAGTTGACATATTTTCCCACAGGACAGGGCATACCACATAAATTGTCACATTTTGTGGTTTTTATCCTTGAGTATCTTCTTTGTAAGTTGATGAAAGCCAGCTACATTTTCAGTGATGCATGTTTACACTCTTGAATTTGTGTTGTTTGATTTTCCTTCATTTTCTTTATCATTTGAAAATTATTTCTGCAGGGTTTTCATGCTTTCAGTTTTGTGAAGGTACCTTAAAGCAGTGGAACAGACATCCCCACACTGTGCTTTATATTTTTTCAAGAGGCTGTTTCGCATAGCCTAGCTGGATGTATGCTTTGGAATCAGACAGACTTTGACTTCAAACTCTGCTTCCCCTACTTACTAGTATTATGACTGAATAAATTATTTACTATCTCTAAATTTTAAATTTGTATAAGTAAATTGGAGATAATTATACTTACTTGTTGGGCTATAGTAAGGAGTCGCAAAGATATCTAAATATGATGCCTAGCAAAGTAGCTGATACATGGTAAAAATTCCACAAATGTTAAGTCCCAAATTGTACAGTTTGTACCTATAGCGCCTTGCATTTCTCCTGTACCATCAGTCATCTCAATAATAGATTAGTTCTCTCTCTTCTGATGACATTGTTGAGTTTTTCTAGTAAATGTGGATTTTATAAGAATGTAGATGTTATAGATCTTGCATTTTATTTTCCA
This sequence comes from Macaca fascicularis, assembly GCF_037993035.2. NCBI lineage: Eukaryota > Metazoa > Chordata > Mammalia > Primates > Cercopithecidae > Macaca > Macaca fascicularis. The sequence goes on from NC_088395.1 coordinate 112,494,011, forward strand.
AATGACCCCTCACTAGGCATATTTCTCCTACTGTTAACCTATTAATGAAATAAAAATCGGTTTTTGGACTTCTTTTAGGAGCCAGGTGGTGGAAATGAGGCCTCAAATGCCATTGACTTAGGTGCTGCACTGTCAGCACCTGATGATGAGAGCGACAATAAGGACATACCAGAATCATCAACACAATCAGATTTTTCTGCCAATCACTCATCTCCTTCCAAAGGTTTTGGGAGGTCTGCTGATGCTAACTTTGCCAGTGCCATCTGTGAGTGTGTTCAATATAATCTCCAAATGCTACTATCTGTTCACATATTAAATAGTGTTTAACCACTGTTTCATGATCTGTTAGGAATCAAATTATTATTCTCACATTCAGTTGAAATAAACTCAGATTGGTATATGCTTTTAAAACATCTATGCTTTACTGAATCTTTATGGTACCTAAATTTGAACTACAATTGAGAAATTGAGTCCCTTATCTGGATTTATGTGTGTTTTCTAATCACAATAACTGAAAATATATTCATGCTCAACAATGTATTTTAACCGTCATGATTTGTGTTATCTGATGGTTTCAGAGTTACTGAAACTATACTTTCAGTAAAAAATAAAATACAATAAAAGGAAAGAAATTTGTTTGTTTTTTATTTTGAGATAACATCTCGCTCTGTCACTTAGGCTGGATTACAGTGGCATGATCACGGTACATGGTAGCCTCAACCTCTGGTTCTTAATGATCTTCTCACCTTGGCCTCCCAAGTGTTGGGATTACAGGTGTGAGCCACACCACCTGGCCAAAGAAAATAAATTTGGCTAAGTCGTGCCTCATTTGTGGAGGCACTGTAGCATATAAGGTGAATAGATGAGTAATTTAATTTTTTTTTCTATAACTCCATCAGGTGCAGATTTTTCTTTTTTAAAAAAAATTATTTTTCTATAATCCATCAGACACAGAACTAGTAATTTCTCTTATTATCTCCCCTTACATCTTTGCAGTATATGCTGGATTTGTAGAAGTACCTGAGGAATCACCTAAGCAACCCTCTGAAATCAATGTTAACCCACGCTATGTCTCTCCTTCATGTAAAAAACCACTAATCCACATGTATGAAAAGGAGTTCACTTCTGAGATCTGCTGTGGTTCTTTGTGGGGTGAGTTTGGTTTGTTTTCTTAAAGAATATATTTTTATGTAGCAAACCTGTGAAAATCATAGATATAGAATATTTGTTTACTCTTACCAAGTCATTAAAATAAAAATATATTTATAGTAGTTAATTTACTCAGAATTAGTTTTGCTGATTTTTTTTCACTCAGTGCAGTTGGATGTTTGAATTGATAACCCCCTCCTTTGTATTCTATTTCTTTTAAACCTGAGTTAACTTGGATGGCAGGCGAATCACGAGGTCAGGAGTTTGAGACCAGCCTGGACATCATAGTGAAACTTTGTACTAAAAATACAAAAAATTAGCTGGGTGTGGTGGCAGGTGCCTGTAATTCTAGCTACCTGGGAGACTGAGGCAAGGAGAATTGCTTGAACCTGGGAGGTGGAGGTTGCAGTGAGCAGAGATCATGCCACTGCACTCCAGCCTGGGCAACAGTGCAAGACCCCCCCTATATATATATAAATAAAATATATATTATAAATATAATATAATATATAAATAATATAACATATATTACATATAATATAACATAAATAATATAATATATAATATATATACACAATTGGACTAGGTTATGATTGTTACAGAGTTTAAGATTCATATTTCTTGGAAATCAAAACCACAATGAGATACCATCTCACACCAGTTAGAATGGCAATCATTAAAAAGTCAGGAAACAACAGGTGCTGGAGAGGATGTGGAGAAATAGGAACACTTTTACACTGTTGGTGGGACTGTAAACTAGTTCAACCATTGTGGAAGACAGTGTGGTGATTCCTCAAGGATCTAGAACTAGAAATACCATTTGACCTAGCCATCCCATTACTGGGCATATGCCCAAAAGATTGTAAATCATGCTACTATAAAGACACATGCACACGTATGTTTATTGTGGCACTATTCACAATAGCAAAGACTTGGAACCAACCCAAATGTCCACCAGTGACAGACTGTATTAAGAAAATGTGGCACATATACACCATGGAATACTATGCAGCCATAAAAAAGGATGAGTTTGTGTCCTTTGTAGGGACATGGATGCAGCTGGAAACCATCATTCTCAGCAGACTATAGCAAGAACAGAAAACCAAACACCGCATGTTCTTACTCATAGGTGGGAACTGAACAATGAGATCACTTGGACTCGGGAAGGGGAACATCACACACCGGGGCCTATTATGGGGAGGGAGGAGGGGGGAGGGATTGCACTGGGAGTTATACCTGATGTAAATGACAAGTTGATGGGTGCTGACGAGTTGATGGGTGCAGCATACCAACATGGCACAAGTATACATATGTAACAAACCTGCACGTTATGCACATGTACCCTAGAACTTAAAGTATAATAATAAAAAAAAGAAAGAAAGAAAAAAAATGTGGCTATTTGATACACCTATAAAAACTAATAAAACTTAAAAAAAAGATTCATATTTCTAATTTAGGGTAGTGTTCAACATATGATACTTTATGAGGTATTCCAAGAAATATTTCTTCAGGATCTTGTTTTTAAAAAGCCTTGGAAATTTGTAGAGAAAGTTCCTTCTATAATGTCTTAACTCAGATAGACTTTTTAAAATCCTTTGTTTCAGAAGAATTATAACCACATTGGCAATGCTGAGACAATATTTTACCTCAAGCCAATCTGAATTATAAATGAAACAGAATAAATAAATGCAAGAAAGGGAGAAATCCAAAGTAATTGACAATCTCTGTCTTGCAATTTCTTTTCTTTTTTCTTTTTTTTTTTTTTTTTTTTTTTTTTTTTTTTTTTGAGACGGAGTCTCGCTCTGACGCCCAGGCTGGAGTGCAGTGGCGCTATCTTGGCTCACTGCAATCTGCTCCTCCCGGGTTCACACCATTCTCCTGCCTCAGCCTCCTGAGAAGCTGGGACTACAGGCGCCCGCCACCACGCCTGGCTAATTTTTTGGTATTTTTAGTAGAGACGGGGTTTCATCATGTTAGCTAGGATGGTCTCGATCTCCTGACCTTGTGATCCACCTGCCTCGGGCTCCCAAAGTGCTGGGATTACAGGAGTGAGCCACAGCACCCAGCCTGTCTTGCACTTTCATAGATTTTGCTTAATGTATGATTGAACAAAGTACAGGGTTTTAAATTAAAAATAGAAATGGTAACAAACATTGTAATTATATGGATTAAAGAATTTTTAAAAATCATCTCAAAGTTCTGCTAATTTAGTGTGTCAAACAACAAGATAGCATGAATATTTCAGTCTGGCAACTGCCCAGAAATGTAGTTAATGTCTAATAACTCATTGTTATAACCTGTAATTTTATATTTTGAAAAATAAAAAATTATGGTAAAAATTGACTATACTTCTTCCTCCTTCTCTGATTCCCCTGTTCGAAGAAGATGCAGCTCCTAAACATGCCATTGGCCATAAGTTAGAGAACTGGTTAACGATAGGGTGAGAAAATGAAGGCAAAATCACTTAAGTTTTCTCCTTATGCTCAGGGAGCACAGGTATGCTCCAAGTGCAAGGAGGACTGTGAAATTTTATCTTGTTACATTACTTGGCTGGTTATTTCCTATATCACTTTATGGTGAAAAGCTCCCATAGTAGTTTCAAGTGTAATTTAACTTTAGTTCTGTCTTCTATTTCAGTCCTCTTATTTGATCTTTAAACAGTGCTCATGTTTGAACCAATAGAGCCAGTCAACAAATAAAAGAGAGTGTAGAAATTGAGATACATGAAGGTAGGAATTAATTTCACAGGCATTTGACAACGGTAAATTTTTAACAAATTCATGAACAGAGAATCATTCAATTTAAAAACAATTGCTTACATATAATTATTTTAAAAACATTCAAACATTTACTTATGTTTAGAAATGAGAAATGAGCTGAATTGAACTCTTTGCATGTGCTAGACTAAGAATGTTTAATGATAATTTTCAAAAATGTTGATTGATTTTGATAAAGTTCAGAACACTACTAAAGGGTGCTAAGATATACATAAATTTCCATTTGTGAGATGGCATACCAGATGCCAGCCAGTGGAATACTGCCAGAGGGAATTATCTTCTATATTTTTATGTATTTCGTTGAAATTTGTTCTGTTGGTAGAGAGTACATAGTTACACAGTATGAGGTCAATATAGCCTGAACTGATAAGTCATCTTTACATAGATCAGCATACTGGAATAGCAAAAATAGTAATATAGATGCAATTATGAAAAATAATCTGAGCTAATATAGCACTTTTTATATATGAACAGGAGTCAATTTGCTGTTGGGAACCCGATCTAATCTATATCTGATGGACAGAAGTGGAAAGGCTGACATTACTAAACTTATAAGGCGAAGACCATTCCGCCAGATTCAAGTCTTAGAGCCACTCAATTTGCTGATTACCATCTCAGGTTTGTTAAAGAACTAAAATTAGCTGAGTAATTATGCAGATTAATTAGTCTGCAAACTGGGTTAAAGACTTTCTCAGGTAAAAGTGTTCATAGAAGAGCACTTTAAATATAACCTTTAATTGGGACACCAGACTTTCCTACTTGTATTCTCTTATCTATTAACAATTTAAAGTAATTTCCTTTTATTATAAAGTACCTAACCTAGGTTACTGATAAGAAAAACCACAACATTTGCATCCTTGCATGTTCTCTCCAGTGCAGCTTCCTACAACTTCAGATCTCTAATTTTCATTCACTCATGCACAGGACTGCATCAACATCCACCATGTCTCATTCTTGTGATGTGTTAGAAGCAACAAAGAACAAAGTGAATAATAATCAGATATAAAAGAGACTTGTCCTTAGTATTTAACCTTATCACAAGGGCCTACAGATAGTTTGTAACAAGACTGGATCCATTAAGATCTTTACACCTTTTCCAAATAGTAGTTAAATTTCTTAGTTTTGGTCAGTCACAGCCTGAACCTTAGAATGCAAGAGAGCAAGTAAATGAGTGTTAAGAGTGATCGCGATTAGTAAACAGCATTTAGTATCAGGAAAGCACCAATATTAAAGCTGACTATAAGCAAAAGATGATTGACAAAAGGAGAGAAAAAGTAAGAAAATATGGCTTGTCTATGGAATGAAATGATGCTAATTACAGACTTTATATGAGTTTATATATTTTTATTATATATAACATGTTTTATATATAATTAGTGCACAAATTCCCATGTTGCACACTAATGATTGTGTATTATTCCTAAAATGATTAACTTTGCTTTATGTTTTGGTTAGAGGAGAAATCCCTTTAGAGGTATGCTCAGACTTCATGATTTTTTAAATCATGTTTTATAGTCAGTTGCTTATAATGGTTTAAGGTACATAGAAGTAATATTTGTTGTTTGAAAACATCTGGGTGGCTTATAGACTACATATCTGTATAACAGATTTCTTTACTCTTTATCCAACTTCCTCTAATCTAAATGTGTTCTTCTCTAATTCTTGAGCTTCTCTGAAATGTGGAATACTTTTCCATCAAACAGTACTGAGAACATCAGTATAAGAAGATACTCAGTAGTTTAAAGCACAAATTTATTTTACCATTTAAGAAATAGAATAGCCATTGTGTGTTAGTCCGTTCTCATGCTGCTATAAGGACATACATGAGACTGCGTAATTTATAAAGGAAAGGGGTTTAATTGACTCACAGTTGCATATGGCTGGGGAGGCCTCAAGAAACTTACAATCACAGCAGAAGGGAAAGCAAACACGTCCTTCTTCACATGGCAGCAGCAAGGAGAAGTGCAGAGCGAAGAGGGGAGAAGCCCCTTATAAAACCATCAGATCTTGTGGTTTATAACTCACTATCATGAGAAAAGCATGAAGGTAACTGCCCCCATGATTCAATTACCTCCCAATGGGTCCCTCACTCAACACATGGGGATTACAATTTGGATTACAATTCAAGACCATATCAGATAAATGTAGATATCTGAACCTTAACACTGCTTCAAAAATGTTATATTAAAAACATATGAAAGATTAATCACATAAGTAAGAATCCTATTGTTGGCCCTAGAAATCATGTAATAATAAACCATAAAAATGACAAAGAAAAATGATTATAAAGTCACTATATAGGGGAAAAGAAATGTGTGATTTTTTCATGTCCTGTGTTTCCTGACTGAATTGTAAGAATTTGATGGGATTTACAATTAGGAAATTAATATTAACGATAAATCTAGTTGGAGGAATATATAATGAAACTGTTCAGCTATTTTACAAGCATGCTGGAATGACAGAATACAAAGATACCCATATTGCTGTCCCTGAATACCTTAACAGTCAATATTCAGCCATCCCACTCATACACACACACTACCAGGGACAGCTTTTAGGTCTCTGAACCCCAGAGGAGTCATGACTTAGTGAATAGTCAAGGTACAAGTGAATGGATGGTAATTATCTTGCCTGCATAATGAAAGGCTTAACCCTGTCCCAAAAAAGGTTTAGATCCCCTTCAGAGAGACACATAGGTAGATACTTTGACTATTTCTTGAAATTGAGAGACTAAAATAATCTGTCATATTTCCAAACCCTGAATGGGAGATTCTGATGCAATGCTGTTTTTTTACAAGTGCTTTTTACATTAATAAAAATATTTTTTAAAAGGCAAAACATCTTTACATTTTTTTCTTCTAATATATTAAAAGAAAGATTGATTTTAAATACTGTATCTTTTCTTATCTATTAGGTCGTAAGAACAGACTTCGGGTGTATCATCTGACCTGGTTGAGGAACAAGATTTTGAATAATGATCCAGAAAGTAAAAGAAGGCAAGAAGAAATGCTGAAGACAGAGGAAGCCTGCAAAGCTATTGATAAGTTAACAGGCTGTGAACACTTCAGTGTCCGTAAGCCACATTTCGTGTTTAGTACGGCAATATAAATTTTGCATCCTTTCATTTGGTGAAGTACATAATTATGAAAGGCAATGCAGAGAAAGGAAACAATTTGCAGTTTCAAACACAGACGGGATCAGGCATGTTCAGGGTGGTATGGCTATAGACAGCAACTTCAAATCAAAGAAGAGTAAATTTCACTGACATGTCTTCCAGGTCTTCTATGTTACAATCTTGTTTTTTTTTTTTTTTTTTTTTTTTGTTTGTTTGTTTTTGTTTTTTTTTGAGAAAACATTGATTGACTAAAATAGTTATTGGTGTTCGGTTTGGTTTACCTCCTCACCTTACTTTCCTTCCCAGTCACCCTGAATATTCCAGATAAACTGGTATTTTTTTTCCTGCCTCTATATAGCTTCGCTATATAAATGATCGAGATTTATCTTCACAAACTTGAGGAGACTCATATGATACTCTCTTTCTTTTGGAATAACAGTAAGATTGAATCCCTCCTAATACTGACCAGGAAACTTAACAATGAGTCAGAAAGAAAATTCTATGATCTACTGACTCTCGCTCCCACTGTTGATATTCATGAGTATAATCACTATTTTCCATCTGATTAGAATGTTTTCATATACCCTTTCTCTTCACAACCATCCACTGTGAAAGGTGGTAACAATCCTAGGGGTTCAGAATCCTGCTCTCAGCTGTAAAAAACTGTGAGCTAATGTCATCCCATTCTGTTCTATTTCTGAAACAAATCCTCCTCTACTCTCGGCCTTCTTTTGCTTCTTTCCCTCTTCATTAATTGCCTCTTCAGGCAAAACTGGTGGCATAGGTGAGAAATAACTGGAATCACATTATATAAATTGCAATGGGATACTTCTATCCTGACTAACTATTATTGTTCTGCATATAAAGTGACCTTCTCAGGATAGGTTTTTGTATGTGTGTGCATATGTATACATACACCACTAAAGAGGGAAATGAGTACCCAGATAACTTAAGCATTAAATAAATACACTAGTTTCTTCTAGGTTTAGGTATCACTACTTCACTCCAGATCATATTATGCAAATATGATAGTCCCAGAGGTGAAAGATATCCCCAGATGTTAACTTGGGCGTTTATATAGCAAAACTACCTCCTACTAACTTGTAAAATATTAGTTCAGTAAGAGATAGTCACAAAGGTACTCATATTGCAAATCTGTGCTCTTTGTAAGGGGTGGAATAGTTAAGTTTAGTTTTCCTGGCTGACCCCATTCCAGTCCACCTAAGCTCTCAGAACAGCAAAAAGCATTCGTCCCACTGACAGGTGGAATTAGTAGCATCTTCACACAGGAAGACAAGAACAGATCATAGTTGCCTGGTATTTTCATAGCCTTCCAAGATCCACAAGACAGTGAACTGGCACCAATTACTACCCTATATTAAATATATAGGAAGTGTTTTAAGAGAGAATATTTTTGATTGTTGGAGGATTAGTAATCATGCTCCTTTGACCTACTTGGGAGCAATGCAAAAGAAAATGCAAGAGTAAGCTAGACCCAGAGAGAGAGAGAGAGAGAGAGAAAGCTACACCCAGAGAGAGAGAGAGAGAGTAAGCTACACCCAGAAAGAGAGAGAGAGAAAAAAAGAGAGAGAGAGAGAGAAAGAGAATGCGTCGGGATGGCAGAAGAAATTGCAGCCAAGGAAGGGCGTTATAGCACAAAGTATAAATCTATCAGGTAAGACAACATATTCCATAAGAACCAGAAGGGCTAATCAAGAGCAAGCATATACCTAATTGTACTTTTAAATTTACCTTTTAAAACAGCCCTATTGAAATAATGTACATACCATGAGATACACTTGTTTAAAGTGCACAATTCAATGGGTTTTAGGAGGCCTATTGAGTTATGTAACAATCACCATGATCTAATTTTTATCATCCCCCAAAGAAACCCCATATTCATTAACAGTTATCCCGCATTCCATCTTTCTTTATTTCCCCCTCTACCACTCACGGTCCTAGGTATACATGATAAACTGATAAATGGTTACCTAGGACTTTCTTTCTCTATAGATTTGCCTCTTCTGGACAATTACTATAAATGGAACCATATATTATGTTGTGTTTTATGACGGACTTTTACTTAGCGTAATATTTTCAAGGTTTGTCTATGTTATATATAACATGTATCAGTGATTCCTTTTTATTGATGAGTAGTATTGCATTGAATGGATATACCACATTTTGTTTATCCATACATCAGTTGATGGACATTTGCACTCTTTCCACTTTTTGGCTATTAAAAATAATGCTACTATGAACATTTCATACATCTTCATATGTGGATATGTATGGTTTTTTTTTCTTGGATAGTATTGTTACACTGTTTTTCAAAGTGGTTGCACCGTTTCACATTGCTATCTGTAATGTATGAGGGTTCTATATTCTCTATATACTTGTGAGCCCTTGTAGATGTCTGTCTTTTGATTTTAGCCATCCCTATGGGTGTAAAGTGGGATGTTATGAAAGTTTCAATTTGCAGTTCCCTTATGATTAATGTTGTTGAGTATCTTTTCATATGTTTACTGACCATTTGGAGACATGTCTATTCAAGTCCTTTGCCTGTTTTTTAATTGGTTTGCTTATCCTTTTGCTGTTGAGTTGTAAGCATTCTTTAAGTATTCCACATACTAGACTCTTTTTTTCTTTTGAGGCAGAGTCTCGCTCTGTTGCCCAGGCTGGAGTGCAGTGGAGTGATCTCAGCTCACTGCAACCTCCACCTTCCAGGTTCAAGATATTTTCCTGCCTCAGCCTCCCGAGTAGCTGAGATTACAGGTGCTTGCCACCACACCCACTTATTTTTTGTATTTTTTTTTTTTTTTAGTAGAGATGGGGTTTCACCATGTTGGCCAGGCTGGTGTCAAACTCCTGACCTCAAGTGATCCACCCACCCTGCCCTCCAAAGGAATGGGATTACAGGGGTGAGTCACTGTGCCCAACCCATATACTAGACTCTCATCAGAATATGATTTGCAAGTATTTTCTCCTATTCTGTATGTTGTATTTTCGATTCCTTGATAGTTTCCCTTGGTGCCCCAAATTTTAATTTTTGATGAAGCCTAATTTATCTTTTTTTTTCCTTTTCTTGCTTTATACTTTGGGTGTCAAATATAAGAATTCATTGTTATATTCAAGGTCATCAAGATTTATCCCTATGTTTACTTCCAAGAGTTTTATTGTTTTAGTTATGACATTTAGGTATTTGATCAATTTTGAGTTAATTTTGTATATGGTGTGAGATTTGGGCTCCAACTTTACTGCTTTGCATAGGTATATCCGCTTGTCCCAGCACCATTTGTGGAAGAGACTGCTTTTTCCCTATTGAATGGTGTAACACCATTGACCATAGATGTATGGGTTTATTTGCCAACTCCCAATTTTATTCCATTGATCTCTATGTCTCTCCTTATGTTATTTAATACCATACTGCTTTGATTACTGTAACTTGTAGTAAGCTTTGAAATTGGAAAGTGTGAGTTCCCCAACTTAGATTTTCTTTTTCAACATTGTTTGGCTATTAGGAGCTTCCTAAGATTCTATGTGAAATACAGGATCAACTTTTCCATTTCTTCAATAAAAGGCCATTGGGATTTTAATAGGGATTGCATTGAACCTATGGAGACAATTTTGGACAGTATTGCTATTTCAACAATGTTAAATCTACCTATCTATGAGCAGGAGAACTTTTTTCCATTTGTTTAGGTCTTCTTTAATTTCTTTCATCAAGGTTTTAGTGTACAATTTAGAGTGCTCTCGAAGGTGAATATGTATACTCCATAAAACTATACAATAATTTTGTCACCTTTTTGTGGGCATCAAATTGTAACCAAGTAACTTCCCCAAAATATACCATCTGTGCCCTTAAATTGTGGTTATGGCATTTTTTATGACAAATACAAATACTTGAGTGTTCTTGTTAACTCTGTGGCATCATTACTTTTTTGTGTTTTATCATTATAGTCCAACATGAAGAAACAACATATATTGCAATTGCTTTGAAATCATCAATTCACCTTTATGCATGGGCACCGAAGTCCTTCGATGAAAGCACTGCTATTAAAGTGAGTGATCTCCTTTTTCTTTGGATTATATGATTTTTTTATTTTGAGAAGAAATTGTGAACAGAATCATACTTTGGAATACAGATGCAGAAGTATATGGCATTCTTCTATAGTTAATGGAATTTTGTTGTTAGTTTGCTTGCTTGTTTGTTTGTTTATTTTTTAGAGACAGGGTCTCGCTCTCTCACTCTGGCCCAGGCTAGAGTGCAGTGGCATGATCATAGCTCACTGCAGCCTTGATCTCCCCAGCTCAAGCCATCCTCCCACCTCAGCCTCCCAAGTAGCTAGGACTACAGGCACGTATCACGCCTGGTTAATTTTTAAATATTTTGTACAGATGGTGTCTCACTAATGTAACTTGAATATACCATGTCAGTAATTACTGTTTAACCCTTTTTTAGACAATTCACAGGCACCACAGCAAGGGAGAATGCGAGGGAAATTCCCGGCCCCTCCCCTTATAGGACCTTCCCACCAGCCCCTTACTCCCAATTCCTGTAGTCAATATGAAGACCTTCTCTTCTACAGCCCCAAACACAGGCTTTGGGTGCCACCCCAATGAATTGAAGCTGAGAAAGTCCCTGTTTTCTCTTAGTGGGGGGTAGAGAGCCGAGGGAAGGTAAAGAAAGGTATGGCAACGATAGAGGGGAAACACCCTTGGAAGAAAAAGGAGGGAAAAGAAAGCCTTTTCTCCAGTTACCTTGGCCACAATATGTGGGTATGGGAAGGGGTTGGATGGATCTATATTCTTTCCAAGCTGGAACTCTAAACACATTTCTCTCTAGAACTATTAATATTGTGGTTAGGCTTACTAGTACTCTTTCTACCTTTATTACCGTTTGGCTGAACTTCTATGGATAGGCCACATAAATTAACAATATAGTGTCTTAAACAACTAACCTTAAAAATGAGGGACTGTTTTTTTATCTAGAGTAACTTACTTGTAATGCTCCAGAATTCTACTTAAATGGAATTATTTTGTATTTATTCCACAGTAATGAGGGTTGACTAAAGAACCGGCAGCATTCTATCATGTCCAGTAGCTTCTACCCTGGGATGTATATCAGAATTAGCTGGAACATTTGTTAAAAGTTTAGATCTCAGACCCAACACCAGGCTGAATTAGTGGGTCTGGAGTAGGGCCTGGGAATTGATAATTTTAGCAGAGGTTTCAGGTGAGTTTTAACTAGTTGATCCATAGACAGGTTTTAACAAAGCACTGATAGGGACCCATCCTGACAGATGCAGCAAAGTATTCATGAAATACTTCTGTATCTTAAGTCAGGATCTGTTTACATGGTACATTTTTTAAGGGAACACATCACATGTATACAATAAAGATGAGCAAATTCTTATGACTGCCTGCCAATGTCTATTTGCATAATAACTATGTTCTTCTATAAATAGTACAGATGACTGTATATACAGTCTAAGTCAACCCTAAAACAAATCACATCCCTGATCTGATCTCCCTAAATTGGGCCTTGGTTCAGCTGTCAGTATTTGGATATGAGTTTATTCTTGGGTGTCTGCTGATTGGTCAGAGCTGCCTGGTATGGAGCTGGAAAGCGAAGAGATAAGTACCAGCAATCTGTCTAGCCCGATACACAGTTCTTGTCCAAGTCCTTACTACAGTTCTTGACTCCCACCTCACAATTACAGTATGGTGAATCCTGTGATGCTCAATCCTCTACTGTGATCTGATCTTGGCAATGAATCGCATTCGGCCTTTTGTTTTGTACTAGAAACCATAGGAGCCTAGAGTACATACCCAGTATATGATAAGTTAACCTATCTGGCCCTTTTCATTCCCTACCAAGTGTGCATTGATCAATCAGCAGACTCTGAAGGAGACTACATGTCCTATCAAGCCTATATACGAATACTGGCAAAAATACAGGCAGCTGATCCAGCGAACCGGTTTAAGAGACCAGATGAGCTCCTTCATTTGCTGAAGCTCAAGGCAAGGAACTTGAAGACAGCAAACAGAATGCAGGGCCATACAAGGCTCTTATGATCATTGCCAATCTGACCTTTGAAGAGAAACTCAATATTTTGAAGCTGTTGAACATAATTATTTATTTGTTGTAATAACAGATCTAAGAAAAACTGTAATTCACAGGTCTCTAAATACAATATGCCATTTTAAAAATCCACCTGGGGTTTATACACTTATAAACCTGACAAAAGAGTGAGGGAATTTTTGCCTTAGTTAGAATGTCATTTTTGGCCTTTTGGCCATATTTGGTTTTATATTCACAGGTATTTCCAACACTTGATCATAAGCCAGTGACAGTTGACCTGGCTATTGGTTCTGAAAAAAGACTAAAGATTTTCTTCAGCTCAGCAGATGGATATCACATCATTGATGCAGAATCTGAGGTTATGTCTGATGTGACCCTGCCAAATAATGTAAGATAATACCTTCAGATTCCTAGAAATTATTGCATACCACCATTTGAGTTTTTCCAACTGTCAAAACTCTGAAAGGTTTATGCATATGATTAGCAATGTTTATACCGGAACTGAGACATAAAAGGTAAGTACAGAGTGCCAGAAAGTGGTCTTGCATAAACAAAAAACACTGATGATCCCTTAGTTTAGAAAGCTGAGTATATTCTGCAGATAGATTTTGCTTGTCTTGCCCAATGCTTTTTTGTTTTTAATGAATAAAGTTTACACTTAAAATCTGGACTTCTACTGATACATCAGAAGACCTGATAGCATCAGTGCCACATTACTATCTAACCATTATCAATTGGAATTGATTCATTCATGGCTCCTTTTGGATAGGATATATGCTCTACATTTTCTACCCATTTATGTTTATATATTTATAATAACTGACCATAAAGTGTATTTGATTTTGCAGTACTTGCTTTATTTTTCTTCACTTCACAATTCATTAACAAATTTTTAAAAAATACAACACCAGTATTGCAGCATTATTATGTGTATCCCTATTCTTTATTATATTACTTCAACTGTGACATAACAGCAAATTATCATAAAATGTTCTCTTATCTGGTTAATTATAGTTAGTATTTCTGATCAAAAGATTCAGCATTTTAAAAGCAGATACTCCTCAACTCTTAAACAATTATATTTTGTGAAAATGTGGCACAACATCTAAAATATAGATTGTCATAAAAATATTATACACATCATTTACATAAAGAGTTTGAACATACTATAATATCCCTCACACATACCATACAAAATATAATTCTACTGTGTCTCAAATTTGATATTGGAAATGATGTTTGTCCTATTGAAATTTTTATTTAAAAGAAAGGCCTAAACCAACAGTTTCTCTGCTTCACTATATTTAAATTCCCACTTTTTAGACAACCAAAATTTTAACAGTTTTGCATTATACAAAAAGTCCAGGAGAAAACTTTGATGTATTTTCAAATTACTATAGTTGTGTGATATTTTGAGCAGCTCTCAGAATTGTCTCATATGTCTCTAACAAATTACATAAATCAATTGTCAGGACATTAGTGGGGACAATTTTGTAAAAGTCTTTTGGTCATATTAAAGATAATTAGCTTATTACTCAGTTGTTGCCCATGATATATAGAAATCACACTGTTGATAATGTAGAAAATACAGAACCAATCTTAGCCAAAGTCACTTAAACATGAGGTCAGGTTAATTTTGATATAGCTATTGTACTCTTCAGTTGGAGTGTCTTCCGTAGCTTCCTGCATTTTTTTAATGTTGTGTCAGATAGCTTTTATTAAGAATCTAGTGCAGTATTGAACATTGCAGCATTGGTCCATGTTTACACTTATTTGAAAAGTAATTCAGGAATTTTGACCCCTGTGTTTCACATGATTAATAAGCAAGGAAAGTCATTTCCTTTTGAAGCAATTTGTTAGTTAGAGATGAGTTCTTAAAAATCACTTTCTGACCCAATTAGGATAACTTGTGTATATTAAAAAATATTTTTAGCTAAATACTCTAGTGTCTTGACCCATTAAAAGAGAAAAGGACTCTATTATCAGGGAGGTGGGTGTCTTCTGAGAAAGAATGTACTAAAAATAATATTTTTCCAAGAGTTCCAGATTACAAAAGCTGTAATGATACAAGGGAATCATGTGTGCTGAAGAATATCTGGTTACTTCAGGAATCATCTGAGAAGCATCTGAGGCTGTCTGAATTTGCAGCAGTCCAGTTTTTCTCTAAACAGATTTTATTGAGACGACCTTCTTTTCTGCAATTTCTTTTACTCTCTTCCTTTATCTTTGTTTTTTTCTGATTCAATTGCTCATGCAAGTGCCCAGGGAACGCATTAAAATTGCTTTTCGTCTCTGGATCCCCATTTTAGTTATCAGGATTGTTGTTGCTGGGACATGGCCTCAAGCACCTGGCCTGAGTACTCTGGGGTTGGCAAGTATAGTTTCTGACTTTTTTTTTTTTGTAATGTGCTAGTTTGGAGAAACCATAGAGGAACACAATTTTTCATCTGCAGGGAAATGCTGTTAATGTGACAATATCTGTAGTTTAAGAAAATTTTGTTGCATTGTTTTGTACATCATGAAATTTAGAAATGCTTAGATATTTCTTAGTATTTCATATTATGTCACCAAATACGTCCTTGTGTATCTTAAATGCATTTGAAATTATATTAATTGGAAAAGAAATTCTAACATTTTTGCAAAGGGGGAAATGACTTAAAGTTATATTTCAAGCTGTGGAGACTATTATAAAGCTGTCCCTTGTAAGCATTTTAAGTTCAAGCTATTTTTTAGATTAGTTTTCTATTTCTAATTTGAATGAGTTGGTTGATAGGCAAGTATTATATATTTGTTACTTGGTTTATACATTAATTACCAAAGTATTTATTAATGTGCTGAAATGAATTTTAAACCCAAGTCTGTAACAAGTAGTGTTTCTTCTATTATGATACATAATAATTTGTGAAATGTCAAGAAATCTCTCTGTGTTGGAAATACATCTTTGCTTTTTTAAAATAAGGCTTTCTCCTAATTATAAAGAAGAATATTTAACATCTATGACTTTATGACATAAAGAAAGCAGCTTTTTTCAAATATTGGATAGCATACTTATTAATTTGTAAATAGAGGTTTCTCTTCCTCCTTGCTCTTTGAACCTCTTTTGGTCTTTATTGCTCTGCCAAGCTGCTTCAATTAAAGTAGTAGTGATAAAATATTGGACATATAAATCTTTATGAAACATAATTCCAGCCCCTGGAAATCATTATACCACAGAATATCATCATTTTACCTGATTGCCTGGGAATTGGCATGATGCTCACCTTCAATGCTGAAGCCCTCTCTGTGGAAGCAAATGAACAACTCTTCAAGAAGATCCTTGAAATGTGGAAAGACATACCATCTTCTATAGGTATGTATACAATTTCTTTCTTCTTCGGGACCCCAGAGAAACTTTTCATGGGTAAAAAAAGTGTCCTAAGAAAAGATTTCCTGAATTATTACATTTTCTTAAGACACATAAGATTAATTTGGGGTTCTGCATAATTATTCCCTTAGTAAGATGATGCCTGTATTTGTCCTATGCTTAATGAATTCAGAAGAGTACCACAAAGAGATTCATTTTGGTTATCTGAGTTATTTGCAATATTGTATAATTGAAATGAGAGCTAATTCCTTTCCACAAAAATCTATAATTTTATTGTAACTCCCTTTACTTGAAGAATTTACACAGATATTGGAAATGCTTCTTTTCATCACACTTATTGTGGGGTTTATCTTTATCTTAGGAGACTGCCAACTAGTACAAAAGAGCCAAATACTTCCATTTTTTATAGTCAGTAGAGTTCTATTTTGTGAGTGATATTCCTGTGAAGAATCAAATCATTTAGAAAAGTGATAGATATGACTGACTGGAGTGCCTGTTAGGTACCAACCAGGTGGCAACAAAGAAAAATGCCTTTTCATCTTCATCAAACCAGGAAATTTTTTTCTTCCTAGCCAAATCAGGACTGCTGATCTGGGAAATCCAAATAATTTGAGATTCTTGTATATGTTCTGAGGCTCACTGACCCTAGACGTGATTCTAGATAGGGAACATAATGCATACGAAAAGTAAAAATATTAGAGAGAGTAGAATGATTAGCTGGAGGATAGCTATTATAGAAAAGAGAAGTTTAATGGAGCAAATAAAGGAAAAAGAAAGCTGTGTGTGTGTGTGTGTGTGTGTGTGTGTGTGTGTGTGTGTGGAGAGAGAGAGAGAGAGAGAGAGAGAGAGAGAGAGAGAGAGAGAGGCTTAACAATTGCATCAGATATTATTAAGTGATTCCCACTTCCAAAACATTGTGTCCCATCTCAGAAAGCAAGCTAGCTCAGTAGCTAGGTTAAGTGGCAGATGTAGGTGTTTTGAGACTAAGGTGGAAATTATGTGATGCCATATGAACTAAGTACTTGGACTCAGCAAATAACCTTTTCTTTAAGTTTAGAATTTTTAGTCTATGTTGTTGTTGAAAACATAGGGACACAGAGAGAGAGAGATGGTCTGTCAAATGATAAGGCAGATTCTTCTGTAATCTCTATAAAATGACTAAATATGATCCTCATGTGGCTTTAAGGACCACTTTAAAAGAACTGCTTTTTAATGAACTTTTTTTTTATATGAGATAATGGCACTTTGCATTGCATCTGCAGAATCCTTTTTTTTTTTTTTTTTGCATGTATAGTCAGTGTTAAGGATTGTCCTGAAAACCTGCTCCAATTTCCAATTTCCTCAAACAAGTAAGAACTCACAGAGGGTTTAAAACCAGATTTAAGTGACAGAAGATAAATGCTTACAGTATAATTGACATATCTGGGGCAAAAGAAAGTACAAATAACGACTCGTGTTCTATACTTGACAGTGGTACTTTTGTGATCGATATGCTAATCAGAAATGGTCATAAGGAAATTCAGTTCAAATAGGAAACTGAGCAAACCCCTATATTTATGCCAGTAGACAATTATAAGGGTCAAATGGAACTTGCGAAGTCATCTGGTACAGCTCTTGTCCTCAGGCAGCACAACTTCTGACCTAAAACAAAAAAAAGCTATTTTAAGTTGCTAGAATTTGAAAGACAGCTACATGTGAAATAAATTACAGTACTATAAGAACATGATATTTTAGTTTGTATATTAAGGATATTTTGAAAGTATGCTAAAGACTACCATATAACACTGATATTAAGGAAATCAATTACCATATTTTTCTGTCTAAAAACAACTGCTTTGTTATTTAAAACTAATCCAGATCAAGATTTCCCCAATTTAAATTTTACGTTTTCTTAAGTTATAGTAAATGTGTTCAAATCATCACTCTCCGTTTCCAAACAAATATATACAGGCTTAACAATTGCATCAGGTATTATTAAGTGTTCCCACTTCCAAATCATTGTGTTTCATCTTAGAAAGCAAGCTAGCTCTCAGTAGCTAGATTAAGTGGCAGATGTAGGTGTTTTGGGACTAAGGTGGAAATTATGTGATGCCATATGAACTATGTACTTGGACTCAGCAAATAGCCTGAGTTTTAAGTTTGGAATTTTTAGTCTATGTTGTTGTTGACAAAAATACCGTTTTTAATAAAGTAGTCACATAGGTGAAGAAATTCAACTCTAGAGAGACTAAATCTGTTACTTCTTCCCAACCCTCTAGAGACTAATTTTCCTTATTTCCCTTATATCTGGAGTTATTTTAATTCTAGTCTGAAATTTGACTTATAAAGTCTTCTTCCGGGATAACCATTTTTCTTAGTCAATTTATTCCTTTTATAATAGAAAAAATGAAAAATCAAAGTAATTAATTGAATTCTGATTTTAATCATGTTAACATGAGAATGAAGATGGCTTATTTTGTTGTTTCCTAGACTATTTTAACTTGAGTTTAAAATCTTGATATTATTTTACATGTCAGGATTTTATTTACTTATGGAATTTTTCCCCCTGAAGTACATAAAGAATATTAAATTGAAAGTTAAAAATGTAGTAATAGTGCTGTTCCTTGTGTCAAAAAATACTTTACAGCACCAAATGACTGACTGACTACATAATTAGGTTTAAGGCAATTATTGTCATAATCTATATTTGTCACAAAGTATTATAAAATAGAGTCAAAAAGTTAAAATCTTAATAAATATTTCCTGAGCAGGAAAAAAACCTTAAGAATATCAAAGTAGCTTTGGTTCTGCTTATAACATGATAATTTATTGAATTGCATTAGGGTTGCTACAGTCATTATTTGAGCAAGTCATTTTTTAACAATTTTAATTTTTTAGGAGTCAGGTTTTCATGTATGTCACTGGAGCACAAATATACACCCTTATTAGGAGCCCTTATTAAGAATGCTGTATGTCACTTATACTATAAAATAAAGAGTGGCTGTGAGTAGATTACAATGTCTACAAACGGGATAGAATTAGTCCTTAGCTTTTTCTGTGGTCTTAGAGGATATGAATACAAGAATTAAATAATTGAGACCTGGTAATTAAATGTTGATTACAATGGTGCCTTTAGATAGCCAGTTTGAACACCACTCTTGAGCAGCAAAATGGTCAAACAACTGACTATAGACGGGAAAAACAGGATGTGCTAACCTGAACTGTAACAGTGAGCCTCTTAATAAACAAACACTGACCGTAGTTATAATTTTCTATGACTGCCGGAAAGATTTTGTGTTTTTCTGATTTTTTTTTTTTTTTCATTTGTATTGTAGCTTTTGAGTGTACACAGCGAACCACAGGATGGGGCCAAAAGGCCATTGAAGTGCGCTCTTTGCAATCCAGGGTTCTGGAAAGTGAGCTGAAGCGCAGGTCAATTAAGAAGCTGAGATTCCTATGCACCCGGGGTGACAAGGTATAGCTTACACCCTCCAGTTACAGGAAAAATAACGCAACCATTGAAAATGAACAAAAGAAATTTATGTCCTTTTCCTTCTGGCAATAAATATATTTGTGGTATATTTTTCAAAATAGCATACTATTGATTAAAAAACAATTTTATATTTTGCAGTAAAAACACTAATATGGTAAGTAATGAAATTTGGTTTCGAAAGAAGCTCATTTTGAAAAAATAAGAAAAAATTCTAGTTATGTCTTAAGCAAAGCTTAGCCATTATTTTATTTGGTTCAAAATACTTTATTGTCTTTGATTCATAGTGCCTTTCATGTTCATACTAAAATGATATTTTTAAACAAAATCCTTGAGCAAATCTTTTGTAGCTTTCAACAAAATTCAATAACAGAAGGAAAATGTACTTATGTTTGCTGAGCACCTAATTGTATAGTAGGCCTTGTGCTTGGTACTTTAACAGTTATCTCAATTTGTCTTCATAAGTGGGTGTTACGATGTTTATTTTGCAAAAAATAAAAATAAAATCAAGATTTGGCAATTATTTGTATTATTTGATCAATTTTAACAACTAATTCAAATAGTTTAGATGGAAAATTTTGTGGTATAAGACTATTACCATTCCTACCTATTATAGGAAATAACAGTGTGAAGAAATAGTCCTAATAGGACTAGGAAACATTCATATTGAGAAGAGATTGCAGAGGGTTTGAGTTAATATCAGAACAGCCAGGATAAAGCACTGTACATCAAGCAAAGTTGCCAATTTACATGTAAAGAAATGCAATGGCAAAAACCTGTGTTTCAGGTCAGCGAGACCTAGAATGCAGTCCTGTCTCTAACCAGGACTAACTAGGTTAGAGAACCTGAGAAGTTTGATTAATCTTTCTGATCCTTAGTTCCTTCATCTCCAAACTAGAAATATTAATAACTGCTTTGGGAGCAATTGTGACAACTAATCATATCCGTAAGCATCTCACAGATTGCCTGTAACATCAAATATGTTAAGTCAAGAATGACTAGCATGTATTTTTAAAAGTTTTACAATGTTGTCTCTTTATTATGAGGTTAAATTACTTACTATGAAATGTAAAATACTGTTTTCATATACACTTAAATCCCTGCATCCCCCTCAACTGTAAGGCTACAGTGAAACTCTGTAAAGGTTTATGAAGACTTTTATTTAATTAGGTATAAAGCAGATCTTAGAAGAGTTAAGCGAGGGCACTTTAAATTTTATTTAACTCAGTATAGTCATATAATTTTTTCTTAAAAGATTATTTGTTTTATTGATGACTACTAACCGAAGTAACTATGATTGCTGCCTTTGTCTAATATTAAATACTTTTAATATTTAAATTGTAATAATTTCAAATATTTTCTTTTATCAAGCAACATGTACAGTTACATACACTGTAAGCTCACAGTATCACAAATTAGAGACTCCCTGCCTCCCTTTGTCACACTTAGTATATCTTATCATCATCATTATGTCACAAAGTCTCCTAAATATAGTCACTGTGGATGTCAGAAGCCTTAGTCTTAACAAGGAGGCCTTTGTTTGATATTTATGTGCATATTTTATTCTAATTTTCTTTATGGTACAGCCCACATTTACACAACATGTCCCTCTCTAAGCCACTGGGTTTAACTCATTTTATCAATCTACTGATGTCAGTCCATTTTGCTGAAATAGAAAATTGAGTGGATGTTAAGTGCTCTCACCATAAAAATGATAACCACTTGAGGTGATACATTTGTTAATTAACTAGATTTAACAATTCCACAGTGTATATGAACTTCAAAACATCATTTTGTATGTGATAAAACATACAGTATTATCTGTTTGTTAAATTTTTTAATATTAAAAAATAATGAAAAGAAAAAAAAAAGAAAACTACACCAAGTAGAAAATATCAATGGCTTCTTAAATACAAGCAGCAATGGTAAACAACACCTAAATAATTTGTTTCCTTATATTAAAAGAAAAGTCATCTTGAATATAAGTGGAGGATTGTTTCAAAAAGCAAAGAATTATTGCCCCCAAATTATCAAGAACTTCAGCAAATGAAGGTCACCTACAAAATTACTAATTTTATTTAACCATATAAATTATAATTATGTAGAATATAGTAAAAAATTGTCTTAAAAATATATAATTTAGACTCCAAACTAATTTAAACTCATTCTTTCATTTGAAAAACAAACTATTCCACAAAACAGTAAGGCTTAATGTTTTAATTAGCAGATGCAGATGAAATTATAGTTATATCAAATATCTGGTTGCAATGTATTAAATATCTGTTGACAGTGTATTTCTTTCTTTTTCAAGCTGTTCTTTACCTCTACCCTGCGCAATCGCCACAGCCGGGTTTACTTCATGACGCTTGGAAAACTTGAAGAGCTCCAAAGCAATTATGGTGTCTAAAAGTTTCCAGTGATTTATTACCACATTATAAACATCATGTATAGGCAATTTGCATCTTCAGATTTCAGAGATTAAATGAGCATTCAGTTTTATTTTTAGTAAAGATTAAATCCAAAACTTTTAATGTAGCACAGAATAGTTTTAATGAGAAATGAAACTTTATGTATAAAATTAACTATAGCAAGCTCTATGTACTCCAATGGTGTACAATAACTTTTGCACAAACTTTGTAACTTTTGTTACTGTGAATTCAAACATTACTCTTTGGACAGTTTGGACAGTATCTGTATTCAGATTTTACAACATGGAGTAAAGAAACCTGTTATGAATTAGATTACAAACAGCCTTCAAAATAATTGGCACTGGGATAAGATTTTTCAGAAAAAGAAAAATATCGACAAACTGTATGTGATTTTTCCAAAGTTATATGAATAACCAAAGGTTTAGTCAAGAAACAAAAATCTTAAAGATTGTTTTAACCCAGACTAAGGTTGAACAACCTGCATGCCCAGAGAAAACTATGGTGACAAAGGGAAAAAGGCCACCACCCTTTTTCTCACTGATTCATGACAATTAAGCCTATAGTTAAAGACCAGTTTTGTTCTTTTCACCCATTTTTAGCTGGTTTCTCTTGATAAGAAGAAAGGAAGAAAGCCCCAGATGCTTGGTTTTTCTCGGACCCCCAAAAGATGTGCAATAGCTGTTGTTACAAACCACCAAATAATACAGTTGTGAGCCTGAATACAGGACTGAACTCCTATACACATGTACTGTAGAATGAGTACTTTTTAATACCTTAAGGTGGGCGTCAAATTCTGCTCCCCAAAGCAGATAGACTGATTTATCAAAATTATTATCTGGCCAACAGTGTGGCTATCAGACAGCATCAAATATTTTCCCAATCCAAGATTAGACTACACAAAAGCTTCCTTCCAATATTAAACAAAAGGAATTAAACATAACAATGAAAAAACTTTGCTAATATCTGTGTTTTTCAGGTTTCTGTTTTTGTACAATCAGAAATTAAACATATTCAGTGATAAGTTCATATGTAAGGACTTAATGTTAAAGGTTAAAAAAAATTCACAAAATGTACAACTTTCACCATATATATAAGCCTGCAAAATTAGAGTAGTGAAAGTCATGCTAGTCCATCACCCAAATATGTTATAGACGCCATAAACAGGTGATATTTGGTCACCTATGGTAACTGCTACCTGATGAAGAGCATAATTTCTGCATATCCATCCTCAATACCATGGTAAGTTCTGGGGCAATAGAGAAGCAACAGAACTGCCACAAAGTATACCTCAATATAATTCCTCTAGTTCTGCTTCTAAAATCTGAGAACAGTGCTAGTGGGAAAATAATTTTCAAACTACCTGGTTAACCAAAATACAAAAGCAGCTGACTATGTGTGATTTCATAATAGCACATTTCTTGGCACTTAGTGCCAGAAAGGAAGATTTGGATTTTCCTAACAACTCACATCAGGAATGTAGTGTAGTTCATTATTGAGAATTTAGGAAAGCCTGAATCCATGAATTAAGGAAATAAATGTGACTCACATTTCTTTTACTGTGACACAATAATGTGATCCTTAAACTGGCTTATCCTTGAGTGTTTACAACTCAAACAACTTTTTGAATGCAGTAGTTTTTTTAAAAAAACAAATTTTATGTCAAATTTTTTTTCTTAGAAGTAGTCTTCATTATTATAAATTTGTACACCAAAAGGCCATGGGGAACTTTGTGCAAGTACCTCATCGCTGAGCAAATGGAGCTTGCTATGTTTTAATTTCAGATAATTTCCTCATATAAGTAGTGTGTAGAACCAAGTCTTTTAATAATTCATTCTTTTCTTCATAATATTTACTCAAAGTTAAGCTTAAAAATAAGTTTTATCTTAAAATAATATTTGAAGACAGTAAGACAGTAAACTATTTTAGGAAGTCAACTCCCATTGTGCTCTGTGGCAGTTATTCCAGTAAAAATAGGCAAAAGTGACCTGAATCTACAAAGATGTCCCAAAGTAACCAAGTAAGAGAGATTGTAAATGATAAACCGAGCTTTAAAGGATAAAGTGTTAATAAAGAAAGGAAGCTGGGCACATGTCAAAAAGGGAGATTGAAATGTTAGGTAATCGTGTAGAAAGGACAGAAAATGTTTAAAGTGGCTCATACGTAATGAATATTTCCGACTTAGATGTAAATCCATCTGGAATCTTTACATCCTTTGCCAGCTGAAACAAGACAGTGAAGGGACAATGCTATTTCATGGTCAGTTTATTTTGTAAGAGACAGAAGAAATTATATCTATACATTACCTTGTAGCAGCAGCACCTGGAAGCCCCAGCCCATCACAGAAATGTGGAGGGGGGCTCCTGACTGGACAATTTCCCTAGCCTTGTGATTTGAAGCATGAAAGTTCTGGCAGGTCATGAGCAGCACTAGAGATAGAGTATGGTTTTATTTTGGCGTAATTTAGTTTTTTCAACAAAGCCCTTGTCTAAAACAAAAGGCATTATTGGAAATATTTGAAAATTAGAAAATGATGGATAAAAGGACTGATAAAATTTCTGAGCCGGGTGCGGTGGCTCACACCTGTAATCCCAGCTCTTTGGGAGGCTGAGGCAGGCGGATCATGAGGTCAGGAAATCGAGACCATCCTGGCTAACACAGTGAAACCCCGCCTCTACTAAATATACAAAAAATTAGCCGGGTGCGGTGGTGGATGCCTGTAGTCCTAGCTACTCGGGAGGATGAGGCAGGAGAATGGCGTGAACCCTGGAGGCGGAGCTTGTAGTGAGCTGAGATGGGGCCACTGCACTCCAGCCTGGGAGACAGAGTGAGACTCCATCCTCCCCCCCCCCCAAAAAAAAAACAAGAAAATTTCTGAGTGACTGTCAGTAAAAGTAAGGTAAGAGCCCCAGAAGAAACAGTAAGCAGTAAGAAGGGATAATCATTAAGACAGTAAAACAGGCAAAGCAGAATCACATGTGCACACACACACGTAAACATTGGAATGCATGTTTTAATATTTTAGTGCTATCAGTTTCTAGATGCATTAATTACTAAGTGCCATCTCCCAAGATTCAGTTAGTTGAAACACTATCCATAAACTAGGAATAATGCCACATGCATTCAATGGGATCTTTTAGGTACTCTTCAGTTTGTTTCAAGAAATATGCCTACTGAAATCAAATTAATTTGTAATCAATGTGTACTTCAAGACTGCTAATTGTTTCGTCTGAAAGTCTACAATGAATCATTGTTAAACCTTGAAAAATAAAGTTTTGTAAATCATCGGTTGATGTCATTTTTGAAATATACTTATCTAATACGACGGAATTAGGACTTGTTCAAATAATATTCATTTTTTTAAAGTATATAATAATGATCTGATTGGAATATGTTAGGGGTTCAGCTTGTTGCATTCAGAATTCTGGCCAAAGAGGGATATATTAATCTGATTTTAAAAATACCTTCTGGCTACAGTGGTGAAATTAGAAGCTGATTAATTTTCCTCTAAATATATAGGACTTTACACATAGGCATAGATTCACATGGTATGGGTAAAACTCAAGCAAGTTTCAATGCTGCCTTCCCTCCCATCCCACCCCAGTATTTTCAAGTCCCAAGGAGAGGAAAGGTGAAGAACTCTATCCACAGAGTGTCTTTCATTTAAGAAGGGTTTTAGTGCAGGCTGATGGCGGAATACAGAAGACAGAGTAATCATGGCAGGTTTTAAAAGAAGCTGAGTCCTTTCTTTAGGACCAGAAGAACAGAACTTCCCTCAGCAGGTCTTGACAAAGGAGTATTAAAAGTATAGTTCCATGCACATCCTGTCATCTCGGGACATTTTGGAAAGGTGTTCATCAGGCTTACTCATTAGAGCCTGTTGGGTATTGTCCTAATTTGGCTTGTGTGGCCAGGCATTCTGGAGCTGGGCTACCTGGACACATCATGCTTATCCAGGTTGTTAAGGGCTGAATTCAAAATGTTTCATTACAATCAAATTGTTTTACTCAACTTTGTTGTAGGGTACACTGACTTCAGCTACTTTAAGGGACAGTGTTATGAGCGAAGGAATAGAAGTATCATCACAAATTGGAATTAGCTCAGACAGGGTGAGTCCCTAAGGCTGAGAGAGGGTATTATTCTGGGGACTCTTTACCAAAGCTTGGGGACAGGATAGGTCGTGACTAGAAGTCATTAGTTATTCACTATTAGTAACTTGCAGGAGCAATGGGGTCTAAGGACGTCCATGCTGCAAATCTATTGACTGAATCTTTTTTTTTTAACACTAATTTCCATCCGATATGATAGCATTTTAATTTCAATAATTTAATTTCAATAATTCCTCTTTCATTCACTAGGGTTATAGAAAGGTCCCGGGTATCTTTTATGGATCAGATAATTCAGGGGTGCCCTACTGGCCTATAGTTTACACTTCTCTACATTGATACATTTATTGCTCACTGTTTCTTACAGTGGCCTCTGAAGCATGTGTGGCCGTGGAAATATTTGTCAAGACAGGGAGCCCAGACACTTAGGGTTATATTCACTATTGTCCCACTACTTCCATGGGTGCTGAGTGGGCACGGGCCCCGATGCTTTAAAAACCATAGTTCCTGCTATCCCTTCCCATGCCTAGTGAATCTCCTTCTCTACCCTAGGCTCTTGTATTTCTGTCCCACTCCATTCAATACAAAACGTATTTACCTCTTTCCCTTATCCTTTGAGAATGGCCTCATATAATTGTGCAAAAAAAAAAAAAAATCTAGCAGGAGGTTTTTAGAAAACTTTTGCTTTAAGTTCTACTATGAAACCCTCCATGAATTGGAGGAGGGGAAATTTAGTGAGAACAAATGAAGAACACAATTAATTATGCTGTCACCTACACATGAAAAAAAATCAAGTAAATGTAATAAAAGAAATTAAAACTTTAAAAGATGAGACATTATTGCTATTGATGAGGTAGGCCAAAAATTTCTAATCATCTTTTATCATCTCTATAATCTCCTTAGTGCCCTTATTCTTTCCTCTGTGTCATTACAGCTTCCAAACAATTGTCCCTTCTTATGTCACTGTCCCTCCTTTCTCCCTAGTAGCCCCCACCTTTGAATTTATTGCTATCAGACTAGAATACCTATTATGTCTCCTTGTTGCTGTCCTGTATAGACCCACACCATTCCTTCTTTCCTTGGTCCATTTGGGATGCTACAACAAAATACCTGAGACTGGGTAACTTATAAAGAACAGAAATGTATTTCTCATACTTCTGGAGGCCAGAAAATCCAAGATCAAGGTGCCTGCAGGTTTGGTTGTCTGGTGAAAGCTGCTCTCTGCTTCCAAGATTGTGCATTGCTGTATCATCTGGAGAGGATGAACACTGTGACCTCACATGGCAGAAGAGATGCAAGGGGAAAATAGGGTGGAAAGGGTGAACTCACCTTCTCAAACCCCTGTATAAGGCACTAATACAATTCATGAGGACAGAGCCCTCATTGTCAAATCACTTCCTAAAGGCCCCAACTCTTAATATTGTTGCATTGAGTACTAAGTTTTAACATGAATTATGGAGGGAACACAAATATTCAAACCGTAATACTGTTACAGACCACAGGTTCTTAGACTCTCATGTAATGGAAATTGGCACGAGGCCCATCAAGTTTCTCAGTCAAGGCTGTTTTTAGGGGTTTTTGTTCAAATACAAGGGAGCCAGCACTGGAATTAAAGTTATCCGGCTGCCTCCCCAAGGGGAGGGCATTGTGGTGCCTTAAGGAGGGTGACATGCATAATTCATGAGGTAAGTAAGCTTTACAACATGATGTGATGGAATACATGGTGCACAAGTGTAGTAAGGAGTCATGCTAATACATATATCACATGATTAGAAAACGACAGATGAGCACCTCTTTGGGTGGAGATTTTAGTATTATAATGAAGCAAAGGACAAAGATCTGTCAGCCTTCTGGTCTTGTGTGCATGTAGGTGATAGGGTTAACTTCTTTGAGTGAAACTTATGTCTGGAGACCACTTGTTTTAGACTTTCTTAAGGTTCCTCAATCAGGGATATGGTGCCTTAAATGAAATTTATAGGGTGGAGGGAGCACAGCTTACCTTAGTTTTTAAGGTCCCAAACAGTCATAGGGCCCCCAATAGTTTGTAGTAGAGGTCTTTGGAGTGGGGGCTGTGCTAGTGCTTCCTTGTCACAGGTTGCAGGTGTGGGCTGAAGCCTCCACCTGTCATTACCCATGACTATGCTATGCCCAACAGTGCTAGTCCAGCCAGCAGTGGTGGTATGGGGCCCCACAGAGCTGCGCACCATACTTTGCCCAATTCCTGGCTTTGGGCTGTATCCCCACACCCTAGGGGCAGTTTATCAATCTTGTTTGTTTAAAAAAAAAAAAAACCTAGATTTTAGTTTCTTTGATTTTTTTTCTTTTGTTTTTTTGAGACAGGGTGCTGCTCTGTTGCCCAGGATGGAGTGCAGTGGCATGATCTTGGCTCACTGTAACCTCCACCTCCAGGGTTCAAGTGATTCTCCTGCCTCAGCCTCCTGAGTAGCTGGGATTACAGGTGTCCGCCACCACGCCCAGCTAATTTTTGTATTTTTAGTAGGGACGGGGTTTCACCATATTGGCCAGGATGGTCTTGAACTCCTGACCTCAGGTGATCTGCCTGCCTTGGCTTCCCAAATTGCTGGGATTACAGGTGTGGGCCACCATGCCTGACCGCACATCAGCCGTTAAGTTTCCACACATGAATTTGGGGGAACATGTTAAGACAATAACATTCGGCCGTGGCCCTCAAAATGCATGTCCTTCTTACACGTAAAATACATACATTCTATCCTAATAGCCCCAAAACTCATAACTCATTCTAGCACAAACCTGTCTAAAGTCCATAGTCTCATCTAAATCAGATAGGGGAGAGACTCAAGGTATGATTCATTCTTAGGCAAATTTCTCTCCAGCTGAGAGCCTGTAATATCAAACAAGTTTTGTGCTTCCAATGTACACTGTTGTGACATGCATGGGATAGACATTCCAATTCCAAATGGGAGAAATAAGCAAGAAGAAAGAAGTCGCAGGTCTCAACTAAGTCCAAAACCCAATACAGCAAACAAAATTATATCTTAAGGATTGAGAATAAACTTATTTGACTCCACGTTCTGCCTTACAAACACACTAGGGTAGGAGTTGGGTTCTCAGGACTCTGGGGAATCCTGCCTCCATGGTTTTCTTGGGTGCAACCCACACCACACTTCTTACAGACTGGTCGGGTGCCTGTGGCTCTCCCAGACTGGCAGGTATCCTGGTGGCTCTACGGGTCTTGGGATAGGCCTGCCCTCGTGGCTCCATTAAGCATTGGCCTAGTGGGGGTTCTCTGTGGTGGCCCCAAACTCACATCTCCACTAGGTTTTGCCCTAGAGGGAGCTTTCTGCAGTGGCCCTGACCCTGAGGCAGTTCTTTGCCTGGATCCTGAAGCTCTCCATTGCATTCTTTTGAAATCTAGGTAGAGGTAACCATGCTTCCATAGCTCATGTACTTGGTATGCCTGCAGAACTAGTACTACATGAACTCCACCAAGACACTGCCTGCACCCTCCAGAGTGGTCACCCAAGCCATAGCTGGGCCCACCTGAGCCCCAGCTGGGGCATTTGAAGACTTTTGTGCATGAATGCAGGGGGCAGAGACTTGAGATAACCCTAGGAAGTGAGCACTGAGGTCCTACGTGCAACCTGGGCTTCTCCCTAGAAGCCATTCTGCCCTCAAGGCCCTGGCACTCTGGGCCTGTGATGAACATGGCAGCCTCCAAGATCTCTGAAATGCCTCTGGGTCATCTTACTATTGTCTTCATAAATATCAATATCATGAAAATGGCCATGCTGCCTGAAGTAATTTATAGATTCAATGCTATTCCCATTAAACTAACATTGACATTCTCCACAGAATTAGAAAAAGCTACTTTAAATTTCATATGGAACCACAAAGCAGCCTGAATAGACAAGACAATCCTAAGCAAAAACAACAAACCTGGAGGCATCATGCTACCTGACTTCAAACTATACTACAAGGCTACAGTAACCAAAACAGGAAGATACTGGCACAAAAATAGACACATGGAACAAAGGAACAGAATAGAGAACTCAGAAATAAGACAAAACACCTACAACCATGTGAAATTCTACAAACCTGTCAAAAACAAGCAATGGGGAAAGGATTCCCTATTTAATAAATGATGCTGGGAGAACTGGCCAGTCATATGCAGAAAATTAAAACTGGGCCCCTTCTTTACACCTTATACAAAAATTAACAAGATGGATCAAAGACTTCAATGTAAAACCCAAAAGTATAAAAACCCTAGAGGAAAATCTAGGCAATACCATTCAGAACATAGGCACAGGCAAAAATTTCATGACAAAAATGCCAAAAGCAATTGCAATAAAAGTGAAAATTGACAAATGGGATATAAGTAAACTATGGAGCTTCTGCACAGCAAAATAAACTATCATCAGAGTGAACAGACAACCTACAGAATGGGTTAAAATTTTTGCAATTTGTCCACCTGACAAAGGTCTAATATCCAGAGTCTATAAGGGACTTAAGCAAACTCAAAAGAAAAAAGCAACCCCATTAAAAAGTGGGCAAAGGACGTAAGTAGGCACTTCTCAAAATAAGACATTCATGTGGCCAAGAAACATATGACAAAAAGCTCAACATCACTGATCATTAGAGAAATGCAAATCAAAACCACAATGAGATACCATCTCAAGCCAGTCAGAAGGCTATTATTAAA
The DNA here is from genome assembly GCF_037993035.2 of Macaca fascicularis. Classification (NCBI taxonomy): domain Eukaryota; kingdom Metazoa; phylum Chordata; class Mammalia; order Primates; family Cercopithecidae; genus Macaca; species Macaca fascicularis. The sequence goes on from NC_088395.1 coordinate 112,525,183, forward strand.
AAGTCACAAAATAACAGATGCTGGTGAGGTTGTGGAGAAAAAGGAACCCTTATACACTGTTGGTGGGAATGTAAATTAGTTCAACTATTGTGGAAGACAGTGTGGTGATTCCTCAAATATCTAGAAGCAGAAATATCATTTGACCCAGCAATCCATTACTGGGTATATACCCAAAGGAATATAAATCATTCTATTATAAAGATACATGCATGTATAAGTTCATTGCAGCACTATTCACAATAGCAGACATGGAATCAAGCCAAATGCCCATCAATGATAGACTACATAAAGAAAATGTCACACATATACACCAGGGAGCACTATGCAGCCATAAAAAAGAACCAGAACATGTCCTTTGCAGGAACATGGATGGACCTGGCAGCCATTATCCTCAGCAAACTAACACAGGAACAGAAAATACTACATGTTCTCACTTGTAAATGGGAGCTGAACAATGAGAACACATGGACACAGGGAGGGGAACAACACATACTGGGGCCAGTCAGAGGTAAGGAGAAGGAGAGTATCAGGAAGAGTAGCTAATGGTTGCTGGGCTTAATACCAAAATGATAGGTTCATCTGTGCAGCAAACCACCCATAGCATACATTTATTTATGTAACAAACCTACACATACTGCACATGTACCGCAGATCTTAAAATAAAAGATGAAGGAAAAAAAGATAGCAGCAGGCTTTCTTCTATTCATAATAACCTCATTATCAAAGGTATCTTGGCCACACTCTTGATTCTCCTAAACACTATTTTTTAAAAATTATTTACATGTTGGCTTCATAAAATGAGTTAGGGAGGATCCCCTCTTTTTCTATTGATTGGATTATTTCAGAAGGAATGGTACCAGCTCCTCCTTGTACCTCTGGTAGAATTCAGCTGTGAATTCGTCTGGTCCTGGACTTTTTTTGGTTGGTAGGCTATTAATTATTACCTCAATTTCAGAGCCTGCTATTGGTCTATTCAGGGATTCAACTTCATCCTGGTTTAGTCTTGGGAGAGTGTAAGTGTCCAGGAAATTATCCATTTATTCTAGGTTTTCTAGTTTATTTGCATAGAGATGTTTATAGTATTCTCTGATGGTAGTTTGTATTTGTGTGAGGTCGATGGTGATATCTCCTTTATCATTTTTTATTGCGTCTATTTGATTCTTCTCTCTTTTCCTCTTTATTAGTCTTGCTAGTGGTCTATCAATTTTGTTGATCTTTTCAAAAAACCAGCTCCTGGATTCATTGATTTTTTTTGGAGGGTTTTTGTGTCTCTATGTCCTTCAGTTCTGCTCTGATCTTAGTTATTTCTTGCCTTCTGCTAGCTTTCGAATGTGTTTGCTCTTGCTTCTCTAGTTCTTTTAATCATCATGTTAGGGTGTCAGTTTTAGATCGTTCCTGCTTTTATGAGGCCAACACCATCCTGATACCAAAGCCTGGCAGAGACACACACACAAAAAAGAGAATTATAGACCAATATCCCTGATGAACATCGATGCAAAAATTCTCAATAAAATACTGGCAAACTGAATCCAGCAGCACATCAAAAAGCTTATCCACCATGATCAAGTGGGCTTCATCCCTGGGATGCAAGGCTGGTTCAACATATGCAAATCAATAAACATAATCCAGCATATAAACAGAACCAAAGACAAAAACCACATGATTATCTCATTAGATGCAGAAAAGGCCTTTGACAAAATTCAACAGCCAATCATGCTAAAAACTCTCAATAAATTCGGTATTGAGGGAACGTATCTCAAAATAATAAGAGCTCTTTATGACAAACCCACAGCCAATATCATACTGAATGGGCAAAAACTGGAAAAATTCCCTTTGAAAACCGGCACAAGACAGGGATGCCCTCTCTCACCACTCCTATTCAACATAGTGTTGGAAGTTCTGGCTAGGGCAATCAGGCAAGAGAAAGAAATCAAGGGTATTCAGTTAGGAAAAGAAGAAGTCAAATTGTCCCTGTTTGCAGATGACATGATTGTATTTTTAGAAAACCCCATCATCTCAGCCCAAAATCTCCTTAAGCTGATAAGCAACTTCAGCAAAGTCTCAGGATACAAAATCAATGTGTAAATTCTTATACACAATCATTCTTATACACCAGTAACAGACAAATAGAGATCCAAATCATGAATGAACTTCCATTCACAATTGCTTCAAAGAGAATAAAATACCTAGGAATCCAACTTACAAGGAATGTAAAGGACCTCTTCAAGGAGAACTACAAACCACTGCTCAGTGAAATAAAAGAGAACACAAACAAATGGAAGAACATTCCATGCTCATAGATAGGAAGAATGAATATCGTGAAAATGGCCATACTGCCCAAGGTTATTTATAGATTAAATGCCATCCCCATCAAGCTACCAATGAATTTCTTCACAGAATTGGAAAAAACTGCTTTAAAGTTCATATGGAACCAAAAAAGAGCCCGCATTGCCAAGACAATCCTAAGTCAAAAGAACAAAGCTGGAGGCATCACGCTACCTGACTTCAAACTGTACTACAAGGCTACAGTAACCAAAACAGCATGGTACTGGTACCAAAACAGAGACATAGACCAATGGAACACAACACAGCCCTCAGAAATAATACTACACATCTACAGTCATCTGATCTTTGACAAACCTGAGAAAAACAAGAAATGGGGAAAAGATTCCCTATTTAATAAATGGTACTGGGAAAATTGGCTAGCCATAAGTAGAAAACTGAAACTGGATCCTTTCCTACTCCTTATAGAAAAATTAATTCAAGATAGATTAGAGACTTAAATGTTAGACCTAAAACCATAAAAGTCCTAGAAGAAAACCTAGGTAATACCATTCAGGACATAGGCATGGGCAAGGACTTCATGTCTAAAACACCAAAAGCAACGGCAACAAAACCAAAATTGACAAATGGGATCTCATTAAACTAAAGAGCTTCTGCACAGCAAAAGGAACTACCATCAGAGTGAACAGGCAACCTACAGAATGGGAGAAAATTTTTGCAATCTACTCATCTGACAAAGGGCTAATATCCAGAACCTACAAAGAACTCAAACAAATTTACAAGAAAAAAAACAAATAACCCCATTAAAAAGTGGGCAAAGGATATGAATAGACATTTCTCAAAAGAAGACATGCATACAGCCAACAGGCACATGAAAAAATGCTCGTCATCAGTGGCCATCAGAGAAATGCAAATCAAAACCACAATGAGATACCATCTCACATCAGTTAGAATGGCAATCATTAAAAAGTCAGGAAACAACAAGTGCTGGAGAGGATATGGAGAAATAGGAACACTTTTACACTGTTGGTGGGATTGTAAATTGGTTCAACCATTGTGGAAAACAGTATGGCGAATCCTCAAGGATCTAGAACTAGATGTACTATATGACCCAGCCATCCCATTACTGGGTATATACTCAAAGGATTATAAATCATGCTGCTATAAAGACACATGCACACATATGTTTATTGCGGTACTATTCACAATAGCAAAGACTTGGAATTAACCCAAATATCCATCAGTGACAGACTGTATTAAGAAAATGTGGCACATATACACCATGGAATACTATGCAGCCACAAAAAAGGATGAGTTCGTGTCCTTTGTAGGGTCATGGATACAGCTGGAAACCATCATTCTCAGCAAACTATCGCAAGAACAGAAAACCAAATACTGCATGTTCTCACTCATAGGTGGGAACTGAACAATGAGATCACTTGGACTCGGGAAGGGGAACATCACACACCGGGGCCTATCATGGGGAGGAGGGAGGGGGGTGGGATTGCATTGGGAGTTATACCTGATGTAAATGATGAGTTGATGGGTGTTGATGAGTTGATGGGTGCAGCACAGCAACATGGCACAAGTATACATATGTAACAAACCTGCACGTTGTGCACACGTACCCTAGAACTTAAAGTGCAATAAAAATATATATATTTACATGGCCAGTCTGAGAATTTTCTAAATTTTTACATTTGGCTTCTCCTTTAATTAAGAATTCAATCTTTTTTCAATTATCTCTGTTTCTCTCTCTCTCTCTCTCTCTCTCTCTCTCTCTCTCTCTTTCTCTCTCTCTCTCTCTCTTTCTCTCTCTCTCTGTCTCCCTCACCTGTTTTTCTGGAACTCTGATGGCACAAATGTTAGCTTTTTCTTATTCTCCCACAGGTCCTTCAGATTTGGTTCATTTTTATTGCATCTATTTTATCTTTATTATACAGATTGTATAAATTATATTGATCTTTCCTCAAGTTCACTAATTCTGTTTGTGTCATCTTTATCTTTGAGCCAATCCAGCATGCTCCCTTTTATTTCTAATATTTTATTTCTATAATTTCTTTTTGGGAATTTTTATAACTTTATTTCTTTTCTGAAATTTTCTAAGTTTACATTTATTTCAAGATAATTTATAATTAATTATTGAAGTATTTCATAACTGCTTTAAAATCTTTGTCAGACGGTTACAACATTAGATTCATCTTGCTGTTGGTTTCTGTTGATTGTCTTTTCCAATTCAATTACTGATTTCCCTAGTTCTTGATATGACAGGCTTTTTATTGCTTCCTAGACATGTTGGTTGTGTTTTGTGACTTCTATTTATATCTTTGATGTGAGCAGGCAGTCACCGTGCCTAGGTTTAGCATGCAGATACTAGCCAACTTTTGTGGTTTGTGGTTATAATGACAGCTTAATTTTTAGAGACTTTGTAGTATTATTATGATCTGCTTAGTTTATCTGGTGCTGCCACAGCTCCCACTCGTACTTCTCAGTGGAGTGGAAGAGGTTTCCCTAGGCCTGGGTGCCTAGTGTTGCTGGGTGGGGCAAGGGATTCTCAGGCCGTGAAGGTAAATGGGTTTCCCTGGCAAGGAGGTTGCTGTGGCATTCTTTTCCCTGACTGTGGAAGATGAAGAGCACTTCTTTAGCTAAGCCCTTGACATTGCGGTTATTCATTTGCTGGTGCCCTAGTCTCTCTCGGTGGGAAAGGGGAATCTCAGGACTATAGGGGTAAAGAGACTTTTAGCCTGAATGTTTCTTATGGTGAAATGCCTCTTCCCGGTGCCACACAGACAACCAGTGTCTCTGGATAAGGAAGGGGTGTCTCGTGTCCATGGAGAAAAAGAAGCTTCCCACGCTGGGTTGATTATTGGAGTGGAGCCCCCTTGCTTGTGTTGCTAGGCTGCCCTGGTTATCTCCCAGTGCAGGACTGAAGTCTCTGGCATAGCAGGGAAAGAGAGTTATCTCTACTTTCTGTCTCATAGCCTTTTCCAATGCCGTGAGATGCAAGCACAGCCTGAATATATGGCAGATTTAACACTACCTATGAGTAATGCTCAATCAGTGGGGGACAGAAACTAACAAAGAAATATTTTCAACCTCTGAACCCTCAGATGGACAATGCTTGGAGACATTGTATACACTTCTCAGTAGGTCCTGGTGGAATTTAGCCTATAGCAGTGATCCACATGATGTATCCTTTAACTGTCCTTTCTTCCTCTCCATCTCACTCTATCAACTTTCCAACTCCTACTTTCTGAAATTACATCCCAAATAAACTCTCTGAATCCAAGTTCTTGCAGCAGGCTTGGTTTTCAGTAGAACCCAAACTAAGACAAACTTAAAAAAAAGTAAGCTAAAAATATGAACAAACTTATCATCAAAAAAATATAAATAACTTTAAAACTTACAAAAACATGTTTGGCCCACTCATAACAAAATAAATGGGAATGAGAACAAAGGTAGCATTTTTCATCTGTCAGATTAGCAAAGGTTACATATTTTTATATCATACCACTTGCAATGTGCTATTACATATGCTATTGTTGCAATCCCATTGCAAGGCAAGTTGAAAATATCTTTTAGTACACACATTCCCATTGATCTAGCGATTTTACTTCCAGAAATAAATACAACAGATATATTCACACATGTGGACAGGTATATGCCCAAGAATGTTTGTTGCAGCATTGATTGTAGTAAAGCACCAGACTAGGAGAAAAAAACACTGAGTTTCCATCAATAAACAATTGGTTTTAAAATATATGGTGAATCCATCCAGTAGAACACTATGCCATTAACAAAAACAGAGCATATCTGTGTATGTCAATACAGAAACATTCCTCAGATTTATTAAAGAGATAATGTGAAGTTCAAAAATGTACACAATATAATTGAGAATTATATTGTCTATATTATATATTATATTACACAGTAGCTTTTAACAGTAATAAATATTGCCAATAAGGAAAGAAAGCAGTGCCTGACTGGGGTGGAATATTTCATTTTTGTTTTGTATTTATTTGTACTCTTAGAATATTTAGTCATGCAAGTATTAATTTTTAATTATGAAAAAATAAATAATGAGCTTTGTTTCTCAATTAGGATTGAAATTAATCTTCAATTTATTTTTCTTAGATTTATTTTTATTGATGTATAACATACACTAATTATAGATATTAATTTTAATGGATCAGTTATACACAAACATACACTCATGCATATATATGTGTATATGTATGTGTAACCATTACTCATATCAAAATATTGAACATTCCTAATGCTTCCAATAATTTCTCTCTAGCTTCTTTCCATTTAATACTTACCCTTGTATTGAGGTAATCACTATTCTGACTTTTAACACCATTGATTGATCTTCAGTTTAACTATTGGTTTTAGGTAGAAAAATAGTTTGTTATGTAGAGAATATACATAGAAAAAGACACACCAAAATGTTAAAAGTGAATATCTACATAGATATAGGAATACACATGATTTTCTTCTGCTTTATAGTTGTCTTACTTGTAATGTGGATATATTAACAACAAAATAATAAAAGCCTCTCTCCATAAAAAATACCTTTTATAAACTCTGCATGGGATGTCTGGATGTCATTCATCCAAAACTTAATGCCAAAGTTTCTTTATCTTATTATTTCAGTTGATTTTTTTCCTTTGACTCCTCTACTGTGATCTAATCACAGCTATTGGAGTCGAAAGGGCAGGATGGGGAGAAAAGGAGTTCTCTGACTTGGATACTTGAGATTAGGCTTTCAATGCTATATGTATCAAAGGGAACATGATTTTTCCCCAAGCATCAAGGAAACTAAAACCGTTTTATATTTGGATTATAGTTCTACTACACTTGATTATTTAAAATGTTTTACCATATCGAGAAGATAAAAACAGGATTTATTTTTCAACTAGACTAAGGACCATTTAAAACTACTTAAACTTCCTTTGTTTATGAACCATACAAACCACTAAGTGGAGCTATAGGCTCAAGTATGAGAAATGTGTGGCATGAGTTCAATTATTTTGTGGAAATAGATATAATGAGGTTCTGAGAGTTCACCAAGAATAATGAAAAATTGCAGCTTCATTTTTCTCCTAAAATTTTACTTCCTTGCTTAACGAAGTATTCAGAACCTGGGATTTTGAAGGGTTGGGTGTGGTCATTTAGAAGGAGTGGGATACGTAGAAGCCATTCAGTTTCATTATTTCTTTTCATACCATGTTATTTACAACAATTGTAGGACTATAGATTATACAACAATTGCAACATTATAGAACGTTGTCCTTTTATTTAAAATCCTAGCTTTCTGAATTTCACTTGTCATCCCTCTATGCTTCTGTGATCATTGCAAATTTATATCATAACTTTATATACTCGAGGACTGGAAAGAAAAAATGCCTGGGGTTTATAGTAGTCCTGTTTTTCAATACAATTTTTGTTAAATGGTTAACATTTATATTTGATAAATCTACTATTTAACTTTTCAACATTTTATTGCCTAAAGTAGTGGTGAGAATGGAAGGAAATTTTGCCTCCCAGGGGGTTAGGCAATGTCTGGAGACAATTTTGGTTGTTGTGACTGGGTAGGAGGTGGTGCTACTGGCATCTAGTGGGTAGAGGCTAAAGAGGGGAGCACTTGATCTTGATACCTCACTACAAAGTAGTAATTAATGGAAAAAGAAAGGAGGAATGAAAAAAGAAAGAAAAAGAGACAGAGCAAGGAAAGGAAGGAGGGAGAAAAGGAGGAAAGGAAAAGAAGAAAAAGAAAAAAGTAGCAAGTGAATTGCCCAATGACATCTAAGTTAAAACTCTGCTCTCCTGACTTTAAGGCCATTTCAGAAATTGACAATCTCTGAAAAATCATATAAAATGCTGATTTTTAAAACTTTTAAGTTCAAGAATACATGTACAGGTTTGTTAGACAGGTAAATTTATGTCATGGGAGGTTGTTGTACAAATTATTTTGTCACTCAGATATTAAGCCTAGTACCCATTAGTTATTTTTCCTGACTCTCTCCCTCCTCCAACTCTCCCCCCTCAACAGACCCTAGTGTCTGTTGTTCCCCTATATGTGTCCATGTGTTCTCATCATTTAGCTCCAACTTGTAAGTAAGAACATGCGATATTTGGTTTTCTGTCCCTGCAGTTTGCCAGGGATAATGTCCTCCAGCTCCATCCATGTCCCTGCAAAGAACATAATCTTGTTCTTTTTTATGGCTGCATAATATTCCATGGTGCATATGTACCACATTTTCTTTATCCAGTCTATCATTGATGGACATTTAGGTTGATTCCATGTCTTTGCTATTGTGAATAGTGCTGCAATGAACATACACGAGTATGTGTCTTTATGGCTAGAACAACTTATATTCCATTAGGTATATACTAAGTAATGGGCCTGCTGTGTCTAATAGTAGTCCTGTTTTTAGGTCATTGAGGAATCACCACACTGTTTTCCACAATGGTTAAACTAATTTAAACTCACACCAACAGAGTATAAATGTTCCTTTTTCTCCAGAACCTCACCAACATTTGTTGTTTTTTTTTACTTTTTAATAATAGCCAATCTGACTGGTGTGAGATGGTATCTCATTGTGATTTTGATTTACTTTTCTCTAATGATCAGGGATGTTGAGCTATTTTTCATATGCTTGTTGGCCATATGTATGTCATCTTTTGAAAAGTGTCTGTTCATATCCTTTGCCCACTTTTTAGTGGGATTGTTTCTTTTTTCTTGTTATTTTAAGTTCCTTATAGATGCTGCATATTAGACCTGTGTCAGATGCATAGTTTGCAAAAATTTTATCTCATTTTGCAAGTTGTCTTTTTACTCTGTTGATAGTTTTTTTTTTTTTTTTTGCTGTGCAAAAGTTCTTTTGTTTAATTAGATCTTATTTGTATATTTTTGCTTTTGCTTTTGTTGCAATTGCATTCAGTGTCTTCATCATGAAATCTTTGCTCATTCCTATGTCCACAATGATATTGTCTAGGTTGTCTTCCAGGGTTTTAATCACTTCAGCTTTGACACTGAAGTCGTCGATCCATCTTGAGTTTAGTTTTGTATATGGTGAAAGGAAGAGGTCCAGTTTCAATCTTCTGCATATGGCCAGCCTGTTATCCTAACATGATTTATTGAATAGGGAGTCCTTTCACCATTACTTGTTTTTGTCAGCTATGTTGCAGATCAGATGGTTGTAGATGTACAGCTTTAATTCTGAGCTTTCTATTTGGTTCCATTTGTCTATGTGGTTTTTTCCCAGTTCCATGCTGCTGTGATTACTGTAGCTGACAGAGCAGGAGCACCATCATCTTGGACAAACACTGCCACTTTAAGTTCCAGCTCCCTTTCTAGTCTCATGCATTTCAAGGAAATCACTTCTCCTCTAACTACAAGCAGACAGAAAGAGCAGACAGTAAAACACAGATTAGACAGCTCCGGCACGGAGGGAAGTAAGGGGAAGGTCTCTTGGGAAACTGCCAAACTTCACTCTCATACATTGGGCCCCACTAAAACAGTGGGCCTTAATAAGCACATTCATTTCCCTTCAGGTGCAGATAGGGAAGCTAAAGCAGACTTGGGGGATATGCCTACAGCTGCAGAAAGATGTATGGGAACAAACACACAAGTCTCCCTCCCAGATAAGCACAACAAAGAGACACAGAAGCAGTCCAAGCCTCTGATAATTTCTCCCACCCTGAATCCTTAAAAACTCTTAGTCTGTAAGAGAGTGTGGCTCTGACATAACTTGACCTAACCATAACTAGGGTTAGGGTTAGGGTTAGGGTTAGGGTTAGGGTTAGAGGTGTTTATAGTTTTCTCTGATGGTAGTTTGTTTTTCTGTGGGGTCGGTGGTGATATCCCCTTTATCCTTTTTTATTGTGTCTATTTGATTCTTCTCTCTTTTCTTCTTTATTAGTCTTGCTAGCGGTCTATCAATTTTGTTGATCTTTTCAAAAAACCAACTCCTGAATGCATTGATTTTTTGGAGGGTTTTTTGTCTCTATCTCCTTCAGTTCTTCTCTGATCCTAGTTATTTCTTGCCTTCTGCTAGCTTTTGAATGTGTTTGCTCTTGCTTCTCTAGTTCTTTTAATTGTGATGTTAGAGTGTCAATTTTAGATCTTTCCAGCTTTCTCTTGTGGGCATTTAGTGCTATAAATTTCCCTCTACACACTGCTTTAAATGTGTCCCAGAGATTCTGGTATGTTGTATCTTTGTTCTCATTGGTTTCAAAGAACATCTTTATTTCTGCCTTCATTTCGTTGTGTACCCAGTAGTCATTCAGAAGCAGGTTATTCAGTTTCCATGTAGTTGAGCGGTTTTGATTGAGTTTCTTACTCCTGCGTTCTGGTTTGATTGCATTGTGGTCTGAGAGACAGTTTGTTATAATTTCTGTTCTTGTACATTTACTGAGGAGTGCTTTACTTCCAATTATGTGGTCAATTTTGGAATAAGTGTGATGTGGTTCTGAGAAGAATATATATTCTGTTGATTTGGGGTGGAGAGTTCTGTAGATGTCTATTAGGTCTGCTTGCTGCAGAGATGAGTTCAATTCCTGGATATCCTTGTTAACTTTCTGTCTCGTTTATCTGTCTAATGTTGACAGTGTGGTGTTGAAGTCTGCCATTGCTGAGGCTTAAGTAGGTAAACAAAGCCGCAGGGAAGCTGGAACTGGGTGGAGCCCACCGCAGCTCAAGGAGACCCGCCTGTCACTGTAGACTCCAACTCTGGGTGGAGTCTGACAGCTGTCTGACAGCTTTGAACAGAGCAGTGGATCTCCCAGCACGGAAGTTGAGATCTGAGAACGGACAGACTGCCTGCTCAAGTGGGTACCTGACCCCTGAGTAGCCTAACTGGGAGACATCCCCCACTAGGTGCAGACCAACACCTCACACCTCACACGGTGGGGTATACCCCTGAGATGAAGCTTCCAGAGCAAGAATCAGACAGCACCACTCGCTGTTCAGCAATATTTTGTCTTCTGCAGCCTCTGCTCCTGATACCCAGGCAAACAGGGTCTGGAGCGGACCTCAAGCAATCTCCAACAGACCTACAGCTGAGGGTCCTGACTGTTAGAAGGAAAACTAACCAACAGAAAGGACACCCACACCAAAACCCCATCAGTATGTCACCATCATCAAAGACCAGAGGCAGATAAAACCACAAAGATAGGGAAAAAGCAGGGCAGAAAAGCTGGAAATTCAAAAAATAAGAGCGCATCTCCCCCTCCAAAGGAACGCAGCTCATCGCCATCAATGGATCAAAGCTGGATGGAGAATGACTTTGATCAGAGGAGAGATGAAGGCTTCAGTCCATCAAACTTCTCAGAGCTAAAGGAGGAATTACGTACCCAGCGCAAAAAACTAAAAATCTTGAAAAAAGAGTGGAAGAATTGATAACTAGAATAATTAATGCAGAGAAGGCCATAAATGAACTGACAGAGATGAAAACCATGACACGAGAAATACGTGACAAATGCACAAGCTTCAGTAACCGACTCGATCAACTGGAAGAAAGAGTATCAGCGATTGAGGATCAAATGAATGAAATGAAGAAGAAACTGCATCAACTAACGAGCAAAATAACCAGTTAATATCATAATGGCAGGATCAAGTTCACACATAACAATATTAACCTTAAATGTAAATGGACTAAATGGTCCGATTAAAAGACACAGACTGGCAAACTGGATAAAGAGTCAAGACCCATCAGTCTGCTGTATTCAGGAGACCCATCTCACATGCAGAGACATACATAGGCTCAAAATAAAGGGATGGAGGAAGATCTACCAAGCAAATGGAGAAGTAAACAAAGCAGGGGTTGCAATACTAGTCTCTGATAAAACAGACTTTAAACCATCAAAGATCAAAAGAGACAAAGAAGGCCATTACATAATGGTAAAGGGATCAATTCAACAGGAAGAGCTAACTATCCTAAATATATATGCACCCAATACAGGAGCACCCAGATTCGTAAAGCAAGTCCTTAGAGACTTACAAAGAGACTTAGACTCCCATACAATAATAATGGGAGACTCCACTGCTGTCTTGAAAGCTGTCAGACAACTGTCAGACTCCACCCAGAGGTGGAGTCTACAGAGACAGGCAGGCCTCCTTGAGCTGTGGTGGGCTCCACCCAGTTCTAGCTTCCTGGAGGCTTTGTTTACCTACTTAAGCCTCAGCAATGGTGGGTGCCCCTCCCCCAGCCTGGCTGCCACCTTACAGTTAGATCTCAGGCTGCTGTGCTAGCAATGAGGGAGGCTCCGTGGGCCTGGGATCCTCTGGGCCAGGTGTGGGATATAATCTCCTGGTGTGTAGTTTGCTAAGACCTGTGGTAAAGCACAGTATTAGGGTGGGAGTTACCCGATTTTCCAGGTGTTGTGTGTCTCAGTTTCCCTTGGCTATGAAAAGGGATTCCCTTCCCCCTTGCACTTCCCAGGTGAGGGGATGCCTCCCCCTGCTTCAGCTCTCACTGGTTGGGCTGCACCAGCTGACCAGCACCGATTGTCTGGCACTTCCCAATGAGATGAACTCGGTACCTCAGTTGAAAATGCAGAAATCACCCGTGTTCTGTGTCGCTCGCGCTGGGAGCTGGAGGCTGGAGCTGTTCCTATTCGGCCATCTTGTTCCCGACTCCTGAAATTTCTTTTCTTTAAGAATGTTGAATATTTCCCCTCATCTCTTCTGGCTTTGTGGGATTTTTGCTGAGAGGTCTACTGTTAGTCTGATGGGCTTCCCTTTGTAGGTGACCTGCCCTTTCTTTCCAGTTGCCTTTAACATTGTTTCTTTCATTTCAGTCTTGGAGAATCTGATGATTATGCATCCTGGCTATGATTTCTTGTGTGGTGTCTTAGTGCGGTTCTCTGCATTTCCTGAAATTTAATATTGACCTCTCTAGCTAGGTTGGGGAAATTCTTACGGATGATATTCTGAAATATGTTTCCCAAGTTGCTTCCATTCTCCCCATCTCTTTCAGGGACACCAATATGTCATAGATTTGGTCTCTTTACATAATCCCATATTTTCCAGAGGTTTGATTCATTGATTTTCTTTTTTCTCTCTACTCTTGTCTGACTTTCATATATCAAAATCCTGCCTTCAAGCTCTTATATTCTTCCTTCAATTTCTGCTATTAATATTTGTGATCATATTATGAAATTCTTGTATTTTTTTTTCAGCATTATCATGTCAGTTACATTCTTTTCTATATCAGCTATTTTGTCTATCAGCTCCTGTATTGTTTTATTGTGATTCTTAGCTTCCTTGGTTGGGTTTCAACATACTCCTGCAACTCCATGATGTTCATTTCTATCCATATTCTCAATTCTGTTTCTGTCAGTTCAGACATGTCAGCCTGGTTGAGAACTTTTGCTAAAGATCTAGTGCAATTGTTTGAAGGAAGAGAGGTACTCTGGCTTTTTGAGTTGCCAGACTTCTTGCACTTGTTCTTTCTCATCTTTGTGGGCTGGTGTTCTTTCAATCTTTGAAGTTGCTGTCCTTTGGATTTTTTTTTTCTTTTATACTATTTGATGACCTTGAGGTTTGGTTGTGGTTTAAGATGTATTCAGTCAAATGGCTTAGTTTATGGAAGTTTTTAGGGGACCAAGGCTCAACTACCAACTCCTATACTGTGTGCTCTAACTTCTTGGACTAGTATCAGGGCCATCTTTGTTCTCTGGCTCCTCAAGGTTAGAAACCCACCACACTTGGGGAGCCAAGATGCTCTCAGAGTGCTGGTCACCACACTCTGATGGATGGTGCCAGCCAAAGCATTTTGTAGGGTGATGGCAGCAAAGTTTCTCCTCGTTTGCACATGCCAGCAATAGCAGCAGCAACAGAATCATGACAGGAGAGCACTAGTAGGAGTTGGTGCCTGCCTCCATCCAGGCATTCACAGCAGCAATAGAGGCACCATGGCTCGAGGAGGCAGGGAACCAGTTGGTAGCTATGTGCTGGTGGTGGTGTTAGCACAGGGGCAGGGCCCTGGCAGGCTCAGGTCTGTGTGTGCCCTCTTTGGCCACTCAGGATGGGGGAGGGTCTGCTGTTCTCCGGGCTCGGCAGTGTTGGGGCAGAAGTGGGGTTCTGGCTGGTCTAGGCTGGCAGGCTCTGTGGCTGCCATGGCTCAGACTACAATGGTAGTAAGGCGGGGAGATGCGGCAGAGTTCATTCCCATCGTCAGCAGTCAAGGCAGGGGAAACGTGCACACACGCCCTGGTAGGGCAGGTAAGGCAAAAATTCACCTGCACTCACACACACTGGCAAAGTATTGTGGGGGCTGGAGGTGGGCCTAGGAGAAGATGAAGTGGGGAGAGAGAGAGGCTGGGCTGGTGTGAGGCCCTGGTCTCCACGCTTCAGTATCTCTCCCCTGCCAGGCACCACTGACCAGTGCAGGAGCTGTCATGTGAGTCCCCAAAGCATCTGAGGCTGCACTGCAAATAGGCATGGCTAGACTGGGACTCCAGGAGAGGCTAGCAGACCAAGGGGTGCTCAGGTTGGTTGGGCCGCCTTTAATGGTCAAGACCACCTGGCAGAGTTCAGGTCTGACAGTTTCCCTAGGCTTAAAGTCACCTGTGGGAGCAAGTGGAGCCTGGGGGCATGGGCATCCCTGGCCATGCTCAGCTGCAGACACTCCCACAGCAAAACCTCTGGGCTCTTCCTTGGCAGGTGTGCTGCCCCTACTACTTTTCTAAGCAGCTATCCCTGCCCACTCAAGTGTCCATGGTGGTTGAGGGGTCTCCTTCTGCTTGGATTCCAGAGACCTTTGGAGAAAGTGGGTTGCTCCTGTCAGTTCAACTCACCCTCACCCATTATCCTGGAGTTGTTGGGGAGCCAAGAAGGAGTTATGGTTTGTGGTAGCCCCATGCAGCTCCCAGCTTCCTCCCCGTTCAGCCCAGCTTCTGTGTCTTCCCTCCACCGACTCTCAGTGCCTTCTCTCTAAAGAGTGTGCCAGTCTTCTCGGTCTCTTGGTGGCAGCTGTTCCACCTGGCTGCATGTGGTCAGCCATCTTGCCAGAATCTCTAAAATGTATGCCAATTTATATTATCTTGCTTGAACAGCTTCTGTATGGATATATGGGAAAGTTTTTATGTGAATAACCATACATGTATATAATAAAATACCAATAGATGGTTCTTTTTTTTTTTAATTTATTTATTATTATTATACTTTAAGTTGTAGGGTACATGTGCATAACGTGCAGGTTTGTTACATATGTATACTTGTGCCATGTTGGTGTGCTGCACCCATCAACTCGTCATTTACATCAGGTATAACTCTCAATGCAATCCCTCCCCCCTCCCCCCTCCCCATGATAGGCCCCGGTGTGTGATGTTCCCCTTCCTGAGTCCAAGTGATCTCATTGTTCAGTTCCCACCTATGAGTGAGAACATGCGGTGTTTGGTTTTCTGTTCTTGTGATAGTTTGCTAAGAATGATGGTTTCCAGCTGCATCCATGTCCCTACAAAGGACACAAACTCATCCTTGTTTATGGCTGCATAGTATTCCATGGTGTATATGTGCCACATTTTCTTAATCCAATCTGTCACTGATGGACATTTGGGTTGATTCCAAGTCTTTGCTATTGTGAATAGTGCTGCAATAAACATAGGTGTGCATGTGTCTTTATAGCAGCATAATTTATAATCCTTTGGGTATATACCCAGTAATGGGATGGCTGGGTCATATGGTACATCTAGTTCTAGATCCTTGAGGAATCGCCATACTGTTTTCCATAATGGTTGAACTAGTTTACAATCTCACCAACAGTGTAAAAGCGTTCCTATTTCTCCACATCCTCTCCAGCACCTGTTGTTTCCTGACTTTTTAATGATCGCCATTCTAACTGGTGTGAGATGGTATCTCATTGTGGTTTTGATTTGCATTTCTCTGATGGCCAGTGATGATGAGCATTTTTTCATGTGTCTGTTGGCTGTATGAATGTCTTCTTTTGAGAAATGTCTGTTCATATCCTTTGCCCACATTTTGATGGAGTTGTTTGTTTTTTTCTTGTAAATTTGTTTGAGTTCTTTGTAGGTTCTGGATATTAGCCCTTTGTCAGATGAGTAGATTGCAAAAATGTTCTCCCATTCTGTAGGTTGCCTGTTCACTCTGATGGTAGTTTCTTTTGCTGTGCAGAAGCTCTTTAGTTTAATGAGATCCCATTTGTCAATTTTGGCTTTTGCTGCTGTTGCTTTTGGTGTTTTAGACATGAAGTCTTTGCCCATGCCTATGTCCTGAATGGTACTACCTAGGTTTTCCTCTAGGATTTTTATGGTATTAGGTCTAACATTTAAGTCTCTAATCCATCTTGAATTAATTTTCGTATAAGGAGTAAGGAAAGGATCCAGTTTCAGCTTTCTACTTATGGCTAGCCAATTTTCCCAGCACCATTTATTAAATAGGGAATCCTTTCCCCATTTCTTGTTTTTGTCAGGTTTGTCAAAGATCAGATGGCTGCAGATGTGTGGTATTATTTCTGAGGACTCTGTTGTGTTCCATTGGTCTATATCTCTGTTTTGGTACCAGTACCATGCTGTTTTGGTTACTGTAGCCTTGTAGTATAGTTTGAAGTCAGGTAGCGTGATGCCTCCAGCTTTGTTCTTTTGACTTAGGATTGTCTTGGAGATGCGGGCTCTTTTTTGGTTCCATATGAACTTTAAAGCAATTTTTTCCAATTCTGCGAAGAAAGTCATTGGTAGCTTGATGGGGATGGCATTGAATCTATAAATTACCTTGGGCAGTATGGCCATTTTCACGATATTGATTCTTCCTATCCATGAGCATGGTATGTTCTTCCATTTGTTTGTGTCCTCTTTTATTTCACTGAGCAGTGGTTTGTAGTTCTCCTTGAAGAGGTCCTTTACATCCCTTGTAAGTTGGATTCCTAGGTATTTTATTCTCTTTGAAGCAATTGTGAATGGAAGTTCATTCCTGATTTGGCTCTCTGTTTGTCTGTTACTGGTGTATAAGAATGCTTGTGATTTTTGCACATTAATTTTGTATCCTGAGACTTTGCTGAAGTTGCTTATCAGCTTAAGGAGATTTTGGGCTGAGATGATGGGGTTTTCTAAAAATACAATCATGTCATCTACAAAGAGGGACAATTTGACTTCTTCTTTTCCTAACTGAATACCCTTGATTTCTTTCTCTTGCCTGATTGCCCTAGCCAGAACTTCCAACACTATGTTGAATAGGAGTGGTGAGAGAGGGCATCCCTGTCTTGTGCCAGTTTTCAAAGGGAATTTTTCCAGTTTTTGCCCATTCAGTATGATATTGGCTGTGGGTTTGTCATAAACAGCTCTGATGATTTTGAGGTACATTCCATCAATACCGAATTTATTGACCATTTTTAGCATGAAGGGCTGTTGAATTTTGTCAAAAGCCTTTTCTGCATCTATTGAGATAATCATGTGGTTCTTGTCTTTGGTTCTGTTTATATGCTGGATTATGTTTATTGATTTGCGAATGTTGAACCAGCCTTGCATCCCAGGGATGAAGCCCACTTGATCATGGTGGATAAGCTTTTTGATGTGTTGCTGAATCCAGTTTGTCAGTATTTTATTGAGGATTTTTGCATCGATGTTCATCAGGGATATTGGTCTATAATTCTCTTTTTTTGTGTGTGTGTCTCTGCCAGGCTTTGGTATCAGGATGATGTTGGCCTCATAAAATGAGTTAGGGAGGATTCCCTCTTTTTCTATTGTTTGGAATAGTTTCACAAGGAATGGTACCAACTCCTCCTTGTACCTCTGGTAGAATTCAGCTGTGAATCCATCTGGTCCTGGACTTTTTTTGGTTGGTAGGCTATTAATTATTGCCTCAATTTCAGAGCCTGCTATTGGTCTATTCAGGGATTCAACTTCTTCCTGGTTTAGTCTTAGAAGAGTGTAAGCGTCCAGGAAATTATCCATTTCTTCTAGATTTTCCAGTTTATTTGCGTAGAGGTGTTTATAGTATTCTCTGATGGTAGTTTGTATTTCTGTGGGGTCGGTGGTGATATCCCCTTTATCATTTTTAATTGCATCGATTTGATTCTTCTCTCTTTTCTTCTTTATTAGTCTTGCTAGTGGTCTGTCAATTTTGTTGATCTTTTCAAAAAACCAACTCCTGGATTCATTGATTTTTTGGAGGGTTTTTTGTGTCTCGATCTCCTTCAGTTCTGCTCTGATCTTAGTTATTTCCTGCCTTCTGCTAGCTTTCGAATGTGTTTGCTCTTGCTTCTCTAGTTCTTTTAATTGCGATGTTAGAGTGTCAATTTTAGATCTTTCCTGCTTTCTCTTGTGGGCATTTAGTGCTATAAATTTCCCTCTACACACTGCTTTAAATGTGTCCCAGAGATTATGGTATGTTGTATCTTTGTTCTCATTGGTTTCAAAGAACATCTTTATTTCTGCCTTCATTTCATTATGTACCCAGTAGTCATTCAGGAGCAGGTTGTTCAGTTTCCATGTAGTTGAGCGGTTTTGATTGAGTTTCTTAGTCCTGAGTTCCAGTTTGATTGCATTGTGGTCTGAGAGACAGTTTGTTATAATTTCTGTTCTTGTACATTTGCTGAGGAGTGCTTTACTTCCAATTACGTGGTCAATTTTGGAGTAAGTATGATGTGGTGCTGAGAAGAATGTATATTCTGTTGATTTGGGGTGGAGAGTTCTATAGATGTCTATTAGGTCTGCTTGCTGCAGAGATGAGTTCAATTCCTGGATATCCTTGTTAACTTTCTGTCTCGTTGATCTGTCTAATGTTGACAGTGGAGTGTTGAAGTCTCCCATTATTATTGTATGGGAGTCTAAGTCTCTTTGTAAGTCTCTAAGGACTTTCTTTATGAATCTGGGTGCTCCTGTATTGGGTGCATATATATTTAGGATAGTTAGTTCTTCCTGTTGAATTGATCCCTTTACCATTATGTAATGGCCTTCTTTGTCTCTTTTGATCTTTGATGGTTTAAAGTCTGTTTTATCAGAGACTAGTATTGCAACCCCTGCTTTTTTTTGTTCTCTATTTGCTTGGTAAATCTTCCTCCATCCCTTTATTTTGAGCCTATGTATGTCTCTGCGTGTGAGATGGGTCTCCTGAATACAGCAGACTGATGGGTCTTGACTCTTTATCCAGTTTGCCAGTCTGTGTCTTTTAATTGGAGCATTTAGTCCATTTACATTTAAGGTTAATATTGTTATGTGTGAACTTGATCCTGCCATTATGATATTAACTGGTTATTTTGCTCGTTAGTTGATGCAGTTTCTTCCTAGCCTCGATGGTCTTTACATTTTGGCATGTTTTTGCAATGGCTGGTACTGGTTGTTCCTTTCCATGTTTAGTGCTTCCTTCAGGGTCTCTTGTAAGGCAGGCCTAGTGGTGACAAAATCTCTAAGCATTTGCTTATCTGTAAAGGATTTTATTTCTCCTTCACTTATGCAACTTAGTTTGGCTGGATATGAAATTCTGGGTTTAAAATTCTTTTCTTTAAGAATGTTGAATATTGGCCCCCACTCTCTTCTGGCTTGGAGAGTTTCTGCCGAGAGATCTGCTGTTAGTCTGATGGGCTTCCCTTTGTGGGTAACCCAACCTTTCTCTCTGGCTGCCCTTAAGATTTTTTCCTTCATTTCAACTTTGGTGAATCTGGCAATTATGTGTCTTGGAGTTGCTCTTCTCGAGGAGTATCTTTGTGGCGTTCTCTGTATTTCCTGGATTTGAATGTTGGCCTGCCCTACTAGGTTGGGGAAGTTCTCCTGGATGATATCCTGAAGAGTGTTTTCCAACTTGGTTCCATTTTCCCCCTCATTTTCAGGCACCGCAATCAGACGTAGATGTGGTCTTTTTACATAATCCCATCTTCTTGCAGGCTTTGTTCATTTCTTTTTCTTCTTTTTTCTTTTGGTTTCTCTTCTCGCTTCATTTCATTCATTTGATCCTCAATCGCTGATACTCTTTCTTCCAGTTGATCGAGTCGGTTACTGAAACTTGTGCATTTGTCACGTATTTCTCGTGTCATGGTTTTCATCTCTTTCATTTCGTTTATGACCTTCTCTGCATTAATTACTCTAGTCCTCAATTCTTCCACTTTTTTTTCAAGATTTTTAGTTTCTTTACGCTGGGTACGTAATTCCTCCTTTAGCTCTGAGAAATTTGATGGACTGAAGCCTTCTTCTCTCATCTCGTCAAAGTCATTCTCCATCCAGCTTTGATCCATTGCTGGCGATGAGCTGCGCTCCTTTGCCGGGGGAGATGCACTCTTATATTTTGAAATTACAGCTTTTCTGCCCTGCCTTTTCCCCATCTTTGTGGTTTTATCTGCCTCTGGTCTTTGATGATGGTGACGTACTGGGGTTTTGGTGTAGGTGCCCTTCCGGTTTGATAGTTTTCCTTCTAACAGTCAGGACCCTCAGCTGTAGGTCTGTTGGAGATTGCTTGAGGTCCACTCCAGACCCTGTTTGCCTGGGTATCAGCAGAAGAGGCTGCAGAAGATAGAATATTTCTGAACAGCGAGTGTGCCTGTCTGATTCTTGCTTTGGAAGCTTCCTCTCAGGGGTGTACTCCACCCTGTGAGGTGTGGGGTGTCAGACTGCCCCTAGTGGGGGATGTCTCCCAGTTAGGCTACTCAGGGGTCAGGGACCCACTTGAGCAGGGAGTCTGTCCCTTCTCAGATCTCAACCTCCATGTTGGGAGATCCACTGCTCTCTTCAAAGCTGTCAGACAGAGTCGTTCGCGTCTGCAGAGGCTTCTGCCATGTTTGTTATTGTTTACTGTGTCCTGTCCCCAGAGGTGGAGTCTACAGAGACAGGCAGGTTTCCTTGAGCTGCTGTGAGCTCCACCCAGTTCGAGCTTCCCAGCTGCTTTGTTTACCTACTTAAGCCTCAGCAATGGCGGGCGCCCCTCCCCCAGTCTCGTTGCTGCCTTGCTGGTAGATCACAGACTGCTGTGCTAGCAATGAGGGAGGCTCCGTGTGTGTGGGACCCTCCCGGCCAGGTGTGGGATATGATCTCCTGGTGTGCCTGTTTGCTTAAAGCGCAGTATTGGGGTGGGAGTTACCCGATTTTCCAGGTGTTGTGTGTCTCAGTTCCCCTGGCTAGGAAAAGGGATTCCCTTCCCCCTTGCGCTTCCCAGGTGAGGCGATGCCTCGCCCTGCTTCAGCTCTCGCTGGTCGGGCTGCAGCAGCTGACCAGCACCGATCATCCGGCACTCCCCAGTGAGATGAACCCAGTACCTCAGTTGAAAATGCAGAAATCACCGGTCTTCTGTGTCGCTCGTGCTGGGAGTTGGAGACTGGAGCTGTTCCTATTCGGCCATCTTGCTCCGCCCCCCCCCAATAGATGGTTCTATGTATTGAACTGTATGTTAAACAATGTGCTTAAGCAATTTATATACATTACTGGGATGAAAATTACAGTAATCCCAGGAGCTGGCAGTATTATTTCTACTCCATAGATGGGAAACTGAGATTTGAGGAGGTGAAATAACTTGCCAAAGGTCAAAGAGCTTGTAAGTGGAAGAATTGGAGTTTAAATCTGAGGTGTGCTGACTCAAGTCTATGCTTTAAAAAAATTTTAAATAGACTTTATTTTTAGAATAGCTTAAAGTTCACAGCAAAATTGAGCAGAAACAAGTCCATGCTTGTAGCTATTATCTCATTGGATACTGCCTCTCTCATAAGGCTACTGGAGACACATACACACATATACACACACATGCACACTGACATTGTCTTACACATATATGACTAAAAAGTAGCTTAATTGAGAAGGACTGTGGCAGAAGAAGGCTCCATTCTTCTTAAGTGTGTTACTTGCTTCCTTAATTTATTCATGCTGCTATGACAAATACCAAAGACTGCGTAATTTATAGATAATCAAAATTTATTTCTCACAGTTCTGGAGGCTGGGAAGTTCTAGCTCAAGACACCAGCAGATTTGGCATCTGGTGAGAACTGCTCTCTGCTTCTAAGATGGTGCCTTCTGGCTGCATCCTTTGGAGGGAACTAACTCTGTGTCATCACATGGCAGAAGAGATAGAAGGGCAAAAAGCCTAGCTAGTTTTCTACAACCCTTTTTATATGGCACTAATAACATCCATGAGGGTTCCTTCATGGCCTAATCGTTTAATACTGCCTCACCTCTTACTACTGTTGCAGTGGGGATTAAGTTTCAAGGTAAACTTTAGAGGGGACACAGTCATTCAAGTCATAGCCCTGACTCTTATATTCAATCACCCAAATAATAGTACTTTTAGCTAGGAATGAGGCTGCCCAAATAAAGAATAGATTTCTGAACATCTCTACATGCTGTCTGTAATTAAGTTCTGAACAATGAGATAAAAGTAGAAGCATTATGTGACAACTTTTGAGCATTTTCCTTAAAAGTGCTAGAGTTTACACTTTGTGTCTTTTTCTTCACCTTTCTCTCTATCCTACTTCCTGGAATTCAGGTGATACTTCCAACCTGGGAATGGGGGCCACACTCAGCATGGTGGATAATGAGCTGGAGAAGCTTAAAACTTGCAGCAGATCCTGATCCTATTATAAGGATAAAGTGTTTCTCAAATGGATAACTAAAGGTGTGAAATACAGTCAGGTCTCAGAGCCTATTGACTATATCAGAACACTACTTTCCCAGTGCCACCAGTCTGCAAGTGTATAGTGACTTTTTACGAACAATATTTCCCCAGATACAGCTGAAGAGATACCCCAGAATTCATTATTCTTTCATACTGTTAGGACACAATCTTCCTGAGAAAAAAGAATCCTGGCTTCATGAAAATAAAGCTGCTTTCACTTCGTCACACACTTTCATAGATATATCTGACACATAGGTGGAGGAGACTGTCTGTATTGACTAGACCTTAGCAGTGTCATCCTTTATAAGACCCTCATTATATGCAATTCCTCTCCTAGAAAATAACTTGGCTTATCTGTACACTAAGACTTTACATGCTATGCATAGATGCAAATCTGTCAAATAATATGATGAAAGCGCAATAGAAATGACTGCAGTGCCCTGCAAATGAATACAACATGGTAGAATATAGAGTCTAGCAACATGAGTCAAACCATGCAATAGAGACTGAGATTACAGAAGAGTAAGTATTGGTACAATACATGGTATTCTAAAAACATTAAGGCATACTCAGTCCACGGTCTTCAGTTCACCCCAAACCCACTCCCAAGAAGCACTTTTTTTTTTGTCCTAGGAGACAGAGTAGTTGCAGGAATAAAATTAAATGTGTGATATTATAGCACAAGAGTTCCTTGTATATTTACTATCAGACCCCTCTAAAGTAGCATACAGATATTATTAAAAGGCTTTTCCTAATAGACCTTAGAAACTTAAGCCTAAAACATGATTATAAGAAAGCAAGCCTCACAGGAGGAGCAGGGATACATTATTTAGAGGCACATTATGATGGTAAACTATGAGTTGTGGTCTGTAGTTCTGAGGTTGCAGAAATGACCAGTGGCATTCAAGCATATAAGAGACCCATAAAGGTGAGTATTGGACAAGTTTGCCCTATATGATGGAAGTAGAAACTAGGACTTATAGGTAGAGTGTCAATCAGCAATAGCAATCACCTGACTTCAGTGGCAGTGAGACAAATATGGTAAAAATGAATGAATTTGGAGGTATTATATGTCTAGTTAAGAATAGTCCTGAAATCAGTCCAGGTATAACATGATTTAAAATTCACCAACTTTTTTTGAGTATATATTATTTGTTAGGCTCTCTAGTATTAGACACCGGTGATATAACAGCGATCAAGAGATACATCCTTTGCCCTTATGAAGCTTACTTTCTAGCAGTGTGAGACACTGAAGAAACCAAATTAATCTACTTAAATTATACATTATTTTATTTTAATGATATATTATGAAAAATATAAAGCATGCTAAAGCAGAGGAAGGATGCTGGAGTAGTTGGTTGCAATTTTAAATAGGATGGGCAGAGTAAATCACCCTGAGGTGATATTTGAGAAAAAATTTGAAAGAGGTGAGGAAGCAAAGCATCCCATGGAGAGGAAATAGCAAGTACAAAGACCCTGAGATGGGACCATGTCCAGTATATTCAAGGATCAAGGAGCTCGGAGGAGCTGTAACTGATTGAATTGATAAGTAGCACAAGAGGAAGTCAGAAAGGCAAGGTCTTGTAGACCGTTTGAAGGACTTTGACTTTTATTCTAAGTGAGATGGATGTCATTAGAGGACTTTGTGGAGAAGAAACATATGAGAGACTTAGGCATTAAAAAGATTACTCTGGATTTTTGAGAAAAGACTGTAGAAGAGTAAGAGTAAAATCAGTTAAAGACAATTACAATGAACAAGTTGAGGGATGATGATGGCTTGGACCAGGGTAGTAGCATTGGAAGGAGTGAGAAGTTTGAAATATTTTGTGAAGGTAGAGTCAACAGAATGTCCAGATTCATTATATTTAAAGAGTAAAAGAAAGAGATGAGTCAAGGATTATTTCAAGGTTTGTGTTCTGTGCAACTGAAGGGATTAAATTGCCATGAACTGGAGGAGCATGGGGACCCATACCTATAATCCCAGCACTTTGGGAGGTCGAGTTGGGAGGACTGCTTGAGCCTGGGAGTTCAAGAGCAGCTTGGGCAACATAATAAGATCCTACCTCTAAGAAAAATAAATTTAACAAATTAGCAGGGTGCAGTGGCATGCACCTGTAGTCCCAGCTACTCAGGAAGCTGAATTTGAAGGAGCACTTGAGCCTGGGAGATCGACGCTGGTGAGCTATGATTGTGCCACAGCACTCCGGCCTGAGTAATAGAGTAAGACCCTGTCTCAGAAAAAAAAAAAAAAAAAAATGCTATCAACTAAGATGAAGAAAATCAACGATGCAGCAGGGTATTTGTTTGCCTGGTTTTTGTTGCTGTAATTTGTTTCCTGTTTGCTTTAAGGGTAGATCAGTAAGTTCATTTCAAATGTGTTAAATTTAAAATGTCTACCAGACAGGCAAGAGGAAATGTCAAGCAGACAGTTGAAGAGTTGTATAGATCGTAATACAACCACAAGTTGAGAAAGATTACATGGAGATGAAGTAAATAGAGAAGAAAAGTGGTCTAGGAATTGAGTCCTGGGGCTCTCTAATCTGTAGAGATTTAAATTAGTAGGAAGAACAAAAAAGACTAAGAAAGAGTGACCATGTTATAGGTGAAGAACCAATAATGAGCGACGTCCTGGAAATCAAGTAAAAAAAGTATTTCCAGTAGTAGGGAGTGAGGAATTATATCAAATGCTAATAGATCATGTAAGATGAAGAATGGGAATTGACCATTGGCTACAGCAATATGGAGGTAATTAGCAACATTGACAAAAGCATCTTCAGTGGGATCTTGAGGACAAAAATCTGATTGGAGTTGGTTCAAGAGAAATGGGAGGAGAGGAATTAGAAACAGCAAATATAGAATACTTTTTAATACAATTAGGACACTGAATAAGAGTATAGCTTTGGCATGGTTTGTATATTGAGAGACAGGAAGACACAGAATGGAAGGATGCTCTTATTCCCAAATCTGATGTATATGTAGCCCTATAATTTGTGGAAGTCAATTCCAGAAGATGGGCTGAACAGGCATACAACTTTCTAGGAAATTGGAAGGAGGCAAATGTATGCATTTGGAGGGAGCAGGAGTATGTATCAATTTGAAGGCCTCTGCTTTTATTATCTGAAATATATTGTGGAGAATTGATATTATTTCTCCATTAAATGTCTGGCAGAATACACCACAGAATAATCTGGGTTTGGTGATTTTGGGGGAAAGGTTAATTACTGATTCAATGTCTTCAGTAGGTACAGGCCTACCAAGTAATCTATTTCCCTTTGTGTGAGCTTTTTTAGTTTGTGGCTTTCAAGAAATTAGCCCATTTCATCTAAGTTATCAAATTTGTGGGCATAGATTTGGTTGTTCATAGTGTTCCATTATTATCTTTAAATGTCCATTGGACCAGTAGTGATGACCTCTAATTTCATTTCATTTCACTTTATTTCATTTTTTCATCTCATTTC
Source organism: Macaca fascicularis (assembly GCF_037993035.2). NCBI lineage: Eukaryota > Metazoa > Chordata > Mammalia > Primates > Cercopithecidae > Macaca > Macaca fascicularis. Next base: position 112,551,478 of record NC_088395.1, read on the forward strand.
ATCGCATTGGTAATTTACGCCTTTTCTCTTTTTCTCACGCTTAGCCTGGCTAGAGGTTTATTGATTTTACTCATCCTTTCCAAGAACTAGCTTTTCATTTCATTGATTTTTTTCTATTTTTATTACTCTTTCAAATTTTTATAATAATTTCTGCTCAAATTTTTATTTTTTATTTTCTTCTGTTTGTTTTAGGCTTAAGTTGCTCTTCTTTTTCAGGTTCCTAAGGTGGAAGCTTGGATTACAGATAGTAGATCTTTCTTCTTGTATAATATATGCATTTAATGCCATAATTTCTGTCAAGCACTGCTTTTGCAGTATATCAAAATTTTGATAAAATTTCTTTTCATTTTAACTTAGCCCAAAATATTTTAAAATGTTTCCTGAGACTTTTTGACCCATGTTTTACTTAGATGTGTATTTTTAAATTTCCAAATGTTTGAGAATTTTTCAACTATATTTTTGTTATTTACTACTAGTTCAATTTTAGTGTGCTCTGAAAACATACTTTGTATGATATCTATCATTTTAAATTTGCTAAGGTGTGTTTTGTGGCCCAGAATGTAGTCTATGGTGGTGAATATTCCATGTGAGCCTGAGAAGAATGTGTGTGCTATAGTTGTTAGATGCATTCCATCAATATCAATTTGATCAAGTTGAATGATTGTGCTATTCAGATGAACTATATCCATACTAATATTCTGCTTGCTTGATCTATCAGTTGTTGACAGGATTTTATGAAGTCTACAAATATTTACTTTTATTTTATTTAATTATTATTTTTTTTTTAGATGGAGTCTTGCTCTGTTACCCAGGCTGGAGTGCAGTGGTGCAATCGCGGTTCAGTGCAACCTCTGCCTCCCAGGTTCAAGGGATTCTCTTGCCTCAGCCTCCAGAGTAGCTGGGATTACAGGCACGTGCCACCACACCTGGATAAATTTTGTATTTTTAGTAGAGATGGGGTTTCGCCATGTTGGCCAGGCTGGTGCCAAATTCCTGACCTCAAGTGATCCATCCACCTTGGCCTCCCAAAGTGCTGGAATTACAGGCATGAGCCACCAGGCCCAGCCAAGTCTCCAAATACAATAGTGAATTTTCTATTTCTATTTTTGTTCTATCAGTTTTGCTGCATGTAATTTGGTGCTTTATTGTTAAGTGAATATACATTAAAGGTGTTTTGTGTTCTTGGATAATTGACCCCTGTATCATATGCAATGTCCATCTTTATCTCTAATAATTTTCCTTATCTTGAAATATGCTTTGTCTGAAATTAATAGCTATTCCAGCTTTTTTATGAGTATATATCTTTCATCAACTCAACTTTTAACCTAGCTGAGCCTTTATATTTAAAGTGGGTTTCTTATAGACAATACCTGGTCAGGTCTTGTTTTTTATTCACTATGACCATCTATGTATTTTAATTGGCATATTTGCACATTTATAAGTGATTATTGATATAGTCACATTACAATCTACTATGCTTGTTACTGTTTTCTATTCACTGTACTTGTTCTTTATTTTATCCTGCTCTTTTGCAACCTTCATTAATTTTAATTGAGCTACTTTTTCTTTTCTTTTATTCAGAGATAGGATCTCACTCTATCACCCAGGCTGAAGTACAGTGGTGCCATCATAGCTCACTGTATCCTTGAATTACTGGGCTTAAGCAATCCTCCCACCTTATCCTCTCAAAGTGCTGAAAGTACATTCCACCATGCCTGGCCTTAATTCAGCTTGTCATTTTATCTCCTCTGATAGCATATCAATTTTATTTATTTTAAAAACATTTAGTGGTATCCCTAGGATTTGCAATATGCATTTTAAACTGATCTATAGCTACCTTCTAATAACACTATGCCACTTGTAGCATAAGTATCTTAGAGTATTTTCAGTTCTTCGGTCCTATTATGTCATTGGTACCATCCATCTTATGTCTCCATACACTATAATTTCTCAATATATTTTATTATCATTATTACTCTAAAAAACCGTTTCTTTTTAGATCAATTAAGAAAAAGAAAAATAAGAAAATAAGATTTTATTTTACCTTCATTTATTGTTTCTCTGACACTCTTCCTGTCTTTACATAAATCAAGATTCTCACCTATACAATTTTCTTTTCTCTAAAGAAAATATTTTAACATTCCTTGAAGGGTAAATGTGCTGCAATGAAATTTCTTAGTTTTTGTTTGTTTGAATAAAGTTTAATTTCTCCTTCACTTTATTTTATTCTTTTAATTAATTAATTTATTATTATTATTATACTTTAAGTTCTAGGATATATGTGCATAACGTGCAGGTTTGTTACATATGTATACTTGTGCCATGTTGGCGTGCTGCACCCATCAACTCGTCAGCACCCATCAACTCGTCATTTACATCAGGTATAACTCCCAATGCAATCCCTCCCCCCTCCCCCCTCCCTATGATAGGCCCTGGTGTGTGATGTTCCCCTTCCCGAGTCCAAGTGATCTCCTTCTTCAGTTCCCACCTATGAGTGAGAACATGCGGTGTTTGGTTTTCTGTTGTTGCGATAGTTTACTAAGAATGATGGTTTCCAGCTGCATCCATGTCCCTACAAAGGACACAAACTCATCCCTTTTTAAGGCTGCATAGTATTCCATGGTGTATATGTGCCACATTTTCTTAGTACAGTCTGTCACTGATGGACATTTGGGTTGATTCCAAGACTTTGCTATTGTGAATAGTGCCGCAATAAACATACGTGTGCATGTGTCTTTATAGCAGCATAATTTATAATCCTTTGGGTATATACCCAGTAATGGGATGGCTGGGTCATATGGTACATCTAGTTCTAGATCCTTGAGGAATCGCCATACTGTTTTCCATAATGGTTGAACTAGTTTACAATCCCACCAACAGTGTAAAAGCGTTCCTATTTCTCCACATCCTCTCCAGCACCTGTTGTTTCCTGACTTTTTAATGATCGCCATTCTAACTGGTGTGAGATGGTATCTCATTGTGGTTTTGATTTGCATTTCTCTGATGGCCAGTGATGATGAGCATTTTTTCATGTGTCTGTTGGCTGTATGAATGTCTTCTTTTGAGAAATGTCTGTTCATATCCTTTGCCCACTTTTTGATGGGGTTGTTTGTTTTTTTCTTGTAAATTTGTTTGAGTTCTTTGTAGGTTCTGGATATTGGCCCTTTGTCAGATGAGTAGATTGCAAAAATTTTCTCCCATTCTGTAGGTTGCCTGTTCACTCTGATGGTAGTTTCTTTTGCTGTGCAGAAGCTCTTTAGTTTAATGAGATCCCATTTGTCAATTTTGGCTTTTGCTGCCGTTGCTTTTGGTGTTTTAGACATGAAGTCTTTGCCCATGCCTATGTCCTGAATGGTACTACCTAGGTTTTCCTCTAGGGTTTTTATGGTATTAGGTCTAACATTTAAGTCTCTAATCCATCTTGAATTAATTTTCGTATAAGGAGTAAGGAAAGGATCCAGTTTCAGCTTTCTACTTATGGCTAGCCAATTTTCCCAGCACCATTTATTCAATAGGGAATCCTTTCCCCATTTCTTGTTTCTCTCAGGTTTGTCAAAGATCAGATGGCTGTAGATGTCTGGTATTATTTCTGAGGACTCTGTTCTGTTCCATTGGTCTATATCTCTGTTTTGGTACCAGTACCATGCTGTTTTGGTTACTGTAGCCTTGTAGTACAGTTTGAAGTCCGGTAGCATGATGCCTCCAGCTTTGTTCTTTTGACTTAGGATTGTCTTGGAGATGCGGGCTCTTTTTTGGTTCCATATGAACTTTAAAGCAGTTTTTTCCAATTCTGTGAAGAAACTCATTGGTAGCTTGATGGGGATGGCATTGAATCTATAAATTACCTTGGGCAGTATGGCCATTTTCACGATATTGATTCTTCCTATCCATGAGCATGGTATGTTCTTCCATTTGTTTGTGTCCTCTTTGATTTCACTGAGCAGTGGTTTGTAGTTCTCCTTGAAGAGGTCCTTTACATCCCTTGTAAGTTGGATTCCTAGGTATTTTATTCTCTTTGAAACAATTGTGAATGGAAGTTCATTCCTGATTTGGCTCTCTGTTTGTCTGTTACTGGTGTATAAGAATGCTTGTGATTTTTGCACATTAATTTTGTATCCTGAGACTTTGCTGAAGTTGCTTCTCAGCTTAAGGAAATTTTGGGCTAAGACAATGGGGTTTTCTAAATATACAATCATGTCGTCTGCAAAGAGGGACAATTTGACTTCTTCTTTTCCTAACTGAATACCCTTGATTTCTTTCTCTTGCCTGAATAGACCAATAACAGGCTCTGAAATTGAGGCAATAATTAATAGCCTGCCAACCAAGAAAAGTCCAGGACCAGATGGATTCACAGCTGAATTCTACCAGAGGTACAAGGAGGAGCTGGTACCATTCCTTCTGAAACTATTCCAATCAATAGAAAAAGAGGGAATCCTCCCTAACTCATTTTATGAGGCCAACATCATCCTGATACCAAAGCCTGGCAGAGACACAACAAAAAAAGAGAATTTTAGACCAATATCCCGGATGAACATCAATGCAAAAATCCTCAATAAAATACTGGCAAACCGGATTCAGCAGCACATCAAAAAGCTTATCCACCATGATCAAGTGGGCTTCATCCCTGGGATGCAAGACTGGTTCAACATATGCATTTCAATAAACGTAATCCTGCATATAAACAGAACAAAAGACAAAAACCACATGATTATCTCAATAGATGCAGAAAAGGCTTTTGACAAAATTCAACAGCCCTTCATGCTACAAACGCTCAATAAATTCGGTATTGATGGAACGTACCTCAAAATAATAAGAGCTATTTATGACAAACCCACAGCCAATATCATACTGAATGGGCAAAAACTGTAAAAATTCCCTTTGAAAACTGGCACAAGACAGGGATGCTCTCTCTCACCACTCCTATTCAACATAGTGTTGGAAGTTCTGGCTAGGGCAATCTCCTTCACTTTAAAAGCGTAATTTCACTGGATATAGAAATTTATATTGGTGTAGGTTTTTTTGAACACTTCAAATATTTCACCCAACTTTGTTCTCTCATATATGGTTTATGGTGCAAAGCCCACTGTAAGTCTTATATTTGTTCCTCTATGGGTAAGGTCTTTTTTGTCCTATTGTTCCTTTCAAGAAATTCTGTCTGTCATTGGTTTTCAGCAGTTTGATTACAATATGCCTAAGTGTAGTTTTTTTGCTATTCATCTTCCTTGTTCTCTAAAATTCCTGGATCTGTGGTAGGTGGTCTGTCTTTAAGTTTTGAAAAATTTTGGACATTCTTACTTCAATTTTTTTTCCAATCTGTTATCTCTTTTTTCACCTTCTGATATTTCAATTATGAATGGTAAAGGAAAATAAAACTTGGGGCCCCAAAATCACTAAGCTAAATGGAGAAGTCAAGCTGGGAACTGCTTAGGGCCAACCTGCCTCCCATTCTATTCAAAGTCACCCCTTGCTCACAGAGATAAATGCATTATCTGATTGTCCTTTGGAGAGGCTAATCAGAAACTCAAAATAATGCAACCATTTGTCTCTTGTCTACCTATGACCTGGAAGTCCCTGTTATCCACCCTTTCCAGACCTAACCAATGCTCATCTTATATATGTTGATTGATGTCTCATGTCTCCACCTTGGGCACATGTAGTCAGGACCTCCTGAGGCTGTATCACAGGTATGTGTCCTCAACTTTGGTAAAATAAACTTTCTAAATTAACTGACACATGTCTCATCTATTCGGGGTTCACACACATACGTTGCATCTTTTGAAATTGTTCCATAGTTCTTGGATGTTATTTCTTTTTGTTATTTTCTCTTTCCATTTCAGTGTAGGAAGTTTATACCGACATATTTTCAAGTTCAGTGATACTTTCTTTGGCCGTACCCAGCTAACTGATGAGCCCATCAAAACTATTCTTCTTTTCTGTTACAGTGCTTTTAATTTCTTTGTTAGAATTTCCATCTCTCTTCATTTTCTTTTGATTCTTTATTAGAATTTCTATCTCTCTGCTTATATTACCAATCTGTACCTGTATGTTGTCTCCTTTTTTCCTTCGTGTCCTTAACATATTAATCACAGTTCCTTCAAATTTTTTGATAATTCCAAAATCTGTGCCATATTCAATTTTGGTTCTGGTGCTTGCTCTGTCTCTGAATACTGTGTGTTTTCACTTTTTTGCATGCCTTTTAAAATTTTTTGTTATAGAAATCTAGACATGATATATCAGATAATCAAAACTAAGATAAATAAGCCTTTAGTATCTGTTTTTTATGTTAATTTGGTTAGGAGTTGGGCTGTGTTTTATATGTAATACCTATAGATATCAGAAGCTACGAACTCTTCTAGTGTCTTTGTTTTTGTCTCTCATGTTTTCTTTGGGCTTTCCTAGGAACTCTTTCTTAGGTACAGTCTGCATCTTGCAGCTCTGATATAATCCATTGTGTTATGTGGTTGTACTGTTGGTGCAGTGGTAAGGTGTGGGAAAACAGAAGAGTTCTAAAACCATTTTTCTTCAGTTATTAGAAAATATTTTATTTCATTTATTTTTTGAACAAATTATAATCATATAGTTATGGGTTACAGAGTAATGTTATAATATATGTGTACAGTGTGGAATGATTGGATCAAGATAAGCAACATATCCATCACATTAACTAATCCTTAATTCCCCCTGTCAAACTGCACCTTTCTACAATATGACCAGCATCTTCCCATCCCTCCCCCCAAGTCTCTGGTAACCACCATTCTATTCTCCACTTCTATGAGTTTACTGTAACAACTGCACACATAAGTGAGAAGAAGTGTTTTTTGTCCTTCTGTGCCTGGCTGATTTCATTTACCATAATTTCCTCAAGGTTCATGTATATTGTCACAAATGACAGAAATATTTTTCTTATTGCTGAATAGTACTCCATCATGCATATATACCATGTTTTCTTTACTCATTCACCTGTTGATGGACACAATGATTAATTCTGTATCTTAGTTATTGTGAACAATGCTGCCTTGAACACGGGAGTGCAGATGTATTTTTGACATACTGATTTCAAGTCATTAGGATGTAAGGATCATTTGACAAGGGATTAATATCCAAAATATATAAGGAGATCAAACAGCTTAATAGCAAAAAATCCCCAAACAACCTGATTAAAAAATGTGCAAAGACCTGAAGAGTCATTTCTCAAAAGAAGAGGTACAAATGACCAACAGATATATGAAAAAAATGCTCAATATCACTAAGCATTGGGGAAAGGCAAATTAAAATCACAATGAGATATGACTGAACACCTGTCTGAATAACTAGTATAAAAAAGATAAGTTTTGGTGAGACGTCAAGAGAAAAGGGAACCCTTGTACACAATTGATGGGAATGTAAATTAGTGCAACCATTATGGAAAACTGTATGGAGTTTCCAAAGGGAAAAAAAAGAACTAAAAATAGAATTCTATAATCTTATAATTTAATATCAGATTTTGGTATGCCTGTATTTCTGAGCTGTGACTTTTAGAAATGTTTTTTAGCCTTCTTCCCCTTGGGTAAGACAGGAAGGCTAGAGGGGCAGAAGCAGGGCAAATGCTCTTACAACACAAGGTGGGAGAAAACTCTGGTAAAGTCTTTTCCTCTCATCTCGACAATAGTTACTTCCCCCTCCTTCTCATTCTGCCACATTCAAGACTGAGTCTTTCAGATCTGCACTCTGATAAGCTAAAGGAATTCCTGGAGGAACACTCTCGAAAGTGTAGAGCATCCCTAAGACTGTTGCCTTCCAGAAGTTTCTCACTCTCACGTTTGCACACTCAAAATAATCATTTATGAGTTCCTACCAGTTTATGGTTCTATTGGCTTCTGCTCCAGGTAAGGAGAGCTTGGCTATAATTCTCTGGATTCTAGTGGCTTCTGCTCCATGTAAGAACTTGGCTGCAACTCACTGGATTCTCCTGTCTTTCCAGATTTAAGGGTGACATTTGCCCTACAAATGAAGGTCTCTGATAAGTCCAAGAATAGTAATTCATTTTTAGTTTGTCCAGCTTTCTTCTTTTTGTATGTATGAGAATGATGACTTTTAAGCTTTTTACATGTCGGATTTGAAACCAGAAGTCAAAATTGATATTTTTCTCTTTAATTTGGTAGATGTTAAAAAGATAACTTTTTCTTTATTTTTTATGTTGGTAAAAAACCATAACATTAAATTTACTATTTTAATCTTATTTTTTAATTTATTTTTTGAGACAGAGTCTCACTCTGTCACCCAGGCTGGAATGCAGTGGTGCGATCTTGGTTCATTGCAACCTCTGCCTCCTGGGTTCAAGCCTCTGGAGTAGCTGGGATTACAGGTGTGTGCCACCATGCCTGGCTAATTTGTATTTTTAGTAGAGACGGGGTTTCATTATGTTGGCCAGGTTGGTCTCAAACTCCTGTCGTCAAGTGATCCACCTGCATTCACCTCCTAAAGTGCTGTGATTACAGGCCATTTATAAATGTACAGTACAGTTGTATTAAATATGTGTACGTTGCTTACAACTGATCTCTACAACATTTTCGTCTTGCAACCTTAAACCTATACCTACTGAAATTCTGTAACAACTCCCCTTTTCCTCCTCCTCCCAGGACATGGCAGTTATAACTCTACTTTCTGATTCTAAGAGTTTGACTGTTTCAGATACTTCACATAAGTGGAATTATGTAACAATTCTCTTTTTGTGACTGGCTTATTTCACATTATTTCACAAAGCATAATGTTTTCAAGGTTCTTCCATGTTGTATCATGTCCTGAAATGCAAGGTTTGTTCAGTATATACAAATCAATAAAGGTGATTCATCACATAATCAACTAAAACAAAAACCACATAATCATCTCAATAGACACAGAAAAAGTTTTTGATAAAATTCAGCATCCCTTCATGTTAAAAACCCTCAGCACACTAAGCATCGAAGGAACATACATCGAAATAATAAGAACCATCTATGAAAAACCCACAGCATCACACTGAAAGGGCAAAAGCTGGAAGCAATCCCGTTGAGAACCAGAACAAGACAAGGATACCCACTCTCACCACTTCTATTCACCATAGTACTAAAAGTCCTAGCCAGAGCAGTCAGGCAAGAGAAAGAATAGACATCCAAATAGGAAGGGAAAAGGTGAAATGATCACTCTTTGCTGACTGTAAAATTCTATACCTAGAAAAACCCCCATAGTCTCTTCCCAAAGGTTCCTAGACTTGGTAAACAATTTCAACAACATTTCAGAACAGAAAATCATTGTACAAAAATCACTAGCATTCCTACACACCAAAACAGCCAAGCCAAGAGCCAAATCAGAAAGGCAATCCCATTCACAATTGCCACAGTAAAGAATAAAATACCTAGGAATACAGCTAAGCAGGGAGTTGAAAAATCTCTGCAATGAGAATTCCAAAACAATACTGAAAGGAATCAGAGATGACACAAACAAATGGAAAAGTATTCCATGATCATGGAGAGGAAGAATCAACATTGTTGAAATGTTTATATTGCCCAAAGAAATTTAGAAATTCAATGTTATTACTATCAAACTACCAGTGAATTTTGTTATGGAATTACAAAAAAAAAAGCTATTCTAAAAGTCATATACAACCAAAAAAGAGCCCCAGTAGCCAAAGCAATCCTAAGCAAAAATCAAAACAGCAGGCTTCACACTACCCAACTTTAAACTGTACTACAAGGCTACAGTAACCAACATGGCATGGTACTGGTACAAAAACAGACACATGGACCAATGGAACAGGTTAGAGAAACCAGAAATAAAGTCAGGTGCCTACAACCATCTTATCTTTGACAAAGTAGACAAAAAGAAGCAATGGGGAAAGGACTCCCTATTCCACAAATGGTGCAGTGATAACTGGCTAGCCACATGCAGAAGACCCCTTCCTTTCACCATATACAAAAATAAACTCAAGATGAATTAAAGGAACAGGGGACTTGCATAATAGGAGAAAATTTTTGCAATCTATCCATCTGACAAAGGGCTAATATCTAGAATCTACAAGGAACTTAAACAAATTTATAAGAAAAAAACATCAAAAAGTGGGCAAAGGATATGAACAGACACTTCTCAAAAGAAGACATTCATGCGGCCAACAAACATATGAAAAAAAGTTCATCATCACTGGTCATAAGAGAAATGCAAATCAAAACCACAATGAGATACCATCTCATGTCAGTTAGAATGGTGATCATTAAAAAGTCAGGAAACAGCAGATGCTGGAGAGGACATGGAGAAATAGGAATGCTTTTTCACTGTTGGTGGGAGTGTAAATTAGGTCAACCATTAAGGAAGACAGTGTGGTGCTTCCTCAAATATCTAGAATCAGAAATACCATTTGACCCAGCAATCCCATTACTGGGTATATACCCAAAGGATTATAAATCATTCTACTATAAAGACACATGCACACGTATGTTTACTGCAGCACTATTCACAATAGCAAAGACTTGGAACCAACCCAAATGCCCTTCAAGATAGACTGGATAAAGAAAATGTAGCACATATACACCATGGAATACTATGCAGCCATAAAAAAGAATGAGTTCATGTCCTTTGCAGGGACATGAGTGAAGCTGGAAACCATCATTCTCAGCAAACTTCCACAGGAACATCAAACCAAACACTGCATGTTCTCACTCATAAGTGGGAGTTGAACAATGAGAACATATGGGCACAGGGAGAGGAACATCACACACCAGGGCCTGTCTGGGGATGGGGGACTAGGGGAGACATAGCATTAGGAGAAATACCTAATGTAGATGACAGGGTGATGGGTGCAGCTAACCACCATGGCACATATATACCTATGTAACAAACTTGCACGTTCTGCACATGTATCCCAGAACTTAAAGTATGATAAAAAATAAATAAATAAAAACAAAACAAACAAAAAATGGATTAAAGACTTAAATGTGAAACCTAAAACTATGAAAACCCTCAAAGAAAACCTAGGAAATACCATTCTGGATATAGGCCCTGACAAAGACTTCATGACAAACTTGCTAAAAGCAATTGCAACAAAAACAAAACTTGGCAAGTGGGACCTAATTAAACAAAAGAACTTCTGCACAGCAAAGGAAACTGTCAACAGAGGAAACAGACAACCTGCAGAATGGGAGAAAATATTTTCAAACTGTGCATTATGATGAAGGTCTAATATCTAGCATCTATAAGAAACTTAAATGAACAAGCAAAAATCAAACAACCTCATTAAAATATGGCCAAAGGGACTGGATGCAGTGGCTCATGCCTGTAATCTCAGCACTTTGGGAGGCTGAGGCGGGCAGATCATTTGAGATCAGGAGTTCAAAACCAGCCTGGCCAACATGGTGAAACCCCGTCTCTACTAGCTAGGCGTGGTTTTGGGCACCTATAATCCCAGCTACTCTGGAGGCTGAGGCAGGAGAATCACTTGAGCCCAAAAGGCAGAGGTTACAATGAGCCAAAAGATTGCACCACTGCACTCTTGCCTGGGCGACAGAGACTCCATCTCAAAAAAAAAAAAAAAATATATATATATATATACACACACACACACACACACACATAGCCAAAGGATGTAAACAGACACTTTTCAAAAGACATACACGTGGCCAACAGGCATGTGAAAAAATGTTCAACATTGCTAATCATTAGAGAAATGCAAATCAAAACCACAGGGAGATACCGTCTCACACCAGTTAGAATGGCTATTAGTAAAAAGTCAAAAAAATAACAGAAGCTGGCAAAGTTGTAGAGAAAGGGGAATGCTTATACACTGTTGGTGGTAGTGTAAGTTAGTTCAGCCACTTGGAAAACCATTTGGAGATTTCTCAAAGAGCTTAAAATAGAAATACCATTTGACCCAGCAATCCCATTACTGAGTATATACCTAAAAGAATACAACTTGTTCTACCATAAAGACACATGTAGATGTATGTCCATTGCAGCACTGCTCACAATAACAAATATATTGAATCAACCTAGATGCCCATAAATAGGGGACTGGATAAAGAAAATATGGTACATATGCACCATGGAATAATATGGAGCCATAAGAGATCATGTCCTTCACAGGAACATGGATGGAGATGGAGGCTATTATTCTTAGCAAACTAATGCAGGAATAAAAATAAAATGCCACATATTCTGACTTATAAGTGAGAGTTAAACATTGAGTACACATGGACACAAAGAAGGGAACAATAGATACCAGGGCCTACTTGAGGTTGCAGCATGGGAGGAGGTGGAGGATGGAAAAACTACCTATTAGGTACTTACTATGCTCATTATCTGGGTGATGAAATAATCTGTACATCAAACCCCCACAATATGCTATTTATCCACGTAACAAACTTGCACCTGTACCCCATGAACCTAAAATAAAAGTTGGAAAAAAATGCCAATTTGAGGAAGCAGTTTGAAATGTTAAATAGTTTGTTATGATAAATCTCATTGAAAAGTGATTTTTTAAACAAAGATTTGAAGGAAGTGAAAGACAGTCAAGTGAGTATCTTGGGGAAACTTTCCAGGCAGAGGGAGGAGCCAGAGCAAAGCCCCTAAAAGTGAGAGTGTACTTAGCAAAAAGTGAGAGTGTACTTAGCATATTTGAGGAATCTCAAGGAGACAAATGTGGATGGAATAGAGAGGGTAAAGAGGATAATACCAAGAGAAAATATCAGATAAAGAATAGTGGGTGGAGCAAACACAATATAAAGGCCCTTGTGGGTAAAGGCCTTTGTGGGTAATTGTAAAAACTGTCTTTTTCTGAGTAAAATGTGAATCTATTGAAGGGTTTTTAAGCAAACATAATCCAGTGTGTGTATAGAAAAATCACCATGAAAGTCGTGTTAAAATTAGGCTATATATATCGTAGAGGAGAATGAGTAAAAGTGGAAGGAGGGAGAAATAAGGAGGCTACTATTTATGTCTAGTGTTCTATTTTTGGAACACTAAGCATGTGGGAGATATTTATATCCCACTGCTCAAGGTCATCTTCAAGTCCAACTGCAAAAATTCAAAAATTTGCAACCTCAGGCATAAAAGGGTTAACCATAACTCGGGAAGAGAAAATGCTTGTTTGAACCAGGGTGGTAGCAGTCTATGTGGTGAGAAGTGTTCGAATTCTGGATGTTTTGAAGTTAAAGCCACAGAATTTTCTAATGGATTGAATATGGGCTGTGAAATAAAGAAGTCATTGATGAACTTTATGGTTTGGAGTTACTATTAACTATGATAGGAAAGTCTGTGAGTACACCTGGTATCAGGTAGATTACTAAAAATTCCACTTTGGGTAAGTTGAGTTGAGGCGTATAAAACACATCCAAGAAGAGAATGAATCAGTTGGATATATGAATCCAGAGTTTGAAAGAGGGGTATGGTGAAGATATAAATTTTCTTGTCTTCAGCACATGGATGGTATTTAAAGCTAGGAGACAATGTAACTAAAGGAGTGAGTATGGATAAAGAAGAGGAATAAGGAATGAACCCTGGAGAATGCCAATGTTAACAGTTTAGGGAGAACAGAAGAAACTAGTAAGGACAGTGAGAAGGAGTTGCCAATGAAGCTGGAGAAAAATCATGAGAGTTCCATGTCCTGGAAATCAAGTAAAAAATGCCTATCAGTGAAAAGGTAGTAATCAAGTGTGTTAAATGCTGTCACTAGGTCAATTAATATGAAGATTGAGAATTATGTCATATTCATACAATGGGATATTACTCAGCAATAGAAGGAATAAGCTAATAATACAGGCAACAACATAATGATTTGCAAAAACATTAATTTCAGCTTGTTGTGATCACCTTCTATTCACTCTGTCAGTGAGGGAGGGAGTCATGCCCTAAGGTTCTGGGAATGGCCAAACACAAGACACCTGACACTTAACAGATGCATTTGGCAGCAGTTTATTAGTCATATACACTCACTGTCTGGGGGAGGAGTATACCTGAGTGTGCATGGGGCGGGGGGGGGGGGTTGCACCTAGGAGCAGAGTGAACCAGAAGAGGTTGTGGCAGGGAGGCTTTTTAGTAAGAATAGGATGGCTCCCACAGGAGGATGTGATCGACTTATTTAACTAGTTTTACTGGCTGGCAGGGAAATGAAGCCCATTCGATTGAGGAGCTGATGAGGTGCCTCTGTTCCAGCTGATAGGCGGACAAGCCAGGTGGGGAATTTTCCTGCTTGAATGAGAAGCATACCCAGCAAGAACAGGGAAACTCACAGCTAAGACTTTGGGGCCCTGTGAGGCTCAAAACTGTCAAGGTGGCACGTAGAAAAGGGAATCACTGGAAGGCCCACTGCCCCAGGGAAGGAAGGTCCTCTGAGTCAGAAGCCACTAGCCAGATGATCCAGCAGCAGGATTGAGGGTGCCTTGGGCAAGCGCCAGCCCATGCCATCACCCTCACAGAGCACCGGGTATGCTTGACCATTGAGGGCCAGGAAGTTTACTGTCTCCTGGACACTGGCACGGCCTTCTCAGTCTTACTCTCCTGTCCCGGACAACTGTCCTCCAGATCTGTCATTATCCGAGGGGTCCTAGGACAGTCAGTCACTAGATACTTCTCCCAGCCACTAAGTTGAGACTGGGGAACTTTACTCTTCACATGCTTTTCTAATTATGCCTGGAAGCCCCACTCCCTTGTTAGGGAGAGACATCCTAGCAAAAGCAGGGGCCATTATACACCTGAACATAGGAGAAGGAACACCCGTTTGTTGTCCCCTGCTTGAGGAAGGAGTTAATCCTAAAGTCTGGGCAACAGAAGTACAATATGGACGAGCAAGGAATGCCCGTCCTGTTCAAGTTAAACTAAAAGATTCTGCCTCCTTTCTCTACCAAAGGCAGTACCCCCTTAGAACCGAGACCCAACAAGGACTCCAAAAGATTGTTAAGGACCTAAAAGCTCAAAGCCTAGTAAAACCATGCAATAGCCCCTGCAAGACTCCAATTTTAGAAGTACAGAAACTCAATGGACAGTGGAGGTTAGTGCAAGATCTCAGGATTATCAATAAGGCCGTTGTCCCTCTATACCAAGCTGTACCTGACTCTTACACTCTGCTTTCCCAAATACCAGAGGAAGCAGAGTGGTTTACAGTCCTGGACCTTAAGGATGCCTTTTTCTGCATCCCTGTACATCCTGACTCTCAATTCTTGTTTGCCTTTGAAGATCCTTCAAACTCAACGTCTCAACTCACCTGGACTGTTTTACCCCAAGGATTTAGGGATAGCTGACAATGGCTACCCTCTTCGGGTCCCCTCCCTTTGTATGGGAGCTCTGTTTTTACTCTATTAAATCTTGCAACTGCAAAAAAAAAAAAAAAAAAAGCATATTTTTAAAAAGCTAGACATAGAAGAATCCATCTATGGACTCTTGAGTCTATTTACATTTAGGTTCGAACATATGAAACTAATTTATGGTAATGGAAATGAAAATGTTTGCTTGATGTGAGAGTGGTGATAATTGGAAAGGGGCATGAGGAAACTCTGAATTGATGCAAATATTTCATACCTTGATTTGAGATGGATTTTGTGGCTGCACATTTGTGAAAACTCATTGAAGTACACACTTTCAATATAATTATTTCACTCTGTAAATTATAATGAAATGTGTGCATGTGCTCACATGAGGGAAAGAGATGGAGGGAGAGAGAGAGATACAGAGGTGCAGGGGACAGAGAATGGGATGAGGGGAATTGGAGAACTCAAGTGTTGACACATTTTAAAGTTTTGCTGTGCAACTTGAGTAAAGGAATCTGGTATGATTTAACAGGGAATTGAGATCAAGGAATATTTTTTTTCATGATGGGAGAAAATAGGAAATCTGTATGTTTATCAGAATGATGCACTACAGTGCAAAAATCAAAATTGTTATATAGGAGAGCGAAGGGAGATTTGCTGGAGCTGAAGGCAAAAGTGGGCTAAAGGACATGTGATCTAGGGCAAAAAAAAAAATGGTTTTAGAGAAGAGTGAAGGAAGTTCATCTTTGTGAGAAGCAGGAAGTTACAATATACAGGTATTGATGCTGCTAAGTGGGTAACAAGTCTGTGGAAAGTCTCCTTTAATTTTTAAAAATTTTCTCTTCAAAGAAGGAAGCAAAATCATCACCTGAGAGAGAAGATGAAGGAGATGATATTGGAGGTTTGAGGACAGAGAAGGTGTGATATGGGAGATTTAATGGATTAGGAATAAATAATAAGATATTCTCGAAGCGTTACAACCCTCTTTTAAGTGTGTGGTCATTAATTTATCATTGCATTGTGCACTTTTTTCCCCAGTTATGATCTCAGGTATAGGCTTGGAGGACAGTTGCATTTGATCAAGGTTGCAGCTTTTCCAAGTAAATGTGACAAAATGAGAGAAGGGTAAGAGTTCCAAGGGCATATGCAAGAAAATGATTATAACGATTGACCATGGAACTTAAGTGGAATAAAATACCTAGATATAGAGACTATTTTAATGAACTTCCTTTAAAAATGCCTTAAGAATAAAGGATCAATAGCTTCAAAAAAAGTGTGTAATTGTAAACCCTCATATGCTCCTTGTTCAAAGAAAACAAATTATACAATGCCCAATGTCCACATCTCCACCTCCACCCCAACAATACTCAGGGCCAACTACTGTTAATAGCTTTGCATATATATGTACACGTAAAAAATGTAGCTGATTTAAAAACCCTCTCTTTAAAAATACAGCATTTTTGAAGAGTAAAAGGACTGCATTCATAAAAAGAGATTCGTGGCTTTTTAAATAATAATAATATACAAATATATAAAATACAAATATAAAAATAAAAAAACAAATAATAAATCCAGACTCCCACACTTTTATCAAATTCTGGAAAAATACATTAGAATAAGCAATTGGAAAAGTTGTCCTTCTAATTGTTAGTTATTTGTACTAAGAGCAGAGATTTTTCTCTGGTAGTCCTGCTCTAGCACCAGGGAAAAGAGGTATTTGAATACTGTCAGGAGCAAAACTTGGAGTTGCCAGATGTAAAAAGGAAAGTGGATAATGGGGAAAGTTTAAAGGTCCTCAGTGTTGTCAAAGTAAACACTTGTTAAAAAATACTGATAAAATGCTTTAGAACTCTGAGGCAGGCCAATGGGAATGTGATAAACTGTAGGAACTATTCAGGTCAAAAATTTAACTATATATGTGTTGGTGATGAAGATTTGATTACAGAAAACATTTGGAAAATAGACCCAGAAAGGGGAAGTATTGATCCGCATCTCCTGGAAAAGAAATGGTTAGAGGAAGAGGCAAGAATGCTTCAGCTGAAGCTCTCAGTATCAGATAAGGGGAAGAACACACCTCCACCTCACATACACACCTAACTTATTTTAATAAATACGAAGTAAACATTGTTGTCTCTGGTAAGTTACAGTTACATACAAAAGACTCCAGGCCAGTAGCCAAAAGTCATTGAAAAGCAATTTAAACATTTATTATTTTCCCCCAGGAGTAGCTCCTAGCCCTATCCTATATAAACAGAGCTGATCTTTTCAGTGTCTTTCAGTTTTACTTTCTACCCATTATTCCAATCAGCACAATAAAATCTAATGTCTGGGTACTGCCCATGAAACTGGGCATTCTTCTTTTAACATGATAGTGAAAGAGGAAAACTTAACTTTTTAAAGTAGCTGTTACCTACTACTAAATGTTAAGATTTTTTGGACACTTATCACAAAATAATTCCAGCATGTGGGTGCCACTTTTATCATCTCCTTTTCCCAAATGAGAAAACTGAGTCCCAGAGAGGATAAATAAGCAGCAGAGCCAGAATTCAAACAATTGCTCTGATGTTAGTACTCACGTACAACATTGGCATATTATATATGGCCATTCTATGAAACTCCTTGAAAGTTGTTATGAAAAATAAAATGGACAACTCAGACAAACTCAAGCAGAAGTAAATTTATCATAATGATATTAAGGCTTCAGAGAACCGATGGGAAACTAGAGAACTGAGTTAGTGACAAGCTAAAGTGGTGTTGTAGAACAATTGGTCTCATTAGGACACTGACACATTAATTGCCTGGACCTCAGACACTTTTAGTCTTTCTATCCCTATGACTAAAATTCAAAATCTAGCCATAGAGCATTACATTATCCTCACTTAAGTCATATGCCTGCCTCCTGGTTACAGAAGAGAAGTGCCATTGATTTAAGTAGACTTAAATAAAGGCCAAGGAGTAGTTATTTAAAAGGAAATTGGAGTACCATTAAAAAGGGAAAACATGATGCTCCAGTTCCTAAAAAGCCATACATGTCAACTAGAACCCATGCTTACAGCTGCCCAGTATCTACACACCTTCCTCCCATAGACTCTCTCTGAAAAATGCTCCTGCCTAAAAATACACAGTTATTTCATGGACAACCCAAAACAAATCCTGCCACTTCCCAATAACTCATTGGTCACTTCATTGGGCTTTAATTCCTGGATCTGTGGGTAATATTCATACCCCCTCTAGATCCATTGTGATTATGTTTTGATACTCTTGAACCTGTAGACTAAATTTAGCCACCATAATCACAACTTATGTACAGATTAGGAAAAATAGAATACATATTATTTAAAATATATAGGTATATATCCATGACCATGAAGGAAGGACAAGTTTGTGAAGACCAAAGTTCTCAGTACTGTAGCAGGTCTCGAGGTCATATTTAGTATTTATGACTTCCTTCCTCCACTCTTCACTTAATATCTGCTTTTCTTTTCACCAGTATCTCAGTAGTGGTTCTTTGCTCAGTGGTATACCCAAACTTTAATTATTGGTAGATCTGATCCCTTGAATGTCCTGACCGAGAAGAGTTTCATTGACTTACATTCTGATGCCAACTCCTTAATCTATGTAACACTCCAGAATGTTTCTTTAGCATTGTACACATTTCATGCTACTCAGGCATTAAGTAATTTGTCAGAGTTCCCATAGCCAGTAAGTGGTAGAACCAAGGTATGAACTGAGGTACCTTTGACTCCAAAACTCACGCTCATGATGCTAGTCTTGCTCCTTGATAACATAGGAAGAGACTGAGACAGAAGTCAGGAAAAAGGTGGAGCAACATCAGAGAGAGTTGTTCCTATGGTAGGCCCACAATCAGCAAAGAGCAGGCCTGTTGTTTAGGTATTAGCAAAATGGAAAGCAGATAAGACAGTTGCCACAACAGGGTGGGGGGAAGAGGTTGCATGCTCAGACAAGCCCTTGCAAAATCTCACCTTGCAAAGTTAATCATTTGCAGGGACATAAAACAAACAATTGATAGGGGTAGCAAAAATCAACTTAGACCTCTTGTGGGGGCGTTTCATCTAGGTTCTGGGAAGTGAAGTGCATCAAACAGAAAGAGTAACCCTTGTTTCTCCAGCCTGCAGAAAGGAACCATTATAGCTGAACTGCTGTACTTTCTTTCTTCCCTGCTTTATTATTCTCCATAGTACTTATGACCTTGGAACATGTGGTATATTCTACTTATTTAGTTTACTGTCTATCTCCCCTCATTTAATATGTAGGCTCCATGAGGATTTTTGTTTTGTTTTACAAGAACATGCCCTAGCACATGGTAGGCCCTCTGTTGATGTTTATTGGATGTGAATAAATGAATGTGTCATCAAAAGAATTTGTGATGCCCCCTCCTCATGGAGATGTTAGGACTCTAATATCCAGTTTCAACTTTCCAACTGGCTTCTTGGAAACTTGTGGCTCCTTCTTAAAAACTGGTAAAACTTTCTGCTTTTGTTTATTGTTTACTATTTACCTTGTAGGCAGTTTCCTGCTGCAGCAGGATGTAACTTCAGAAAGAGGCCAGTGCATTCACAGTAGTAAAGACATGGAATCAACCCAAATGCCCATCAATGATAGACTGCATGAAGAAAATGTGGTACATATGCAGCATGGAATACTATGTAGCCATAAAAATAAATGAGATCATGTCCTTTGCAGGGACATGGATGGAGCTGGAAACCATTATCCTCGGCAAACTAATGCAGGAACAGAAAAGCAAAAACCACACGTTCTTACTTATAAGTGGGAGCTGAACAATGAGAACACATGGACACAGAGAGGGGAACAACATACACTGGGGCCTGTTGTGGGGTGCAAGGGGAGGGATAGCATCAGGAAAAATAGTTCTTGCATAGTGGGCTTAATATCTAGGTGTTGCATGGACAGGTGTAGTAAACCATTGTGGCACACATTTACCTATGTAACAAACCTGGACATCCTGTGCATGTACCTCAGAACTTAAAATAAAAATTAAAATTAATAAAAAAAGAAATCCTAAGTCTAAAAGAGAAAAAAACAAAGAGGCTAGTGCTGCTTTCATTGCCTTTGTTCCTACCATTTTCCAGGAGGCAAGTAAGATCCTAGCCAAAACCAGAGACACAAGAGTGAGACAGCCTGGGTAAATATCCTGGTTTCACCTGTAAATAGCCATGTACCTCTGTAAAAGATTCTTACCCTCTTGAGCCTTTATTTCCTCATCTGTACAAAGTATTGGTACATTTTTACATAAGGGTAATGCTAAACGGTTTTTATTTGGTTTGTTTGTTTTTTAGAGACGGGGCCTCCCTCTATTGCCCAGGCTGAAGTACAGTGGCACGACCATGGCTCACTGTAACCTTGAACTCCTGTGCTCAAGTGATCCTCTTGCCTCAGCCTCCGGAGTAGCTGGGACTATAGGTATGTGCCACCATGCCTAGCTATAAAAAAAATTGTAGAGACAGGAGTCTCCCTGTGTTTCCCAGGTTGGTCTCAAACTCCTGGCCTCAAGTGATCTTCTCACCTCGGCCTCCCAAAGTGTTGGGATTACCGGCATGAGCCATCATGCCCAGCCCACTTACTGTTTTATCAAATAAAACTGAATATTTTCATGGCTTAATACATCAGAACTTTGTTTCATTCTCACCAGAGTCCAAAGTAGTTGTTTGTGAGAGATAAGTGATTTCCTCCACATAGTAATTCAGAGGTCCCAGCTCCTCTATGTCTTGTGATTCCTCCACACCCTCAGGCTCTTGAGTGACCCACTTCCAAATGGCAAAATGAGAAGAGAGATAATGGAAAGAGCATATTGGCCTGTTAAGCTTCTTGGCTCAGTAGTAACGCAGATCACTTCTACTCATATTACATTTTTAAGAACCACAAATATCTGTCAAATATTTGTAAAATAAAGTCCCTGGATAGCCAGCTGTTTCTCAGAAATTTTATCCAATGGAGGGCAGGGCATAGATTTTTAGAGGACATTTATCTTTGTTTGCTCCTCTGGCCATCAAATGTCTGTATGCACATTTCTTCTCATACTTGGAGTACACTCACTCTCTTCCCAAGGGAGATAAGCCAAAGTACTATCTAGTTGCTACATCCAGCTCAACATCTATCGGCTCCTATTGAAATAAAAGTGATCTGTCTCCCCCAAATCCTCAATGCATGATGGTGGAATAGCTACAGAAAAACCCCAGTTAAAACACCCATTAAAAAATAGAAGGAAAGATACAATGATTGGTGGCCCATGGCGATAATGGAATCTTACTGGTCAGACACATTCTGAAGACAGCCTGGCAGGGCAGTTGGGGAGACTCTCTGATTAGACCCTGATTCTTCTCTCTGTGGGAAACTTTCTTATCCATTCCTCTCCATGATTATATCTCAGGTGGGTTTAGGGGAGCTTTCCCTCCTTAGTGGATACATAATTTTCCATAGCCATCTTTCTGCTGCTTCAGGTTTAGAGGCCAGGGCATTACTATACATTGGTGGGCTCTTGTAGACCTAGTTTGTGGTTTCTTTGGCAGTGCAATTATCTCAAATTCAGAAAGCTTTCAGTCAGTTTATATTCAATTCTGTGTGCCAGTAACCAAACCCAACTTTTTTCCCTGATAAAATTATTGTCTGCCTTATTTCTTTGCTTCCTCATCCTCTTGCTCTCTCTTTTCTTAATGGAGACCATTTGAAACAGTTGGATCAAGTGAGAAGGAAAGAACCTTAATCTGATATCTGCTGAAGGACTGAGTCCATCTTTGTAACTGACAAGTCTTAATAAGCCTTTTTTATTCACAAACTTTTTCATTCTGAACATTTTCTATTTAGATTGATTTTTTTGTGTGACTCTGAAAGTTCGAATATTTGGTTGCTTTTGGGAGTCCCACATGTAGGTTTTGTTCATTCCTTTTTCTTTATTTTTCTGTCATATTTCTTTATTTTTCTCTGACCTATCTTAAAGTTCTGAGAATCTTTCTTCTGCTTAATCTGCTTTATTGTTGAAGCTTTCAAATGTATTTTATATTTTATTCAATGAATTATTCAGTTTCAGAATTTCTATTTGCTTCTTTTTATGATATCTATTTGATAAATTTCTCATTCGTATCTTGAATTGTCTTTTGAATTTCTTTGTATTGTTTTTCAGTATTCTCCTGTATCTCACTGAGCTTCCTAAAAATCAGTAGTTTGAATTCTTTTTCCAGGATTTCTTGAATTTGTTTTGACTGGGGTCTGTTACTGGAGAATTCTTATATTCCTTTGAGGGCATCATATTTTCTCATTTCTTTCATATTTTCTATGTCCTTATATTGATATCTGTGTATCTGGTATAATAGTCACTTATTCCAATATTTTGAATTTGCTTTCTTCGGAAGGGCTTTTTCCTCAAGATGTATCAATATTATTGGTTGGGTAGGGCACTTTGGCTTCGATTCTGGGTGAGTGCAGTAGTGTAATCTCTATATGATTACTTTGGCTGTAAACAGCATTACTAGTATCTGTGATTTCTTCAATTGTTTTAATAGTGGAGGCTGTGTTGAAGTTCTGCTGAAGACTGGGATGCCAGGTGAGCCAGTGATATGGTTTGACTGTGTTCCCATCCAATCTCATCTTGAATTGTCATTCCCATAATCCCCACATTGTGGGAGGGACCCAGTGGGAAGTAATTGAATCATGGGAGAGGATACCCCCATGCTGCAGTTCTTGTGATAGTGAGTGAGTTCTCACAAGATCTGATGGTTTTATAAGGGGCCCCTTTAGTTCTGTACCTCTCCTTCCTGCCACCATATGAAGAAGGATGTTGTTGCTTCCCCTTCCACCATGATTGTAAATTTCCTGAGGCCTCCTCAGCCATGCTGAACTGTTAGTCAATTAAACCTCTTTCCTTTATAAATTACCCAGCCTTAGGTATGTCTTTATTAGCAGCGTGAGAATGGACTGACACAGTAAATTTGTACCACAGAGTGGGATACTGCTGTAAAGATGCCTGAAACTGTGGAAGCTACTTGGGAACTGGGTAACAAGCAGAGGTTGGAACAGATTAGAGGGCACAGAAGAAGACAGGAAGATGTGGGAAAGTTTGGAACTTTCTAGAGACTTGTTGAATAGCTTTGACCAAAATGCTGATAGTGATATGGACAATAAAGTCCAGGCAGAGGTGGTCTCAGATGGAGATGAGGAATTTGTTGGGAACTAGAGCAAAGGTGACTCTTGTTATGCTTTGGCAAGGAGAGTGGTGGCATTTTGCCCCTGCCCTAGAGATCTGCGGAACTTTGAACTTGAGAGAGATGATTTAGGGTATCTAGGGGAAGAAATTTCTAAGCAGCAAAGCATTCTAGAGGAAACAGAGGATAAAATTATGGAAAATCTGCAGCCCACCAATGCAGTAGAAAAGAAAAACCCATTTTCTGGGGAGAAATTCAAGCCTGCTGCAGAAATTTGCATAAGTAACAAGGAGCTGAATGTTAATCCCCAAGACAAGGGGAAAAATGTCTCCAGGGCATGTGAGAAAACTCTGTGGCAGCACCTTCCATCACAGGCTCAGAGTCCTAAGAGGGAAAAAAGGTTTCCTGGGCCAGGCCCAGGGTCCCTGGCTCTTTGCAGCCTCAGGATATGGTGCTTTGCAATCCAGCTGCTTCAGCTCCAGTTGTGGCTAAAAGGAGCCAAGGTACAGCTCAGGCCATTGCTTCAAAGGGTGCAAGCCCCAAGCCTTGGCAGTTCCCATGTGGTGTTGGTCTTGCAGGTCTGCAGAAGACAAGAATTAAGATGTCAGAACCTCTGCCTTGATTTCAGAGGATGTATGGAAACACGTGGATGTCCAGGCAGAAGTTTGCTGGACTTCTGCCATGTTGTGGAGCCCTCATGGAGGACCTCTGCTGGGGCAGTGGAGAAGGGAAATGTGGGATCAGAGTCCTCACACAGAGCCCCCAGTGAGGCATTACCTAGTGAAGCTGTGAGAAGAGAACCATCATCCTTCAGATCCACCGACAGCATGCACCATGTGCCTAGAAAAGCCACAGACACTCAGTGCCAGCCCATGAAAGCAACCTGGAGAGGGCTGTAGCCTGCAAAGCCACAGGGGTGGAGCTGTCCAAGACCATCAGAACCCAGTTCTTGTATCAGCATGACCTGGATGTGAGACATGGAGTCAAGAGAACATTTTGGAACTTTAAGGTTTAATGACTGCCCTATTGGATTTTGAACTTGCATGAGGCCTATAGCCCCTTTGTTTTGGCCAATTTCTCCCGTTTGGAATGAGCATATTTACCAAATGTCTGTACCTCCATTATATGTAGGAGGTAACTAACATGCTTTTGATTTTACAGGCTTATAGGCAAAAGGAACTCGCCTTGTTTCAGATGAGACTTTGGACTTGACTTTTGGATTAATGCTGGAATGAATTAAAACTTTGGGGGATTCTTGGGAGGGCATAATTGTGTGTTGAAATGTGAGAACATGAGATTTGGGAGGAACCAGGGACAGAATAATATGGTTTGGCTGTGTCCCAACCCAAATCTATCTTGAATTGTAGTTCCCATAATCCCCACCTGTTGTGGTAGGGACCCAGTGAGAGGTAATTGAATCATGGGGGAGGTTACCCCCATGCTGCTGTTCTCCTGATAGTCAGTGAGTTCTCACAAGATCTGATGGTTTTATAAGTAGATTTTCCCTCTTTTACTTGGCACTTCTCCTTGCTTCCACCATGTGAAGAATGACATGTTTGCTTCCCCTTCCACCATGATTGTAAGTTTCCTGAGGCCTCCCCAGCCATGCTAAACTTAGTCAATTAAACCTCTTTCCTTTATAAATTACCCAGTTTCAGGTATGTCTTTATTAGCAGTGTGAAAACAAACTAATATAGCCAGTCTTCAGGCCACAGTGGTAGCTACAGTGCACTGACCATGCCTGTCGTTGGGCCCCAGGGCAGCATATACTGGCACCAGTATCACCAAGTGTAGATGGGATGATACTTGTAACTTCTTGGATGCTGATAGTGGCAGTGGTGGCCTGGGTGGATGGGTGGGTTCTTGGGCCCTTGGGAAGCTGGTATGGTGTGGGCAATGACAGTAGCAGTGGCAGGATAATCATCTAGGTCCTGAGTAGTATGTGGTGGTGTTGGCAGTGACTGTGATGTGCTAGGCAGGCCAGTCTCCAGACCCACATGTGGCACCTGCAGGCAGGTGCACCTGAGGTGATAATGGCCAGGTGGGTAAGCCCAACCTCAGGCCTCCAGGAGGATTGCTCTGGTGCCAGTATTGGTGGATTGGGTGGGCAGCTCCTAGGACCCCAGACTGCATGCTCTGGCTTTGAGGGTGTGGGGAGCCAGACCAGGCAGACTTATCCTCAGGCCCTTCAATGTTGTGTGCAGGTGCAGGAGTGGGGCTATCCTGAGGCCCCAAGTGGAATTCTCAGGTTGGGAACAGCAGTGGCTATGCTGTATCCCTGCTACTGGGGAGGCAAGGAACTCCTTTAGTGGTGGCAGCCTAGGTCAGCAGGTAAGGAATGTGGACTCTGTTCATGCCTCAGCCCCAGCAACGGCAGCCTGCACCTCACTCATGCCTCAGCCCCAGCACTGCTGGGCCCCAGGACAATGTGCAGTCTGTTGTGGGGTAGGCTTTCAAAATGGCCCCTTGCTGTGGCTGTTTAGGACTTGGAGAGTGTGTGGGATCCAGTGCAAGGTCTCTTTCTGTAGCAGTGCCACTGCACCATCTTTAGGAAACTCCTTATGTTAGTTTCAGGGCCTGTAAGGGTCAAGGGACTCTTCTGTGGCTAGAACTGCACAACTCCACTGTGGGAATGTAGTCCACTGGGGTCTCTCACCGTTTTTCTGCACTAAGGAGTCTATCCCAGGCTGGAGCCAATCTTGGTGAAGCAGGCTACCTCACTTCCCTCTTCTTTGCTTTAGGCATTTCCTGTCACTTTTCTATTGAACACTAGTATTCTCTCCTGTTTATCTATTCAAAGGAATATTTTCGATTTACTATTTTGATTTTTCTTAGTGCAGGAACCCAGTACGAGATACTACTAGTAAGTCATCTTGAAGCCTTTCTGGTGTCTGCTAGGGTTGTGTGTGTGTGTGTGTGTGTGTGTGTGTGTGTGTGTGTGTATCTCTAGCTATTTTTCAGCATAAGATGATGGCATCTAAGAAAAGAGAGAGTTTACTTCTTGCTTTCTAGCCTGTACACCATTTATTTCTTTTTTTCTTGCCTAATTGTTTTAGCAAGAACTTTTAGTAAAATGTTGAAAAGAAGTGGTGAGAATGGGCATCCTTGTCTAGGTCTTATGGGGAATCCTGTCATTTTTTATCATTAGTCATAGTGTTAGATTTGGGTTTTCAATAAATGCCTCTTACCAGGTTGAGAACATTCCATTTCATTCCTAGCTGGTTTTTAATGTGACAGAGTGTTGGATTTTGTCAAATGCTTTATCTTCACCCATTGAAATGATAATGTGCTTTTATTTCTCATTCTGTCAATATGGTGTTTACAGTGATAAATTTAACTCTGAACACTGCTTTTGCCGCCTCCTATAAATTTTAATATGTTGTGCTTTTTATTTTCACCCATCTCAAAATATTTTTTAATTTCTCTTGAGATTTCTGCTTTGACTCGTTGGTTGTTTAATACTGTGATGTTTTGTAGCACCATAGCAAAGAATGCCTGCTACTACAGTCCGCCCTTCACTGTTGATGTTGGAGAGAGTTACCAAAGGATATAGCTTTCATTTTATCTTCTTGTATTCCATTTTGTCTGCACTCTCCTCTGCTTCACTTGGGGCTTTTCTCTTGATACCAGCCCACTGTTCTACAGCAACTTTAGGCCCTCCTGCAAATACAGAAGTAATAGGGTTCCAGAGAATCTTTTTGTTTAAATCAACTTCAAAATTTTACATCCTCTAATAAATACCTTATTCCATATCATTTATAGTGGCTCCACTTCCTTGATCAGATCCAAATTGATGTGAGACCAAATTCTAATGCCCCAATACTAATGTACATACTAGTTTTGTGCTGCTATAATCATAAGAATTCAAAAATGTCTTCTACTTCACTGAAAGCAAATTCTGTGGAAAAACATATTTTCATCAAAAGATTATTAGTTCACAACCTATTTCATGTAGCAAAGGGAATTTCAGATGATATGGACGTTCTAATTGAGTAGTCACTTCATGCCTATGTCATTCTTGATTTTCAAGCTATGCTTGCTTATGTATTCCTTAAGCAATGTTTTCAGAAATATTCTGGGAAAATAAAGGTTCTGTCTGGGCAAACTAAAAATGTCTTTGATTTAATGATTGCTTAATGATTTGGCTGGTGATAGTGCTCTTGGCTCAACATCATTTTAATCTCATGATATAGAAAAGCTCCCTCAATTATCTCGTAATAAGTATTTTTGTTGATGAAAATTTAAAAAGTAGTGTGACGTTTAATTTTCACATTTCCCTTTATTATTGATTCCTAATTTTATTCCATTGTGCCAGAGGAGATACTTTGTATGATTTCAATCTTTTAAAGTTTATCGAGACTTGCTTTGTCATTTAACACATGACCTATTCTAGAATATATTGTATGAGGGCCTGAGAAGAATGTGTATTCTGCTGTTTTTGTATGGTGTGTTCTGTACATGTCTGTTAGTTCTAGCTGCTTTACAGTGTTATTAAAATCTTCTATTTCCTTGCTGATCTTTTGTCTAGCTCTTTCATTCAGAATTAAAGGTGGAGTATCAAACTTTCCAATATTGTTGTTGAACTGTTTATTTCTTCCTTAAATTCTATTTTTGCCACATATATTTTGAGTTCTTTTGTTAAGTGTATATATATGGTTATAATTTATATACTTTCTTGATGAATTGACATTTTATTATTATATAATGTCCCTTTTCTCTTGTAACAACTTTTGTTTTAATGTCTAACTCATCTGATAATAATATAGTCATACCCACTCTCTTCAGGTTACTATTCACATGAAGAGTTTTTCCACCTTTTTACTTTCAAACTATGTGTGTATTTGAATCTAAGGTGAGTCTCTTGTAGACATCATAAGGTTTGCTTGTGATTTTTTACCCATTCTGTCCACCTCTAGTTTTTAATTGTAGATTTTAATCCATTTATATAATGTAATAACTAATAAGAAATAACTTAAATCTGCCATTATGGTTTTTGTTTTTTATATGTCTTACAGCTTTTTAGCTCCATAATTGCTCAGATATAGCCTTATTTTGTGCTAAACAGATATATTCTAGTGTATAATTTTAATTCTCTGGTAATTTATATTACTTTATATATTTTATTTGTTTTCTTAGTGGTTGCTGGGATTACAATTAACACCTTAATTTATAACTATCTAGTTTGGATTAATATCAACATATTTACAATTTCAAAAAAATTCTATATAGCTGTGTCTCCTATTTTATAAGGCTATTGCCACATCTTGCATCTTTATTTTATACATTGTGTGTCCATCACCATAGATTTATAAGTGTTGTTTTATGTAGTTGTCTTTTAAATAATATAGGAAAACAGAAGAGTTACAAACCAAACATTACATTAATACTGAATTTTTAATTTTCCTTTGTGGTTATCTTTAATGATTCTTAATTTCTTCATGGTTACCACCTGATTTTTTTTTAAATTCAACCTGAACTGTTTAGCATTTTTTGTATGGCAGGTGGACTAATAAAAAAACTCCCTCAGGTTTTTGTTTTTTTTTACTCTGCTACTATCTTAATTTTTACTTCACTTTGAAGGATAGTTTGTTGGATATAAGATTATTTGTCAACAATTTTTTGTCTTTTGGTATTTTGAAATTGTCATCACATTGCCTCCTGACCTCCATGTTTTTTGATAAAAAATCTGTTCTTACTCTTATTAAAGATCCCTTAGAATTGATGAGTTGCTTTTCCGTTGCTGCTCTCAGGATTCTCTTTGTTATTGTTTTCTGATAATTTGACCATAATATATTTCACTGTTGATCTCTTTCAGTTTATCCTATTTGGGATTCATTAATCTTTTCAGATGTGTGGTCATATCTTTCATCATATTGAAGAATTTTCAGTTATTATATCTTCAAATATCCTTTCTGTCCCTTTTACTCCCTCCTCTCTTTTAGGACTCCCATTATACATATTTTGGTATACTTGATCATGTACTAAAAGACTCAGGCTTTCTTCGTTCTTCATTCTTTTACTTTCTGATTGTTGACTGACCTTTATTTAAGTTTGCCATTTTTTTCTGCCAGCTCAAATCTGCTAGTAAATTTCACTTAAGTTACCGTACTTATTGACTCCAAAATGTTAATTGGTTTCCCGTTTATAATTTCTATATCTTTATTGATATTCTCTAATCATTTGGTTTTCTTTCATTATTATTACGTGGTTTCCTTTAGCTCTTTGAGTATATTTAAAACAGTTACTTCAAAGTCTTTGTGTAGTAATTATAATGCCTGGGTTCCACATTACAGTTTCTATTAATTCTTTTTTGTCTATAACATATTGGCTACATTTTCTTAGTTCATTACCATATATATGTGTGTATATATGTGTGTGTGTGTGTGTATAAATGTATACATATAAATATAGTTAAAACCTGAGAATTATCATAATGTGGCAATTTTAGAAATCATATATTCTCCAATTTCCAGGATTTGTAGATGCTGCTTGTTGTAGTTGTTATTGTTTGTTTAATGACTTTTTCTGAACTAATTTTGTGAAGTCTGTGTTTTTTTCATGTACCAATAAAATCTTTGCTCTGTTAGCTTAGTAGTCAGCAAGTAAATGGACACAGATTTCTTTATATGCCTGCAACCAAAACAAAAAAGTGTTTGCAAATGAGCTCACCATATATATTGGTGCCTGTCTTCAATACCCAGCCTGGCCATTCACGACTCTGCTTTAGCTTTCACTTCCTGCTTGCACAAAGCTGGATGGTCAGCTAGAGCTGATTTTTAGGTCCTCAGGAATTTCATGAGAATGTAACCAACCTGGGCATGTGTGTGGACTTATGTATTCCTAGGAATATAACAGAGTTTTGAAAGTCCTTATTCCCAAAGCATGTAATTCCCCAGACTCTTCCCAAGCTTTTTGGTTATTGTTTGCTCCAGCTGTTACCTATTTTCTCAGGCAACAGTGGCAAAGTGTTTGCCTTTAAATGTTTTCAACGAGTGTTCCTTGAGTAATCACCTCAGCAGTGGGAGAGTTAGGAAAGCCTTTTAGCCTATCTTCTGGGCAGCCACCAAACATGTCAAAGCAAACAACCACAATCTTTTGAGAAAAAGGTCTGTTCTGCTCTCTTTGGTACCACCAGTGTCTCTACTTAGAAGGTAGGCTGTTGTCTTTGAGGTCACCATCTAGCTAAGCAATGGGATATGGCATCAAGGTAACTTTAAATTCCAAAAACTTCTCTCTTTCCATTCATATTCAACTGATTTTTTCCTGATTAAGCATTCCCCTAGTTGCTACAAGTTTTTGGTTAGTTTTCAGAGTTCAGAAAAAATTGATTGTGACAGGTTTTGCCGGTTTATTAGTTGCCTTTGTGGAGACATGCAGCTTTGGGGTTATATATTCTGCCATTTTCACTCTAAGTGATGAGCTTTACTGAGCCTTTTTGCTTAAATAACCTTTCAGCCTGAGTTTTTCTATTTTGAGTACAGCAATAGTTGGTATTTTAAATCATGCAAGGACACTACTATGGACAAAACTGTGTCCACACAAAATGTATATGTTGAAATGCTAAGCCCCAAAGTGACTGTATTTGGAGACAGGGATTTTAGGACGTAATTAAGATTAAAGGAGGTCATAATGATGGGATCCTAATCTAATAGGATTGGTGGCCTTATGAAAAGAGGAATAAAGAAGTTTTTATGTCTCTCCATGCACACGCACAGAGAAAAGGCCATGTAGGGACTCAGTGAGAAGGCAGCTGTCTGCGAGCCAGGAAAGGGGTCCTCACCAAAGATCAACCCTGTCAGACCTTGATCTGGGACTTCAGTCCTCCAGAACTGTGAGAAAATACATTTGGGTGGTTTAAGCCACTCAGTCTGTAATATTTTATTATGGCATCCTGAGCAGACTAAGACAACCACCAATTGCTGGTCTGTATTGCTTTCTATTTTAAATCTCAAACTAGGTAATTCTTGCTTGTGTGCATCCCTTTTTTTTTTTTTTTTTTTTTTTTTTGAGACGGAGTCTCGCTCTGTCGCCCAGGCTGGAGTGCAGTGGCGCGATCTCGGCTCACTGCAAGCTCCGCCTCCCGGGTTCCTGCCATTCTCCTGCCTCAGCCTCCCGAGTAGCTGGGACTACAGGCGCCGCCACCACGCCCGGCTAATTTTTTTGTATTTTTAGTGGAGACGGGGTTTCATTGTGTTAGCCAGGATGGTCTCGATCTCCTGACCTCGTGATCCGCCCGTCTCGGCCTCCCAAAGTGCTGGGATTACAGGCTTGAGCCACCGCGCCCGGCCGTGTGCATCCCTTTTTTGACACACCTTGCTAAATGCAGCAAGTAACAAACAAAACACACTACTGACATTCTGTTATTCAATCTCTCTTCCTAGAGGTTCAGGCTTAGTAGGTCTTTTGTCTGACTTCCAAATTATCATGGATAATAAATTCATCCAGCATTTGTCACTGTACAACTTGGGTATCCATATCTCCAGTTTCCAATGTCAGCTTCCTTACTTCATACAAATTGACTACTAAGGGAAAGCCATACAATGTAGTTTTTAAATTATGGGTGAATTCCACTTCAAAACACCAAATTTCTATATTCCTTAGCATAGTGTCAGCTGTTGTTTAAAATACACCACAATATTTCTGTGACTTAGAGCAACAAAAGTTAATTTTTCACTTATGTAACAGTATAATGTAGATATTCCGAGACAGAAGGTAATTTCTTCCACCTGACGATTCAGAGAAAACAAAATCTTGTGCATGATGCTGGCATCCTGAGCAGACTAAGACAGCCACCAATTGCTGGACTCCATTGTTGGACTTTCTTAGGAGAGACCTCTTCCAAGAAAGAGAAACTGGAGATGGCATACTAGCTTCATAAAATCCATGGTCCAGAAGTGATATGCAGTACTGACTTACCTTATTAGGTACAGTGTTCATAAGACCTAGAACTCATGAGAGTCTTAACGGCCCATAAAAAAAGGTTTTAATTTTAATTTCTGTTAAAAACAGAAGAAAAATATGAACATAATAATAACAAACATATAATTGTGGATTAAGCCAGGATTATATGCATCTGTATATCAATGTAGTCATTAAATATATTTTTATGGGCCGGGCGCAGTGGCTCATGGCTGTAATCCCAGCACTTTTGGA
Source organism: Macaca fascicularis (assembly GCF_037993035.2). NCBI lineage: Eukaryota > Metazoa > Chordata > Mammalia > Primates > Cercopithecidae > Macaca > Macaca fascicularis. The sequence goes on from NC_088395.1 coordinate 112,584,056, forward strand.
GGCCGAGGTGTGTGGATCACCTGAGGTCAGGACTTTGAGACCAGCCTCGCCAACATGGTGAAACCCCGTCTCTACCAAAAATACAAAAATTAGCCAGGTATGGTGGTGCATGCCTGTAGTCCCAGCTACTCAGGAGGCTGAGGCAGGAGAATGGCTTGAACCCAGGAGATGGAGGTTGCAGTGAGCCAAGATTGCACCACTGCACTCCAACCTGGGTGACAGAGCAAAACTCCCTCTCAAAAAAATATATATTTTTTTTTCTTTATGGAGGAAAATGGTCATGAAGTCAGAATACCTAGGGTCTTTGCAAATCACTATGTGGGCTTTGTGATATTTTGGCTCGTAGTTTTTGGGTGGGTACTGTGTCTGTTTCTGATGGCTGCTGTGACAAATTACCACAAACTTATTGGCTTACAACAACTGAAATGTATTTTTTGTTACAATTCTGAAGGCCAGAAATCCAAAGGAGATTTATTGGACTGAAACCAAGATGTCAGCAGGGCTGTGCTCTCTCTGGAGGCTATGGAAAGAATTTATTTCCTTGCCTTTTCCAACTTCTAGTACTGCATCCTCTGCATTATTTGGCTTTGAGCCTCTTTCTCCATCTTCAAAGCCAGCAAGATAGCATCTTCCAATCTCTCTGTTTCCTGTTAAAGGAACACTTGTAATTGCATTTAGGACCCACTTGGATAATCCAGGATAATGTCCTCATCTAAAGAGACTTAACTTTCTTTATCTGCAAGGTCCTTTTTGCATGTAAATTAAAATTCCCAAGTTCTGTAGATTAGGAAGTAATTATGAGGACCATTATTCAGTCTATCACAAGAAACAATCACATTGCTCCATTTAACTGCATGGATGTGGATGGAAAATGTAGCCCCTCCTTGGACTGCCACTTCCCAGAGACAATCCTTCACTATGGAGGTAGAAGCAGGACAGCTAGCTGACTCTGCCACACTCCTCCATAGGGTTTTCATAAAATTAATTGTGATAATACTTTTAAAATGCTTAGCATAGTGCGTGGCACATAGTTAAAACTTGATATAGCATATCATCTATTATTCTGGTCATTCCTACTGTTCATTTGTACTATTTCTCTCCCACTACCACTTATCCACTTTTTCCTGTAATGCTTTGTTCTTGACTCTTGGGGGCAAGGGTTAATATTGGGAAATACTTTTCAAAACACACTCTTGTTGCCCACATTAGGTGATCTTGCCTCAGCGTGGTATATCACTTTCTCAGACTGCTTAATTAACCCAGTCTGTCAAGGAATTTGGAAACATTTTCTAAGAACCAGATTCAAAAGCACTGTGAAGGAATCACACAAAGTCAAGTCAAGGTGATTCCTCAGAAAGGATATAATTTACCTTATTCATTAACTTAGGTTGAGTTCTCTATACACCAAGAGACCTTCCACCAGTGGCCAGTAAAGCCTTTGTGTCCTTCTTGTAGAACCTTAGTCCTAATTACCCAAGATCTGATTATTAGTTCCAAAGTCACCTTTACCCTGATGTCCTAGGAGACCTTGAGTTTTTCACCCAAATACCCTCCTGGTAGCTTCTCTGATAGCTCAGTGTCTAAGGCACATGTACACAACAGTGTTGACTATGATCTATAATGCATCTTTTATCAGGACAGGTCTATTATCTTTGAAAAGCCTTTGTTTTTATCTAAGGACCCTCTCCTTTTGGTTATGAGTCTCAGGCATGGTGTCTACTGAAGTATTTCCTTAATCTCAGTTATTGAGGATAGCATATGTTCCCACATTCCAGGAAGCATCAGACTGTATGCATAAATTGCTTTTGTGTAATACCCACTGTGGGCAGCAGAGGTTAGCAGATACACCACTCTTTGAGGAAGAAACCTATAACTTATTCCTACCCTGCTTCCTTTACCTGCCTTGGCTGAGTTCCAGGTGGAGAGGACAAAAGAGACTCCAGATAAGTCTAGGGACTTTGCTTTAATTCCAGAATGTCATCCTGGAAATCTACAACCTGTGTGGATAAGCCACACATCCAATACAGTGTTTCAGAAGAGTAGCAATGGCTGAGGGAAGTATTGAGGAGCATATACATTAGAACAACCTCATAAAAATGCTGGCATCCCTATGTGGTATGGTCTTCATGTCTCTAGGGGAGGGGATTCCTCAAAGGTTGAAGGAGAGCCAGAGTATTGAAAGAAAACTTGATATTGGCATCAGGACAATGCCATAAGGGGGCCTCTATGAATTAAAGATCATGGCAGGACAGGAACCAACTGAGCCAATGCCAGCAGAAATGGGTAGCAGCCAGCACAGAAAGGAAATAGCAGCAGAAGTTAATGTGGACAGGGGCTACCCACTTTGGACAAAAAGTGTCTCCCCTGACATGAAGGCAATACGTGAACAAGTTCCCTCCTTCTATGTTACTTAAATCATTATGAGGGTTGGGAAGTAGGAAAAAGGTGGGAGAAATCCTTGAATGTGGCAATGTATCATCCAAAAGAGAGAGGAAGAGTTCATAAACGACTAACTTTGCCTTGAAGTCACTAGATACACTGATATGCTATTAAAAGGGTTGTGTGGTCAAGAGCGAAGTACAGTGCAGTTATAGGAAAATAAAGTAATATTTTTTTAAACTTCCATAAGCTACTTCAGGGAGATGTCCCCAAACTAAGGTTGCTCGAGACAAACATATGTGGAGAAAGAGAGAGAGAGTGAGAGAGAGAGAGAGAGAGAGAGAGATTTATTTTAAAGAACTGCCTTATGCAATTGTGTGGTACGCAAATCTGAAATCAGCAGGGCTGGCAAGGTGGAGACCCAGGAAAGAGTTCCTCAATCTTTTCTCTTAAGGCCTTCAACTGATTAGATAAGGGCCACTCACATTATGAGGGATAATATGCTGTACTCAAATTCTACTGATTTAAGTGTTAATCACATGTAAATAATAACTTCACAGCAACATCTACACTGGTATTTAACAACAACAACAAAAAAAAAACAGTATCATAGTCAAGTTGACAAAAAATTAGCCAATATACTCACTATAAGAGAGAAGAATTTCAGAGAACTACATGTGAAAGTTATTTGGCCTCAGAAAATACAGTCACATTTGTTTTGTATGCTATAATCCATCACCTTTTCCAAGGCAGAAGCTATATGCAAAGCAGGCAATGATCTGCTGACCTCTGATCAGAACCAGGACAGATCTTTCAAGGATGTAACTCCCTGGAACAAGGAGAGAAGCCGTGACTTACATGACCTTCCAGAGGAGCATGCTGCCTTCACCAAGTCTGTAGCTGCTAGGGACTTATTTTTGTTCCTTAATTGTCTTATGAAATGGATGAATGCAAGTTAATAGTAACAGGAGTACCACAGGTGCTATTCCAAGATGACAGAGGACAAACAACTAGCTTTATGCCATTCCTTGTAATATGTATTAGACACAAAAGGTAACAAGGGCAACCTAATTTTTTCTCTTCAGGACTACCTGTGAGCCTTGGCTGCACCTTAGAATCACCTAGGAGGCTTAAAAAATATTCATGTCTGGACCCTACCTCTTGTTATTCTGATTTAATTCTCTTAAATTACTCACTTTTTCTTTCTTTCTTTCTTTCTTTTTTTTTTTTTTTTTTTTTTTTTTTTGACAGAATCTCACTCTGTCGCCCAGGCTGGAATGCAGTGGCACGATCTCAGCTCACTGCAACCTCCGCTTCCTGGGTAAAAGTGATTCTCCTGCCTCAGCCTCCCAAGTAGCTGGGAGTATAGGCGTGTGACACCATCCCCAGCTAATTTGTATATTTTTAGTAGAGACTGGCTTTTGCCATGTTGGCCAGGTTGGTCTCAAACTCCTGACCTCAGGTGATCCACTTGCCTTGGCCTCCCAAAGTGCTAGGATTACAGGCATGAGCCACTGCATCCGGCCTAAATTACTCACCTTATTGTGAGATAGTTCCTCATACAATTTTTAATATAGAAGTAGCAACATGTGAGCAAATAGGTTATTAAAATAGGTTGTGATTAGTGCTATAAAAATAAATGTCAGGGAGAAAAACCTGTGGGCATAGCTAGACGAGAGGTTTTTTTTTTTTTTTTTTTTTGACGCAAGTTATTGAGTTTTCTTGAGGGACTCATTCACGGGAAAGGTTATATTTAAACTGAGTTTTCTTTCTTAAGGCTTAAAAATTTCAAGCCTGCAGAGAAGTACTAAGAATAATATAACCACACCCAGATGCCAGTCACACAGTGCTAAAAAAAAGTTTATATTTTATTTTCCTCCTTAAGAAATAAATAAAAATGAAACAAACAATTATAGACATAGTTGACTTCCTCTTTATTCCTTTACTCAATCTCATCATCACCTGCCTTCCTCTAGAAGCATTAACATAAATCTAATGCATGTATTTCCAGTTCACATCTTTATACTTTTACTTCATATATGTGTATTCATGAATTGTTTAGGTATTGTTTTTAAAAATATTTTTGAATTAAAATTGGCAAATAAATATAGATTCATAGTATATAATGCAATGTTTTGACATACATATGCATTGTGAAATGAGTACAACCAAACTAATTAATATATTCATCATTTCACAGCTATCATTTTTTTGTGGCAAGAACATTTAAAATTTACTCTTTTAGCAATGTTCCAGTATACAATTCATTATTCTTAACTATAGTCACCATACTGTACAAGAGCTCTCCAGAACTACTTAAGTATTATTTTGTATGGCTTTTTAAGTGACGTAAATAGTGTCATACTTTGTTTTGTTCTTCAACTTTATTCTTACAAGGTTGTCAGAGGCACTTGAATCAGAGCATCTCCATCTTGAATAGGGGGCTGAGTAAAATGAGGCTGAGACCTATTGGGCTGCATTCCAGGAAGTTAGGCATTCTCAGTCACAGGATGAGACAGGAAGTAGGCACAAGATACAGGTCACAAAGACCTTGCTGATAGAACAGCATGCAGTATTCTGTTCTTGCGACAGTTTGCTGAGAATGATGGTTTTCAGCTGCAGAAAACCAAACACCGCATATTCTCACTCATAGGTGGGAACTGAACAATGAGATCACTTGGACTCGGGAAGGGGAACATCACACACTGGGGCCTATCATGGGGAGGGGGGAGGGGGGAGGGATTGCATTGGGAGTTATACCTGATGTAAATGACGAGTTGATGGGTGCTGACGAGTTGATGGGTGCAGCACGCCAACATGGCACAAGTATACATATGTAACAAACCTGCACGTTGTGCACATGTACCCTAGAACTTAAAGTATAATTAAAAAAAAAAAAAAAAAAAAAAGAACAGCACGCAGTAAAGAAGCTGGCCAAAACCAAGATGGCGACAAAAGTGACCTCTGGTCTTCCTCACTGCTCATTATACGCTAATTATAATGCATTAACATGCGAAAGGACAATCTCACCAGGTCATGACAGTTTACAGATTCCATGGCAACATCTGGAAGTTACCGTATATGCTCTAAAAAGGGGAGGAACGCTCAGCTTCAAGGGAATTCACCATCCCTTTCCCAGAAAACTCATGAATAATCCACAGCTTGTTTAGCATATAATCAAGAAATAACAATAACTATAAGCAGCTGAGCGGCCAGGCTGCTGCTCTGCCTATGGGGTAGCCATTATTTGTTACTTTACTTTCTTAATAAACTTGCTTTTGCTTTGCATTGTGAACTCGCCCCAAATTCTTTCTTGAGAGAGGTCCAAGAACACCTTCTTGAGATTTAGATCAGGGCCCTTTTCCAGTAACAAAGTAACATTATTTTCTGAGTTTTTGAGATATATTCATATTTAGACATGTAGTTCTAATTTAGCAATTTGGGTGCTCAAACACTATTCCATCATATGAACATTGCTATTATACAATTTAGTCATCCATTCCTTTATTGGTGGATATTTCAGTTTTTGCAGCTTTCCCTTACAGCATTGTTGCCATGAACTTCCTGGCACATGTCTCTAAGTATACACTTGCAAGTGTTTTCTAAGACCGTAGTTCTCAACGGGTTCTACATATTCGAATGACATCGAAAAATTGTAAAGAATGCATAAATATTTCTCATTTCATGTAGATGGAGTAGTTCGTGGTAGGTCAATGCTCCTATAAAGAACACCTAGAAAAGTCAGATAGATTACTAAAATCTAGTTTTAAACATATCTGAAAACTGCAGAAGCAATTAGTATAAAAGGGAAAAAGATTCCAGAGAAAAAATCTTTCCAAGCTGTATTGAGAATCTGTAATTTATTGTCCCCACCCCCCAACCACCAGCACCCCAGGAAGATTTTGCCAGTTCCAGCTGAGGGCAGCACCTGGGGAATCAATAATCCATGTGAGCTTTTGGTGTTCACAGGAAAATGAGTGACAAATTCGAAGACACGGGGGGACTCAAACACACAACCAGAACCTTGCTCAAGGCATTTGCTGATTTCCAAAGCTGTACAGGACTGGAGGCTAAATATAAGTAGAGATGTCCTCTGAAAAGCTGAACGGAATTCCAATATACTCTCTCAAGGCTACTCCGAAGTCTTTGTCTCTTACGACTCTGTAGAGACAAAGACTTCCCCAGGGAGAGTCTTAGGAGACACAGACTTCCCATGTTAGGAGACAAAGACACTTCAGGGGAAGTGGCTAGGAACCCAAATGGAAAGATTTGGAAATCTTAAAGGGAGTGCTGAATTTTCAACAGCTTGGCCAGTGGAAAATTGCCAGTCAAGCAGAATGCATTTAGATGCTGACAATCCAGATTCAGGCAAAGATAGAGGGCTGTATATGGAAGTTGATTATATGCACACCCTATCACTCAGCAATTCCATCCCGTGGTTTATACCCATAAAGGAAACATACATTTATTCACTAGGAGACCTACTTAAGAACGCTTAGAGAGATATTATTTACAAAAGTCCATAAACTAGAGATTGCTTAAGTATCCATCAACATTAGAAGGGACAGACAAAATGTGTTTTCATAAAACAAAATACCATATAACAATGAGACTGAAAACTCTGTAACTATAAGCAATCATCCAGTGTTAAGTGGAAAGCAGAAAAACACAGAAAGAGTATAAATTATATGATTTAATTTTTATTTATTTATTTATTTATTTACTTATTTATTTATTTTTGAGACAGAGTCTCTCTTTGTTGCCCAGGCTGGAGTGCAGTAGCGCGATCTCCACACACTGCAAGTTCTGCCTCCCGGGTTCACACCATTCTCCTGCCTCAGCCTCCCTAGTAACTGGGACTACAGGCACCCGCCACCACACCCGGCTAATTTTTTTGTATTTTTTAGTAGAGATGGGGTTTCACCGTGTTAGCCAGGATGGTCTCTATCTCCTGACCTCATGACCTGCCCATCTCGGCCTCTCAAAGTGCTGGGATTACAGACGTGAGCCACCGCGCTCGGCCTATTTAATTTACATAAAGATTTAAAAACAGGCAAAGTAATTTGTGATGTTAGGAATCAGGATAATTACACTTGGGAGGTTGCTAAGCATAAGGTGGCATGAAAGGGGCTTCTGGGTCATAGATAATGTTCTCTTTCTTGATCTGGGTGCTGATTGCATGGATATGTTCTCTTCGTTAAAATTTATTGAGCTAAATACTTATGACTTGTGTACATTTTGTATGCATAGTATACTACAATAGAAAGATAAAAATTAAGATAAACAGAACAACCAACCAACTAATAAACACATATGCACAGGCCCCACATCCAGGGATATGTTTTCAATTAGTCTTTGGGAGGTCCAGTTACCAGCACTTCCCATAGGTTTATTGGGCAATATTATTTTTTCCATCAGCACTGGTTTCTCTAATTTTTGCCCATTTTTTCTCTTAGATTATATGCCATTTTCTTATTGCTTTTGTTGGCATTTATTATATCACTAATCATGTAACGGGTATACTTATTGCAAATATCTTATTCTTGTCTATAATTATATTTTCACTGTTTTTAAGATGTATTTTGTCAATTATTGAGGTTAAATTTTCCAGTATTCTTCTGTATGTGTTTTACTTTTGTTATTATTTCAAAAATCCTTCCCCATTTATTATTTTACAAGATATGCTATTAATACTTTTAAAGTTTACTTTTTATATTTAAATCTCAAATCCATCGTGAATTTATTCCAGTATGTGGCAAAATGTAGGGTTCTCATAATTTTTTCTACACTGCCAGTATAGATGTAATCATCACTTCCCCAAAGATTTGTTACTCCAATTCCATCATATATCAAATTGGTTTACAGTTGGGCAAAGTCATGTAACACAAGCCTATTTTATAATAAAGTGTTGGATATCTCATGTAATTTATTAAATACTGTACTGAAAGTGAAAAACAGAATTGTTTCACACCATCACACCATTAAAAAATTGTAAATCAGACCATCATAAGTCAGGGACCATCCATAGTAGCACTTGGAAGTTGCTGTCATAAAAGAGCATCAGAAAGGCATGATGAAGGCTTACATAAAGCACCAGCTCAGAGGTGATACTTTAAAAAACTGGATTCCTTCTTCCACAGCACAGTATACTAACTTAAATCAGAGCTCACTATATGATGGTGTGCTCCCAATAGGAAGAATTCATGAGTCAGGAAGCAACTGATGGAAAATGGAGTGACCACACTCGCATTACTCTCAATGACCCACTGGGGAAATTTGCAACCTGTCCCTACAATTCTAGGATTTGTAGGGTTGCAAGTCATGATCACCAAAGGAAAAACACTTCTGCCATGAAATTCAGCAAGTGTCCCATTGAACTGTAAGCTATGGATGCTGCCTGAACACTTCAGGATCTTTATGTTCAGGTAATAGCAGGCAAGAAAAGGAATCACATCATTTGCTGTGGCCATCCTACAGACACAGGGTGGTTTCTCACCCAAAATGTGTGTCAGGTGTCAAGACTGATTACATCACACACACACATACACCAGGACAGCAGGACAGGCCTCCAAAGCTGGTCAAAAAATGGCTTGAGAGAGGAGGGAAAGGAAACAGCCTTGGGCTTTTATGATTGTTAGGAGTTGAGGCCACTGTGAGGGTTTCTTTGTATAGGCAGCAGCTTGTTTGGCTGGAAATTCTCACTAGCACCAAAGAAAGGAGCAAACTGACTTACTTATCAGCATACCCAGATGTAGGGCATAAAGGAAAGAAGTAGACATAAGACTTAAAAGATGTCAAATATTAAGAAAATGGAGTTAGGCTCTTTATTACACCATTTAGTCAAGGGTAATTGATCCCAATCATTAGAATGAAGAAGAGTTGTTGTTACATAATGGGACAAGTAGAATATGTTTGACATTCAAGTCATCCACATGTGTGCCTCTTTATAATTCCTTGCCCAATTTTGATGGAAAGTGGACATATGAAGTGATCTTGGTCAGAGAATGCTATGGTAACTGGTGGCTCAATACTTGTCATGGATGTGGTTTTTAGTAACGTCATCAGGTGAGCTATGGAGATCAGGTAAACGGAAGGAGAATCTAGAATGGATAGTGGAGGGGAATGAAACATTATCAGTTGTGACACTGAGATCAGCTGCAGCAGCAGAAGCTATAGTTCTTTCTACCAAATGTTTCCTTCTAAGCTTCCTCCAGGAAGAAAGATTGACCAGAATCCTCGAGTAAATGCTTCCAAAACTTATAGGAAGAAGTAGATTTCAGCAGACAAGGAATTGACTGTGTTGGACATGGAGATGTGCCATACAGATTTCTCTTCAAGAAAGGACTTGTTATTCTAGATGCTTAGGAGTCCTGTCAGCAGACAGGCTTCAGCTTTCAGTCCCTTCAAGGGCTGCCTCAGTTGCAGAGATGTCTTGCCCTCAATCATTACCTTTTCTGGTCAGCTCATATTCAATGACTGACCAAAGTAGATGTGTGAGGGTCCAGCTATTTTGACCTAAAACAGAGCAACTCTAACTGGCCATTTTAACTCCAGATTTCCTTGTGCAGTCAACCAAGGTTGTTGCTATTTGAACCTGCATTCTGGCTTGACTTCAGCGTCTGCCTAATTTTGCTTCCTTCCCTTCCATTCTATAGGCATCAATCCCCAGGGCTCTCCCTCATAAATGTTCTGTACTATAAACTCTGCTTCAGGGTCTGCTTCCTGGATAATCAAACCTGCAACATCCCCACTACTACTACTACCAACTTCTGTATTACTTGGAGTAAGGCTAGTGTTATGGGCTTAATGTATGTGTACCCCCAATATTCATATTTTGAAGCCCTAATCCCCAGAGTGGCTGTATTTGGAGTGAGGTAGTAATTAATATTAAGTGAGGTCATAAGGATGGAGCTCTAATATGATAAGATTAGTGTCCTTATAAGAAGAGACACAGGAGAGTTCTCTCTCTCTCTCTCTCTCTCTCTCTCTCTCTCTCTCTCTCTCTCTCTCTCTCTCTTTCCCTGTATGCACCAGGGAAAGACTATATGAGAACATAATGAGAAGGTGGCCATCTACAAGCCAGGAAAAGAGCCCTGACTAAAAACAGAATTTGTCAGCACCTTGATACACATTTCATAACAACTCTCCATTTCCCCCTTCCTGCAATCTCTAGCAATCACCGTTCTATCCTTTGTTTTTATGAGTTTTACTAATTTTGATACTTTATGTAAGTGGAATAATACAGTGTTTCTACTTCTTTGACTGGCTTATTTTATTTAGCTTAATGTCCTCCAGGTTCATCCATGTTGCAAATGGCAGGATTTCCTTTTACTTTAAAGCTGAATAATAGTCCGTTGTATGTAGAAACATTTATCCATTCATCTACTGATGGACATTCAGGTTGTTTCCATATCTCACCTACTGTGAATAATGCTGCAGTGGACATTGGTGTGCAAATGTCTATTTGAGATCCTGATTTCAATTATTTTTTGTAAATACCCAGACGTGGGATTGCTATATAATATGGTAGTTCTGTTTTTAACATTTTGTGGAACCTCCATACAGTTTTCCATAATGGGTATACTTACAAAGGGAAATTGTCTGTGTATTGTTGTTGAATTGGTGTTTGTCAAGGAGGTAGGGGAGGAGGATCCAGGGCTTCCTATTCTGCCATCTTGCTGATGTAATTTCAATATTATTTTAATAATTATATTTCTACATTATTAGTGGTATTGTAGTCCTACTTTTTCTTAGCGTTTAAAGAATTATTCTGAAAAGATGTACGTAGATTTCACCAGACTGCCAAAGAGCTCTTTACCTGCTTGTGGCCAAACTTGATCATAAGTAAGTCCACAATCCAGCTTAACGAAGGCAGAAAAAGAGTGGAGGAAGTACCCAACTATTGTAATGCCCTAGTTGATAGATGTTATATATCACCTACATTCATATTTCATTGTTGAGAATTTACTTACATGGCCACACCTAACTGCTAGGGAGGCTAGAACATGTAGTTTATCAGGGAAGCCATGTGTCTATAATTCTATCACAATGTAGAAAGGAAAGCAGAATTGGTAAATTCCATGCAATCCATACCACTACTTTCTTGTGGCTGGTTTCCAAATAAGTTTTCTGTCTTTTTTCTAAGAACTTGTTAATATATTTTCCTGGTTTTTCTGTGCAGACAGATTTTTCTTCCTTTCCACTCTATTCTTTTAATGTTTATTTATTTTTCTTGTTTTACTGCACTAACATCTCCAATACCATTTTAAATAAAAGCAATAATATAGAGGATCCTTGTCTTATTCCCAATTTAGTAAAACTTCTGCTACAAATTTTCTCTATTAAGTGAGATACATGTTCTAGCTATTTTATGGGTAAACTTCACGAGGTTAAGTTTCTGTTCTTAGTTTGCTACTCTTAGTTTGTCACAGGACAAACAGTGATAGCCCTTCATGATCTGACCACAGGAAAGAATGACTGAATGAGGTTTAGTCTCTAAGGAGACACATGAATTACTTGAGGGATAATGTCTTTTAATCTGACTTCCCTCTGAAGATACTGATATTCCTTCCAGAACAAGCTCTGATAGAACTCATTTGGAGGGTAGGGGGTAGGAAGCAGTTGATATTACATTTACTCTGGCCTCTGGAAGTAGAGCCTGAGCTAGAGAACAGAAACCTGCAAATCAAGAGACTCACATTACAATCTTGGTTCTGATACCAGCCCACTGTCTGATGTTGACCAACATGATATTTACAGGGCTTTTTATCAGGTCTCAGGCTCTGTGATGAGCATATTACATGCTACATGCTTTGCAACATTGAAGGTTCACAAAATCCCAATGACATGGATATTCTTATTGTTTACATTTTACAAATGAAGAAAATAAGGTATAGGGTTTAAGTGCCTTGTCCGAGATCACCAAACACTAAGTAGCAGGGCCAGGATTGTAATGTAACTTCAGTGAAACAGAACTCCATATTAACAATGATTTTTTTGTACCAGAGATTCTGCTCTGGGCTTCAAAAATTTCTTACACAAAGCAAAGTGTGAACTATACCAGGAATAAGCAAACTTCCATGCAAATGGGTCTAATAAGCAAAAATTAGAATGTTTGTAATACACATGCTTTTCTAAACAAATATTTATTTAAATATGGAAGTACAACATCTACAACAGTACTTTTCCTTTTTTTTCTTTTTCTTTTTTTTTTTTTTTTTTTTTTTTTACTATTTTCCTGTCACTGAATTGTTTTACCTCAGGGCTAGAATTTCAGATACTACATCACTACCACTCACTATGCCATTTATACTCAAACTTTAAATACATATTGTCTGAGATAAAATCTAGTTTGGTAGGTGGGAATGAGTTGGCATGTACAGGCATAGGGAAGGTTGTTGAAGGATCTGGGGATACAAAAGTACCAAAATTCTGTGAAATTAGAGCCCAAAAGGTGATTCCTACTTAAACAAGTGGGACAGGGGTGCTATATATGGAAAGGAGTCTGATTAGGATACAGAAAAAGAGGAGCTATGAGATATGACATGAATGAATTTCTTTCTCCACTCTCAGCTTATACATTGGCAAAGTGGAAGTGTGTTTTTCTTTTTTTGGGGGGGAGGGTGGGGTTGGACAGGGGAGTTTCTCTCTCTCTTGCTGTATTGTCCCATGCTTGTTCAGTAACAAAAGCTACATCCCTCTCAAGTCTGTAACTCATTCCCATAGTGGGAGTTCCTTTATTCAACCTACCAATCAGATCTGGCAAGAACACAGAGAATCCTACTAATGGGACAGAGGGAAGGGGGTTGAGAAGTTCACATATAAGACAATGCATCTGCATTGTTCTATGTCCATTGATCTTATTGGAATACTGAGATATGAAGACCTGACCTGCTTTTTAGCTATTCCCCAGAAGACAGAAAAGGGAAAATTTTTCAACCCAGTCAAATTTATTAGAGCAAATGAATTGAGGGGTATTCTGACAAAGAGAAATATACAAACATAGAGCCTTCTTATGCTTTGGATAATAATGAATTACTCATTGACATTCTGAATGTTCTGCCATAGGATTGGCCTCTTCCACAGCCAACGAAGTTCAGCCAGGGTTCAATCTTCATCCCATCATAAGGGAATGCAAGTCCAAGCTCACATCAATCACACCAGGCTATATTATTTATTTATTTCCCATTGCAATACACACGTGCAATTAGCCAATGGCCTTTTCCCCAATTACACTTCCATTGGGTTCACAACTTTCCCTAGAAAGAGAATACTCCTTGTGCTTCTCTCCAAAATCAACAACATGAAAGATCTATTAAATTGGATAATAGGGTGTAGGAAAGTGTTTTCAGGCTGATCCGAAAGTTCAACTTCAGGGACAGCTGCAGCTTCAGTTCCCTTTTCACCAATATGCAGCACAGCCTTATGGGCAGCCTGTGTGGGGAGAGGAAATCCTGCTGGTCTCTGAAGAAACAGGAACAGTCTTTGGGAAGGTCTAGAAGTAAGAAAGTGAAAGGAAAGGTGGGGCCGCCCCTTTGCTATGCTTTGTTTATGGTGCTAGAATATGTAGCTTCCTCCGCTAAATGTAGTCAATCATTCTCTGGTGATTCTACGGCTAGCTGTTGGGAAACACTATGGCCTGCTGCCTCCAGGAGTCACATCTTAAGCATTCCCTCCTCACACCTCCTCCAGAACTGCATCTCACCAGAGTCACTTCTGATCATTAAGCTGTTCTATCAGAGTAATTTTAGGACATAAAGGTCAAGGATGGAAGAAGCTGATACAATTACTTATTTGGAGTAATGGGAATGACTCTGGAGTGATTCTAGGTTAGGAGGAGTCGCACTGCCTCTCTAGGCATCAGACTGCTAATTGGTAAAATAAGAAAGTTGAATTAATTGACTCCTAATTTCCTTTCCAGTTCATACATTTAAGAACTCTAGTTTATCAACTTACATTGGAAAGTTTCAGACCATTGTCCTCTGTGAGTCCAGAAAAATCAGCATTTTCAGCATAGGCACGCTGAATGCCCATCTTCAAAAGTGTGGCTCCAAGGTCATATGTGGCAGAAATGGAAACCTTTGGAACAAACAAGTCAACCCATCTGTGGGGAAAGAGGAAGGGAACACATGGTAATCACCATATCAAGCTTATGAGTCTCCTTCTCTCTCTCATGATGGTATTATATTGAACTCTGCTTCTTCCCTGAGTATTGACAACCACTACTATGTAAGTCAATACATGGCACCAAACTCACAGAAGTTATTCTGAAAGGAATGCACTCAGGTACAGTCAATGTTGGGCTGAAACACTGGGAGTAGGGAGATATAACTCCTTTATAATCAAGAGAAAACATCTCTGGGGTGATGACCAAGGTCAGGGAGCCAGTGGCATGAAGGTTAATGGGTAGCACCCAGGAGCTTCACAGTTTTCTGCCTTGCACTTCCAGTCCAAAGTGGCTGCACAATCACCTTTCAACATCAAAATCCAACCTGTTCCTTGAGCTCTAGTTGGTCTACAGGAAGGCATCAATTTACTAGTAGGCTGACTTTGGGGAGCTCATCTTATCTTTAAAGACCAGACTTCCTAATTTGAAAAATGCCAATTATACTGCCTCCTTTGTAGGTTTGTTGATGTGCTTGGATGATATGAAGTATGTAGAATGCCCAGCCGAGGGCCTGGTAGACAGTATTTTCTTGGCATATTCTAGTGATCATACATAGCCGTTGGGTAGTTTAGGGTGATTCTTCTGCCTCCGAGTTTCTGCTGAACTCAGTTTCACCTGCACTGTTATGACCACCTTCCACCCACACATCCTCTAAAGTATTTACCCCTTCTGCAGTAAGCGGTTCCACTTCTTCAGTGTTTTAGATGACATGGCCGCTTCCATTGACTCCATCTGTCCCTCTTTGGGAAGAACAAAGAGTGCCAGAGCATTCTCGCTGTAGTCCATTTGCAGAACTGTGCAGTTCAATTCCATGTCCACTAGGTGATAGTATTGTTCCATCTGGTGCATCATGGGCACTTGCACAGTGGTGGTCTTGTCTATTAAGAAGCTGGAACTGTCTTCTGTCTTGGATGGATCAAAAGGATTTGCCCACTGGGCTTAAAATACAAAGAAAAGAGAGGTGTTTATTTTAAACCGGTATCAGTACCAACAAGACCTTTTCCATTAGTCATTTCATTTAGAAATTAAGACCACCACAGAGTTAGGTATGTACAGTCCAGGACTGTTGGGCTCCATGATTTGTGCTCAAAACTACTATACCACACTAAGCCCATCAGAGCCATAGTTTCCTCTTCCATAAAAAGGTACAAGGACATCAAACACACTAGGGCAAAATGAGACAATAGATCTGTTCTGCCATTTTAGCCAATCTATATACGTGTGGTTTGTGGCTGACAATTGATTACTCCTCCAAGAAATGTGACTGACATATACTATAGAACCAGGAGAAATCATTTGAGCACACTACCTTTAGAAAATAGTCACATGATTCTTGTTTCTACAAGCACCAGCTTTAGACTCACACGACCTTGCTGGGAATATCAGTTCTAAAACTTATTAACTGTGTAAACTTGGGCACTTATGAGGATTGGATGAGACAGTGTGTGTATACCACACATGTAGGATGGTGTTTAGTACACAGTGAGTGTATAATACATGGTAAAATCATGTATGTAACATGCCTAAGTATGTACAGCAAGTGAGAATCACAGTAGGCTTTACATACAAATATGTCTACTTGACAAGTGCAAGCTTGTCCCACCTCACCAAATCTTTTGGAAACCATGAATCTTTAGCCAATTATGAGCAAGATGTTCATACCATTGTCACCCACCTCTCTGAAAGGGCGCTCTCCCTAGAAATTTCCTGGACTCATTCACAGAGCTGTGTGTCCATCTTGGAAGATCCAATACTATTCACAGCTATGTTCAGTGGAGCAGATCACTGTGGTATGAGGGACACCTACTGATGCCAGTAATAAGAGACCATGAGCTCCCCTCAGCACTCCACCCAAGTATCTGAGCCCTAGACTGAAAATTGACATCTGAAAGTCTTACCTTTAAAGTGAATATAGTTCACTAAGACCATGATGGTGTTTGGTTTGAGGTCTTGAATTAGACCTACAACTTTCCCTTTGGTTTGCATCTTCACATGACTGTTAATCTCTTGCTTGGCTGCAGAAATGTTGGAGAAGTCAGTAGAAAAGACTTCAGTCTCATAGAGAGTCTTGACATCATCCAAGAACTTTGCCAGTGGTTTCAGATGCTTGCCAATGAAGAGGGCATTTCCTATCTGCAATTCCAGTTCCTTCTTTGGAAAATTCAGTGAACAGATCAGATGCTGGAAGCCATGCTGGATATCTACCATGGGAGTGTCTGTGAGGTTGAACCCCAAGGTCTCCACAATCTCAGTTTGGGTGCTGAAGCAGGCCCCAAAAGAAAGCATAACCAAAGCTGCAGAAATGCTCACAGGGGAAAAGAAGATGTTCTTATCTGGGGTCTCCACAGTGAACCTTCGGTACAGGTTGAATGCAAAATCAGCATTGATGGATGACATCTTATAGAGAGTGGCATTTTGTTGGGGTGAATGGCAGGCTATTACTTTGCCTTCAGGTGATGCACAACGGATTGTAGAATGAAGCCCAAGTACCAAGAGACCCAGATAGAGGAATGGTGACATTTTGGAAGGAAGTTAATCTATAAGAGATGAAGTGAGAGAACCATTGAGGGAGCTTAGTTGGATGAAATACTCCCTGAGCCAGAGACACATAATAATCGCCCACATTGATTAATAAAACAATAGTAAATATTTGATGATGTGCTCATCAGGGGCTGAGCAGGGGTTTCTCTCCCCTGAAAAATTGGAGATGCATCTAATATGGACAGGGAGTAGAAGAAGTGGCTTGCTGGGACCACAGAAATAATGTCATGGACTATCATTCAGGTGTTATAGCAACATTATGAAAATGCTGTGAGTAAATTAAATTCATGGAAATTGAATCACTTTTTATTTGAACTAGAGGCAGCCTTTTGGAGAGAGAGGGGGTATTCTTAGGTTAAACTAGTACTCCCTCTTCATACATTATTCATTGTCAATTAGAATTTTAGATTTTTTTTCATTTGGCATTTTCTTAAAATAAAATCTACGAGATGAGAGAACACTTGCAACTTCTTTGGCTAAAAGACAAAATGAAAGTAATTTGTACAATATATGATTAGTTGGAATGGACCGGTGGTGGTTTATGGAGCCATGTACAAGTCATGAGCTGAAATTCATGCATTTTGCAATGCATGGAAGCCACAGAGGTATTTTCAAACAACTGGAAAATGAAAGAATAACTTTCTACATTTTAGATTTCTTTCACCATTCATCTTAGTAACATCTAAGCAGTCATTTCTAAGTTGTAAGACATCTTAACACTATTATTCTTACACCTATGCATGTTACTTTTAATTATTATAAAGAAAGCCACAAAGATATGGTGTAAGGTTCTCTGATCCTGGAAGAGTGCAAAGAAGTGGAGTAAAGGAGTCAGGTGTGGAAATCCCATGAAAGTGGACATGTGTACTTAGAAGGAAGAGATCTATGAACTCAGAAAAACGATCCTTCCTCCGCCCTTCATCTTCTTCCTGAGTGATCTTACCCTCGGCACTCAGTTGCTAGAAACTGTATCTCTCTCAGTCAGATTGCTCTCCTGAACTCCTAGCCATTTATCCAGCTGTCTTTTGGATATATCCACCAGAATGGTCCACACAGACCCCAGTCTCAATAAGAAAATCTCAAAGTTGCCATATGTAAACATATCATCTCCCTACCCCTTAAGCTTGCTCCCTCATCTTCATTCCACATCTCAGTCTATCACGTCACTGTCTATAGAGACACCTAAGCCAGATACCTGGGAATAATCTTAGAGTCTCCTTTTATTCTCATTCCCCACATCTAATGAAGCATGATGTCTTATGAATACTAACTCTTAAATAACTCTCAAAACTTATCCCTTCTCTTCATTCCTGCTGCCTCTGCATCTCAGTTCATGGCCTGAGCTACTATATTGGCTCCTAACAGGTCACACCATCTCCTGTATCCTCCATACCAACCCCCCATTGTTCACCACTCTATCCAATCTCCATATTGTCATCAGAGTCCTCTTTCTTTAAAAGTCACTGAGGCTGGTAGAAAGTCAAGTATTAGATGACCACACTTAGACCTTCGCCCCTAGAGCCAGGAATTTGGTTTGGGACTCTGACTTGTCAACTTGGTTATTTGGGACTCTGACTTGCTGATAGAGATGTTCAAAGTTCCCAAAGAGAAAAAAAAGTACTTACAGCAAATGCCCAAGAATCCACCTGCATCTCTCAGAAAGCAACATCTTTCCATTTTTATAGCATGTCCTGTATTGCAAAACTAGAGCACTCTTAGTTATAAATTAACCCCAGCATTAACTCTGGAATGGTATTTTCAAAGCTGATGTACAAAACCAAGGCCAAGAGGAACAAAGCAAAAAATGATAAGGTTTGAACTTTGAGTGATTGCTTTGGCTGCCAGACCCTTCATGTAAAACAAAAGAGAAAGAGGATTGTCAGAGCTGTAGGAGTTTAAGTCCATGCTAGCAAGAATGTCTTCAGCAGGCAGAATAAGGGGCATAGACAAAAGCACTAAGAGGCAGCAGGAAAAAGTTCTCACTATTGGGCCAAACAGTAGTGGGATTGGCAGTTTTTTAAGGGAAAGTTGTACAAAGGCAGAGGCTGGGCAATCCTCTCTAACAGGTTCTGTAGAAATTACACATGCATTCACAGAGGAAATGATGTCAAAGGTAGCTTCCAGCCCTAGACTTCTGATGCTGCACACATATATGTCTGCTAAGGGGGAAACCAGCCCTGTCTTCTTGTCATTAAAATTCCCTGTGTGGTCCCCTGGCGACAGGACTCCAAAAGAGGATGCAGAAGGAGTTGAGACTGAAATTAAAGATTCCACTGTCCAGTATTAACTGTGTACTGATTATATGCAAAGAATCAATGGGAACAAAGAGAACTAGACTCAGTCAGGAGACTTGAGTTCAACCTACCTCTGAAAGTTTCCAGCTCAAGTAGTAGTAGTAGTAGTAGTAGTAGTAGTAGTAGTAGTAGTCGTAGTAGCAGCAGTAGTAGTAACAGCAGCAGCAGCAGCAGCAGCAACAGCAACTCCCGCTTTTGAGTATTTACTACAGGCATGGCATTTTGTGAAGCATCAGATTCCAGACCCTGCCAGCTTCAGTACTACATTAAGAATCTATGTGTTAATTTGTAGTGGGAGGGGAAGTAGGGAATGAGGGGCTAGTTCAAGCTAAGCATAGAAGCAGTCTATGGTAGGACTTAGAATCCAGGATAAATAGTACTGACTTTACCTTGAGGGCACTGGGAAGCCATTGGAGGATAGACAGAGGGTGATTCTGTGTACCATTATTTCTTCTTAGCAAAACATAAACTAAGCTCCCACTATGTGGAAAGCACCACGGTCAGCACTGAGATTTCAGAGCTGGTTGGTAAATATCAGTCCTGAACCCAAGAGGTCTTTCTAACTACCTGACACCCCTTGCCCATATTGAAGGGCACACCTCACAAATGTGACAGTCACTAGTACATGTGTCCTAAAGAAAGGGAGTGACAAGCTCAAGTCTCTAGACTGCGAGGTTAGTCCATGTAATATAACACATTGTCTGCTCTCTCAGCTATAGCAAGTCCCTACAGAGAAAACAGCAAAAGATTGTGTAAAAAGAAAACTTCCGGGGGGGCGGAGCAAGATGGCCGAATAGGAACAGCTCCAGTCTCCAACTCCCAGCGCGAGCGACACAGAAGACCGGTGATTTCTGCATTTTCAACTGAGGTACTGGGTTCATCTCACTGGGGAGTGCCGGACGATCGGTGCTGGTCAGCTGTTGCAGCCCGACCAGCGAGAGCTGAAGCTTCCAAACCTGTGCCCTCTGGTGGCATAGTCAGACAATGGCACAGATTGTTTTCTGCTGCTTCTGATTCAGCTGAGCTTTGCTAGCAAGGCTTATCTCCGACGTAAGAGAAAGGTACCCTTCCCTCTGCAGACTCCCTTGTCCTGTGCTCTGGCATCACAGGCATTAGACCTGTGCCCCTGTCATGTCTCTATGTTGTAACTGTGTAATTTGGGACAAGTTACCTAGTATCCTTGAACCTCAGTTTTCTCACCTCTAAAGTGGAAATAACAATAATTCCCATGTCATATGGTTATTGAGAGTATAAAATGAAATTTAGAGGTGGTGTCCAGAAACTCCTATAGTAGTGACCCAAACAAAGTGGGGATCCAGAAACAGATAATTATCTTCCCTTTCTTCTGTTATCATATATTCCCTCACCTCAAGTCTCCATATTCCCTGGGCTTTATCTCTACCCCCTACAGCTGTTCATTTCTACTTTCTGCTAATACATTCTCCTTCAGATGCAATTGATTGAGAAGGTGTAAGATCTTCTTGCGAACTTATATTTATCACAATAATTTCAGTCTTGTGTAAAGCTGCTACAGTAGCACATTGAATAAAGACTCTCTAGGAAGTTTTACCATATCAATAAATTCAATCAAATCTAAAATTATATATCTCCTTTTTTGAATGAACACCCTCATAATCATTCCCACACAAATTTTATTTTAGAAATGTTCAACGTTCCACAGTTCTTTCAGTTTGTAAACACTTTTCTCATTGTTTTGATGTTTGATCCTCCACCCCAGTCTGGAGAGAAATGATGGGATCTTACTCTACTTACAGGTCTGGAGACAACAATAGGTGTGAGATGGTGGCATTAGGAAAATTGGCTTCTTCTTGCAATTTAAGTCTCATGGGCAAGGAAATTACTGATTGTTTAAGCAAAGGAGAAACAGCTACATTGGACAAAGAGAAAGACTGCTTCTGCTGGCAAGAGAGGCTCAGTGGAGATTTGGAGTTGAGGTTCTTTTAACTCTCTCAACTATCCTATTCTTGAGTTTTTACTCTTTGCATTTCAGTGACTAATTTTGACAAAAGTGCCATCAATGCTGAGAAATCAACAAATTCTGTAATTTGGTAACACACGGGATCAAATGGCGAGTATAGGATTTGGCTAACTTAGCCCTCCAGAAATTATATTTACATGTTCCCTGTCTTCCATATATTTCTTGAGCACTTGAGCCAAGAAATTAGGCTTCTGAGCAAGAATTTAGGCTTCTTTTTTAAAGCATTCTAGTGCCATCATAAGAATCCACTTCACCTCACAATCTATTAACTACTTACATTTTTCAGACTTCTCTATGGCAGCAATGAGGTCTTCTAAAGCCAGGCCTTCCAAAGGCTTTACATTTCAGAGAACCACTTAATTAAATGATATGCTCTTTCATTTCATGGGCTGCCATATTCCTCTTCCAGAACACAAATGGAGTTTTCAACTACCTTTAGCCCTAATGGGGCAGATAATCAACTTAAACATTCCCCCAATTTCCTTAAATTTTGTTGCATGAAGCCTAATTTCTGTTATCAATGTCTTTATTAGTTATAATACTTGGCTCCAAACAATAGTAACTGCTGCTGCTAACCTTAACATAAAAGACACTTATCAAAGGATATAAATTTACCCAAAATGAAAAAGAATGCCAGAGAAGCTTGCTCATTTCATATGGAGAAAAACATGGGGACAGAAGTATGAATTTACCCCACTTCATAGACATTGGTTAATAGTTTGGCTGGAAGTCCATTGGAAAGGACATGATTATAAAATAAGTGATAAACAAGTGTGAGGAAGAGGTATATGTGGCTGTCTCTGCAAATGGACATATAATATAAAGATATTTGGGTTTCATGTGAATACTCACCAAAGAACAACCTCAGCAGAGAAGTTTAATAATCAGGGGCATAAGATGATGCATTCTGTGGATTTCAGTCAGCCTCTTTCCCAGACACTCTCGTATTTGTTTGATGGGTTCATGAAGAAAGTGATCATACCAGCCAGGATGAAGTTTATGCACGGGCTCAGAATCATGGACCTCCATGCACCAAAGTCAATTTGGCTACAGCTTCAGCAGATACCAAAACTAAGATTCCAATATGGCATTATTCCTCAGAAGGACTTGCAAGCTACATGTTTTGAACTTGATTGCATTGGACCACTTCCATCATGGAAGGGGCATTGTTTTGTTCCCACAAGAATACACAATGACTCTAAATGTGACATTTTTAACACATCACCTGCAAAGCTTGTGACAAAACTACCATCTGAGGATTTATTGACTGCCTTATCTACAATCATGGTATTTTATACAGAGTCCCTTCTAGTCAACAACAACTGATTTCACATCAAAGTGTGGCAATGTGCCAACTCATAAAATTCACTGGCCTTACCATGTTACCTATCACCCTGAAGCAGCTGGTCAATAGAGAGTGGAATGCCTTTGACGACTCAGTTACAGAGCCAGCTAAATGACATTTTGCAGGGTTGGCCCATGTCCTCTGTAATGTGGTATATGTTCTAAGTTAGTGTCCAAAATGTGGTACTGTTTCTCCCATAGCCAGGAATCCTAGGTTAGGGAATCAAGGAATGACATTAGTTTTAGATCTATTAATTATTTCCCTACTGATCCACCAGTAAAATTACTTTTTTCATCTCTGTGACTTATGTCATCCTGATTTAGAGGCCTTAATTCGAATGGCTGAATGATTCCACCACAGGTTGCAGCAATGCTTCTATTGAATTTATAGTTGAGATTCACATCTGGCGACTTTGAGCAACTCATGCCACTGAATAAATAGCAAAATAAGGGGGCTACAGTACTTACTGTTATGGTAGATCTTGAATATCAAGAAGAAATTGCATTGCTACACATAATGAGGATCTGTAATGTAGGTGTTCTCCATGGATGTCTCTTAGTACTTCCATATTCTGTGACTAAAGTCAATGGAAAATTACAGCAACCCATACAAACAGGACTTTTAATGGCTCAGACACTCAAGAAATGAAGATTGGGTCATATCTCCAGTCAAGGAAGCTCAACCAGGTAAGGTGCTTATTGAGGGCAAAGGTAATATGGAATGGGTTGATGGAAAAAGGTAGTTAAGGAAGAAAGTTTTTAAAAACATCAGTTGTGATCTTCTGGCTAGTTGCAAAACCCAGTACTACAATAGTTAGGAGTACTTCCTTATGTTGATATCAAGATATCTGTGTTTATATTAATCATTTTGCTTCCACCTTCCTGTCCCTCTATTCCTTCCTATTTACATAAAATGTGTTAATTGTAATTAATTTTATATGACAGTATCCAAGTTACTGGATGTCAAAGAGGACTCAAAGGAATAAAGAATGTCAGCCAAAGATGGATAAAGGGACTGTATTAGACCATTCAGGCTGCCACAACAAAATACTGTAACCTGGTGGCTTAATAAACAACAGAAATGTATTTCTCACAGTTCTAAAGGCTGAAGAGGCCAAGGTCAAGGTGCCAACAAACTCAATGTTTGGTGAGAAAATTCTTTCTGGTTCATAGAGGGTGCTCATTTTGCTGTGTCCTCACCTGGTAGAAAGGATGAAAGCTCACTCTTGGACTTCTTTTATAAGAGCACTAATCCAATTTTTGAAGGCTATGTCCCTGACCTAATAACCTTTCAAAGGCCCCACCTCCTAATATCTTGCATTTTTCTTATTATAAATCCCTTATTGCAGAGAGAGAGAGAGAGAAAGAGAGAGAGAGAGAGAGAGAGAGAAAGAGAGAGAGAGTAAGGGAGAGAGAGAGAGAGAGAGAGTAAAGGAAGCTCTCAGACAACAAGTGCATTTTGAGGACAGTAAAGTGAAAACTGTGCTCCCAATTCAGGGGTCTTTAGCATATCTTTTGAAATCCACCTTAAGTTCTCCTTCCCTCTTTCCTGAGAAAAGCTTACCCACTGAGATCCTTCCTGATTCTTTCAGCTACACAGTTTTTTTAGTCAATATATTACATGTAAAGATGCTTAAATCATGGATCCATTTCATATTCAGCATTTCCCCCCAGCTTTGATCCCCTTATTTCTAGAGACCATGGCACCCACTTCTCAGTCTGACTGTGTTTGTAATCAAGAGCTGGGTAGGAGGATAGAGACGAGCTGAAATGGTCCTTTCAGATTCCTTCTACTTGGGGGTATTGAGTTCCTCTGTAGCTGGTTAATTAATCTTAAGTTGTCAAGCTGCCCCAGAAGTTGGATAAGAAAAAGGAATACAGCCTCAAATGCAAATTGAACGTCAGAAAATCTTAGTTTGAGGCTTGACTCCACCACTAACTAGCATGACATTTGGCAAGACAGTTACCTGCTCTGGTCCTCGGTTTCTCCATTTGAAAAAGAATGGGCTTAGATGAAATCTCTAAGGCACATTCCTGCTCTGGCATTCTGAGAGAATCTAAAATTTTTCTCCCACGTGCCCTCCCATTATAGAAAATGCAAAGGAGTGCATAGCCACACACCAGGGATGAGGAGAAGAATTATTCAACAAATAGTGTTGTGCGTTAATTATTTTTTTAAATCATCTGAGATTTCAATCTTATACCAAGTGCCAATGTTAATTCCAGATAGATAAAGGAGTTGAATGGAAAAATTCAGAAAACTTCCAAATAAGAAGAAAATATAAAATAAGATATATTATACCTTTTGATAAGAGTATTTGGAAGTTTATAAATAAAGGAAATGAACACATTGAAAAAAACTGTTTATAGATTTTTAAACATAAAACTGAAAAACTGTGTACTTAGATACATTAATCCTTTTAGCATGTAAAAAACAAAGTAGGAGAAATATTTGTTAGGCAAGTGGTGAATAGCTAAATACAATCCTATGTCATCCTATCTCAAACCTTGACTAAAGAGAAGTCATGAATTCTTAACACAGGCAGCCAGGGAATAATTGCTTAAACCCCATGTACATGGGAAAAATTGATTGCTCCAAAGTCAAATTAGAAGATTTATTCTGAAGGCCCAAGAGACTAATCAGTAACTTCTCTCCAATAAATAAACAATGAGTTTATGAAAGAAAATGAAGTAAGTAAGGCTAAATCTTTCTAAAGAGGGGTCAAGAAATCCTTTTGAGAGGAATGCACACTCACACCTGCCAAAGGTCAACCACAGAATGTTCCAATAGACTTGGATAAGCAACAGAAGTCAATATCAGGCTTTTGACATCTCTCAGCTGGGAGCACTCTAATTAATTAACTAGTCAAAATGGGTTAATTTAGGATATAGAATTTCTGACTAGTCAATGAACTGCCTCCAAAAACAACTTTTTGTGGAAATCCCCTGTGAAAAAAAAAAATCTTCTCCTGTGCTTGCCTTATGTGACACTATTCAGGGCTTCCCTGATTCCGTGTATCTGGGTTACACTTCTTTGTTTCCAAAATAAATGCTATTTCTTTTCACCTCCATGTCAGTCTTTTTTTTTTTTTTTTTAAGTTAACATAGCTAATGTCAGAAGTGAAACTCAAAATGATCTTTTGTTGGAGTAGATCGGCATTTTTCTGGAACAGAGCCCCTTGTGCTCTCCGTTTTCTTGAATTGCAGGCACCCTCTCTCATAAATCTTCTCAGGCTCCTACCTCCCTCCCTTTGGTTGAGGTCAGCACCTTTCTTTGGGAATTTGAGGATGGTTGTTCCATTTGTGCAAGCAAAATGTGAGTTTTCCTGTTGGTGAGTATTATTATCTTAAGTGTGATATTCTTTAATTCTAAATCTCATAATGATTTTCCTTCTTCTGGGACTCTAGCTGGTAATATGTCCAAAAATTAAGGGCCCTCCTCTTGTATTTATTTGGAACAGTGGACATTATATACAAAAGATACGTTAGAACTGCAGTGGCCAAATTGAGGTTCATTTGATATGTCAAAACTAGGTTTTCTCCAAACTAAATTAGAAGACTATGGTTCTAAAACAAAACAACCTGAATGTGGTGCATATTTTAATGGGCATTTAGAGGCATCTAAATGCATTCAGGACTCTAAAACTGTCTGTCTCCAAAACAGTCTCTAAACTCACTAATAAAAAATGGAAAGAGAAGGAAATTGTCCTTGAGGCTCAAGTTTCTTCCGCCAAATCTCATTCCCCCACTCTTTCTGTTCTCCTATTTTTATATCATACACTTCCTGAACTTCCCTTTTACTATTATGATCCCAAAGTTTCCCTTGATTCCTAAATTTATTCTTTCAAACTCTGCCCAAATAATGAGGGCACTCTCTTAAACATTTCATATGTATTCCGAACAAAAGCCAAATTTAGGGCTATGGCTAAAGATTTCCTCAAAGTTACTAAGGACTGTCATAAATTTACTGAAGAATTTTAAATTCTTATCTAAACTGATGAACCTGATTTCTCTACTATTTGCCGATTAACATTCATTGGAGAAGGTCAAGCACATATTGGATGGCTAAAGCAGGCTGAAACCATCCTCCTATGGGTCTCCAATTCAGTATATTCTCCAATAGGGGGAAAAAGTCCAAGAAAGAGCCAAAACTTTTTAGTGAGTTATTCCTTCAGCATTCCCTTAACCAAATCTTGTAACAAGATTCAGGCTTGCACTCAAAATGAAGGTGAGGCTGTACGTGATTACTCCCACAGATTTGAAATCGTTTTCAAGGAAAACTCTGGACTTGACTCAGATACCAAATCTACTAAAGTGGGTTTTAATTCTGTATTCATAAATGGCTTAGATAAAGCTCTTGTAATTCTAGTTAAAGGGCCTCAATTTATTTCGGAAATAATGTTCACCTCTGATTTAGTTAACCTGGTGAACCAATTAGCCCAACCAATTTCTAAGACAAATAAAGTAAGGAAAAAGAAAACAATGAATCTACAATAATTTTCAACCCCCATAATAAAACATGGCAGTCTAACATTAGGAATCCAAATCTCAAAGCGGTCTTCCACCAAAGCAAAAAGACCTGGACATTGATGAAAATACTGTGTACAATTAAAACATGCCAAAGGATACCTTAATAAACTGCCCTTCATGTCCCTTACGGGTTGAGAGTGTTCTGAGAAAACATATGAGATCTTTCAGATCTTGCCTCTTAATCACTTGAGTGAAACTTCCCTAATGATTGGAGAGGATGGTTTCACTGTCCTTGTTGACACTGAAGCAACCCTTTCTGTGGTTAGCCCCACCAGCCTCAAGCAGCCATTAATTGGAGTACTGAAAGAATGCAAATTGTGGGAGTTTCTAATACATCTTTAACAATTTACAAATATTTACTCTTGATTTTTCAAATAGGTCCTCTCCAGGATAGTCATTATTTTTTAACAGTTCCCTTGGTCACAGTTCACTTACTTAGAAAAGATTTCTTAGAAAAATATCATGCTGTCATATTCTTTCTCAAAAGGGGGAGATAATTCTTGAAATTGACTCAACCCCTGCTTGAACTGACAAGAGTGAAAATTATTCAACATCCTTGCACATTTTTGCCTTTAGCCTTAATAACAAAAATGCTGAGAGTGTTAACTCTTTTAAAAGAGGTTCCTTAGCAACGTTGGGCTAAATCCACAGCAGACATGGGACATATCCACTTGGCTCCCCATATAGAGATTCAAATTGACCCAAACTAGCCTGTTCCTAATATCAGACAAAATTCCATAAGCCCTTAAACTCTTGCAGGAATTAAACAAATAATAGAAGAATATAAAGAAAAAAAAATCGTGCCTTGCACTAGCCCCTGCAATACTCCTATCCTTCCTGTGAAGAAACCTCATGAATGAAGATGGAAATTTATGCAGGAACCAAGAGTCATTAATTTGTTATTCCTTGACACCCTGCCTTTTCAAATTCCTATACCCTTCTGACTTCCATTCCCACAGAAAGTAAATTTTTTATAGTGATAGACCTTTGTAGTGCATTTTTATAGCATTACTGTGGACCCTGATAGTTAATTTTTATTTGCCTTCACATGTGAAGGACAATATATCTGGATAGTAATGCCTCAAAAGCATACTGAAAGACCCTCTTACTTTTCACAAATACTACAGGGAGATTTAACAGTCATACCCCAAGGATCGACTCTCTTGCAGTATGTTCATGATCTTCTTTGTTCCTCTTCTATACAGGCTTGTGAACACGATAATGTTCATCTTCTTAAACTTGCAGCAGACAAAAGCCATAATGTTTCCAGAGAAAAACTCCAATTTACTCAAGTTCATGTCAACTATTTAGGACACTTGACATCAAACCAGTGACTTCTCTTAGATTCTTATGGCATTTTAAACTTTCTTCAACCTCAGATTGAGAAAATAATGAGGGTTTAGGGGCCTGGCAATGTACTGTCAAAACTGGATATCTGATTTTTCTTTGATAACTCAACCCTTAAATGCTCTTCTGAAATTTAACAAACCAGCATCCCTGGACTGGGAAGATAATGTCTGTATAGGCTTCTATCAATAAAAGGACTTCTAAGTCTTCCTGCCTTATGGCGTGCCAATTATGAGCTCCCCTTCCTTTCTTCCTTCCTTCCTTCCTTCCTTCCTTCCTCCCTCCCTCCCTCCCTCCCTCCTTTCTTTCTTTTCTTTCTTTCTTTCTTTCTTTCTTTCTTTCTTTCTTTCTTTCTTTCTTTCTTTCTTTCTTTCTTTCTTTCTTTCTTTCTTTCTCTTTCTTTCTCTCTCTCTTTCTCTCTCTTTCTTTCCTTCCTTCCTTCCTTCCTTCCTTCCTTCCTTCCTTTTCTTTCTTCATGAAAGAGAAGGAAATGCATTGGGG
Organism: Macaca fascicularis; assembly: GCF_037993035.2. Taxonomy (NCBI): domain Eukaryota; kingdom Metazoa; phylum Chordata; class Mammalia; order Primates; family Cercopithecidae; genus Macaca; species Macaca fascicularis. The sequence goes on from NC_088395.1 coordinate 112,613,157, forward strand.
ATCCTTATCCAAAAAAAATGTAGATCAACACAGGACCCTTGGCTATTATTGCAAGCAATTACATTCCATAGCTAAGGGATTCCTTCCCTGCATGAGAGTTATAACAGCCTCCATGGCTGTTATATCATCTGATCATATCGACCTCGCTCCCTCTTGCCAAACACTAAAAATGTCTGATGCCTGTTTTTTCCCCCTGAGAGAACATTCAGGGAAATAAATAAATAATTTTCCCCTTAAATCCTGTGCTCTATTTATAAACCGTAATGTCTTAATCTCCCAGACCCATAGGTTCCACATCTATAAAAGAAGAAACAGAAAAAAGAGGAAAAGAGGATAATTAAAAGTTGAATTAATTAAAAATTCACTGATAACCAAAATCTTATTAGGACTAATTTTATTTTCTTTGGCTATCATATGAAATACAAAACTTGAAAACTGAATGCGTACTTAGGTATCAAGCATTAATTATGATCCTACTTGAAATTCTTAACTTTTTACAACTTTTGTAGGTAGTTGCATTCTCAAAGGCATTGTCTCCTAGTTAGTATAAAAGACCATATTTCTGTGGCCATCCAATGAGGCAGGCCTAATGTCAAATGTATGTTCCAACAGCTTTAGCCAAATTGTTCTAGTAACTGTGTTATAAGCAAATACCAGTCTCAACTACCAGGTTTCATAAATTTCCCACCTGTAGAAGACAGTTCAAAGGACTTGTAACTGCAAAAGAGTGTCTTTTAGAACATGCTGCATTCTGTATTATCTAATATAAACATACATTATTAACATAAAACTGGTTTATGAGACTAAATTTTTTTTTTTTTTTTTTTTTTTTTTTTTTTTTTTTTTGAGACAGAGTCTCGCTTAGTCGCCCAGGCTGGAGTGCAATGAATGGCGCGATCTCGGCTCACTGCAAGCTCCGCCTCCCGGGTTCACGCCATTCTCCTGCCTCAGCCTCCCGAGTAGCTGGGACTACAGGCGCCCGCCGCCTCGCCCGGCTAATTATTGCATTTTTAGTAAATGGTCGGGTAGAGTGGCTCATGCCTGTAATCCCAGCACTTTGGGAGGCTGAGTCAGGTGGATCACGAGGTCAGCAGTTTAAGTCCAGCCTGTCCAAAATGGCAAAACCCCGTCTCTACTAAAAATACAAAAATTGGCAGGGTGTGCTGGTGGGCGCCTGTAATCCCAGCTACTCGAGAGGCTAAGGCAGAGAATTACTTGAACTCAGGAGGCAGAGGTTGCAGTGAGCCAAAATCGATTGCACCACTGCTCTCCAGCCTGGGCAACAAGAACGAAACTCCGTCTCAAAAACAAAAACAAGCATTGTGACTTATTCACCAATTTTTTCCTGAGATGGTTCATGCCAGTAGCAACAGAGGCAGGGCACGGTGGCTCACACCTGTAATCCCAGCAGTTTGGGAAGCTGAGACAGGTGGATTACTTGAGGTCAGGAGTTCCAGACCAGCCTGGGCAACATGTCTCTACTGAAAGTACAAAAACTAGCTGGGCATGGTGACGCATACCTGTAATCCCAGCTATATGGGAGATTGAGGCAGGAGAATTGCTTGGAGACAGAGGTTGCAGTCAGCCATGATTGCGCCACTGCACTCCAGCCTGGGCGACAGAGTGAGACTCCATTTCAAAAAAAAAAGTAGCGACAGAGCAATGAAACAAATGTATAGCTCAGATGTCACCAGTGGTAAAAGAAGAGAGAAAATCTGGATGTTTCAATGTAATTAAAGGCACTTAGTACAGAAGATATAAAGTTGAAAAAGACCCAGTCAGTGCAGAGATTTGAAGAAGTGTTAAAATCACGAACTGGAAAGTGTTTTATGGACACTGCCAAATTAACATCAAACCTCCAAAGAATGAATACTGAGAGCAGGACACTTCTTAAAGGCAATCCTTACAGACTTTAAAAGGGCAGCCTTCCCAGGATGATCTGAGTAAACTAAGACTTTCTGTTACATTCATCCACACTAAGCCAAGACCTCAGATGTAAATAATTTTTCAAATTATGGAGAAAGCAGCTTTTCATATTTATAGTGAAAAGGAAAATGTTTTGTAAATCTGAAAAAATATTTTAGAAAAAAAGCATAGCAAATGAATTAGGAAATATCACATTTCAGAAAAATAATACCAATACATTTCTATTATAATTCCAACCAAATTTAGATGATTTTAATTTCACCTACTGACCCACCCCAAGAAGGGAGAATGTTGTCATAAAACATTGATTTAAACATTAAAGAGAATGTAGAAAATGCAATTGGTCAGAAACAGAGAGTCAATGGCCTTGAGTGGATAGGATGTCAGCCTATCTCTACCTCCACCTCCTGCACCCTTGAGCAAAAACATTGCCAAGGACTGAAAAGCAGTTGCCACAGTCTCTGGAAATAAGAATCTCAAGGTCCAGTTGGAGAAAAGACTGAAAGTGAAATGGATTCATAACTTAAGCATCTTTATATGGAATCTATCGACTACAAAAACTATGTAGCTGAAAGAATATGGAGAGTTCACAGTGAGTGGGCTTTTCTCAGGAAGGGAAGAAGGACTTAATGTGGACTTCAAAAGATAGATCACAGACCCCTACATGGGGAGCAGTGTTTTCACTTTGTCCCCCTCAAAGTATGCTTATGGTCTGAGAGTGTCATTGACTTTCTGCTATGGATTGAATGATTGTGTTTCCTCTAAGATTCATGTTGAAACTTAATTTGCAATGCAACAGTATTAACAAGTGGTCTCTCTTGGAGGTGATTAGACCACTATGGCTCTACCTTCGTATATGGATTAGTATATTATTAAAGGCTGGAAGGATGGTGAGTTTGCCCTTTCCATTTCTTCTGCCAGGTGTGGACACAGTGTTCATTTTCTGTAGAGGATGCAGCAAGGAGGCACTATCCTGGAAGTGTAGCAGAGCAAGCCACAGACAAGAACTCCTCAGATACCGAGTTGTGGAAGGAAAGGGCTTTATTCAGATGGGAGCATTGGCAGACCCATGTGTCCAAAAACCAAGCTCCCCAAGTGAGCAATTCCTGTCCGATTTAAGGGCTTACAACTCTAAGGGGGTCCACATGAGAGGGTTATGATTGATTGAGCAAGCACTGGGTACCTGACAGGGGGCTGCATGTGCCGGTAATCAGAATGGAACAGAACAGGACAGGGATTTTCAATGCTTTTCCATATAATGTCTGAAATCTATAGATAACACAAGCAGTTAGGTCAGGGGTTGATTTTTAACTACCAGGCCTAGGGTGCCGTGCTGGGCTATCTGACTGTGGATTCCATTTCTGCTTTTAGTTTTTACTTCTTCTTTCCTTGGAGGCAGAAATTGGGCATAAGACCATATGAGGGGTGGTCTCCTTCCTTAGAAGCAGAGATCCCTCACCAGAATCCAAACCCGTGGTGCCTTTATTGTCTTTTTTTTTTAAAATTATACTTTATGTTCTAACGTACATGTGCACAAAGTGTAGGTTTAATACATATGTATACATGTGCCACATTGGTGTGCTGCACCTACTAACTCGTCATTTACATTAGGTATATCTCCTAATGCTATCTCTCCCCCTTACCTCCCCCAACAACAGGCCCCAGTGTGTGATGTTCCCCTTCCTTTGTCCAAGTGATCTCATTGTTCAATTCCCACCTATGAGTGAGAACATGAGGTGTTTGGTTTTCTGTTCTTGTGATAGATTCCTGAGAATGATGGTTTCCAGCTACATCCATGTCCCTAAAAAGGACACGAACTCATCCTTTTTTATGGCTGCATAGTATTCCATGGTGTATATGTGCCACATTTCTTAATTCAGTCTGTCATTGATGGACATTTGGGTTGGTTCCAAGTCTTTGCTATTGTCAATAGTGCCACAATAAACATACGTGTGCATGTGTCTTCATAGCAGCATGATTTATAATTCTTTCGGTATATACCCAGTAATGGGATGGCTGGGTCAAATGGCATTTCTAGTTCTAAATCTTTGAGGAATCACCACACTATCTTCCACAATGGGTGAACTAGTTTACAGTCCCACCAACAGTGTAAAAGTGTTCCTATTTCTCCACATCCTCTCCAGCACTTGTTGTTTCCTGACTTTTTAATGATTGCCATTCTAACTGGTGTGAGATGGTATCTCATTGTGGTTCTGATTTGCATTTCTCTGATGGCTAGAGATGATGAGCATTTTTTCATGTGTCTGTTGGCTGCATAAATGTCTTCTTTTGAGAAGGGTCTGTTCATATCCTTTGCCCACTTTTTGATGGGGTTGTTTTTTTCTTGTAAATTTGTTTGAGTTCTTTGTAGGTTCTGGATATTAGTCCTTTGTCTAATGAGTAGATTGCAAAAATATTCTTCCATTCTGTAGGTTGCCTGTTCACTCTGATGGTAGTTCCTTTTGCTGTGCAGAAGCTCTTTAGTTTAATTAGATCCCATTTGTCAATTTTGGCTATTGTTGCCATTGCTTTTGGTGTTTTAGACATGAAGTCCTTGCCCATGACTATGCCCTGAATGGCATTGCCTAGGTTTTCTTCTAGGGTTTTTATGGTTTTAGGTCTAATATTTAAGTCTCTAATCCATCTTGAATTAATTTTTGTATAAGGAGTAAGGAAAGGATCCAGTTTCAGCTTTCTACTTATGGCTAGCCAATTTTCCCAGCACCATTTATTAAATAGGGAATCCTTTCCCCATTTCTTGTTTTTCTGAGGTTTGTCAAAGATCAGATGGCTGTAGATGTGTGGTATTATTTCTGAGGACTCTGTTCTGTTCCATTGGTCTATATCTCTGTTTTGGTACCAGTACCATGCTGTTTTGGTTACTGTAGCCTTGTAGTATAGTTTGAAGTCAGGTAGCGTGATGCCTCCAGCTTTGTTCTTTTGACTTAGGATTGTCTTGGCAATGTGGGCTCTTTTTTGGTTCCATATGAACTTTAAAGCAGTTTTTTCCAATTCTTTGAAGAAAGTCTTTGGTAGCTTAATGGGGATGGCATTGAATCTATAAATTACCTTGGGCAGTATGGCCATTTTCACAATATTGATTCTTCCTATCCATGAGCATGGAATGTTCTTCCATTTGTTTGTGTCCTCTTTAATTTCATTGAGCAGTGGTTTGTAGTTCTTCTTGAAGAGGTCCTTCACATCCCTTGTAAGTTGGATTCCTAGGTATTTTATTCTCTTTGAGGCAATTGTGAACGGGAGTTCATTCATGATTTGGTTCTCTGTTTGTCTGTTATTGGTGTATAAGAATGCTTGTGATTTTCACACATTGATTTTGTATCCTGAGACTTTGCTGAAGATACTTATCAGTTTGAGGAGATTTTGGTCTGAGATGATGGGGTTTTCTAAATAGACAGTCATGTCTTCTGCAAACAGGGACAATTTGACTTCTTCTTTTCCTAACTGAATACCCTTTATTTATTTTCTTGCCTGATTGCCCTGGCCAGAACTTCCAACACTATGTTGAATAAGAGTGGTGATAAAGGGCATCCCTGTCTTGTGCCAGTTTTTAAGGGGAATGCTTCCAGTTTTTGCCCATTCAGTATGATATTGGCTGTGGGTTTGCCATAAATAGTTCTTATTACTTTGAGATACGTTCCATCAATGCCGAATTTATTGAGAGTTTTTCACATGAAGGCTGTTGAATTTTGTCCAAGGCCTTTTCTGCATCTATTGAGATAATCATGTGGTTTTTGTCTTTGGTTCTGTTTATATGATGGATTACGTTTATTGATTTGTGTATGGTGAACCAGCTTTGCATCCCAGATAGGAAGCCCACTTAATCATGATGAATAAGCTTTTTGATGTGCTGCTGGATTTGGTTTGCCAGTATTTTATTGAGGATTTTTGCATTGATGTTCATCCGGGATATTGGTCTAAAATTCTCTTCTTTAGTTGTATCTCTGCCAGGCTTTGGTATCAGGATGATGTTGGCCTCATAAAATGAGTTAGGGAGGAGTCCCTCTTTTTATATTGTTTGGAATAGTTTCAGAAGGAATGGTACCAGCTCCTCCTTGTACCTCTGGTAGAATTCAGCTGTGAATCCGTCTGGTCCTGGACCCTTTTTGGTTGGTAGGCTATTAATTATTGCCTCAATTTAGGAGTCTGCTATTGGTCTATTCAGGGATTCAACTTCTTCCTGGTTTAGTCTTGGGAGAGTGTATGGGCCCAGGAATTTATCCATTTCTTCTAGGTTTTCTAGTTTATTTGTGTAGAGGTGTTTATAGTATTCTCTGATGGTAGTTTGTATTTCTGTGGGATTGGTGGTGATTTCCCCTTTATCATTTTTTATTGCGTCTATTTGATTCTTCTCTCTTTTCTTCTTTATTAGTCTTGCTAGTGGTCTATCAATTTTGTTGATCTTTTCAAAAAACCAGCTCCTGGATACATTGATTTTTTGGAGGGTTTTTTGTGTCTCTATCTCCTTCAGTTCTGCTCTGATCTTAGTTATTTCTTGCCTTCTGCTAGCTTTTGAATGTGTTTGCTCTTGCTTCTCTGGTTCTTTTAATTGTGATGTTAGGGTGTCAATTTTACATGTTTCCTGTTTTCTGTTGTGGGCATTTAGTGCTATAAATTTCCCTCTACACACTGCTTTAAATGTGTCCCAGAGATTCTGGTATGTTGTATCTTTGTTCTCATGGGTTTCAAATAAAATCTTTATTTCTGCCTTCATTTCGTTATGTACCTAGTAGTCATTTGGGAGCAGGTTGTTCAGTCTCCATGTAATTGAGCGGTTTTGATTGACTTTCTTAATCCTGAGTTCTAGTTTGATTGCACTGTGGTCTGCGAGACAGTTTGTTATAATTTCTGGTCTTTTACATTTGCTGAGGAGTGCTTTACTTCCAACTATGTGGTCAATTTTATAAAAAGTGTGATGTGGTGCTGAGAAGAATGTATATTCTTTTGATTTGTGGTGGAGAGTTCTGTAGATGTCTATTAGGTCTGCTTGGTGCACAATTGAGTTCAATTCCTGGATATCCTTGTTAACTTTCTGTCTCGTTGATCTGTCTAATGTTGACAGTGGGGTGTTAAACTCTCCCATTATTATTGTATGGGAGTCTAAGTCTCTTTGTAAGTCTCTAAGGACTTGCTTTATGAATCTGGGTGCTCCTGTATTGGGTGCATATATATTTAGGATAGTTAGCTCTTCTTGTTGAATTGATCACTTAACCATTATGCAATGGCCTTCTTTTTCTCTTTTGATCTTTGTTGGTTTATCGTCTGTTTTATCAGAGACTAGAATTGCAAGCCCTGCCTTTTTTTGTTCTCCATTTGCTCGTTAGATCATCCTCCATCCCTTTATTTTGAGCCTATGTGTGTCTCTGCATGTGAGATGGGTCTCCAAACTGATGAGTCTTGACTCTTTATCCAGTTTGCCAGTCTGTGTCTTTTAATTGGACCATTTAGCCCAGTTACATTTAAGGTTAATATTGTTATGTGTGAACTTGATCTGTTATTATGATGTTAGCTAGTTATTTTGCTCGTTAGTTGATGCAGTTTCTTCCTAGCATCGATGGTCTTTACATTTTGGTATTTTTTTGCAATGGCTGGTACTGGTTGTTCCTTTCCATGTTTAGTGCTTCCTTCAGGATCTCTTGTAGGGCAGGCCTGGTGGTTACAAAATCTCTAAGCATTTTCTTGTTTGTAAAGGATTTTATTATTTCTCCTTCACTTATGAAACTTAGTTTGGCTGGATATGAAATTCTGGGTTGAAAATTCTTTTCTTTAAGAATGTTGTATATTGACCCCCACTCTCTTCCGGCTTTTAGAGTTTCTGCCAAGAGATCTGCTGTTAGTCTGATGGGCTTCCCTTTGTGGATATCCTGAGCTTTCTCTCTGGCTGCCCTTAACATTTTTCCTTCATTTCAACTTTGGTGAATCTGACAATTATGTGTCTTGGAGTTGCTCTTCTCGAGGAGTATCTTTGTGGTATTCTCTGTATTTCCTGAATTTGAATGCTGGCCTGCCCTACTAGGTTGGGGAAGTTCTCCTGGATGATATCCTGCAGAGTGTGTTCCAGCTTGGTTCCATCCTCCCTGTCACTTTCAGGTACACCCATCAGAGGTAGATTTGGTCTTTTCACATAATCCCATATTTCTTGGAGGCTTTGTTCATTTCTTTTTACTGTCTTTTCTCTACACTTCTCTTCTCACTTCATTTCATTCATTTGATCTTCAATCGCTGATACTCTTTCTTCCAGTTGATCAAGTCAGTTACTGAAGCTTGTGCATTTGTCTCGTAGTTCTCATGTCATGGTTTTCATCTCTATCAGGTCATTTATGGACTTCTCTGCATTGGTTATCCTAGTTATCCATTCGTCAAATCTTTTTTCAAGGTTTTTAGTTTCATTGTGCTGGGTTCATAGTTCCTCCTTTAGCTCTGAGAGGTTTGATCGACTGAAGCCTTCTTCTCTCAACTCGTCCATGTTATTCTCCATCCAGTTTTGTTCCATTGCTGGTGAGGAGCTGCATTCCTTTGGAGGGTGAGGGGCACTCTGATTTTTTTTGAATTTTGAGCTTTTCTGCACTGCTTTTTCCCCATCTTTGTGGTTTTATCTACCTTTGGTCTTTGATGATGTTGACGTACAGATGGGGTTTTACTGTGGATGTCCTTTCTATTTGTTAGTTTTCCTTCTAACAGTCAGGACCCTCAGCTGCAGGTCTGTTGGAGTTTGCTTGAGGTTCACTCCAGTTAGGCTACTCACAGTTAGACTCTCCCAGTTAGGCTACTTGGGGGTCAGGGACCGACTTGAGCAGGCAGACTGTCCATTCTCAGATCTCAACCCCCATGCTGGGAGAATCACTACTCTCTTCAAAGCTGTCAGACAGGGACATTTACATCTGCAGAGGTTTCTGCTGCTTTTTCTTTAGCTATGCCCTGTCCCCAGAGGTGGAGTCTACAGAGGCAGGTAGGCCTCCTTGAGCTGAGGTGCGCTCCACCCAGTTCGAGCTTCCTGACTGCTTTGTTTACCTACTTAAGCCTCAGCAATGGCAGGTGCCCCTCCCCCAGCCTCGCTGCCACCTTGCAGTTAGATATCAGACTGCTGTGCTAGCAATGAGGGAGGCTCTGTGGGCATGGGACCCTCTGAACCAGGTGCGGGATATAATCTCCTGGCATGCCATTTGCTAAGACCCTTGGTAAAGCACAGTATTAGGGTGGGAGTGACCCAATTTTCCAGGTGTTGTGTGTCAAGATTTCCCTTGGCTAGGAAAAGGAATTCCCTTATCCCTTGTTCTTCCCGTGTGAAGTGATGCCTCACCCCGCTTCAGCTCTCACTCATTGGGCTGCACCCACTGTCCTGCACTGACCGTCCAACATGCCCCAGTGATATGAACCCAGTACCTCAGTTGGAAATGCAGAAATCACCCATCTTCTGTGTCACTCACACTGGGAGCTGGAGGCTGGAGCTGTTCCTATTCGGCCGTCTTGGTGCCCCCCTCCTGTGGTGCCTTGATCTTGAGTTTCCCCATCTACAGAATTGTAAGAAAAAAAAAATTATTGTTTACAAATTATCCACTCTGTGGAATCTTGTTATAGTAGCACAAACAGACTTAGACATCTTCTCTCTGCATGAAAAGACTTATAATAGAGATTTGACCTTACTTGACTGTGGGAATGGTTAAAACAATCCAGATTCAGCTGCTTGTTTAGAATCTAGTGCTGACCCTCAATTCATAAGACATGGGGTCAGAAAGGAAAAATGAATATTAACTAGGAAAATGTAAGGAAAAACGGAACATGCAAATAAGATGGAATCTATATCTTTTTCTCACTGGAACACATATCAGATGTTCTCCATCTTCAAGCCAACAAATTACTGGTATTCATGACCTGCAAGAGAAATGGAACTCTTGCCACAAAGTCCTCCTGAACCTGGACCAGAAATTACTGAAGTTTGAGGAATAGGATCCTGGTAGCTACAGCTATTGTCTTTGCCAGTGAGGTGAACCAGCAGATGCACAAAAACGTTTGTGATCCACAAGAGGTTCCTTGACCTATGCCATCTGTATTAGTCCATTTTCATGCTGCCAATAAAGACATACCTGAGACTGGGCAATTTACAAAAGAAAAATGTTTATTGGACTTACAATTCCATGTGGCTGGGAGGCTTCACAATCATGGCAGAAGGTAAGGAACAGCAAGTCATGTCTTACATGGATGGCAGCAGGCAAAGAGAGAACTCATGCAGGGGAGCCCCTCTTAATGAAACTATCAGATCTCATGAGACATATTCACTATCATGAGAACAGCATGGGAAAGACATCAACCCATGACTCAATTATCTCCCACCTGGTCCCTCCCACAACATATGGGAATTCAAGATGAGATTTGGGTTGAGACATAGCCAAACCATACCACACTGCCCCTGGACCCTCCCATATCTCATGTCCTCACATTTCAAAACCAATCATGCCTTCCCAACAGTCCTCCAAAATCTTAACTCATTTCAGCATTAACTCAAAATGCACAGTCCAACATCTCATCTGAGACAAGGCAAGTCCCTTCTGTCTATGAACCTGTGAAATCAAAAGCAAGTTAGTTAATTCCTAGATACAATGGGGTTATAGGCATTGGATAAATACAGCCATTCCAAATGTGAGACATTGGACAAAATAAAGAGGCTACAGGCCTCATGGAAGTCTGAGATCCAGTAGGACAGTCAAATCTTAAAGCCCCAAAATGATCTCCTTTGACTCCATGTCTCACATCCAGGTCATGCTGATGCAAGAGATGGGTTCCCATGGTCTTGGGCAGCTCCACCCCTGTGGCTTTGCAGGGTACAGCCTCCCTCCTGGCTGCTTTCACAGGCTGGCATTGAGTGTCTGCAGCTTTTCCAGGCACACGGTGCAGGCTGTCGGTGGATCTACTATTCTGGGGTCTGGAGGACGGTGGCCCACTTCTCATAGCTTCACTAGGTGGTCCCCTGGTAGGGACTTTGTGTGAGGACTCTGACCCCACATTTCCCTTCCACACCACCCTAACAGAGGTTCTCCATGAGGGCCTCGCCCCTGCAGCAAACGTTTCCCTGGGCATCCAGGCATTTCCATACATCTTCTGAAATCTAGGTGGAGGTTCCCAAACCTCAATTCTTGACTTTGGTGCACCTTCAGGCTCAACACCACATGGAAGCTGCCAAGACCTGGGGCTTCCACCCTTTGAAGCAACAGCCCAAGCTATACCTTGGCCTCCTTCAGTTATGGCTGGAGTGGCTGGGACACAGGGCACCAAGTCCCTAGACTGCACATAGCATGGGGACCCTGGGCCCGACACATGAAACCATTTTCTCCTAGGCCTCTGGGGGCCAGTGATGGGAGGGGCTGCCATGAAGATCTCTGACAAGCCCTGGAGATATTTTCCCCATGGTCTTGGTTATTAACATTCGGTTCCTTGTTACTTATGCAAATTTCTGCAGCTGGCTTCAATTTATCCTCAGAAAAATGGGGTTTTCTTTTCTGTCACATTGTCAGGCTGCAAATTTTCTGAACTTTTATGGTCTGCTTCCCTTGTAAAACTGAGTGCCTTTAATAGGATACAAGTCACCTCTTGAATGCTTTGCTGCTTAGAAATTTCTTCCACCAGATACTCTAAATCATCTCTCTCAAGGTCAAAGTTCCACAGATCTCTAGGGCAGGGACAAAAAACCACCAGTCTCTTTGCTAAAACATAAGAAGAGTCACCTTTGCTCCAGTTCCCAACATGTTCCTCATCTCCATCTAAGACCACCTCAGCCTGGACCTTATTGTCCACATCACCATCAGGTTTTTGATCAAAGACATTCAACAAGTCTCTAGGAAGTTCCAAACTTTCCCACATTTTCCTGTCTTTTTCTGAGCCCTCCAAACTGTTCCAACTTCTGACTGGTACCCAGTTCCAAAGTCATTTCCACATTTTCACATATCTTTTCAGCAATGCTCCACTCTACTGGTACCAATTTACTGTATTAGTTTGTTTTCTTGCTGCTGATAAAGACACACCTGAAACTGGGCAATTTACAAGATAAAAAGGTTTATTGGACTTATAATTCCACATGGCTGGAGAAGCTTCATAATCATGGTGGAAGGCAAAGAGCAGCAAGTCACATCTTACATGGATGGCAGCAGGCAAAAAAAAAAAAATAGTTTGTGTAGGAAAATGCCCCCTTATAGTAACCATCAGATCTCGTGAGACTTACTATCACAAGAACAGCATGGGAAAGACCTGCCCCCATGATTCAATTACCTCCCACCAGTCCCTCCCAAAACACGTGGGAATTAAAGATGAGATATGGGCGGGGACACAGCCAAACCATATCACCATCCTTTGAATAATAAAACATGGTTACTGTTTCACTTCTGCTTTCCAAATAGTAGGACATTTCTATCATGGACCACCTTAACCAGAAATATACAAAGAACGATTTCTGGAAAATGTAGTTAGGCTTAGACAAGTTGACACATATATTACAAAGCACTCACATTCCAGCCCTTGTCAACTTGGCACCCACATATACATCTTGATTGCATATTTCACTTCTAACTAAAGAACAGAGCAAAGCCATAGTTCTGTCTCTCATGATGCAACTATCCTATGTACAACTGAATACATGTTAAACCTCTCTACAAGAGAGGATAAAAAGTAGTCCCTGCTAAGGTCTGAAAGCTTGTGTCTTCCTGAAAATGTTATGTTAAAATGTAGCACCCCAGATGATAGTATTAGGAGATAGGACCTTTGGGATGTGATTGGGCCATGGGTGCAGAGGCTTCATGAATGACATTAATACCCTTATAAAAGAAGCCCAAGAGAGAGCCCTCATCCTTTTCACCATATGAGGACACAGAAAAAAAAGTGCCTTATATGAACCAGAAAGAATTTCCTCACCAGACACTGAACTTTTTGACACTTTGATCTTTGGCCTTCTCAGCTTCCAGATCAGTAAAAAAATAAACTTCTGTTGCTTCTTAGCCACCAATTTTATGGTACTTTGTTGAGGTAGCCCGTTTTGGTAGTCCCTTCATCCATCTTTGGCTGATGTTCCTTATTCCTCTGAGCCCACTTTGACATCTTATAACTTGAATACTGTCATACAAAATGAACTACAATGAATAAATCTTATATAAATAGGAAGGAATATGGGACTAGGAGAGTGGAATAAAAATGGTTAATATAAAAATGGAAACAATGACATCAAAATAAGAAGGAAACACTCACACCTATTGAAGTCCTGAGTTTTGCAACTGACCAGGTAGCCATAACGTGCTTTTATCTCCCTTCTTTCATTAACCCATTGCATATTCCCTTTACCCTCAGTAAACACTTTACTTGGTTAAGGTTCTTTGCCTGATGAGGTGACCCAAATCTTCATTTCTGGATGGAATGAGCTATTAGCAGCCTTACTTGTTTGGATTGCTGTAGTTCTTCATTGACTTTATTCATGATACACATGATACATGAGAGTAGAAAAAGACATCCCTGGGAACCTCCTGCATTGTAGACCACCATTTTGTATAGCAATGAAATTTCCTCTAGATTTGCAAGATCTACCACCTTAACTAGTACTATAGGCCATTTTTTTCCTATCAATGCAATGGCAATAAATAGTCCAAAGTGACCAGGTGGCAATCACAACTATAAACTTAATGGAACTGTTTTCGCATCTTTGGTGGAAGCATTCTTCCACTTAAACTAAGACGTCTAGGCCAGGAAAGCCTAGGTCACATAGACTGGAAGCAAGAATTTTCTAGTGGAGTAATAAGAGAATAATGAGTGAGGAGTAATAAGATAATAACGAATGAATACAAACACATTTTCACTCCTTGATTCCCTAACCTGTGAATCCAAGCTATTTGAGAAACATCAAATTTTGGACACAGATTTAAAGCATATCCTCATCATTGAAGATATGATCCAGATATGCAAAATGTGGTCACATAGCTGGCTCTGTAACTGAAGTCATCAAACCCATTCCACTCTCTATTAGGCCAGACGCTTCAGGGTGATGGGAAACAAAGTAAAACTAATGAATTTCATGAGTATTGGCCTATTGCCACACTTTGGTGTGAAATTAGTTATTTGGTCTAAAGGGTCTCTGTATAAAATACCATGATGGTGGAAAAGGCAGTCAGTAAGTCCTCTGATGGTACTTTTGGCACAAGCTTTGCAGGCAAGAAAGGCACAATCACATTTAGAGTAACTGTGTATTCTTGTGAGAAGAAAATAATGCCCCTTCCATGATGGAGCTGGTCCAATGTATTCAAGTTCAAAATGGGTAGCTTGTCAATCTTTCTGAAGAATAGTGCCATATTGGAATATCAGTTTTAGTATCTGCTGAAGCTGTAGCCAAATCAACATTGGTTCACAGAGGTCTGTGTTTCTGAGCCCATACATAAACTTCATCCTGGCTGGCATGATCACTTTCTTCATGTACCCATCAAGCAAAGACAAGAGTGTCTGTGAAAGAGGTTGACTGACATCTACTGAATAAATCATCTTCTCCACCTAATTATTAATCTTCTACTCTGGTAAGTTTGCTTTTTGGTAAGCATTCACATGGAACACAAATATCTTCACACTCCATGCCCATTTGCAGAGGTTTACAAATATACATTTGCCCCAGACCTCTTTATCATCTATTTTCCAATCATGTCTCTTCTATGTTCCTGACCACACAGGCAAAACATTAACCACTGTCCCTGACACAAGATAGATGCAAATCTCTTTCCATGCTTCCTTCCAGGGAAAATGAGCAAGCTGATGCCTTGCCTGATGTTCTGCCCACTGGGAAGATTTCCCTTCACCATTGTCCTTTTAAGAACAGCTCTGGTGTGATGCTAAAGTCTGGAAAAAACTGAGTGCTTGACCATGGGCTACCCAAAGCAAGTGTGACCTAAATTGCTCACAATGAACTGAATGTTGCTTATGCCATTAAACCAGGGGTGTCCAATCTTTTGGCTTCCCTGGGCCACATTGCAAGAATTGTCTTTGGTCACGTATAAAATATGCTAACAACAATGATAGTTGATGAGCTAAAAAAAAAGTTGCAAAAAAATCATAACGTTTTACAAAATGTTACAAATTTGTGTTGGGCCACATTCAAAGCCATCCTGGGCTGCATGTGGCCTGCAAGCCATGGGTTGGATGAGCTTGCAGGTAAATCATAAAGTTGGAGGTGAACAGCAGCATTTCATCACAAATGCCAGTGGTGTGGAAGACTGGACTTAAGCAGGATCTGATGAGACAAGTAAGCTTCATAAATATAGTATAATGGGAATGTATATTTGGTCTTTGTCCCTGGCTCCTGGCACAGAGTTCCAAAAATGCTTAGAATTTCCAGAGTGATAGGAATTATTTTGCCATTCATAACAAATCTCTTTCAATCATACTTGAGTTTATGCTTATAGAATGGCTAGTGGCTGGCCCCTAGATAGCTTCAGGATAGGGGCAGGTAGCCAGAAAGACCAAGTCATGATTAAAGGGTTGGAAATTTCATTCACACCTCCTGACCTCCAGGGATGAAAGAGGGGCTAAAGATTGAGTTCTGTCACCAATCTCCAATAATTTATCAATCATGTTTACCTAATGAAAGCTTAATAAAACCCCCTAAATGATGGGCTTCAAGGAGCTTCTAGGTGGTGAACACATCAACATGCTGGGAGGGTGGCATAACTATGAAGGGCATGGAAGTGCCATACACCTCTCTATATCTTACCTTATGCATCTATTCCATTTGGCTGTTCCTGAATTGTACTCTTTATAATAAATCAGTAAATATAAGTAAAGTGTTTTCCTGAATCCTGTGAATAGTTCTAGCAAATTATCAAATCTGAGAGGATGGGATGTGGAAACTCCTGAATTTGTAGTTAGCTGGATAGAAATGTTGGTAGTCTGGGTACCCCATTTGTGGCTGGCATCTGATGGGGGAGACAGTCGTATGGAACTAAACCTTTAACCTGTGGGGTCTGATGGTAATTCTAGGGGTTAGTACCAGAATTGTATTGAATTGTCAGACACTCAGTTGGTGTTGAAGAATTAGAGAACTGGAGAAAGTAAAAGATGGCCAACTAGACACAGCCAGTAGGAACATCTCCCATAGAGGGATTGAGACATCAGGAAGACTCACACATTCCTAGCAGATCTTCAGAGGAAAGGCATTGAGGGCAGATGGAGGGAAGATACAGAGGTTGGGCTGAAGGGGGAGGAAGTTGGGAGCCCTGGAGAGGGATACCACACACCTAGACTTGTTCCTGGCCCCCAGTGACTCCTGTGGAGGGGGTAAGTTGAACAGGCAAGGAGCAACCCACTCTCGCCATGGGTATCTGGAATCCCAGCAGGAGGAGACCCCGCCACCACCACAGACACTTAAGTTGGCAAGAAAATTTCTTAGAGAAGTTGTAGGGGTAGAACTCCAGCTGGTGCAGATCACAGAGGGTTTGGTTCAGGAGGATTTGTAGTGGAGCATAGCCAGAGATGCCCATCCTTTAGAGATGCCCCATAGGAGACTTCAGACCTAGGGGAGCTATCATACCTGAATGCTGCAGGGTGGTCTTGCCCATCAGATGAGGCCAGTCCAACCTGAGAACCTCTTGGCCTACTGGCCTCTCTTGGGACCCCAGTCTAGCCTCATCTGCTTACAGTACAGTCCCCAGGTACCCCCTGAGGGCCTGCATCATAGCTCCAGCACTGGCAGACCACACTTGATCAGCAGAGTACTCAAGCTGATCAGTCCCTGCTGACACTCACCAACCGGCCCAGCCCTCTCTCCACTTCAGCCTTCTCCATGCTGCTTTGCTTGCATGTACTAACTCACAGTCACCCCCACATTGCTTTCCCAGTATGCATGGGCATACTTACCCTTCTTTCCCCCACCAGCATGAGTGTGCATGTGTACCCTGCAGTGCCACTGCTGCCAGCGTGAGTGCATCCCACTCCCACCACCCCATGCTGCATTGCCATTGTCCTCAGAGCATTGGCAGCATGCAGCCTACCAACCACGCCCTTGCCAGTGTGCCACCCCTGTGCTGGGGTGCCAGGTAAAAAGTAGGTAAGGAAAAGAGCAAAGCTGCCTTTAGCCCTAAGCAGCCACTGCTGCCAATGTGAATGTGTATCGAGGGCTCTCACACAGTCCTGTGTTGACCAGTGCCTCACACCTGTGCTAACACCACCTCTGATGCAAATGCATGCACAGTTGCTGGTGAGGGCCTCTCGCCACTCTGAACCATACTGCCACTGCCGCTGCTGCAAATGCCCACATGGAGGCAGGCATCCTGGCACCCACTAGCACCCTGCTGCAGGCGATGAGTATGCACCTTGCCATGCTGCCAATGCTGCTGCAGGCAGGCACAAGCAAACGAGGATTAATCCTGCTGCCACCAACCTACAAAGTGTTTTGGCTGGTACCACCCATTGGAGTGTTGTGACCAGTGGTCCAGGAATACCTCGGTCTCTACAACACAGCAGGTTTCTATCTTTGAGGAGACAGACATCAAAGCCAGGTCCTGATAAAAGTCCCCCAGAATAAGAGCAGAGTCCAGGAGTCCTGACTCATAGAGGCCCCTGAGATCTTCCAGTAATGAAGTCAGTTAACTGAACCCACCTTATACTACAATGAAATACCCAAGGTCATCATATAGGATGAAGGAAAAAATACCCATCCAAAGGAGAACAACTTCAAATATTGAAGGAAGATCAGCCCACAAAGATGGGAAAGAAGCAATGCAAGAACTCTGACAACTTAAAAAGCCAGAAAGCCTTCTTTCCTCCAAATGACTGGATTACTTCTCCAGCAGGCGTTCTTTACTGGGCTGAGATGGCTGAATTCAGAATATGGATAGGAATGAAGATCATCCAAGATTTAGGAGACTGTTGAAACCCAATCTAAGAAAACTAAGAATCACAATAAAACAATACAGGAGCTGATAGACAAAAGGGCCAGTATAGAAAAGAACGTAAGTGACTTGATAGAGCTGACAAACACTCTACAATAATTTCATAATACAATCACAAGTATTAATAGAAGAATAGACCAAGCTGACAAAAACCCTCAAAGGTTGAAAATAAGCTTTCCGAAATAAGACAATGATACAGAAAAAAAGCAATGAATGAAACCTCCAAGAAATACAGGATTTTGTAAAGAGATGAAATCTATGACTCATTGCTGTCTCTAAAAGAGATGGGGAGAATGTAAGCAAATTGCAAAACATATTTGAGGATATCATCAACAAGAACTTCCCCAACCTAGATAGGCAGGCCCACATTCAAATTCAGGAAATACAGAGAACCCCTGCAAGATACTTCACAAGAAGATCATCCCCAAGATAGATAACCATCTGATTCTCCAAAGTTGAAATGAAAGAAATAATATTAAAAGCAGCTAGAGAGAAAGGGCACGTAATATACAAAGGGAAGCCCATCAGACTAACAGCAGACATCTCAGCAGAAACCCTACAAGCCAGAAGAGATTTGGGACCTATATTCAATATGCTTAAAGAAAATAAATTTCAACCAATAATTTCATGTCAAGCCAAACTAACCTTCACAAACGAAGGAGAAAGAAGATCCTTTTTAGACAAGCAAATACTAAGGGAATTTGTTACCATCAGACCTGCCTTATAAGAGCTCCTGAAAGAAGCCTAAATAGGGAAAGGAAAGACCATTCCCAGCCACTACAGAAACACACTTAAGTACACAGACCAATGACACTATAACGCAACCATCAACAAGTTGGAAAAATAAACAACTAACGACACGATGATAGGATTAAATACATATATCTATACTAACCTAACCTCGAATATTAATGGGAAAAATGCCCCAATTAAAAGAGATGGAGTGACAAGCTGGATAAAGAAGCAAGACCCAATTGTACACTATCCTCAAGAGACCCATCTCATATTCAACAACACCTGTTTTAGTCTGTTCTCACACTGCTATAAAGAACTACCTGAAACCGAGTAATTTATGAAAAAAAGAAGTTTATTTGACTCACAGTTCTTCAGGCTGTACAGGAAGCATGGCTAGGAGGCCTCAGGAAAATTATAACCATGATGGAAGGGCAAAGGGGAAGCCAGCAGGTCTTACCGTGGAAAAGCAGGAGAGTGAGAGTGAAGGAGAAGTGCTACACATTTTGAAACAAACAGATCCCGTGAGAAATCACTTACTATCAATGAGAATAGCAAGGGAGAAATCTGCTCCCATGATCCAATCACTTTCCACCAGGTCTCTCCCACAACACTGAGGATTATAATTCAACATGAAATTTGGGTAGGGACACAGAGCCAAACCATATCAAAATAAGGGAATGGAGAAAAATCTACCAAGAAAAAAAAAAAAAAAAAAAAAACAGAAAAAAAGCAGAGGCTGCAATCCTAATTTCAGCAAGACACATTAAATGAACAAAGATTTTAAAAGACAAAGAAAGACATTCCATAATGGTAAAGTGTTCAATTCAACAAGAAGATACCTAACTATCCTAAATACATATGTACCCAACACAGGAGCACCCAGATTAATAAAGCATATTCTTAGAGACTTTCAAAGATACCTAGACTCGCATACAATAATAGCGGGAGACTAACACCCCACAAACTCTATTAGACAGATTATTAAGGCAGAAAATTAACAAAGATATTCAGAACCCAAACTCAACAGTGGAGCAAAAAGATCTTATAAACATACACAAAACTCTCCACACAAAAACAACAGACTATATATTCTCATCTGTACATGGCACATATTCTAAAATCAGTGACACAATTGGACATTAAAAAATCCTCAGCAAATGTGAAAGAACTGAAATCATGCCATCCACTCTCTTGGACCACAGCACAACAAAATTAGAATTTGAGACTAAGAAAATTGCTCAAAACCATATGATTACATGAAAATGACCAGCTCCTGAATGACTTTTGGGTAAATAATGAAATTAAGACAGAAATCAAGAATTCCTTTGAAACTAAAGAGAACAAAGTTACAACATGCTAGAATCTCTAGGTCACAGCTGAGGCAGTGTTAAGAGGGAAATTTATAGCACTAAATGCCCACATCAAAAGTGTAGAATGATCTCAAATCAACATAATATCACAACTAAAAGAACTAGAGAACCAAGAGCAAACCAACTCCATAGCTAGCAGATGACCATAAATAACCAAAATCAAAGCTGAAATGAAGGCCATTGAGACATGAAAAACCAATAAAACATTAATAAAGCCAGTATCTGATTTTCTAAGAAATTAATGAAATAGATAGACTGCTAGCTAGACTAATAAAAAAGAAAAGAGAGAAGATCCAAAAAATAAAACAGAGTCAGAAAGGACACAGGATATTACTACTGACCCCACAGAAATACAAATAACCATCAGAAACTATTATGAACACCTCTATGCAGATAAACTAGAAAATCTAGAAGAAATAGATAAAGTTCTGCACACATACACCCTCCCAAGATTGTACCAGGAAGAAATTGAATCCCTGAACAGCAGACTAATAATGAGCTCAGAAATTAAATCAGTAATAAATATATTAACAACCAAAAAAAACAAAAAAACAAAAAGAAGCCCTGGACCAGACCAACTGATAGTTGAATTCTACCAGATGTGCACAGAAGAGCTGGTATCATTCTTATTTAAACTATTCCAACAAATTGAGAAGGAGGGACTGCTCCCAATTCATTCTAAGAGGCTAGCATTTTCCTGATACCAAAACCTGGCAAAGGCACAACAGCAACAACAACAAAAACATCATGCCCATATCCCTGATAAACACTGATACAAAAATCCTCAACAAAATGCTAGCAAAACAAATCCAGCAGCACATTAAAAAGCTAACCCACCATTATCAAGTAGGCTTTATCCCCGGGGTACAAGATTGGTTTAACATATACAAATCAAAAATGTAATTCATCACATAAACGGAAGTAAATGATCATCTCAATAGATATAGAAAAAGTTTTTGATAAAATTCACTATCCTTTCATGTTAAAAACTCTCAACAAACTAGGTATTGAAATAATATATCTCAAAATAACGAGAGCCATCTATGACACACCCACAGACAACATCATACTGAATGGGCAAAAGCTGGAAGCATTCCCCTTGAAAACCAGCACAAGACAATGATGCCCTCTCTCACCATTCCCTATTCAAACATAGTGTTGGAAGTCCTAGCCAATGCAATCAGGCAAGAGAAAGAAATAAAGGGCATCCAAATAGGAACAGAGGAAGTCAAACCATGCCTGTGTGCAGATGACATGACTATACCTAGATAATCCTGTAGTCTCAGTCCAAAAGCTACTTAAGCTGATAAACTACTTCAGTGAAGTCTCACAATACAAAAATCAATGTAGAAAAATCACTAGCATTTCTATAAACCAACAACAGCCAAGGCAAGAGCCAAATCAGGAACACAATCCCATTCACAATTGGCACCAAAAGAATAAAATAACTAGGAATACAGCTAACCAGGGAGGTGAAAGACCGCTGCAATGAGAACTACAAATGACTCCTCAAAAACATCAGAGATGACACAAACATGTAGAAAAACATTCCATGCTCATGTATAAGAAGAATCAAGATTATTAACATGGCCATACTGTCCACAGCAATTTTCAGATTTAATGCTATTCCTATCAAACTGCCAATGACATTCTTCACAGAATTAGAAAAAGATATTTTTAAATTCATATGGAACCAAATGAGTCTGAATAGTCAAGACTGTACTAAGCAAAAGAATAAAGCAGAAGGCATCATGCTACCAACTTCCAACTATATTACATGGCTATGGTAACAAAAACAGCATGGTACTGGTACAAAAACAGACATACACCAATGGAACAGAATAGATAGCCTAGAAATAAGGCTGCACTGCACACCTACAATTATCTGATCGTCCACAAAGTTGACAAAAACAAGCAATAGGGAAAGGACTTCCTTATTCAGCAAATGGTGCTGGGATAACTGGCTAGCCATTTGCTGAAGATTGAAACTGGACCCTTTCCTTTCACCATATACAAAAATCATCTCAAGATGAACTGAAGACTTAAATGTAAAACTCAAAACAATAAAAACTCTGTGAGATAACCTATGCAATACCATTCTGGACAGAGGGATGGGCAAAGATTTCATGAGGAAGACACCAAAAGCAATTGTAACAAAACCAAAAATGGACAAATCAGACCTAATTAAACTAAAGAGCTTCTGCACAGCAAAAGTAAACTATCAACAGAGTAAACAGCAACCTACAGGAAAGGAGAAAATTTTTGCAAACTATGTGTGTGACAAAGGTCTAATATCCAATATCTATAAGGAACTTAAACCAATTTACAAGAAAAAAAAACCCATTAAAAAGGTAGGCAAAGGACATGACAGACACTTTTCAAAGGAGGACATACATGTGGACAACAAGTATATGAAAAATGGCTCAATATCTCTGATCATTAGATAAATGAAAATCAAAACCGCAATGAGATGTCATCTGACACCAGTCAGAATGGCTATTACTAAAAAGTCAAAAAAATAACATATGCTGGTGAATATCACAGAGAAAGGGTAATGCTAATATACTGTTGGTGGTAGTATAAATTAGTTCAACCATTGTGGAAAGCAATATTGCAATTCCTCAAATAACTAAAAATAGAACTACCATTCAACCCAGCAATCTCATTACTGGGTATATACCCAAAGCAATATAAATCATTCTATTATAAAGACACATGCACGTGTATGTTCATTGCAGCACTATTCGTAATGGCAAAGACATGGAATCAACCTAAATGCCCATCAATGGAAGACTGGATAAAGAAAATGTAGTACATATACACCATGGAATACTATGTAGCCATCAAAAAAATGATATCATGTCCTTTCCAGGAACATGAATGGAGCTGGTGGCTATTACCCTTAGCAAACTGACACAGGAACAGAAAACCAAATATTGCACGTTCTCACTTATAAGTGGAAACTAAATGATGCAAACACATGGACACAAAGAAGGGAACAGCAGACCCTATTGCCTACCAGAAAGTGGAAAGTGGGAGGAAAGAGAGGCATAGAATAATATCATTAATGGGCACTAGGCTTAATACATGGGTGATGAAATAATCTGTACAAAAAAAACCCATGACACAAATTTACACATATACCAAACCTGCACACATACCTCTGAACCTCAAATAAAATTTTCAAGGCCGGGCGCGGTGGCTCAAGCCTGTAATCCCAGCACTTTGGGAGGCCGAGACGGGCGGATCACGAGGTCAGGAGATCGAGACTATCCTGGCTAACACGGTGAAACCCCATCTCTACTAAAAAAAAAAAAAATACAAAAAACTAGCCGGGCGAGGTGGCGGGCGCCTGTAGTCCCAGCTACTCGGGAGGCTGAGGCAGGAGAATGGCGTGAACCCGGGAGGCGGAGCTTGCAGTGAGCTGAGATCCGGCCACTGCACTCCAGCCTGGGCCACAGAGCGAGACTCCGTCTCAAAATAAATAAATAAATAAATAAATAAATAAATAAATAAATAAATAAATAAAATAAAATAAAATAAAATAAAATTTTCAAAAAAAAAACTTAAAAGAAATGGAGAACTAGTGTTGGAAAAGACATGACTTACACGGTGTCAGAAAGAAAAAAAAAAAACCTCAAGTGGCCCCAATTCCCCTTGCCCATATTCTCGCTTCATTGGCTTCTCCCTCTCAATCTTCACCTATTGCCTCTTGAAGAGATTCTTATAATGAGTTGAATAAATAAGAAATATTTGGGCCTGAATGACAAATGATTCTTGACAATATGAGGGCACTACCTAAAGGTAGATGGGTTCAATACTAAAGCACGTTTAGGCATCATGAAGTCAGGAAACTCAGAATTGCAGAAAGAATACCTTATATGGACAACACAGTAAAGTGTTTGGGTCTGCTTAATCACATCTTTAAGTATAATTCATTTCAAAATCATATTTACCATAGTGGCCAGCTGAAATCTATGCAAATACTTATGCAAGAGGTTTAATAGAAGAGTCATAGTCCCAGATGTCAGTAGACAGTCCAGTGGAAATAAATGATATTTTTCTACTTTATGCCTGGTAGGTTGACTCAGAACTTCATCCCCCAAATATCTGAACCCTTAATTTCCTTTGCCTTTGCAAGTCATGGTTCCCACAATTTCCCATTTATCATTGTCACAAGGCACAGAAGCATAAAAGAATCTTGGTTCCAGGCATGTTCTTCCCTATTCCCATTATGTAACAACAATCCTAGCTCTGCATTGTAACCAGGTTCAATTTGTCCCATTAGTGTACTAACTCTTTCTTTGCCTACTGATCCACTTCCATGAGGACACTGAAGTGATTAGGTTGTAAGCTTTCGCTTAGTGTAAGCATTATCTCTTGGGAAACAGGATATCTATTCTGGCAGACTCTAAAATTTAATGAATGATAATGATGTGTGAAAGGAGGCAATCCAGTTTTCACCTCTTTGTTGCCAGATTCATGCACACTACATTTGAGGACATAGCACCAAATATCAGTTTTGGGTTCAGTGCTGGAGGAAAGTGTCACAACTTTGCAGAGTACTGTGCCTAAACTGTAGGTTAGCTAAACTGTTCCACCTGGCTGGTGGAATTAAGTCAAACATGAAGATGCTAATGACTATACATACCCTCCCCGTTAAACCTAAATGTATTCTATGGTAAAACTAATTCATTAAAACCTATTCAAGGGAGTTTAAATGGGTCTATTTATCCATCTTATTGGCCATAGTAACTAAAGGTAATGGATAGGTTCCTGACCATTTTCTCTATGGTGAGGATGCTGATTTTAGGGAGTTGTATTCACGCTGCTGTATGAAATCAGAAGTCAATGTACCTACTTGGGTAGGACAATTCTCTTTACTTGGTGGTCCACTAAGGGGTCCAGGGGATTGTGTTGCTATCGCTCGTTAAAGGTGGTAATCACGTAATAAAATGTCATACACATCCCCAATGTAAAGATGTTCTGTAGCCAATTCTACAACATATAAACATAAAACTCAAGGTGACACAGGACACTCCAGTTTGAGATTTCATGTTACACTTGATCTGGATCAGCTTTACATTGATTCGGTTAAGCCATAAAGCCACAATGGCAGTGCTACTTAGTAGATACAACATTGACAGCCATACATGATGTACTCCAAGGCTACTAAGACATCAAGAGATACACGTGAATTCTCTTAGCATGTAGATGGGGATTGCAAAATCAGAAACAGGTCAAATAATCAGTTACTTTTGCTACTTGACTAAAGGGTTGTTTTGCCATGCTGGTGTGCTGAATCCAAGTAAAAAAAATGCTGATTTCACCAAATCCTTGTACTTCTCAAGGTCATAAAACTGTACTCTGGGTACTGGGGTGGTTGTTCTCCCTCCATTACCACATAGTCTTTTTGAACTTACTTGGTAGTCATTACTTCTCCCTTCACCCAGGCATCTCCCACCTATATACAAACTTTCCTAGATAGGTCTAGGAAGGGCTAGCATGGTGGCTGGGGCACCATGCTCACATTTCAAGTGGTCCATAGTATCGTCTATTTTTGTTCAAGTGGACTACTGAAAGCTTCACAAATTCCATCAAAATATTATTATCCTAGTGGTCTGTGATGCACCACATACAATACCTGAAACTAAATGATAGTAGAAACAGTAGATTGGGGTTGTCATACATTGTTGTCTAACTGCCACCCTAAGCTGCAAAAGTTCTTTTCATTTCTGAAGGATAAGTATTATATCCCCTCTTTTGTTTCTGATTCTAGTAATTTGAGCCTTCTCTTTTTTATTGGTGAATCTATCTAAATTTTTGTCAATGTTGTTGATCATTTCAAGAACAGGATTAGGCTACATTTATTTCCTCTACCATTTTTCTATATTCTGTTTTATTAATTTCTCCCCTAATCTTTATTATTTTCATTCTTTAGTTTGCTTTAGGTTGAGCTTTGCCTTTTTTTGTCTAGTGTCTTAAAGTGCAAGGTGCAGTAATTGATTTAAGATCCTTCTTCTCTTTTAATAGAGGTATTTACAGCTATAAATTTTCCTCTAAGCCCCACTTTACCTGAAATCAATACATTTCACTCTACTGTCTCTTTGTTTTAATTCTTCTTGTTTTCCAATTTCCTTTTTATTGTTTTTGACTCATTAGTTATTTAAGGGTATGCTGTTTACCATATATTTGTGAGTTTTTCGAATTTATTTTGATTACAGATTGTTAATTTCATTCTATTATAGTCAGAGAACATATTTTGAATCATTTCTTTTATTTTAACTGTATTGAGATTTGTTTTCTATCATGTCATATAATATATCCTAAGGAATGCTACATGTACATTTGAGAAGAATGTATATTTTATTGTTTTGGGGTGTTTTGTAGATGTCTATTGGGTTAAATTTTTTAATTGTTGCTTCATTATTTATTTCCTTATTCATCTTCTGTCTAGTTTTTCTATCCAGGATTGAAACAGCGGTATTAAACTCTCCAAATATTATTGTTAAATTGTCTATTTCTCTTTTTGTTTTTGTCAGTTTTTGCTTTATGTATTTTACTGCTTTCTTTATGATCATAATATCTTACTGATGAATTCATCTTTTTATTATTATAAAATGTTCTTTATCTCAAATGACATTTTTGTTTTAAAATCTATTTTGTTTGTTATTGGTGTAGCCATTACACCTTTCTTGCGCTTGCTGTTTGCATGATGTATCTTCTTACATCCTTTTATTCTCAATCTATTTGTATCTTTAACTCTAAATTGTATCTTTTGTACATAGCATATACTTTAATCTTATAGTTTTATCCAGTCTAAAAATCACTGTCTTTTTATTGGAATGCTTGGTGCATTCATATTCTATGTTCTTATTAATATATTTAGACTTCTATCTACCATTTACCTTCATTTTGTATGTCACAAGCAATTTTTGTTTTTCTATTTCTGTTTCACTGCCTTCTGCCATAAGTGAATATTTTTAATGTAACATATTTAAGTTTTTAAATGAGTTTTGTTTCAGGGACTCAGGTGAGATGGAGAGAGTACTGAACTGTCAAATATCAGAAGAGTTGATTAAGACAACAAGTCAAACTCAAAGTAACTCAAATTAAAGGTCAAGCCTTTAATTGCTTAACGCAAGAGGCTAAACCAGAAAAGTGCTACCTGCCCCCCACATTCCTTTTTTCTCTGTGGAATGGTACTGGTCAAAGATCAGGTAGATGAGTACACACATGGGGGTCGTCTCAGTGTTGAGAGAGCGCTGAACTAATGGTTCCTGCAGTTTTATGGACCTGTGGGTCACGGAAAGGAGGAGAGGGAAGGGCTAAGAGTGGAAAAGTACTGATTACTGAGCCAGAGTAGGAGGGGATATGACTTCAAGTCTCTTCCACTATCCACCCCTCATAATGAGATTTTGGTTTAAAACCAAAGGAAGCCCTCTGCAGAAGACCCCAATAACGAGGATTCCAAATGGAGGTGGCTGGACTAGGAATGCAGGTATGCATAAAAGCATGTCCAGCCAGGTAGGCATGAGTCCTTGCTGGCAACTCCTTTCTGAGATTACAATGCATTGGCTATACTCCACATTTGTGTTGGGAGAACAGCTTTTTCCTATGAGGCTGACCAGGTAAAGCCATTGTGGTGCCTATGGTCAGGCTTGAAAAATTGTATGTAGGTTTTTAACTAGGAGCTGGACTCTTCAACTTCACTCCTTGATTTTTCAGGACATGAATAAGAAACATGGGCTATCCCATCATGGACCTGAATAGGGTAGACTTTGAAGGGCTGTGACGATCACCTGCTAATTGCTCTGAGGTAATATTACCAAGGCCATGATCAAGGTCACTTTAAGCAGGATGATCAGGCTTGTATGGAGGAAACATAACCATGAGCCTCAACTGTTGTCCTACCAGAAAAAAATATGTCCCATAGCCCATTTAGGTCCATGTTAGAAAGCCAGGAGGTTTATTTTGAAAATTTCTATATAAAGATTTTTTTAAACCTTGGCTGAGGTATCAATTCAGGCACAGCACAACTCTGGCCATTAAATTGAAGCTGACTTGAATGGCTTTCAGGGCTAAGGCAGTGTCATGAAAGTCAGGGTATATGCATAAGAAATACAGTCCTAGAAGGTACATATGATCTCTTTGAAAATAAAGAGTTCACAATGTTAGTTCATACTAAGTAGGACAAACATTAATCAGACAATTAGGTTAACAGGGATTTCAATGCAGCCTTACATTGTAGGGCCTCTTGCCAAAAGATCCTCAGTCCAGTCTAAATAGTTTAGATTAGTTCTTGCTTTTAGAGGTATTTCCTGAGGCGGGCAGTTGTAAAGTTTTGTTTGTCGGTGACCTCAGTTTATCAGCCTCATGACTGTGGAAAACATCTGGAGGTGTCTTTTCTTAGTTAAAACTATAGAAGCTAAAGTTTTCTTATAGTCAACACTATCAGGTATGATCACATGCACAGCAATCAGTCTGAAGCCAAAGCACTCAAAGTAGCTTGGAAAGGCAGTAAGGAAAGTGTTTTGTCTGTTCCTTTTGGTTTTTCAGGAAAAGGGGAAAGCTTTCAGTCGTGATTCTGGAAAATAAATGATGTTAATGCCCTTTTCCATCCCAATCAGCTCTCCAGGTACCAGGTTAAGTTTTTCTTCTATTGTTGCCAGGGTGTCTCAAACAGTAAGCAAAACTTTACATTAAAAAGAATCATTTTAAAATTTGTATCTGAACGTTTTCTCCAGAAGGACTGTATGCAAGAGGAAAAAAAGCATTTTTCTAGAAAAATATTTTTATACCATAGCCAGAAAAAATCATGTTTAACAATTTGGTAGACAAGGGCAGAGCAAGATGGCTGAATAGAAGCCTTCAGCAATCATTATCCCCCACAGGAACAACAATTTAACAACTATCTACACACACAAAAAGTACCTTCATAAGAACCAAAAATCAGTGAGCAAACACAGTAGCTGATTTTAATTTCATATAGCTATAAGAAGCACTGAAGAGAGCAGGAAGAACTATGTTGAATTGCTGAAGCCACCCCTCCATCATCCACCCCAGCAGAGGCCACATGGAATGGGGAAAATCTGCACTTGGGAGAGGACAGCACAGCAATTGTGGGACCCTGCATCGAACTCAGTGTTGCTCTGTCACAGCGGACAGTAAAACCAGGCTAAATTCTGCCAGTGCCTGCTCAAGGAGGGAGCACATAGACTGGCCGTAACCAGAGGGGAACCACCCATCCTAGTCAGAACTTAAGTTTTGGCAAGCCTTGCCACCATGGGCTAAAGTTATCTGGGGTCCTAATAAACTTGAAAGGCAGTCTAGGCCACAAGGACTGCAATTCCTAGGTAAGTCCTAGTTCTGTGCTGGGTGCAGACCCAGTGGATGTGGGATACCAGACGGGGTGGCTAAGGAAGTGATTGTGCCACCCCTCCCCCAAGCTCAGGCAATGCAGCTCACAGCAAGGGTGAATCATTCCTTCTTTTTGAGGAAAGGAAAGGGACCAGTAAAGAGAACTTTTCCATCCTGGATACCAGCCTATCCACAGTAGGATAGGGCACCGGGCAGAGCTGTGAGGCACTTATTCCAGGCCCCAGCTTTCAGATGACATATCTAGATATACCCTGGGCCAGAAGATAACATACTGCTTTGAAGGAAAGAACCCAATCCTGGGAGGATTCATCACCTGCTGATGAAAGAACCCTTGAGCCCTGAGAACCAACAGCAATTACCAGGTAGTAAGCTGTGGGACTTAAGTGAGACTGAAACATACTAGCTTCAGGTTCCAGCTTAGTCACAGTGGGGTAGAGCACAAAGTGGGCTCTTGGGGTCCCTAATTCCAGGCCTTGCCACTTGGATGGCATTTTTAGACCTGACCAGGTGAAGGCTTGGCAGCATTCACCACAAGCTGACTGAAGAGTCCTTAGGCCTTCAGTGAGTATCAGTGTTAGCCTAGAAGTACCTCCTGCAGTTCTGTGGTGGTGGCCATGGAAAGAGGCTTCTCTGTCTATGGAAAGGAGAGAGAACCATGGGAAGGACTTTGCCTCATGCTTTGAGCCCCACGTTAGCTGCAACAGAATAGAGGACCAAGGAGATTTCTAAGGTTTTTGAATGCTAGTCCCTGGCTCCTGGATGGCATCTCTTGAGCTGCCTCGATCCTGAAGGAACTCACTGCCTTGAACAGAAGGACAGAAGCCTGGCTGGCTTTGCCACTTGGTGATTGTAGAGCCCTAGGGACTTGAGCAAACACAGGCAATAGATAGATAGTTATTATAGTGGGTTGTGGATAAGACCTAGTGCTATGCAGGCTTCAGGTCTGAGTCAGCACAGTCCCAGTAGTGGTAGCCACAGGGGATCTTATGTCCTCCCACCCTCAGCTCCAGGCAGTTCAGCACAGAGAGAGACTCCATGTGTTTGGGAGAAAGTAAGGGAAGAGAACAAGAGTCTCTGCCTGGTAATCCAGAGAATTCTTTTGGATCTTATCCAAGATCATCAAGATAGTACGTCTATGAGTCTGCAAGAACCACAACATTACTGGGCTAGGGGGTCTCCCCTTATTGCATATATGGCTTAGATCACAACACCCAAGTCCCCATGAATACCTGGAAAGCCTTCAAGAAGGATAGGTAAAAACAATCAGAGAATGCAAAGACTAAAATAAATACCTAACTCTTCAATGTCCAGACAATGACAAACATCCACAAGCATCAAGACCATCCAAGAAAACATGACTTCACCAAATGAATGAAATAAGGCACCAAGAGCCAATCTGGAGAGACAGAGATATGTGACCTTTCAGATAGAAATTTAAGATTACATAAAGAAGGAATTCGGAATTTTATCAGATAAAATTTCACAAAGAGATTGAAAAAGAGAATCAAGTGGGAATTCTGGAGTTGAAAAATGCAACTGACATACTAAATAATGCATCAGAGTCTCTTAATAGCAGAAGAAAGGATTAGTGAGTTGAAAGACAGGCTCTTTGAAAATACACAATCAGATGAGACAAAAGAAAAAAGAGTGAAAAACAATAAAGGGGCCAGGCATGGTGAAAGGAATAAGGAAGGAAGGAAGGAAGGAAGGAAGGAAGGAAGGAAGGAAGGAAGGAAGGAAGGAAGGAAGGAAGGAAGGAAGGAAGCCTACAGGATCTAGAATACAGCCTCAAAAGGCAAATCTAAGAGTTATTGACCTTTAAGAAGAGGTAGAGAAAGAAATACGGGTGGAAAGTTCATTCGAAGGGGCAATAATAGAGAACTTTCCAAACATAAAGAAAGATATTAATATTCAAGTACAAGAAGGTTATAGAACACCAAGCAGATTTAAACCAAAGAAGACTACTTCAAGGCATTTAATAATCAAACTTTCAAAGGTCAAGGATAAAGAAAGGATCTTATAAAAGCAAGATAAAAGAAACAAATAACACACAATGGAGCTCCAATATGTCTGGCAGCAGACTCTTCAGTGGAAACCTTACAGGTCAGGATAGAGTGGCATGACATATTTAAAATGCTGAAGGAAAAAATAAAACTTTTACCCTATTATAGTATATCTGGTGAAAATATCCTTCAAACATGAAGGAGAAATAAAGATTCTTCCAGACAAAGGGTGAGGGGTTTTATCTATGTCATACTTGTCCTACAAGAAATGCTAAAGAGAGTTCTTCAACCAGAAATAAGAGGATATTAATGAGCAATAAGAAATTATCTGAAGGTACAAAACACACAGGTAATAGTAAGTATCAGAAAAAACACAGAATATTATAACTTTGTAATTGTGGTATGTAAACTACTCTTAAGTACAAAGAATAAAAGGTGAACCAATCAAAAATAATAACTACAACAACTTTTCAAGACATAGTACGATAAGATATAAATAGAAACAACAGAAAATTTAAAAGCAGGGGAATGAAGTTAACATGTAGAGTTTTTATTAGTTTTATTTTTTGCTTGTTTGCTTATGCAGGGACATGGATGAAGCTGGAAGTCCTGGCTACAGCAATCAGACAACAGAAAAAAATAAAGGGCATCCAAACTGGAAAGGAAAGTCAAATTATCCTTGTTTGCAGATAACATAATCTTATTTTTGGAAAAACCTAAAGACACTGCTAAAAACCCCTTAAAACTGATAAACAAATTCAGTTAAGTTGCAGGATACAAAATCAACACACAAAAATTAGTAGCATTTCTATCTGCCAACAGCAAAAATATCTGAAAAAAAATACAAAATTAATCCCATTTACAATAGCCACAAGTAAAATTAAATACTTAGGAATAAACTTAACCAAAGAAGTGAAAGATCTCCATGGCAAAACTATTAGACACAGATGAAAAAAATTAAAGGTGACACCCCAAAATGGAAATATATTCCATGTTCATGAACTGGAAGAGGCAATATTGTTAGAATGTCCACACTACCCAAAGCAATCTACAGATTCAATACAATCCCTATCAAAATGCCAATGACATTATTCACAGAAATAGAAAAAACAATTCTAAAATGTATATGGAACCACAAAAGCCCCAGAATAGTCAAGATATCCTGAGGAAAAAGAACAAAACTGAAGGAATCACATTACTTGGCTTCAAATTATACTACAGGCCTATAGAAACCAAAACATCATGGTACTGGCATATAAACAGACACATAGACCATTGGAACAGAACAGAGAACCCAGAAACAAATCCATACATCTTTAGTGAACTCCTTTTTGACAAAGGTTCCAAAAACATGCACTGGGGAAAGGACAGTTTGTTCAAAATGGTGCTGCATAAACTGGATATCCATATGCAGAAGAATGAAACTAAACTCCTTAAGTCAAATAGATAAAATACTTAAATCTATGACCTCAAAGTATGAAACTACTAAAAAAAATAAAAAATAAAAAATAACTTTGAGGAATCTGTACAGGACACCGGTGTGGGCAAATTTTTTGAGTACTATGCAACAAGCACAAGCAACCAAAGCAAAAGTGGACAAATGGGATCACATCAAGTTAAAAAACTTCTGCACAGCAAAGGAAACAATCAACAAATTGGAAAGACAACTCACAGAGTGGGAGAATGTATTTGCAAAGTATCCATCTGACAAGGGATTGATAACCAGAATGTAAAAGGAGCTCATACAACTCTATAGGAAAAAATCTAATAATCTGCCCAAAATATGGGCAAAAGATCTGAATAGACATTTCTCAAAAGAAGACATACGAATGGAAAACAGGCATATGAAAACCTGCTCAACATCACTGATCATCAGAGAAAAGCAAATCAGAACTGAAATGAGATAGCATCTTGCCCCAGTTGAAATGGCTTTTATCCAAAAGACAGCCTATAACAAATGCTGGTGAAGATGTGGAGAAAAGGAAACCCTGGTACATGGTTGGTGGGAGTGTAAATTAGTAAAACCACTATGGAGAACAGTTTAGAGGTTCCTCAAGAAACTAAAAATAGAGGTACCATATGACCCAGCAATCCCACTGCCGGGTATAGACCCAAAAGAAAGGAAATCAGTGTATCAAAGATATACCTGCACTCCCATATTTGATGCAGCACCGTTTACAATAGCTAAGATTTGGAAGCAACCTAAGTGCCCATCAACAGATGAATGGATAAAGAATATGTGGTATATATACACAATGGAGTACTATTCAGTCATAAAAAGAATGAGATACAGTCACTGGCAAGACCATGGATGGAACTGGAAGACATTATGTTAAGTGAAATAAACCAGGCACAGAAAAACAAAAATTGCATGTTCTTACTTATTTGTGGGAGCTAAAAATCAAAACAATTGAACCCCATCATAGAGAGCAGAAAAATGATTATCAGAGGCTGGGAAAGAGAGTGGGGGATTTGTGGGGAGGTGGGGATGGCTAATGGGTACAAGAAATTAGAAAGAATGAATAAGACCTACTGTTTGATAGCACAATATGGTGACAATAGTCAATAATAACTTAATTGTATATTTTAAAATAACTTAAAAATTGTCATTGGATTGTTTGTATCTCAAAGGATAAATCCTTGAGAAGATGGATACCCCATTCTCCATGATGTGGTTATTTCACATTGCATGCCTATATCAAAACATCTCAAGCACCCCATAAATGTATACACCTAATACAAACCCACAAATATATATTTTATATATATATAATATATATATATAATATATATATTTGAGACCGAGTCTCCCTCTATTCCTCAGGCTAGAGTGCAGTGGCAGATCTTGGCTCACTGCAACCCCCATCTCCTGGGTTCAAGCGATTCTCATGCTTCAGCCTCCTGAGCAGCTGGGATTACAGGAGCCCACCATCACATCTGGCTAAGTTTTGTATTTTTAGTAGAGACGAGATTTTACCATGTTGGCCAGGCAGGTCTGGAACTCCTGACCTCAAGAGATCCGCCTGCTTCAGCCTCCCAAAGTGCTGGGATTACAGACGTGAGCCACTGCTCCCAGCCAAACATTTTTTTAAATAATGAAAAGTAAAGAAAGAAAGAATACTGATACTTCCAATATTTAAACCATTTTAATATTATGTATTCCAAAAGGTAATTTCCACTTCAGACTTCGCTGTGCTCTGCAATCTTTAAGAAAAATGAGTGTGGCCACCTGTTGGGCTTCACATGGTTACTGTTGCCCTCAGTTTTCTCTAGGAATGAAGTATACAGCATAATAACTCTGTGTTTTTAGTTATTTTGCATGGGCTGGAAGTACCTTTATTAAGCTCTTGGTTACAGTCAATCTAAAACTCTGTGTAATAGCCTTCACAACTAATAGTACCTATACACAATCCTGTGGCACAACTCTCTCTCAAGCCACAAATGCAGTTAATGTGCTCTCATAGTGGTTTTTGATGTTGTATAAAAATAGTCTTTAAGGCTATGTGCTTAAAGCTACATGCTTGAAGCTACCATAAGAGGTTGAAACACTTATAGTAGTACGTAATCTACTTTGGGGGAATCTTTTTAATGGAAGATATAATTTGTAAAAGTATGATTAGCTTCTCAACAGCATTAACTTCCCACAGGATAAGACTATTTTTGTATAAAGAATTTATTTATTTATTTATTTATTTATTTATTTATTATTATTATACTTTAAGTTGTAGGGTACATGTGCATAACGTGCAGGTTTGTTACATATGTATACTTGTGCCATGTTGGTGTGCTGCACCCATCAACTCGTCATTTACATCAGGTATAACTCCCAATGCAATCCCTCCCCCCTCCCCCCTCCCCATGATAGGCCCCGGTGTGTGATGTTCCCCTTCCTGAGTCCAAGTGATCTCATTGTTCAGTTCCCACCTATGAGTGAGAACATGCGGTGTTTGGTTTTCTGTTCTTGTGATAGTTTGCTAAGAATGATGGATTCCAGCTGCATCCATGTCCCTACAAAGGACACAAACTCATCCTTGTTTATGGCTGCATAGTATTCCATAGTGTATATGTGCCACATTTTCTTAATCCAATCTGTCACTGATGGACATTTGGGTTGATTCCAAGTCTTCGCTATTGTGAATAGTGCTGCAATAAACATACATGTGCATGTGTCTTCATAGCAGCATAATTTATAATCCTTTGGGTATATACCCAGTAATGGGATGGCTGGGTCATATGGTACATCTAGTTCTAGATCCTTGAGGAATCCCCATACTGTTTTCCATAATGGTTGAACTAGTTTACAATCCCACCAACAGTGTAAAAGTGTTCCTATTTCTCCACATCCTCTCCAGCACCTGTTGTTTCCTGACTTTTTAATGATCGCCATTCTAACTGGTGTGAGATGGTACCTCATTGTGGTTTTGATTTGCATTTCTCTGATGGCCAGTGATGATGAGCATTTTTTCATGTGTCTGTTGGCTGTATGAATGTCTTCTTTTGAGAAATGTCTGTTCATATCCTTTGCCCACTTTTTGATGGGGTTGTTTGTTTTTTTCTTGTAAATTTGTTTGAGTTCTTTGTAGGTTCTGGATATTAGCCCTTTGTCAGATGAGTAGATTGCAAAAATTTTCTCCCATTCTGTAGGTTGCCTGATCACTCTGATGGTAGTTTCTTTTGCTGTACAGAAGCTCTTTAGTTTAATGAGATCCCATTTGTCTATTTTGGCTTTTGCTGCCGTTGCTTTTGGTGTTTTAGACATGAAGTCTTTGCCCATGCCTATGTCCTGAATGGTATTACGTAGGTTTTCCTCTAGGATTTTTATGGTATTAGGTCTAACCTTTAAGTCTCTAATCCATCTTGAATTAATTTTCGTATAAGGAGTAAGGAAAGGATCCAGTTTCAGCTTTCTACTTATGGCTAGCCAATTTTCCCAGCACCATTTATTCAATAGGGAATCCTTTCCCCATTTCATGTTTCTCTCAGGTTTGTCAAAGATCAGATGGCAGTAGATGTGTGGTATTATGTCTGAGGACTCTGTTCGGTTCCATTGGTCTATATCTCTGTTTTGGTACCAGTACCATGCTGTTTTGGTTACTGTAGCCTTGTAGTATAGTTTGAAGTCAGGTAGCGTGATGCCTCCAGCTTTGTACTTTTGAATTAGGATTGTCTTGGAGATGCGGAGTCTTTTTTGGTTCCATATGTACTTTAAAGCAGTTTTTTCCAATTCTGTGAAGAAACTCATTGGTAGCTTGATGGGGATGGCATTGAATCTATAAATTACCTTGGGCAGTATGGCCATTTTCACGATATTGATTCTTCCTATCCATGAGCATGGTATGTTCTTCCATTTGTTTGTGTCCTCTTTAATTTCACTGAGCAGGGGTTTGTAGTTCTCCTTGAAGAGGTCCTTTACATCCCTTGTAAGTTGGATTCCTAGGTATTTTATTCTCTTTGAAGCAATTGTGAATGGGAGTTCATTCCTGATTTGGCTCTCTGTTTGTCTGTTACTGGTGTATAAGAATGCTTGTGATTTTTGCACATTAATTTTGTATCCTGAGACTTTGCTGAAGTTGCTTATCAGCTTAAGGAGATTTGGGGCTGAGACAATGGGGTTTTCTAAATAGACAATCATGTCATCTGCAAACAGGGACAATTTCACTTCTTTTTCTAACTGAATACACTTGATTTCTTTCACTTGCCTGATTGCCCTAGCCAGAACTTCCAACACTATGTTGAATAGGAGTGGTGAGAGAGGGCATCCCTGTCTTGTGCCAGTTTTCATAGGGAATTTTTCCAGTTTTTGCCCATTCAGTATGATATTGGCTGTGGGTTTGGCTCTTATTATTTTGAGGTACGTTCCATCAATACTGAATTTATTGAGCGTTTGTAGCATGAAGGGCTGTTGAATTTTGTCAAAAGCCTTTTCTGCATCTATTGAGATAATCATGTGGTTCTTGTCTTTGGTTCTGTTTATATGCTGGACTATGTTCATTGATTTGAGAATGTTGAACCAGCCTTGCATCCCAGGGATGAAGCCCACTTGATCATGGTGGATAAGCTTTTTGATGTGTTGCTGAATCCGGTTTGCCAGTATTTTATTGAGGATTTTTGCATCGATGTTCATCAGGGATATTGGTCTAAAATTCTCTTTTTTTGTTGTGTCTCTGCCAGGCTTTGGTATCAGGATGATGTTGGCCTCATAAAATGAGTTAAGGAGGATTCCCTCTTTTTCTATTGATTGGAATAGTTTCAGAAGGAATGGTACCAACTCCTCCTTGTACCTCTGGTAGAATTCAGCTGTGAATCCATCTGGTCCTGGACTTTTTTTGGTTGGTAGGCTATTAATTATTGCCTCAATTTCAGAGCCTGCTATTGGTCTATTCAGGGATTCAACTTCTTCCTGGTTTAGTCTTGGAAGAGTGTAAGTGTCCAGGAAATTATCCATTTCTTCTAGATTTTCCAGTTTATTTGCATAGAGGTGTTTATAGTATTCTCTGATGGTAGTTTGTATTTCTGTGGGGTCGGTGGTGATATCCCCTTTATCATTTTTAATTGCATCGATTTGATTCTTCTCTCTTTTCTTCTTTATTAGTCTTGCTAGTGGTCTGTCAATTTTGTTGATCTTTTCAAAAAACCAACTCCTGGATTCATTGATTTTTTGGAGGGTTTTTTGTGTCTCGATCTCCTTCAGTTCTGCTCTGATCTTAGTTATTTCTTGCCTTCTGCTAGCTTTTGAATGTGTTTGCTCTTGCTTCTCTAGTTCTTTTAATTGTGATGTTAGAGTGTCAATTTTAGATCTTTCCTGCTTTCTCTTGTGGGCATTTAGTGCTATAAATTTCCCTCTACACACTGCTTTAAACGTGTCCCAGAGATTCTGGTATGTGGTATCTTTGTTCTCATTGGTTTCAAAGAACATCTTTATTTCTGCCTTCATTTCGTTATGTACCCAGTAGTCATTCAGGAGCAGGTTGTTCAGTTTCCATGTAGTTGAGCGGTTTTGATTGAATTTCTTAGTCCTGAGTTCTAGTTTGATTGCACTGTGGTCTGAGAGACAGTTTGTTATAATTTCTGTTCTTGTACATTTGCTGAGAAGTGCTTTACTTCCAATTACGTGGTCAATTTTGGAGTAAGTACGATGTGGTGCTGAGAAGAATGTATATTCTATTGATTTGGGGTGGAGAGTTCTATAGATGTCTATTAGGTCTGCTTGCTGCAGAGATGAGTTCAATTCCTGGATATCCTTGTTAACTTTCTGTCCCGTTGATCTGTCTAATTTTGACAGTGGAGTGTTGAAGTCTCCCATTATTATTGTATGGGAGTCTAAGTCTCTTTGAAAGTCTCTAAGGACTTGCTTTATGAATCTGGGTGCTCCTGTATTGGGTGCATATATATTTAGGATAGTTAGCTCTTCCTGTTGAATTGATCCCTTTACCATTATGTAATGGCCTTCTTTGTCTCTTTTGATCTTTGATGGTTTAAAGTCTGTTTT
This sequence comes from Macaca fascicularis, assembly GCF_037993035.2. Taxonomy (NCBI): domain Eukaryota; kingdom Metazoa; phylum Chordata; class Mammalia; order Primates; family Cercopithecidae; genus Macaca; species Macaca fascicularis. Next base: position 112,651,981 of record NC_088395.1, read on the forward strand.
ATCAGAGACTAGTATTGCAACCCCCGCTTTTTTTTGTTCTCCATTTGCTTGGTAAATCTTCCTCCATCCCTTTATTTTGAGCCTATGTATGTCTCTGCGTGTGAGATGGGTCTCCTGAATACAGCAGACTGATGGGTCTTGACTCTTTATCCAGTTTGCCAGTCTGTGTCTTTTAATTGGAGCATTTAGTCCATTTACATTTAAGGTTAATATTGTTATGTGTGAACTTGATCCTGCCATTATGATATTAACTGGTTATTTTGCTCGTTAGTTGATGCAGTTTCTTCCTAGCCTCGAAGGTCTTTACATTTTGGCATGTTTTTGCAATGGCTGGTACCGGTTGTTCCTTTCCATGTTTAGTGCTTCCTTCAGGGTCTCTTGTAAGGCAGGCCTAGTGGTGACAAAATCTCTAAGCATTTGCTTATCTGTAAAGGATTTTATTTCTCCTTCACTTATGAAACTTAGTTTGGCTGGATATGAAATTCTGGGTTTAAAATTCTTTTCTTTAAGAATGTTGAATATTGGCCCCCACTCTCTTCTGGCTTGGAGAGTTTCTGCCGAAAGATCTGCTATTAGTCTGATGGGCTTCCCTTTGTGGGTAACCCGACCTTTCTCTCTGGCTGCCCTTAAGATTTTTTCCTTCATTTCAACTTTGGTGAATCTGGCAATTATGTGTCTTGGAGTTGCTCTTCTCGAGGAGTATCTTTGTGGCGTTCTCTGTATTTCCTGGATTTGAATGTTGGCCTGCCCTACTAGGTTGGGGAAGTTCTCCTGGATGATATCCTGAAGAGTGTTTTCCAACTTGGTTCCATTTTCCCCCTCACTTTCAGGCACCCCAATCAGACGTAGATTTGGTCTTGTTACATAATCCTATACTTCTTGCAGGCTTTGTTCATTTCTTTTTCTTCTTTTTTCTTTTGGTTTCTCTTCTCACTTCATTTCATTCATTTGATCCTCAATCGCTGATACTCTTTCTTCCAGTTGATTGAGTCGGTTACTGAAGCTTGTGCATTTGTCACGTATTTCTCGTGTCATGGTTTTCATCTCTTTCATTTCGTTTATGACCTTCTCTGCATTAATTACTCTAGCCATCAATTCTTCCACTTTTTTTTCAAGATTTTTAGTTTCTTTGCACTGGGTACGTAATTCCTCCTTTAGCTCTGAGAAATTTGATGGACTGAAGCCTTCTTCTCTCATCTCGTCAAAGTCATTCTCCATCCAGCTTTGATCCGTTGCTGGCGATGAGCTGCGCTCCTTTGCCTGGGGAGATGCGCTCTTATTTTTTGAATTTCCAGCTTTTCTGCCCTGCTTTTTCCCCATCTTTGTGGTTTTATCTGCCTCTGGTCTTTGATGATGGTGATGTACTGATGGGGTTTTGGTGTTGGTGCCCTTCCTGTTTGATAGTTTTCCTTCTCACAGTCAGGACCCTCAGCTGTAGGTCTGTTGGAGATTGCTTGAGGTCCACTCCAGACCCTGTTTGCCTGGGTATCAGCAGCAGAGGCTGCAGAAGATTGAATATTTCTGAACAGCAAGTGTACCTGTCTGATTCTTGCTTTGGAAGCTTCCTCTCAGGGGTGTACTCCACCCTGTGAGGTGTGGGGTGTCAGACTGCCCCTAGTGGGGGATGTCTCCCAGTTAGGCTACTCAGGGGTCAGGGACCCACTTGAGCAGGGAGTCTGTCCCTTCTCAGATCTCAACCTCCGTGTTGGGAGATCCACTGCTCTCTTCAAAGCTGTCAGACAGAGTCATTTGTGTCTGCAGAGGTTTCGGCTGCGTTTGTTATTGTTTACTGTGCCCTGTCCCCAGAGGTGGAGTCTACAGAGACAGGCAGGTTTCCTTGAGCTGCTGTGAGCTCCACCCAGTTCGAGCTTCCCAGCAGCTTTGTTTACCTACTTAAGCCTCAGCAATGGTGGGCGCCCCTCCCCCAGCCTCGCTGCTGCCTTGCCAGTAGATCACAGACTGCTGTGCTAGCAATGAGGGAGGCTCCGTGGGTGTGGGTCCCTCCCGGCCAGGTGTGGGATATAATCTCCTGGTGTGCCTGTTTGCTTAAAGCGCAGTATTGGGGTGAGAGTTACCCGATTTTCCAGGTGTTGTGTGTGTCAGTTCCCCTGGCTAGGAAAAGGGATTCCCTTCCCCCTTGTGCTTCCCAGGTGAGGCAATGCCTCGCCCTGCTTCAGCTCTCGCTGGTCGGGCTGCAGCAGCTGACCAGCACCGATCGTCTGGCACTCCCCAGTGAGATGAACCCAGTACCTCAGTTGAAAATGCAGAAATCACCTGTCTTCTGTGTCGCTCGCGCTGGGAGTTGGAGACTGGAGCTGTTCCTATTCGGCCATCTTGCTCCGCCCCCCTGTATAAAGAATTTCAAAGAATGGGATGTTCTCCCTAAAGAGTATTTTGATATTTTGTATGCTTATGAAGAAAGTATAGTATTGAAAATTAAAGGCAGATAATTGATAACTGAGGAATATCTCAGCTAATTTTTATGCATATTAATGTTGCATTTTTATAACTTATGTGTACATATAAATGCAGCTTCATTTTCAAATGAATGTTTCAAATAAGGAAGTCATATTAGGCAAACATTTAGCTTTTGTATTATTTATTTTAAAGATGAGTTATGCCAATTTTCATTATATTAATGAAGATTTTAACATTCCATCAAGTTGAGTGTTTTCCTATTTTATTATACATGGTGTATGTAGTTAGCATATTGTGTCACTGAATTGTTTTAAAATTTAGCACATAAACCAAGCTTGTTTTATGCAAATTTCTTATTCATTAAGAAAACATGGCAGATTTTCTGCAAAAAACAAACTAAAACATTTATAATACAGAATACTGATTTTCTTACACAAGAAAATATATTTTGCTTGCAGGAAATAATACTATAAATTCACTTTAATAAGAATCTTCAAAATGTATTTATCTTTACGATATCTGGGTATCTTTGTTGCCTTTTATCTTCTGTCTTTCTTGAGATAAAATGAACATAATGTTTTTTAAAAAGGAACTACCTGTGAGTGTAATCAGATGTCAGATTTAACAGACAACGACTTCAAGTGAGCCATTATAAGTACACTGTAAGGACTAAAGAAATCACAATTAAGAAGTACAGGAAGGTATGATAACAATGTCTAATCAAATAGGGAATTAAAGAGATGGAAATTATTAAAAAAAGAACAAAAAGGAAATTCTGGAGTTGATAATACAGTAACTGAAATGAAAAATTCATTGGAAGGGCTCAACAATAGATTAGAATTGTCAGAAGAAAGAATTATCAAACTTGAAGACAGATTGATCATCATAATAAAAATAAAAATAATTAATGTAAATAGAATGTCAGAGAAATGTGAAACAATATCAGGTGCAACAACATGCATGTAATGGGAGTGCTAGAAGGAAGAGAGATGGAGTAGAAATGAGAAGAAAACATATTTGAAGAAATAATAGTTGAAAACTTCCCAAATTTGATGAAAAGCCTTAATTTACATATCTAGGAAGCTCAACTTATTCAAAGTAGGATAAATGCAAATAAGTACCAAACAGACATCATAGTAAGAATGGTGAAATTCAAAATCCAGGAGAAAATCTCAAAATCAGCAAATAAAAAACGACTTATCACTTACCATGGAATTCAAATAAGATTAAAGTTAACTTCTCATCAGAAATGATAAATGCCAGTAAAATAACATTCAAAGTTCTCACAGAAAACCCATCAAACCAAGAATTTTACATCCACCAATGCTATCTTTCAAAAGTGAAGGTGAAATAAACACATTCTAGAAAAACAAAAAGTTACAGAATGTGTTGCTAGCTCACCTGTCATACAAAAAATACTGAAGGAAGTTTTTCAGGTTGACAGTATGTGACCTCAGATGATAATTTAAATTCACACAAACAAAAGGAGCACCAGTAACAGTAATTGTATAATTACAGTACAAGAGACTGTATAAATCCGTGTTTATTATTTTCTTAACTGATTTAAAAGGCAATTGTATAAATATAATATGAATATAATATATCATTTGACCTATAACATGTTTGCTGTAATAGCATAAAGGTGATAGGTGGGAACAAAGCTGTATTGAGCTAAGGAAATGACTCCAGATGGTAACCTGAATTCACATGAACAAAGGAAGAAAAACAGCTATGACAACAAGAAGGTTAAAATAACAAAAGTTATAAATACATAGTTTCTCTTCTTCTCTCAGATTCTTTGAAACTTAAAATTGCATAAAGTAATAACTATAGCAATGTATTTTTTGATTCATAAAACACACACATATATATGACATGAATAAAAATAATACCACAAAATAGAGGAAAGGGAATAAAGCTACATAGAAATAATGTTTATAAATATAACTGGAATTGTAAGTATAAATCTGAAGCTGATTTTGAAAAGTTAAGATGTCTGTGCTAAGCCCTAGAGCAACCACTAAAAATATATAATAACAAAAACAAACAAACAAAAGTCTTCAAAAAAATATAATAAACATATAGCGTCTGGCTCCTGGTTAAAAGAATTTGTGATTTTTCAGGCCTGATTATAAGCAATTATAAAGGTTTTACTTGGCAGACCTCATGGGAGAAAGCTGCTTTTCTCACACCAAACTCGTGCAATCAATACATTGCAGTCTCTGAGGGGAGTTGCTGTCAAGGAACCAGGACCCCCTGGCCAGTCGTGCTCTTACACATAGCTGCAATCTTTGCCTCCATTTAGAGACTTATTTATCTGGTCCCTTTGGCAGAGGCCTTCCTCAGGCACCTTTGCTGAAATCTCCTTTGTGGAGGGGAGAGGGAATGAATCTTGAAGGTACTTTTTCTTCATTTCACGTAAGTACATAGTACCTTTCCACTGCTAGCCCTTCTCTCTTTCCCAGACCATAAAACTGCAGGAGCATTTTGTTCAGGGACTTTCATTACTATGACAACGTCCATATCTGTACTCATTAATCTTCCCCTCAAGTGGTGCTTTTCAATGGGCAAAAATAGAACAGAATGGAGTTAGTATTTTATCCAGGTTAGTTTTTTGCTTATCTTATTGTAGTAGGTGATTAAAGCCTTGACTGTCCCTTTCATTTTGGCCTGTTGGCTTAAGCAGCTACTCCGATTGCTGATAGTTCATGTCTTTCTCCAGCTCAACTGAGCTCCAAACCAATTGGTATAATGAGCCAAGTAGTAAATTAACCACAATGACATTCTGGAAAAACAAAAAGCCTGAAGATCCCACATGGTCCTTGTCTTAGTTTGTTTTGTGCTGCTATAACAGAATACCATAGACTAGGTAATTTATGTAAAAATAGAGATTTCTTTCTTTTCTGTTTTTCTTTTTTCTTTCTTTTTTTTTTTTTGGAGATGGAGTCTTGATCTGTAGAGATTTTTTCTTTCTTTTCTTTTTTTTCTTTCTTTTTTTTCTTTTTTTTTTTTTTTTGGAGATGAAGTCTTGATCTGTAGTGCAGTGCCACAATTGCTGCTCCCTGCAGCCTCCACCTCCTGGGTTCAAGCAATTCTCCTGTCTCAGCCTCTGGAGTAGATGGGATTAAAGGCACCCCACAGACACCTGGTTGATTTTCGTATTTTTAGTAGAGATGGGGTTTCATCATGTTGACCAGGCTTGTCTTGAACTCCTAACCTCAAGTGATCCACCCACCTCAGCCTCCAAAAGTTCTAGGATTACAGGTGTGAGCCACTGAGTGGCCAAATTTATTTCTTATAGTTCTCAAGTCTGGGAAGTCCAGGATCAAGGGGCCACATCTGGTGAGAAACTTCTTGCTGCATTATAACATACTGGAAGGTATCACATGGCAAGAGAGAGCAACAGATGAAACTTGCAGCCTCAAACCCCTTTATAATTAGCATTAATCCATTCATGAGTGCTCCACCCTCATAACCTAAACACATTCCATTAGGCACCACCTCCCAACACTGTTGCACTGGGGATTAAGTTCTCAACACATGCTTTTTGGGGGACACATTCAAATGATAGCATTCTGTCCTTGGCCTCCAAATTTATGTCCTTCTCGCAAGCAAAATACATTCATCCCGTTCCAATAGAACCAAAGTCTTGACTCATTCTAGCACCAACTCAAAAGTTCGAAGTCCAGAGTCTCATTAAATCAGAGATGGGTGAGACTTAAGGCACAATTCTTCCTGAGGCAAAATCCCTTTCAGCTGTTAGCCTGTGAAATTAAACAAGTTATCTACTCTAAAATACAATGGTGGGTCAGGCCTAGGATAAATATTCCCATTCCAAAAGAAAAGAAAAGGTGAGGGAAGAGGTAACTGGCACCAAGTAAGTTCAAACTCCAAGAGATAAAATAATGTTATATCTGAAGACACTAGAATAATCTCCTTTGACTCTATATCCTGCATCCTCAGCATACTGGGTGGGAGTTGAGCTCCCAAGGCCTCAGACAACTCTGCCCCTATGGTTTTGCTGTGCTCAGCCCACACAGCAACTCTCACTATTTGGAGTCATGCCTGCAGCTTTCTCAGGCTGGAGTTGCAAATTGGTGGTGCTATAGTTCTGGGGCCTCAGAGGCTGCCCCACTCCCACAGGTCTACTAGGCATTGCCCTAGTGGAGACTCTTTGCAGTGGCCTCACACCTATGGTTACCCTAGGCATTGCCCTACTGGGGACTCTCTGTAGTGGTTCCACCCTTGTGACAAGTCTCTGCCTGGGACACCAGGGTGTCTGCAGCATTCTTTGAAATCTAGTAAGGCTGCTGTGGCCACACAGCTCTTATATTCTGTGCATCTACAGAATTAGCACCACATTAACACCACCACCATTTGCAGCTCATACCTTTTGGAGCAGAAAGTCAAGCCACACCTGGACGCACTTAAGCCATGGCTGAAGAGGTCAAGGGGTGCTGCATAGGAATTAGGGGAGCAGAGTCCCAAGGTGATGCAGAGCAATGAATGCCAACGTCCCACAATCACCTCTCTGGCAACCTTGCCCTCAAGGTTAGTCTAGCTTGCCTTAAAGATCTATGAAACATCTTTGGGAGTCATTCCCTCATTGTCTTGATGAATAGAACCTGGCTTCCTTCTATTTTTATTAATATCTTTAGAAAACAGTTGCTTGGCCATACTGTTAGTGTTCTCTCCCGAACATATTTTTTTAAATTCTTTACATGGCCTGGCTGAGAGTTTTCTGAATCTTTTCATTCTGCTTCTCTTTTAATCATAAATTCTACCTTTAAGTCATTTCTCTCTTTTTTTCTAATTTTACTGTAACTGGCCAAAATAAGCCATGAAGCACCTTGAACATGCTGTTGCTTAGATATTTCTTCTGTTAGATAATCCAGTTTATTGTTCTTAAATTCTGCATTCCACAAAGTCCCAGGACACAGATGCAATTCTCTCAAGTTCTTGGCAAATATGTAACAAGGATGGCCTTTACTCCAGATTTCAATACCTTGTTCCTCACTTCCATCTGAGACTTCATCAGAATGACCTTTACTGCTTATATTTCTACCAAAATTCTGATCACAGCTACTTAAATAATCTCTAAGAAGTTCCAACTTTCTCTACATATCTTGTCTTCTGAGTCCTCACCAAAATCACCCTTAACACTTCTTTCATGGCAATACCGGCTTTTTCTGGCTAGCACCCTCAAATTCGTCAAGCCTCTGCCCATTACCCAGTTCCAAAGCCACTCCCGCATTTTCATGTCTTTGTTATAGCAAAACCCCTCCTCTCAGTACCAATTTTCTGTCTTAGTTTGTATTGTGCTGCCAAAACAGAATACCAAAGACTGGGTAATTCATAAAGAACAGATTTATTTCTCAGAGTTCTAGAGGCTGGAAAGTCCAAGATCAAGAGACCACATCTAGTGAGGGGTTTTTTGCTGTGTCCTAACAGGGCAGAAGGCACCATGTGCAGGAGAGACCAACAAATCAAACTCACAGCCTCAAGCCCTTTTATAGCCAACATTAATCCATTCATGAAGGTGGAGCCCTCATGACCAAAACACCTCCCATTAGGCCTCACCTCTCAACACTGTTGCATCAGGGATTAAATTCTAACATGTGTTCTTGGGGGGATCACATTCAAACCAAAGATGTCCTGTTGGGAGATTTTAGAAGAGTTTGCAAGGCATATCAAGAGGAAATGGTGGATTGTTGTCAAGAATTTGAGAGTACCATGGGGTACTTTACTAGCAATGTGTATGAGTCTTGGGCAGTGCTAGAGGAAGCTATTGGACATTTTTAGAAGGTTTTAGCAGGTTTTTATATAAACTTTTCAGTTCCAAGGTGACTTTTAGTCTCTTTAGTCCCTGACACCTCAGCTGAACTGGACTGGTTGGTCAGACAAGGGATACAACAGGGAAATTCAAAGAAAAGCTAGGGAAGCAGTATCCTAGCCACTGCTTAGAGATTTCTGATAATGGGACTAGAAGTGTGGGTGGGGACTCCCCCACATGCTAAGTAACTCTACATATATCCTTCGTACCAATAAACACTCTGCGGTGCAGCAAGTTGTTGAAACTTCAAGAGAAAAATATAGTACCCTCCTAGATAGTTTTGCCCAGCATACCTGAAGAGACCATAGAAACTTAATTACATCCTCTCCAGAGGTACTATTGCTAAAGTTAATAAGGTAGTGTCATGGTGTGGGGTGTGTTACTACAAGCTCCTTTCTTTAGAGTGTCCTAACAGCAGCCATTGCCAGGATAACACAATGCAATCAGCAAGAGCAACAGCAGCTGTAGCCATGTGGGTGCCATCCCCCTCCAGGGAAGCCCAGGTTCTGGTTGAACAGGCAAGCCTTGCATACCTTTAGAAGTCCTGGCCAGCAAACAGTAGTCCACTCCAGTCCATAGTTCCACTCACTCTCTGCTCCCTCTCTCCCTGGAAAACTTATGGCCAAATCAAGGCAGGTGGCCCCACTTGGCTCTGTACATTGGCAGCCCCTGTGACTGATGCAGGTTTTGCTCCCTCCACCCCCCCTCATAAGCCTGGGGATAGATAAAAAGGCTCAACAGTTTTTGCCCAGACCGCTCAGCTTTAAAAAACAAACAAGACTAGGGATTAAGCCGATGTCTCTCTATCCGCAGTGAGGCTGGGAGTCCCTATGCCAAGGTTAAGATTCAGTTAAAAAGTGAAAAAGTTAAACTTCTTGACCGTCTAGATATTGTTTCATAGGTGACTATGGTCCTCACACTTGACACCTGAGAGAAAAAGTAGATATACCCTTCCAGTTTGAAGCTTAAAGCTACTACCACAAAGCTTGACTATAGGTAGGTACCAGCGGGCTCCTACAAATCTCTATTTTTATGGACTGCACTACTGAATGTGTTAATGAAATTGATATATCTATTGTGTGTATATATGTGTGTGTGTGTATACACACACGCATATACACACACACACATACCTCTGCTAGCATTCACCTCTAGGTTCTTATGGGAATTGCTACTTTAGTGAAAATAGAAAACTGTAAACCTATCTGATTCATGAGTTATAGGTAATGGCATGGTCATTTGATCAGGCTACTAAGAAGCCTCACACTGGCATATAAAACAAGCTCCCCAGTGGGGCCAAGGCATTTAGAGAAAAGTTAGTTCTGCTCCTAATAAGCATTTTGTTCCTTATGTTGATATTCAAAAGAAAGGCCTCTATGCTGATAAGGGAAACACAATCAATGAGCAGACTGTGCTTGTCAGCTAAGTGCAGGGACTAAAATGTCCTCTGCTCCAGAGCAAGTAGATGTTTGAGAGATCAAGAGGATGACCCATAGGAATTCCAACACTATCCCAGACTTGACCTACACAGATAGATTGCCACTGTCATTAGAAATGATGAAGCAGAATGGAAAATCTCTCCTACCTGCTAAACCTTGCCCAAGGTTTACCACTATCCAGGGACAGATACCCCAAGCCAATCAGACAGGAAATTCTCAACAGTTTCATCACACTGGGGTTTTGGGCCCATCTAGAGGGTTTCACTGGGTTCTGAGGACAGATGAAACTTAATTTGCAGTTTGTCTTAGCCATCCAAGTCTATTCCACTGACTTAGGCTAGACTATCCTGGACCTGGAAAACCACACTTGAAACAGGTTTCCTAAACACATTGCATCTAACAATGGCTTCAGATTTGTGACCAAAGCTACAGTTTTGTGTCCACCAGTGAACACAATCATAGGTATATGATAGACTCTCTGTGCTTCATATCATTCCCCAAGCCATAGGGTGGTTCAGTGATTTAGAGGACAGGCTTAAGCAGCTGGCAAGATGGGACAAGATGCCCCCAGCTTAGACTACATATCTCAGGGAAGCAGTTTGTGTTCTCAGAGCAGCAATTATTTAAAGGGCACTTCTCATTTGTGTTATGCATTTGATCAGGCTGCCTGCCCACTTTTTTCAATTGTACACCCTTCTTTAACACTATTGACACTTGAGTCTCTGTGGTAGATCCTACAAAGGCCTCCCATCCCCTTCTACCCTATTGTAATAACCAAAAGGGGAAATCAAAATGGCTATCAAATAACAAGGAATGAGAGGCTATATAACCCATTTTAAAATCTTTTAAAATATCAGAATTTTGTGCTACACAAATCTTTTTAAATTGGTTATCTATCTTTAGTTTTAATTTTTAATATTTGTGGGTACATAGTAGGTGTATATGATTATGGGATACATGAGGCATGCAATGTGAAATAAGCATATCATGGAGAATGAGGTATCCATCTTCTCAAGCATTTATCCTTTGAGTTACAAACAATCCAATTACAATTATTTGAGTTATTTTAAAATATACAACTAAGTTTCTATTGACTATTATCACCCTATTGTGCTATCAAATAGCAGGTCTTATTTATTCTTTCTAATTTCTTTTACCCATTAGCCATCCCCACCTCCCCAAAAATCCCCCACTATCTTTCCCAGCCTCTGGTAATCATTTTTCTACTCTCTATGTCCGAGTTCAATTGTTTTGATTTTTAGCTCCCACAAATAAGTGAGAACATGCAATTTTTTTGTCTTTCTGTGCCTGGCATATTTCACTTAACATAATGTCTTCCATATCCATCCATGTTGTTGCAAATGACTGTATCTCATTCTTTTGATAGTTGAATAGTACTGCCTTGTGTATAGGTACCAGATTGTCTTTATCCATTCATCTGTTGATAGGCACTTAGGTTGCTTCCAAATCTTAGCTCTTGTAAACAGTGCTGCAACAAACACAGGAGTGCAGATATATCTTTGATACACTGATTTCTTTTCTTTTGGATATATACCCAGCAGTGGGATTCCTGGATCATGTGGTAGCTCTATTTTTAGTTTTTTGAGGGACCTCTAAACTGTTCTCCATAGTGGTTGCACTAATTTACATTCCCTCCAACAGTGTACATATATTCTTATCTATTCTAATAGAGTTCACCTACAGTAGATTACAGAAAAATATACAAATGTACATCTTTCCAAATGAAATTTACATCGACTAACATTTGAGAATATTTAAAAAACAAATATGCAGTATGCAGGAAAACAAAGCACAAAAATGGCATTCAAATGGGTAATAAAAATTTATTAATTCCAAAAAACTATGAAGTGCCCCAACTAAAGAGAATACATAATGAAATGCTAATTTAATACAGATCAAACAGGTAACAAGGTTATAAAATATAGGGAAAAGAAAACTTACTGGCAGTATCTGTTGAAATGACAATTGTAAAGTAACAGAAAAGTAACTTCAACTCCACTTAGGGCACAAAACAGATATGAAAATGCAAGTTCATTTTCATCTCTTATTATAAAATCCTGTTTGACTATGGGTCAAATTGCTTGTGGCAAAAATAGAATTTTTAATAAGCTGTAGATGTCCTGTACATTAAAAAAAAATACAAGAGTTTCACAAGTTCCAAAGAGTTCTGTTTGTAGTCTCCTGCTGTATGTATTCAATCTGAGATGGATTTTTGTAACCATTGATTGTTGTTGGACACTGAAGAAGAAAAGCAAGATGGGGTACAAAACACGAAATTTCCATTGTATTGACAATATTTTTATGTTAGTCCAAAAGGGCCCTACCTTCTCTCTTCCTTAAATGATTTGACAAGGCTTTGTGATTAATCTGGTGACAGCAAGTCGTGTAAGTGAAATCTGTCTCTGACATGAAGTCAAATATCTTCATTCGGTTTTACAAGATTCTCCAGAAATGAAATCAATTTAAATTGTTCATTGGTATTTTTATCTATAAACCACAATTATATAGGGATTCCACTAGAAAGCTAATATGCAAAGGCTTATGGTGGGTTATTCATTATTTTAGTTTATGAAAGATCTCTTTCAAGGATATTTAATTCCTTTATATAGTTTCCTTGTCCACAAACAAAATATTCTCAGAAGGGGTGGTGCCTGACTAGTTACCTAGTCCACCTTTTCAGGTCTAATATATTCAGTAATTTGTCTGCATATACCTTCCTAGAAGCAGTAGAAACACTGATACTGCTGAGAAATTCATTTCAGCAATTATTTGAAGCATGATCTTAATCTCATATAAACCTGATAAAATCTTAGAATGAGCTGGAAAAATAAGTGATACATCTTCTTACTCATTCAGATTGACTGTAGTGTACTAGTGTTTCATTCAGGTCTAAAAATAGGCAGAATTCTGGAGTGTAGCTTTCCTATTTAGTTTTTTTCTTTTCTTTTTTTTTTTTTTTTTTTTTTCTTTTTGAAATTCTTTTAACTTGTTTCCTTCTTTAAAAAATTTTATTTTAGGTTTGGAGGTACATGTGAAGGTTTGTTACATGGATAAGCATGTGTCACAAGGGTTCCTTGTACATATTATATCACCCAGGTACTAAGCTCGGTACCCAATAGTTATCTTTTCTGCATTTCTCCCTCCTCCCACCTTACTCCTCAAGTAGACCCCAATGGCTGTTGTTTCCTTCTTTGTGTACATAAGTTCTTATCAATTAGTTTCCACTTATAAGTGAGAACGTGCAGTATTTGGTTTTCTGTTCCTGCATTATTTTGCTAAGGATGATAGTCACCAGCTCTATTCATGTTACTGCAAAAGACATTATCTCCTACAGCTCGAGTCTCCAACTCCCAGCGCGAGCAACACAGAAGACAGGTGATTTCTGCATTTTCAACTGAGGTACTGGGTTCATCTCACTAGGGAGTGCCTGACAATCGGTGCTGGTCAGCTGCTGCAGCCCGACCAGCTAGAGCTGAAGCAGGGCGAGGCATTGCCTCAACTGGGAAATGCAAGGGGGAAGGGAATCCCTTTTCCTAGCCAGGGGAACTGAGACACACAACACCTGGAAAATCGGGTAACTCCCACCCTAATACTGCACTTTAAGCAAATGGGCACACCAGGAGATTATATCCCACACCTGGCCAGGAGGGTCCCACGCCCACGGAGCCTCCCTCATTGCTAGCACAGCAGTCTGCGATCTAACTGCAAGGCAGCAGCGAGGCTGGGGGAGGGGCGCCCGCCATTGCTGAGGCTTAAGTAAGTAAACAAAGCTGCTGGGAAGCTCGAACTGGGTGGAGCTCACAGCAGCTCAAGGAAACCTGCCTGTCTCTGTAGACTCCACCTCTGGGGACAGGGCACAGCTAAACAACAACAACAACAACAACAAAGCAGCAGAAACTTCTGCAGACGCAAATGACTCTGTCTGACAGCTTTGAAGAGAGCAGTGGATCTCCCAACACGGAGGTTGAGATCTGAGAAGGGACAGACTGCCAGCACAAGTGGGTCCCTGACCCCTGAGTAGCCTAACTGGGAGACATGCCCCACTAGGGGCAGTCTGACACCCCACACCTCACAGGGTGGAGTACACCCCTGAGACGAAGCCTCCAAAGTAAGAATCAGACAGGTACACTCGCTGTTCAGAAATATTCTACCTTCTGCAGCCTCTGCTGCTGATACCCAGGCAAACAGGGTCTGGAGTGGACCACAAGCAATCTCCAACAGACCTACAGCTGAGGGTCCTGACTGTGAGAAGGAAAACTATCAAACAAGGACACCTACACCAAAACCCCATCAGTACGTCACCATCATCAAAGACCAAAGATGGGGAAAAAGCAGGGCAGAAAAGCTGGAAATTCAAAAAATAAGAGCGCCGCTCCCCCTGCAAAGGAGCGCAGCTCATCGCCAGCAACTGATCAAAGCTGGACGGAGAATGACTTTGACAAGATGAGAGAAGAAGGCTTCAGTCCATCAAACTTCTCAGAGCTAAAGGAGGAATTATGTACCCAGCGCAAAGAAACTAAAAATCTTGAAAAAAGAGTGGAAGAATTGATAGCTAGAGTAATTAATGCAGAGAAGGTTATAAACGAAATGAAAGAGATGAAAACCATGACACGAGAAATACGTGACAAATGCAAAAGCTTCAGTAACCGACTCGATCAACTGGAAGAAAGTATCAGCGATTCAGGATCAATAAAATGAAATGAAGCGAGAAGAGAAACCAAAAGAAAAAAGAAGAAAAGGAAATGAACAAAGCCTGCAAGAAGTATGGGATTATGTAAAAAGACCAAACCTATGTCTGATTGGGGTGCCTGAAAGTGAGGGGGAAAATGGAACCAAGTTGGAAAACACTCTTCAGGATATCATCCAGGAGAACTTCCCCAACCTAGTAGGGCAGGCCAACATTCAAATCCAGGAAATACAGAGAATGCCACAAAGATACTCCTCGAGAAGAGCAACTCCAAGACACATAATTGCCAGATTCACCAAAGTTGAACTGAAGGAAAAAAATCTTAAGGGCAGCCAGAGAGAAAGGTTGGGTTACCCACAAAGGGAAGCCCATCAGACTAACAGCAGATCTCTCGGCAGAAACTCTCCAAGCCAGAAGAGAGTGGGGGCCAATATTCAACATTCTTAAAGAAAAGAATTTTAAACCCAGAATTTCATATCCAGCCAAACTAAGTTTCATAAGTGAAGGAGAAATAAAATCCTTTACAGATAAGCAAATGCTTAGAGATTTTGTCACCACTAGGCCTGCCTTACAAGAGACCCTGAAGGAAGCACTAAACATGGAAAGGAACAACCGGTACCAGCCATTGCAAAAACATGCCAAAATGTAAAGACCTTCGAGGCTAGGAAGAAACTGCATCAACTAACGAGCAAAATAACCAGTTAATATCATAATGGCAGGATCAAGTTCACACATAACAATATTAACCTTAAATGTAAATGGACTAAATGCTCCAATTAAAAGACACAGACTGGCAAACTGGATAAAGAGTCAAGACCCATCAGTCTGCTGTATTCAGGAGACCCATCTCACATGCAGAGACATACATAGACTCAAAATAAAGGGATGGAGGAAGATCTACCAAGCAAATGGAGAACAAAAAAAAGCAGGGGTTGCAATACTAGTCTCTGATAAAACAGACTTTAAACCATCAAAGATCAAAGAGGCAAAGAAGGCCATTACATAATGGTAAAGGGATCAATTCAACAGGAAGAGCTAACTATCCTAAATATATATGCACCCAATACAGGAGCACCCAGATTCATAAAGCAAGTCCTTAGAGACTTACAAAGAGACTTAGACTCCCACACAATAATAATGGGAGACTTCAACACTCCACTCTCAACATTAGAGAGATCAACGAGACAGAAAGTTAACCAGGATATCCAGAAATTGAACTCATCTCTGCAGCAAGCAGACCTAATAGACATCTATAGAACTCTCCACCCCAAATCAACAGAATATACATTCTTCTCAGCACCATATCACACTTATTCCAAAATTGACTACATAATTGGAAGTAAAGCACTCCTCAGCAAATGTACAAGAACAGAAATTATAACAAACTGTCTCTCAGACCACAGTGCAATCAAACTAGAACTCAGGACTAAGAAAATCAATCAAAACTGCTCAACTATATGGAAACTGAACAACCTGCTCCTGAATGACTACTGGGTACATAACGAAATGAAGGCAGAAATAAAGATGTTCTTTGAAACCAATGAGAACAAAGATACAACATATCAGAATCTCTGGGACACATTTAAAGCAGTGTGTAGAGGGAAATTTATAGCACTAAATGCCCACAAGAGAAAGCAGGAAAGATCTAAAATTGACACTCTAACATCACAATTAAAAGAACTAGAGAAGCAAGAGCAAACACATTCAAAAGCTACCAGAAGGCAAGAAATAACTGAGATCAGAGCAGAACTGAAGGAGATGGAGACACAAAAAACCCTCCAAAAAATCAATGCATCCAGGAGTTGGTTTTTTGAAAAGATCAACAAAATTGATAGACCGCTAGCAAGACTAATAAAGAAGAAAAGAGAGAAGAATCAAATCGACGCAATAAAAAATGATAAAGGGGATATCACCACTGACCCCACAGAAATACAAACTACCATCAGAGAATACTTTAAACACCTCTACGCAAATAAACTAGAAAATCTAGGAGAAATGGATAATTTCCTGGACACTTACACTCTTCCAAGACTAAACCAGGAAGAAGTTGAATCCCTGAATAGACCAATAGCAGGCTCTGAAATTGAGGCAATAATTAATAGCCTACCAACCAAGAAAAGTCCAGGACCAGATGGATTCACAGCTGAATTCTACCAGAGGTACAAGGAGGAGCTGGTACCATTCCTTCTGAAACTATTCCAATCAATAGAAAAAGAGGGAATCCTCCCTAACTCATTTTATGAGGCCAACATCATCCTGATACCAAAGCCTGGCAGAGACACAACAAAAAAAGAGAATTTCAGACCAATATCCCTGATGAACATCGATGCAAAAATCCTCAATAAAATACTGGCAAACCGGATTCAGTAGCACATCAAAAAGCTTATCCACCATGATCAAGTGGGCTTCATCCCTGGGATGCAAGGCTGGTTCAACATTCTCAAATCAATGAACATAATCCAGCATATAAACAGAACCAAAGACAAGAACCACATGATTATCTCAATAGATGCAGAAAAGGCTTTTGACTAAATTCAACAGCCCTTCATGCTACAAACGCTCAATAAATTCAGTATTGATGGAACGTACCTCAAAATAATAAGAGCTATTTATGACAAACCCACAGCCAATATCATACTGAATGGGCAAAAACTGGAAAAATTCCCTTTGAAAACTGGCACAAGACAGGGATGCCCTCTCTCACCACTCCTATTCAACATAGTGCTGGAAGTTCTGGCTAGGGCAATCAGGCAAGAGAAAGAAATCAAAGGTATTCAGTTAGGAAAAGAAGAAGTCAAATTGTCCCTCTTTGCAGATGACATGATTGTCTATTTAGAAAACCCCATTGTCTCAGCCTAAAATCCCCTTAAGCTGATAAGCAACTTCAGCAAAGTCTCAGGATACAAAATTAATGTGCAAAAATCACAAGCATTCTTATACACCAGTAACAGACAAACAGAGAGCCAAGTCATGAGTGAACTTCCATTCACAATCACTTCAAAGAGAATAAAATACCTAGGAATCCAACTTAGAAGGGATGTAAAGGACATCTTCATGGAAAACTACAAACCACTGCTCAGTGAAATAAAAGAGGACACAAACAAATGGAAGAACATTCCATGCTCATGGATAGGAAGAATCAATATCGTGAAAATGGCCATACTGCCCAAGGTAATTTATAGATTCAATGCCATCCCCATCAAGCTACCAATGAGTTTCTTCACAGAATTGGAAAAAACTGCTTTAAAGTTCATATGGAACCAAAAAAGAGCCCGCATTGCCAAGACAATCCTAAGTCAAAAGAACAAAGCTGGAGGCATCACGCTACCTGACTTCAAACTATACTACAAGGCTACAGTAACCAAAACAGCATGGTACTGGTACCAAAACAGAGATATAGACCAATGGAACAGAACAGAGTCCTCAGAAATAATACCACACATCTACTGCCATCTGATCTTTGACAAACCTGAGAAAAACAAGAAATGGGGAAAGGATTCCCTATTTAATAAATGGTGCTGTGAAAATTGGCTAGCCATAAGTAGAAAGCTGAAACTGAATCCTTTCCTTACTCCTTATACAAAAATCAATTCAAGATGGATTAGAGACTTAAATGTTAGACCTAATACCATAAAAACCCTAGAAGAAAACCTAGGTGGTACCATTCGGGACATAGGCATGGGCAAAGACTTCATGTCTAAAACACCAAAAGCAACGGCAGCAAAAGCCAAAATTGACAAATGGGATCTCATTAAACTAAAGA
Source organism: Macaca fascicularis (assembly GCF_037993035.2). Taxonomy (NCBI): domain Eukaryota; kingdom Metazoa; phylum Chordata; class Mammalia; order Primates; family Cercopithecidae; genus Macaca; species Macaca fascicularis. The sequence continues at coordinate 112,670,142 of NC_088395.1, forward strand.
GCTTCTGCACAGCAAAAGAAACTACCATCAGAGTGAACTGGCAACCTACAGAATGGGAGAAAATTTTTGCAATCTACTCATCTGACAAAGGGCTAATATCCAGAACCTACAAAGAACTCCAACAAATTTACAAGAAAAAAACAAACAACCCCATCAAAAAGTGGGCAAAGGATATGAACAGACATTTCTCAAAAGAAGACATTCATACAGCCAACAGACACATGAAAAAATGCTCATCATCACTGGCCATCAGAGAAATGCAAATCAAAACCACAATGAGGTACCATCTCACACCAGTTAGAATGGCGATCATTAAAAAGTCAGGAAACAACAGGTGCTGGAGAGGATGTGGAGAAATAGGAACACTTTCACACTGTTGGTGGGACTGTAAACTAGTTCAACCATTATGGAAAACAGTATGACAATTCCTCAAGGATCTAGAACTAGATGTACCATATGTCCCAGCCATCCCATTACTGGGTATATACCCAAAGGATTATAAATCATGCTGCTATAAAGACACATGCACACGTATGTTTATTGCGGCACTATTCACAATAGCAAAGACTTGGAATCAACCCAAATGTCCATCAGTGACAGATTGGATTAAGAAAATGTGGCACATATACACCATGGAATACTATGCAGCCATAAAAAAGGATGAGTTTGTGTCTTTTGTAGGGGCACGGATGCAGCTGGAAACCATCATTCTTAGCAAACTATCACAAGAACAGAAAACCAAACACCTCATGTTCTCACTCATAGGTGGGAACTGAACAATGAGATCACTTGGACTCGGGAAGGGGAACATCACACACCGGGGCCTATCATGGGGAGGGGACAGGGGGGAGGGATTGCATTGGGAGTTATACCTGATGTAAATGATGAGTTGATGGGTGCTGACGAGTTGATGGGTGCAGCACACCAACATGGCACAAGTATACATATGTAACAAACCTGCACGTTATGCACATGTAACCTTGAACTTAAAGTAAAATTAAAATAATAATAAATAAATTAATTTCTTTTTAAAAAAAGACATTATCTCCTTTTTTATGGCTACAGAATATTCCATGTTGTATATGTACCACATTTTCTTTATCCAGTCTGTCATTGATTGGCATTTAGGTTGATTCCATTCCTTTGCCATTGTGAACAGTGCTGGAATGAACATTCATGTGCATATGTCTTTGTGGTAGAATGATGTATATTACTGTGGGTATATACTGAGTAATGGTATTGCCAGGATTGTCGGGTTGAATGGTAGTTCTGCTTTTAGCTCTTTGAGGAATCACCATACTGCTTTCCACAATGTTTGAACTAATTTACCCTCCCACCAACAATGTAAAAGGGTTCCCTTTTCTCTACAACTTCACCAGATTCTGTTATTTTTTTACTTTTTAGTAATAGCCATTGTGACTGTTGTGAGATGGTATCTCATTGTGGTTTTGACTTGCATTTTTCTAATGATCAGTGATATTGAGCTATTTTTCATATGCTTGTTGGTGCATGTACTTCTTTTGAGAAGTGTCTGTTCATGTTCTTTGCCAACTTTTTAATGGGGTTGAAAAAAACAAGGAATGGGAAAAAGACTTCCTATTCAATAAATGGTGCTGAGATAACTGGCTAACCATATGCATAAGATTGAAGTTGGACCCCTTCCTTGTGCTGTATACACAAATCAACTCAAGATAAAGACTTAAATGTAAAACCCCAAACTATGAAAATCCTGGAAAACAATGTAGGCAATACCATCCTGGACATAAGAACAGGCAAAGATTTCATGACAAAGACAGCTAAAGCAACTGCAACAAAAGGAAAAACTGACAAATTGGATCTAATTAAAGAGCTTCTGCATAGCAAAAGAAACTACCAACAGAATAAATAGACAACCTATAAAATGGGAGAAAATTATTACAAACTATGCATCTGACAGAGGTCTAATATTCAGCACCTATAAGAAACTTAAACAAATTTACAAGTTGTTTTTTCTGTTAGTGATGGAACATGCTTGATGACATAATAAGGGTCAAATAATTTCTAGTCTTATTCTTAGGCAGCTTCTGCATGAGCTGATGAATAATCACTGTCTAGAGTTATTTACGCTTAAGGGGTGGGATATCACAATAAATTGCGCCTTCTGCTTCTTCTAAACCGTAACTTATTGATAGCGTCACTTGAACTGCTTGATTTGAAGAAGCTGCCCCATTATTTGATTCTGTCATACCAGCAGTGATTTCACCCACTGGTTTCATATCAAGTTGTTTTACTATCTCTTCAGCTTCCACAGCCTATCCTGAAGAATCTGATCTTGATGTTACATTTTTATTTCCCAGTGAAGAAATAGTTGAAGACAGGAGAAAATATAGTCTCCAGCAATGTAGTCCTTGGGGGACTGCCAGAGGAAGGAGTATCTTCTACTGCTACATTTTGTTTTATGTATTAACTTATCATTTCATAACTACCAGCTTTCAAGATATTCATTAGGCTTTTCTCCTGCTCTAGATGTTGATGTGATCAAATTATTATCTACATCATATCCAATTCTACTCTATTTTGAAAGATTTTCTCTCTCTTGCTGTCTTGGGTGAAGAGAAAGGCAGTTCCATTTTTTGGTGGTTTTTCTCCTCCTGAAGGCAGGGTATTGAAAACCTGTAAATATTTCCCATTTTCTGTCAGTACATTGTATTTAGATTTGATTTGATTGCTGAGAACCTTTGTATGTTCTTAGCCTCATCACTGATGGGTGCCTCATATAAAACTTAACTGTGGCAACAAAGAAGTGTCCTCAGGCCCTGATGATGATCCTGACTGCTCAATATGTGTATCTTTTCTGCTTAGCCTGCAGCAGCAACAGAACCAGCTCCCTCAGCCAGTTTTGATTTCTTACCTACTGCCCTGCTGCACTGTATGAACAGGGACCTGAATGCAAAGCCAGCCAATTTCTTTTGACCACTTTTTCCCCAATGTATGGGTATGTATTGCAAGGCCTAAAGTTCCATGTGCTGTCTTGACATCTTTGAGCCTCATAGGACCTCAAAAGCCTAGCCAGAATTTCTTTTACTCTTACCCTATATGTTCCTCCACCTCAGAAGGAAAGCCTCTCCACCAAGCTAATTTCCCTATCAGCCAGACCAGCTATACTCTTCCCAGTCCTCAGCCTAAAGGGCTTCATTTCCTTGCCAGGCTGCAGATTATTCATACAAACCAATAGCATCTACCTATAAAACTTGTAGTTACCTCAGCCTGTTTTTACCACAAAGCCTGCCTCCAAAGGCCGTGCTAATTCACTCTTTTTCTGAGTGCAACCTCCATGTGGACCTGAATGGCGTGCTATGTCCTCCTTCAGAATTGTATGTTTGATTGATAAACTTCACTTTGATTCCATCTGTCCAGTTTCATGTGTTGTGTGTTTGGCTATCTCTTACTATTTAGGGTGTAGGATCCCTCTCTCACCAACAGAGCGAATAGGAGACTAAAGCCAGGGTTAAATTTCCCTGTTTCTTTGTAAATCTCATAATTTTTTTGTGTGAGAAACTGTACATTTTATACAATATATTGCAGCAACTCTGGGTATTGGTTCCTCCTCCCCCCAACTTCAGGCCTATTATTGTTATTTGCTTTATGATTTGTATAGTGACTGGTTGGATTATTTAGCTGAAGTCTACTTCCCCTCTTGCAAAGTGTGAAACCCCTGATGTTCCCCTCAGAGAGTAAAGGCTTGGGTATGCCCACAGTCACCGTGGGATGACAGTGTATTAGCAGGGTTCCTGAGGGGAGCAAGGATCACCTGGTGATCAGGCAGGCCCTGAAGACAAAAACTCCTTATCTGAGGAATTTCAAAGTAATTATAATCTAAAGCACCTGGTCCCAAGCCTTATTTCAACTTAAAATTTCTAATTAACTATAATTTCTATACATCTCTGGAATGCATGCATGCTGAAACTCATTGTGCAACCCTTAGTGACATTAAGGCATCAAAATGTATAAAAAAGTAATCATTTATCGTGCACATTACCCTTTAGCTCCCACTTTAAGGTCCATAAATACCCCTAAGGAAAAATCCACCACAGTATGCTCAGTCCTTTCCTGCTGAGGCACCCCATTGCACTCTTCTACAGTGTTCTTTCTTTCTAATAAAACTTTCTTTTTCAAGCCTATACTGTTGTCAGTAAATTCTTCTTACCAACCAAGGAGTGGACCACTTCCCGATGCTGGGGCTCCGACACCTTACCCTGCAGTTCCTATGTCTGGTTTCCTGACCACACTCACCTGTTAATCTTCACTAATTGCTGGGTAGGTCATAAATTGCTTAACAGATTGATCCAATTACATTCAGCCTCCTTGAAGTTAGAGCAAGATGGCCAACCAGAAGCAGCCAGGTGGAAGAGTTGCCACTCAGAGACCAAGACAACTGGTGCATTCCTAAGAATTCTTCAGAGAGAAGGCACTGAAAGTGGACAAAGGAAAGACACAGAAGCTGGGCTGAAGGAGGAGGAAGCTGGGAAGCTTGCATGGGGTTGCTACACACTGGGACTCATTCCTGGACCCCTTTGTCTCTGGGAAATGGGTGAATTGAACTGGAAAGGAGTAACCCATTTTTGCCATGGGCCTCTGCTATCCAGGCAGAAGGTGACCCCCAAACCACCACAGACACTTGAGTTGGGAAGGAGAGCTTCTTAGAGAAGTGGTAGGTGCAGCACACCAGCTGGTGTGGAGCCCAGATAGTTTGGTGCAGGAGCATCTGTAGCTGAGCTCAGCTAGGGATGCCCATCCCCCTAGGCTTGACTTCATCCCATAGGAGACTTTAGCCCTCAGGGAACTGTCGAACCTGAACTCTGCAGGGTTGTCTTGCCCAACAGACAGGAAAAGTCCAACCTGAGCAGCGCTTGGTCTGCTGGCCTCTCCCGAAGCCACAGCCTGACCACATCTGCTTGCAGTGCAGCCTCAGGTGACTTGGGGGCCCATAACATAGCACCTGTGCTGGCAGACTGCATCTGACTAGTGACAAACTCCAGCAGGGCGGCCTGCAGGACCACATACCAGCCTGCCCACACCCTCCCCACACTGCAGCTTCCCCTGGGCCTACAGCAACCCCACACATCACTTTGCTAGTGCTTGTGCGCATGGGTGGATCTTGCCATCCCTACCCTGCAGTATCCATGTGCACATGCACACTGCCCTACCACTACTGCTGGTGGGAATGCACTTCATGCCCCTCCCCCACTGTGCAGCCGTTGCAGCTGGAGCCTTGGTGGGCAGACAGTAAACCCCACCCTGCCAGCACCTTGCCTCTGCCCCATTCTTGTGTCAACACTGTCACCAGGGTAAAACTAGACACGGTGGACCATCCCCCCAACCCTGAGTGGTCAACCCTGCCAACATAAGTGCACACAGACCCTTGCCTGTCAGCAGCCTGCCCCTGTGCTAATACCACCACCAGTGCAATTGTGAGCATAGTCTCCAATGAAGGACCCCAGCACACCTGAGCTGTGCTGCCTCCACTGCTGCTATAAACACCTCCACAAAGGCAGGCACCTGGCACTCACTAGCACCCTGCTGAAAACCAACCAGCGTGCACCCCACCACACTTCTGCTGCCACTGGCATATGAGAACAAGAATGAATCCGGCCACCACTACTCTATGAAACACTTTGGCTGCCTTTACCCATCAGAGTGTAGTGACCAGCAGTCTGGGAGCATCTTGCCCACGCCCTGCCCCACACACACTGCAACAAGTACAGTAGTTTCCTAACATCAAGGATCCTGAGAACAAAATAAGGACCAGATACAAGTCCTCCACTGTTCAAGCATGTGGTCCAGGAGTTGGGAGTTGAGCCTTGACCCCCTAAATCTTCCAGAAACAGTCAGTTGACTGAACCTATCTTATACCAAAATCAAACCCTGAAAATCATCAAATAGGATAAAGGAAAAGAAAAAAAAAAATTCAAAGGACAGAAACTTCCAGACTGCAGGAACACCAGCCCACAAAGATGAGAAAGAACAAGCGTAAGAACTCTTGACAATTCAAAAAGCCAGAATGGCTTCTTTCCTCCAAAGGACTACAGTAGTTCTCCAGCAAGGATTCAGAACTGGGCTAAGATGGCTAAAATGACAGAAATAGAATTCAGAATATGGATAGGAAAAAAGATCACGGAGATGCAGGAGTATGCTGAAACCCAAACCAAGGATGCTAAGAATCGCGATAAAATCCAGAAGCTAACAGAAAAATAGAGCCCATATAGAAAAGAATGGAACCAACACGATAGGGTTGGAAAACATAGTACAAGAAGTTTGTAATGTAATCTTAAGTATTAATAGCAGAATAGGCCAGGTGCAGTGACTCACACCTAGAATCCCAGCACTTTGGGAGGCCAAGTTGGGTGGATCACTGGAGGTCAGGAGTTTGAGACCAGCCTGGGCAACATGGGGAAACCCCATCTCTACTAAAAACACAAAAATTAGCCAGGCATGGTGGTGGGCACCTGTAATCCCAGCTACTTGGGAAGCTGAGGCTGGAGAATCGCTTGAATCTGGGAGGCGGAGATTGCAGTGAGCCAAGATCATGCCATTGCTTTCCAGCCTGGGTGACAATAGCGAAACTCTGTCTCAATAAATAAATAAATAAAATAAAAATAGCAGAATAAACCAAGCTGAGGAAAGAATCTCAGAGCTTGAAGACAAGCTTTCTGAAATAACATAGTCAGATAGCAATAGAGAAAAAAGAATGAAAAGCAACGAATTAAACCTCTGAGAAATATGGAATTATGTAAAGAGACCAAATCTACAACTTATTGATGTCCCCAAAAGAGATGAGAAGAATGAAAGCAACTTGAAAAACATATTTCAGGATATTATCCATGAGAATTTCCTCAATCTAGCTAGAGAGGCCAATATTCAAATTCATGAAATACAGAGAACCCCACTAAAATACTTTACTAGAAGATCATCCCCAAAACCTGTAATCTTCAGATTCTCCAAGGTCAAAATGAAAGAAAAAATGCTAAAGGCAGCTAGAGAGAGAGGTCATATCACCTACAAAGGGAAGCCCATCCGATTAACAGAAGACCAATAAGCAGAAATCCTACAGGTCAGAAGAGATTGAGGGCCAATAGTCAACATTCCTAAAGAAAAGAAATTTCAACCAAGAATTTCCTACCTGGCCAAACTTTCATAAGTGAAGGAGAAATAAGATCCTTTACAGACAAGAAAATACTTAGGGAATTTCTTACACCAGACCTGCCTTATAAGAGCTTCTAAAGGAAGCACTAATTATGGAAAGAAAGGATTGCTACTAGTCACTACAAAAACATACTTACATGTGTAGACCAGTGACACTATAGAGCAACCACACAAACAAGCCTGCGTGACAACCAGCTAACATGATGACAGGATCAAATCTGCACATATCAATACTAACCTTTAATATAAATGGGCTAAATGGCCCAGTTGGAAAGGCACAGAGTGGTAAACTGGATAAAAAGCAAGACCCAATAGTATGCTGTCTTCAAGACACTCATCTCATATGCAATGACACCCATAGGCTCAAAATGAAAAAGAGATGGAGAAAAATCTACCAAGCAAATGGTAAACAGCAAAAAGCAAAGTCGTAATCCTAATTTCAAACAAAACAGACTTTAAACCAACAAAGATCAAAAAACACAAAGAAGGGCATTACATAATAATAAAGGGTTCAGTTCAACAAGAAAACCTAACTATCCTAAATATATATGCAACCAGCATAGGAGCACCCAGTTTCATAAAGCAAGTTCTGAAAGATCTTCAAAGGGACTTAGACTCCTATACAATAATAGTGGGAGGCTTCAATGCCCCAATGACAGTATTAGACAGATTATCTAGGCACAACATTAGTAAAGATATTCAGAACCTAAACTCATCACTGGATCAAATGGGCCTACTAGACCTTTACAGAACTCTCCACTCCAAAACAACAGAATATACATTCTTCTCATTGTCACACAGCACGTACTCTAAAATCAACTATGTCATCAAACATAAAACACTCCTTAGCAAATGCAACATAACTGAAATGATAATAACCACTCTCTTGAACCACAGCACAAAAAGTTAGAAATCAAGGCTAAGAAAATTGTTCAAAACCATACAATTACATGGAAATTAAATAAACTCCTTCTGCATGACTTTTATGTAAGTAATGAAATTAAGGCAGAAATCAAGATGTTATTTGAAATAAATGAGAATAAAGATACAATATACCAGAATCTCTGGAACACAGCTACAGCAGATATACAAGGGAAATTTATAGCACTAAATGCCCACATAAAGAAAGTTAGAAAGATCTCAATTTAACGACTTAGCATCACAGCTAAAAGAAGAAGCAAACGAAGAGCAAACCAACTCCAAAGTTAGCAGAAGACAAGAAGTAACCAAAATCAGAGCTGAAATGAAGCAGATTGAGGCATTCAACCATTCAAAAGATGAATGAATCCAGGAGTTGTCTTTTTGAAAAAAAAAAAGTAATAAAATAGACCACTAGCTAGACTGATAAAGAAAAAAGATACAAATAAACACAATTAGAAATGACAAAGGGGATATCACCACTTACCTCACAGAAATAGAAATAACCATCAGAGAATATTATGAACACCTCTATGCACACAAAGTAGAAAACCTAGAAGAAATGGATAAATTCCTGTACAAATACACCCTCCCAGAATGGAACTAGGAAGAAATTGAATCCCTGAACAGATCAATAACAGGTTGTGGAATTAAATCAGTGATAATTAGCCTACCAAACAAATAAAGTAAAAAGATGAGAACTAGATGGAATCACAGCTGAATTCTACCAGATGTACAAAGAAGAGCTGGTACCATTCCTACTGAAACTATTCCAAAACTTTGAGGAGGAGGGACTCCTCAACTCTTCCTGTAGGGTCAGCATTACCCTAATACCAAAACTTGGCAGAGACAAAACAAAAAAGGAAACTTCTTGCCAATATTCTTGATGAACATAGACGCAAAAATCCTCAACAAAATACTGACAAAGTAAATCCAGCAGCACATCAAGAATCTTACCCACAAAAATCAAGTAGACTTTATCTCTGGGATGCAAGAGTGTTTCAACATACACAAATCAATAAATAAGATTCATCATATAGATATAACTAAAGACAAATACCACATGATCATCTCAATAGATACAGGAAAGGTTTTCAATACAATTCAACATTTCTTTCAAATCAAAACCACAATGAGATACCATCTCATGTCAATCAGAATGGTGATTATTAAAAAGTCAAGAAACAACAGATGCTGGTGAGGATATGGAGAAAAAGGAACATTTTTATACTGTTGGTGAGAATGTAAATTAGTTCAACCATTGTGGAAGATAATGTGGCAATTTCTCAAAGATCTAGAAGCAAAAATTCCATTTGACCCAGCCATCCCATTACTGGGTATATAATCAACGGAATATAAATCATTCTATTATAAAGATACATGCACACAAATGTTTATTGCAGCACTACTCACAATAGTGAAGAGCTGGAATCGACCCAAATGCCCATCAATGATAGACTGGATAAAGAAAATATGGCACATATACACCATGAAATACTATGCAGCCATTAAAAGGAATGAGATCATGTCCTTTGCAGGGATATGGATGGAGCTGGAAGCTGTTATCCTCAGCAAACTAACACAGGAACAGAAAACCAAACACTGCATGTTCTCACTTATATGTGGGAGCTGAATGATGAGAACACATGGACTCATGTGGGGGGACAACATACACTGAGGCCTGGCGGGTTGTGGGTGCATGGGTAGGCAGAGCATCAAGAATAATAGCTAATGGAGGCTGGGCTTAATAGCTAGGTGATGGAATGATCTGTGCAGCAAACCACCATGGAACATGTTTACCTATGTAACAAACCTGGACATCCTGCACATATACCCCAGAACTTAAAATAAAATTTGAAGAAAAATTCAACATTTCTTCATGTTGATAATTCTCAACTAACTAGGTATTGAAGGAACATACTTCAAAATAATAAGAGCCACCTATGACAAACCCACAGCCAACATCATACTGAATGGGAAAAATCTGGAAGCACTCCCCTTGAAAATTGTCACAAGAAAACAATTACCTCTCTCATGACTTCTATTCAACATAGTACTGGAAGTCCTGGCCAGAGCAATCAGGAAAAGAATAAAGAGCATCCAAATAGAAAGAGAAGAAGTCAAATTCTCCCTGTTTGCAGATGACAAGATTCTCTACTAAATCTCTACCTATTAGCTCTTTAAGCTAAGAAACACTTTTGGTGAAGTCTCATAATACAAAATCAGTGTATAAAAATTACTAGCATTTCTAAAAACCAACAAAACCCAAGCCAAGAGCCAAATCAGGAATGCAATCCAATTTGCAATTGCCTCAAAAAGAATAAAATACCTAGGAATACAGATAACCAGGGAGGTGAAAGATCTCTACAATGAGAATTACAAAACACTGCTCAAAGACATCAGAGATGACACAAACAAATGGAAAAATATTCCATGTTCATGCATAAGAAGAATCAATATCGTTAAAATGGTCATGCTGCCCAAATTATAGATTCAATGCTATTGCTGTAAAACTACCAATGACATTCTTCACAAAACTAGAAAAAAAAAAACTATTTAAAACTTCATTTCAAACAAACAAAAAAAAAATGAACTGAATAGCCAAGGCACTACTAAGTGAAAAGAACAAAGCAGGAGGCATCATGCTTTCCAACTTCCAACTATGCTACATTAACCAAAAAAACATGGTGCTGGTACAAAAACAGACACATAGACCAGTGGAACAGAACAGAGAACCTAGAAAAAAGGCTGCTCACTTATAACCATCTGATCTTCAACAAAGCTGAGAAAAACAAGCAATGGAGAAAAGACTTCCTGTTCAATAAATGGTGCTGGGGTAACAGGCTAGACATATGCAGAAGATTGAAACTGGTCTCATTCCTTACACCATATACAAAAATCAACTCAACATGGATTAAAGACTTAAGTGTAAAGTCCAAAATGAAAAACAATCCTGGAAGACAATGCAGGCAATACCATTTTAGATATAGGAATGGGCAAATATTTCATGAGGAAGGCTCCATAAGCAATTGCAACAAAAGCAAAAATGGACAAATGAGACCTAATTAAACTAAAGAGCTTCTAGACATTGACGGAAACTATCAACAGAGTAAACAGACAACCTACAGAATGGGAGAAAATTTTTGCAAACTATGTATCTGACAAAGGTCTAATATTCAGCATCTGTAAGGAATTTAAACAAATTTTCAAGAATCAAACAACCCCGTTAAAAAGTAGGCAAAGTACATGAACAGACACTTCTCAAAAGAAGACATACATGCACCGACAAACATATGAAAAAAAGCCCAACATCACCGAGCATTACAGAAATGCAAATAAAAACCACAATGACATTCCATCTCACACCAGTCAGAATGACTATTATTAAAAAGTCAAAAAATAACAGACGCTGGTGAAGTTATGGAGAAAAGAGAACAGTTATACACGGTGGGAGTGTAAATTAGTTTAACCATTGTGTAAAGCAGTGTGGTGAATACTCAAAGACCAAAAAAACAGAACTACCATTCAACTCAGCAATTCTATTCCTGGCTATATATTGACAGAAATTTAAATCATTCTGTCATAAAGACACATACACGTGTATGTTCATCACAATACTATTCACAGTAGCTGAAACATGGAATCAACCTAAATGCCTATCAATAGTAGACTGGCTAAAAAATGTGGGACATATTCATTATGGAATACTGTGTTAGCCATGAAAAATAATGAGATCATGTTTTTTGTTTGTTTTTTTATTTGTTTGTTTTTGCAGGAACATGGGTTGAGCTGGAGGCCATTATCCTCAGAAAACTAACACAGGAAGAGAAGAACAAATACCACATATTTTCACTTATACGTGTGAGCTAAATAATGAAAACACATGGACATATAGAGGGGACCAAGAGATACTGGGCCTGCCAGAGTGGGAGGGTTGAAAGAGGGAGAGGATTGGGAAAAATAACTAATGGGTGCAAGGCTTAATACCTGAGTGATGAAATAATCTGTACAACAAACCCACATGACACAAGTTTACCTGTATTACACATATACTCATGAACTTAAAATGAAAGTTAAAAAAATAAGTAAGTTCAGGCTCCTTTAAAGGATAGATTTTTAGTCTGTGTTCCAGATTTGTTCTGACCCTAGGAGGGCTCTTCTTAGCTGTTTCTTTCCCTGGTTCTTTTTGGTAAACTAGCTTGCCTACAGTTATATTTTATTCCAATTATTTTACCAAGTTCCTCTTAATTGCTTTTAACCACAGCTCCATTATTTTTGAGAGAGCCATAGGCTTCAGCTTCTTCACACTGTTGCAAATGGACTTATTTCCTTTGAGAAGAGATGCAGAGCTCTCTATTTTCTGGTCTGCTTTATCCCCCTGAACAAAATCTCTGAGCTATGGATTTGTATCTGGAGACAACTGTGTGCTTCTCAATGAATGACACTTGCTTTAGGAGCTGGGCATTCAGTGGAGAGTGGCAGTAATCTCAGGGTTTCTTTTCTTGCCTCTCCCTGTGTCAAACTGCTTACCCAATTGAAAGCCCAATATTTTCAGCAGCATTGTGTCCAAGGTAGATCCTTCATCCTATGAATGGAGACTGCATGGAAAATAAAAGACCCCATGTATCCACTGTACTCACCTGGAATTCAGGCTTAGTGAAATGTAGCTGTAAATAGGATGAAAAAATGCTATTGACATACTTTTTCTGGAAAGATTACTCTGGAGCTGAATTGAGACGGGGGGCCCTGTTTTTTTGGACTGCACTAGTCTGGGGTTTCCATTTTAATGACAGAAGGGGGCAGAGAGGGTTCAGGTCTTTGTTGAAATACCACAGACTCTCACTTTTCTTATCAAGTTTCTGTAGATTTTCCTGAATAAATGTTTTTTTGCTTGCTGTGTGTCCTTAGGAACATTTCTAGAAAATTTAAGTGATTTGAGTTTGTTTTTTTTTTTTTTTTTTTTTTTTTACCAGTTTCACCGAGGAAAGGATCTACAGAACTTCTCATGCTATTATGTCAAAAGTGAAACTTCTAACAATCTTCATTATCAATTTTTTAAAAGGCCATTTTACCTCTTGAAAATGCTAGCAGCACAAATGTTAAAAAAAAAATGAAATGGTCATCGAAAGCTGTGTCTAATAGTGTAGTGTTAGTTCTTCATCATAAATAAAATGCCATTGTCTGAGTGTAAATGTCCTAGTTTCCCAAAAATATGGCAGAGCTTGGACTCAAGAACCAGCATTAACTGACCAGATTCTGCCATTGACATAGGAATGGCAACTCATAGCCAGAGCAAGTTTCAATGCCTGTTAGACACCAGTGGTAACCACAAAATTGAGGCAGAGAATTCATGTAGTCCAGTTGTCAGGAATGGGCCCTGCCAATTATTTGAACTATATGTTTTAAGTATTTGTAATACTTTTATGAGGGAATTCCCAGATGAAGAATACCATGATTGGGACAATGATTAGTGGACATATGCACAACAAGGAGCACATCTGGTTTCTCTAACCTAGTCATGTGGTTAGCATGAAGCAGCACAAAACACCTAGAGAGGGCCCAAAACCTTGTGGAGGAAGAAGTAGACAAATATTTAACATGACCCGTCTATAACATTTGTAAAGTTTGCAGGGTTCAAAGCAAGACTTCAATTGAAGGCCTACATGCCATATACTAAATAATTTAGAATGTTTTAATTAACTAATAACTATAAAATAAAATATTATGCATCTCCTTCCATAACAAGTACACCTTTATAATGACTGGAAAGGTCAGGTTTTAATTTAGAATCCCTGAAATGCTTTATCTTTTGCACCATGAGTGTGAGAAGAACTACTACCACCTCTATATGCCATGGTCCCAGATAATCCTGTTCTTTCCACTTTCCACCCTGGATTTCATCCCCCACCACGAAAGGACTCATCTGTACGTGCATATGGACACCCCAACCCATTCTTCAACTGTTACCCATGTATAGCCACTCCACAGCTAGCTGGGCGTATGTAACACCAACAGTGCTGTTAGTCCCCAAAATTACAGACTCAATGCAGAGGAGCATGTAGGTGATGGAAGCAGGCTTGGGGCCACTGGGGTAAATAATTCAGGGGTTATAGGTATCTTGAGGATGCACCACAATGGGCAAGAACTCTGTGTATACATTCTTCTAGCCCCACAAACTGGGCTCCTGGCACTGTAGGAAGGGCATAGCAAGAAGAGAGCCAAAAGGGGTCTCTAAAGCATGGAGTTCAGAACAAGGGCTTTTCTTAACAGGATATAAGACAAATACTATATTTAACCCTAACCTATCAGAAACAAATTGAGGGTCTTCTAATCATTTTACATGGGTAGTTGTCTATTTAGCCTGACTTTTCCATTTAAATAATGGTTAAAAAAAAAAAAAGGGGGGGCCCTGTGCCTTCTGTCTCACCATATGGTACTAGCCGTAAGGAATAAATACTACATGATAATACATTTTAAAATGTTAACACTGGTGACAAAAAAGTGTGTTGTGTTTGCATTACATTTATTTCACTTTAATAGGTTGAGCTTCTGAAAAGGAGAAAACTGAATTATACTTTGGGAAAGGATAAATAAAACCTTTTGTAGTTACAATTATTCAGAATTTCACAACCTATGGGATGTTCAAAGGGGTAGAGGAGTACATGTATAAATTTTAAAATAAAAATGTTAGAATATTAGTTAGAATATGAGAGCACCTAGGCAGCCTTACATAAATGCAAAAACGAGGTCGTCTACCACCAAATCTCTGGCCTTTATCTTTCTTTGATTCTCTACTATGGTCAACTGAGACTTCATTTTCCTTAAATGGCTTCTAGATATTAAGTCTATATTCTCCCTTCTCTTTTGATTTTTGTCATTTCTTCTTAGGAAATATTTTAAACCTACACAAAGGTATAAAGGATATGTCAAGTACTCGCCACACTACCCAAGCAATATAATATCACAAATACAATTGAAGTAACCTGTATCCTTATAGTGGGTTGAATTTCATTTTCCAAAAAATAAAATGTCAAAAGTTCTAATCACCAGTATTTGTAAATGTGATGTTATTTGGTAGTAGGGTCTTTCCAGATGTAATTTCAGTAACAAA
Source organism: Macaca fascicularis (assembly GCF_037993035.2). Taxonomy (NCBI): domain Eukaryota; kingdom Metazoa; phylum Chordata; class Mammalia; order Primates; family Cercopithecidae; genus Macaca; species Macaca fascicularis. Next base: position 112,685,353 of record NC_088395.1, read on the forward strand.
CTCAAGAAAAAGTTATCCAGGATTTAAGGTGAGCCCTAAATCCAATAACATGTATCCTCAGAAGAGAAAGGAGAGGGAAAGACACAGGGAAGAAGTTTATATGAAAACAAACACAGAGATTAGAATGTTGCAGCCACAAACCAAGGGCTTCTAGGAGCTACCAGAATCTGGAATAGGCAAGGATTCTCTCCTAGACCTATGGAGAGAGAATGGCTGTGCTGGCAACTTGATTTCAGATTTGTGGCCTCCACAATTGTGAGAGAGTATACCTTTCTGTTGCTTTACATCATACAGTCTGTGAAACTTTGTTATGACAGATATAGAAAGCTGAGCATCTTCTCCAATTGAATTATATTCCCTTTTTCCACAATACATAGCTATTATCTTCAATAAGGTGTTTATCATTCTCGTAAATGCCTTTCACCTACTATATCTGCATGGTTTTTACTACATGTATGAACTCATAATCAATACATCATTGTTTTAATGTTTTTGAACTTTGGATACATGGTGTATTAGTCTGTTCTCATGCTGTTATGAAGAAATACCTAAGTCTGGGTAATTTATAAAGAAAATAGATTTAATTGACTTACAGTTCCGCATAGCTGGGAAGACCTCAGAAAACTTACAATTATGGTGGAAGGCATCCATCTCTTCACAGCGTGGCAGGAGAAAGAATGAGTGTCAAGCAAAGGGGAATGCCCCTTGTAAAACCATCAGATATCATGAGAACTCACTCACTATCACGAGAACAACATGAGAGAAAGTGCCCCCATGGTTCAATTATCCCCACCTGGTCCCACCCTTGACACATGGGGATTGTTACAATTCAAGGTGAGATTTGGGTGGGGAAAGAGAGCCAAATAACATCACATGTGTGATGGTTAATAATGAGTGTCAACTTGATTGGATTGGGATCCTGGGTGTGTCTATCAGGGTGTTGCCAAAAGAGAATAACATCTGAGTCAGTGGGCTGGGAAAGGCAGAACCACACTTAATCTGGGTGGGCACCATCTAATCAGCTGCCATTGCAGCCAGAATATAAAGCAGGCAGAAAAAAACGTGAAAAGACTAGACTGGCCTAGCCTTCCAGTCTACATCTCTCTTCCATGCTGGATGTTTCCTGCCCTCAAACATTGGACTCCAAGTTCTTCAGTTTTGAGACCTGGACTGGCTTTCCTTTCTCCTCAGCTTGCAGATGGCCTATTGTGGGAACTAGTGATCATGCGAGTTACTACTTAATAAATTTCTCTCTCTTCTCTCCTCTCCTCTTCTCTCTCTCTCTCTCTCTCCATATATATATTCCGTTAGTTCTGTCCCTCTATAGAATCCTGACAAATACAGATCCTGGTACCAGGAGTGGTTCTAGAGTAACAGAATATTAAGGATGCTGTTGTTTCATTGGTTTGGGGGTTTCTGAAGTTGGCTGCTTAATATGATTAGACTCAAAAATGCTAAGGACTCTGCTTAAAATAGTATGGAGAACACTGGTAGTCCTTGGCATGAACTGTTTAGAGAGTTAGGCAAAATAAATGCATTTGACACTCCTGATTCACCACTTGTGAGAGGCAAGGAGTCTACCATTTTATTCTAGGACTTAATTGACTATACAAGATTCTTTCTCATAAAAAAAAACTTGTCTTTAAGCTTTCTTACAAAAAAAAAAACCCTCTTTATTTTTATGCTTTTCTTTACATCTCTCCTATTTTCTGGTTTCTTTTAACTTGCTCTATATATAACCTTCAAATAAGCTTTGAATTAGACAAAAATTGTTCACCTTTTTAAAAAAGACACACTTTTTAAAGAAATAATATTTTCTGGGGGCGGAGGGAGGGGGGAGGGATAGCATTAGGAGATATACCTAATGTAAATGACGAGTTAATGGGTGCAGCACACCAACAGGACACTTGTATACATATATAACAAACCTGCACATTGTGCACATGTACCCTAGAACATAAAGTATAACTAAAAAAAGAATATTTTCCTACAATATATTTTTATTGGAAAATACCCAAATAATGAAATATCTATTATTTAATGTAATATAACTTTAGATTCTAAAATATGATGAGTTTACCTACAAGTATTTATCCCATTACATTTGTCTAATTATTTTTATTTTAATCATTTACCTAGATTACTCATGAAAACTGCAATAGTCATCTTTTAAAGTTATGGAACTGCCATTGCAAAATTATAACTGAGACTGAAAATGATCTGACCTAACTGACTCTATCTTGCTTCTAACCTCCAAACTGTCCTTGTTCATTCCTGGGCATAGGCCAAGTTAACTTTGAGAGGAACTTAGTTTATAGTTTAACTTTAAAACAAAGATGATACCGGTCCTTTCCGCAAACAAACCTTACTGCCTGTGAACTAGACCGCCTAAAGCTACAAGGTTAGAAGTTATGGTAATATTACTAAATTCAAGATGTAACTATTTTCATTAAACCAATATCAATGTCTTATTTATTGAAAAATACATAAGCAAAGATTATTTTGTCTTGGGCTGGGTTTATAGTTTTTTAACCCCTATGCCAAATTTTCACACCTTATAGTATTTGGCAGGGATAAATATGAAATTGCTTGATTAATAAATGCAAACAGAAATGTATGCTGGCAATTCTCAAAACATTTTGAATATTACTTTTTCAATAATTTTAATGCTAGCTTATTTATTAAAGATTTTACTTAAGTTATGTACACTTTAAAAAGCATTTAGTCTTCTATTTTGTCCTGATAAAGTATTTGATTCAAGAGCTTTTATTTTCTTAAGCCAATTAATTATAGCTCTTTTATATATTTTTACTAGTGAAACATTGTGCACACAACACATAAATACATAGACGTATTAGGCATGTCAATACGTATTAGGCATGTCAATAGAAGTACATTATATAGATTCATAAAAACCGTTTTAATCTTAAACATTCCAATTATTGATAACCTGTTTTACTACCCCAGGCAGTTGTCAGCTAAATAGCCTTAAACTTGCATGTTAAAGAAAACAACTCAAGTGGAAATCAGATAGCAAAATTTACACCATATGGTATAGAGAGAAAAAGTTTGTGGTGCTAGAGAGAAATTGAAATGTATTAAATTGCCAATTAAACACACAATTATAGAATTTATAAAGGCCTTTTAAAGATACACACACGCGCGCGCGCGCGCACACACACACACACACACACACACACACAGAAAGATTCTATCACTTTTACTTGAGAACTTTAGCCATGAGATAAATACAAATTCACCGGCTTGCAAAAAGAACCTGTTGGATCCAAACAGTGGTTTTTAACTTAATAGAAAAATAGCAGCAAGTTTAAAGCAGCCAGAAAATAAAATACAGGAAAAGAGGACTTAAGAACTCTATAGTTTGCAGGTGGGCCTTAGGGCTCTTTTCCTTAATGTAAATATGCACAGAGACCATATTACTTCCATTTTACATAAACTCTGGCAAGTAAAGGTGCCATAAAACCTATGGAGTGCTCGCAATGGTGTCATTTTCATTGTTTTCTCCTCATTCTTTGATTGTTTTTCACTTTTTATTTTTTTAAAAGGAGGAACTGAGTTGTGGCCTAGAGTTTTTGTACGGTGGATCGGTGTGTGCTGCTTGTGGGCAAAACTCCACAGTGTGTCATCACTGAATAATTTCCACCCTATTACGTGTCTCAGTTTCTCTCTCCAGAGGTGTATGACCTCTGAGAGGGCTAAAAACGCTCGGTAATTAGCCCTTATATGAGTTTCCTGGATGAGCCTTCTTTAAAATTAATTTTTGTTGGGGATTTCCCTGTAGGGCTGCTGCACATCATGGGGGTTAACCCCCCAGACACTCCCATGAGGCCCCCAGTCACCCAGGGGCACCTTTGGCTGGAAGGAGCAAAATGCCCTTTCTCTTCAGAGCTGAGAAAACTCAGTATCTCATTTATCTATGAAAACAACAGTTCAGTTCCTCACACAAATGTGCACAGATAGGTTGAATCGAGATTAATTTTGGGAGAAAAAGCAATAAAAAAGACCCTTTAGAAGGCATCTCTGAACTATAATTAGGGTCATTAAACAACAGCTTCCTAGGAGGAAAAAAAAAAAACAGCCAAGACTACTTCCTGTAAACTGGGCTCAGCAACCCCTAGTCTGTAGCTCTTGTCCATCATTACACATGCCAAGGTCAAATCCTCTCATGGTCTAAGGTCATCTCCGGCACCCCTAAAGCCAAAGAGGTCAGGTCATGCTATACAGGAAAACAGAGCTTTAGACCTACAAAGAATCTTTCCATGACTCTAGAAACTCCACAGAGAAAACAGAACACTTCAAAAAGGTGAGTGGCACCTTTGTTCTGAATTCTTTAAAGTGGTTCAAGTCATTAGAAGCCTTCTCTAGATTTTTTGGTACTCCAGATGGCAAAGGGTTCCGAAAGGGTATCAGGTGGAAGAAAGTAAATGAAAAAAACATTGGTTTTTTAAGACAGGAAGCAAACACAGAAACCAAGCACATTTTTTAGTTGTTGTTGTTTGTTTTGTTGTGTTTTATTTTTCTTCTCTGCAGCTGTGAGGAATGGAATTTTAGCCATATTAAAGAGGTTTCATTACCCATAATTTGGAATTCTCACTCGGGTTTGATCAAGTCAGGTACAGTTGGTCAAATCTGATGAGAGAAAGACCAGAACAAACAACAACAAAGAAACCCCAATAATATGATCACTGAGCGCTTCAATGGGAAGGAGAAATTAAGACCAGCTGGTTGTTAAACTTCAGCTAAGACAAAACCCCAATTCAGCTACTTACCTAGGGATGAGTCTCAGGCTGAAGACTGCTTTCTACCATCCTAGAAGCAGGAAAAACAACTCATACTTGTCTTCCCTGCTGGAAACGAGCTCAAATTCCATAAAGGAGTTATTTGCCTTCTATCGTTATAAAAGCAGGAAATCTTGCCTTCCTTGTTGAAAGCATGTAAAACTCCAAAAATAAGGGGAGTTGTACAGCAAAATAAACTTTAGATCTCATCCAAATTTTGGGAGATCAGAGATTCTCTGGATGGGGCCCTCCCAGATCTCAGCAAATTGTCCTATTGGTTTGATCCATAAAGTTAGCTCATGCTGGTACCAAGCACCAATAGGAGATTTGTCAAAGGTCAGGGACATCTCCACTCAGAATCCCTCCATGGTTACCAAAATGTGAACCCCAAACATCTGAGGCAGGTCTCAGTTAATTTAGAAAGTTTAATCTTCCAAGGCTGAGGACACGTGCCCGTGACACAGCCTCAGGAGGTTCTGATGACATGTGCCCAAGGTGGTAGGGGCACAACTTGATTTTATACATTTTAGGGGGACATGAGACATCAATCGATATGTGTAAGATGTACATTGGTTCAGTCCAGAAAGGTGGGACAGCTCGAGCTGAAGGCAGGACAACTCAAAACAGAGAGGGGGCTTCCAGGTCATAGGTAGATAAGAGACAAATGGTTGCATTCTTTTGAGTTTCTGATTAGCCTCTGCGAAGCAGGCAATCAGATACGCATTTATCTCAGTGAGCAGCAGGGTCACTTTGAATAGAATGGGGGGCAGATTGGCTCTATGCAGTTCCCAGCTTGACTTTTCCCTTTAGCTTAGTGATTTTGGGGCCCCAAGATTTATTTTCCTTTCACAGGAGACATCAAACACTAGTTCATGCTTATTCAGAAAAGGAAAATGTTTTCTAACTCTGAAAATGCTCTTTGCAAAAGCATAGTATAACAAATGACTTAATATTACATCTCAGAAAAGTAATACCAATAAATTCCTTTAATCATTCCAACCAAATTTGCATTGTTTTCAATTTTGCCAGTGGTTCCACCTAAAAAAGGGAGCATGGCATAATCATAAATTATTGTTTTAAATCTGAAAGGAAGTGTAGAAAATTTCTAATTTAATCTCTTCATAAAAACAACAAAACTGAGTCAGAATCCCAATCTGTAGTCTAGAGTTGGTTTTATTACTTGCTCTTTGATAGGACCTTGGTGTGTCACTTATCATTTCTAGGCTTCAGGTTTTTCTTTTTGTTGTTTATAATTAAGACGTAATTGTATATGTTTATAGGATACATTGTGATGTTTCAATATATGTATACATTGCATAGTGATCAAATCAGGGTAGTTGACATGTCCCTCACCTCACACCTTTATCATTTCTTCATGGTGATACCTTTCAATGTCCTCTTTCCTAGCTATCTTGAAATAAGTAATACACTGTTATTAGCTACAGTCACTCTATTATATAATAGAACACAATAATTTATTCTTTCTATCTAACTGTAACTTCGTTCCCATTGACCAACCACTCCCTATACCCCTTCTCTCTGCAGCCTCTGGTAACGATCGTTCTACTCTCTGCTTCTATGAGATCAAGCTTTTTAGAGTTCATATATGAGGGAAATCATGTGGTATTTGTCTTTCTCTGCCTGATTTTAGTAAACATCTGTCCTCAAGGTTCATCCATATAGCTGCAAATGACAGAATTTTACTGTTTTTTATAGCTGAACAGTAATATATTGCGTTTACATATTACATTTTTTAAATGCTTATTTTAGGTGTAGGGGTACAGATGCAGGTTTGTTATATAGGTAAATTTCATGTCACAGGGGTTTGGTATACAAATTATGTCACCACCCAGGTAATAATCACAGTATCCAATAGGTAGATTTTTGATCCTCACTCTCTTCCCTCCATCAACCCTCAAGTAAGCCCCAGGGTCTGTTGTTCTATTCTTTGTGTCCATGTGTACTCAATACTTAGCTCCCAATGAGGTAGGAGATGGGACTCAACTCCAGAGGTGGAACTCAACTCTGGAGACAGTGCTGAGACACCGGACCAAGTTGGGGACTAGTTAAAACAGGGACAGGGCAGAAGCAGCTTTCCATAAGACACACCTACTAGTGTGCCATGTCAGTTTATCATTACCCCGGCAACATCCAGAAGTTACCATCCCTTTCCATGGCAACAACCCAACCACCTGGAAGTTATCATCCTTTTTCCAGACATTTCTGCATAATCCTCCCCTTAATTTGAATATAATTAAGAGTGGGTATAAATATGACTGCAGAGATCCTCTGAGCTGCTACTCTGGGCACACTGTCTGTGGGGTAGCCCTGCTCTGCAAGGAACAATACCTCTACTACTGCTGTACCCTGCTGCTTCAATGAAAGTTGCTGCTTATCATCATCAGATCACCCTTGAATTCTTTCCTGGGTGAAGCCAAGAACTCTCATGGGCTAAGTCCCAGTTTTGGGGCTTGCCTGCCCTGCATCACCACTTACAAGTGAGAACATGTGTATACCATATTTTTCAATCCATTCATCCATTGACGGACACTTAAGTTGGTCCCATATTTTGGCTATTATGAACAAGAGATTGCAGATAGCTCTTCCTCATGCTGATGTCAATTCCTCTGGATATATACTCACCAGTGGAAATACTGGATCATATGATAGTTCTATTTTTAATTTTTTTGAAGACTCATACTGTTTTCCATAACAACTGTATTAATTTACATTCCCAGGAAGAGTGTGTAAGTTCCTCTTTCTCTGCCAGCATTTGTGGGTTTTTTTTCTTTTTTTTCTTTTTTTTTTTTTTGGTCTGTTTGATAACAGTCATTCTAAATTGGGGTGAGGTGATAGCTCACTGTGCTTTTTATTTGCATATCTTTGATGATTAGTGATACCAAGCATTTTGACATATACCTGCTGGAAATATATGCATCTTCTTTTGAGAAATGTCTGTTCAGGTATTTTGCCTATTTTAAAATCAAATTACTGTTGTTATTATTTGCTATTGATTTTCTTATATATTCTGGATATTCTTTGTTGGATGCATAGTTTAAAAATATTTTCTCAAATTTTGTAGATTGCCTTTTCACTCTGTTGTTTCATTTTGTGTGCAAAAGCGTTTTTTAGTTTGATGTAATCCCATGTGTTTAGTTTTGCTTTGTAGCCTGTGATTGAAGGTTTCACCTAAAAAAATTTCCTGAAGCATTTCCTTAATTTTTTTCTAGTAATTTCATTGTTTCAGGTCTTAAGTTTAAGTCTTTAATTCATTTTGATTTTTGTATATGGTGAGAGACACAGTTCTAGTTTCATTATTCTGCATGTGGATATCAATTTTCCCAGAATGATTTGTTGAAGAGACTGTTTTTTTTCCCCAATCTGTGTTCTTGGCACCTTTTTTATATAAGTTGGCTGTAAATGCATGGATTTATTTCTGGGTTCTCTATTCTACTGGTTTATGTGTATGTTTTTATGCCTGTGCCATACAGTTTTAGTTATTATAGCTTTGTACTGTATATTTTGAATTCAAGTAATGTGATATCCCCAGTTTTGTTCTCTTTGCTCAGGACTGCTTTGGCTGCTTGGAGTCTTTTGTGTTTCCATACAAATTTTAGGATTTTTTTTTCTATTTTTGTAAAGAATGTCATTGGTATTTTGATATGGATTTCATTGAATCTTTAGATAGTTTTGGATAATGTATACATTTTAATGATATTTATTTTTCTAATCCATGAACACAGGACATTTTTCCGTTTATTTGTGTCTTCCATTTGTTTCATCAATGTTTTATAGTCCTCATTGTAGAGATATTTCACCTCTTTGGTTAAATTGATTCCTAGGTGTTTTATGTCCTTTGTTGCTATTATAAAAGAGATTACTTTCTTGATTCCTTTTCTGGACATAGAAATGCTACTGATTTTTGTATGTCTAATTTTATATCTTACAACTTTAATGAATTCATTAGTTCCAAGAGTTTTTTTGGGAAGTCTTTAGGATTTTTTAACATCTATGATCATATCAGCTGAAAGTGGACAATTTGATTTCCTCCTTACTAATTTGGATGTGCGTTTTTGTCATTGTTGCCTAATTGTTATGACTAGGACTTCCAGTACTATGTTGAATAGAAGTGGGAAAAGTAGCCATTCTTGTCTTGTTCCAAATCTCAGAGGAAAAGTTTCAAACTTTCTCCATTCAGTATGATATTTGTTGTGGGTTTGTCATATATAGCCTTTGTTGTGTTGAGGTATGTTCCTTCTATACTCAATTTGTTAAGAGTTTATCATGAAGGGATGTTGGATATTATTGAATGCTTTTTCTGCATCTATTGAAATGATCATATGATTATTTATGGCTATTTTCCTTGATTTTGTTACTGTGATGTATCACATTTATTGATTTCAGTATGATAAATCAAGCTTGAATCCCTGGGATAAATCCCACTTGATACTTAGGAATGATCTTTCAATGTGTTGTTGTATTTGGTTTGCTAGTATTTGTTGAGGATTTTTGCATCTATGTTCAGGACTCGGTTTTCTCAATTGTCAAGTTAGGGAAACAAATCCTAGCTACCTCACAAGGTTATTCTGACAATCAAATGAGATAATGAGTATGTAAGCACTTTTCATAGTTTGATATGATATACATGTATAAATTATATCAATATTTTTGTCCTGTTAACTAAAAAAAAAAAAAAAAAAATGATTGACACAGAGATCAAAGGAAATAACATTTATTTGGAAGATGAAGAATTGCAATTCCTGTACTCTGAATTGGGGAAACCCTGAAAACTGTCTCATAAGATAAGCACAGGAGAACTTTTTTTTTTTTTTTCAGGGGATTTTCAAAAGAAGGTGTTTTTAGAGGCTGTTCATTGGCTGGGCAGGGATCCTAAACTGCAAACCCATTCTGATTGGTTAATTTGGTACACCCTGCTGAGAAATGTTGGAGACTGGTGGATACTGACTTCAGTTTTTTATCCAAGTCTATTGGAATATTCTGTAGTTGACCTTTAGCATGTGTGAGTGCAATCCTCTCAAAATCTCCTGACTCCACTTTAGAAAGCTTTAGCCTTAGTTACTTCATTTCCTTTCAGATTTCTGCTTTTTAATCACGATTTTTCTCCACTCACAGATCAATTGATGAGTCTGATTTTGTCCCTTGTCACCACGTTTGAGCAACAAAGTGGTTATGAGAGGAGAGGAATCAAGCCTGTTTAGGACCTTAAAAAGTTAACAGAGGGGAGGTCTTTTTTCAATAATATGCTTGACTGACCATGTTGATCTTCTAAATGACTGGTACTTTGGTTGTTATTTCTAAGCAATATTGGGTAAGGAGTAACAAAGATAACTTACATATTACAATAATAGCAACAACAGCCACATAGTGAGTAACAAGAGTTGAAGACTGGATTTTACTTACTTTCTGACTTTAGAGGATACTCAGCTGAAGAGATTTTTAAAAAGGCAAACATATGGTGGGTACTCTACTTAGCTAATTAGCGTGTGCATGGATTTTGTTCAATTAAGGTTCCACTTTTTTAGAAGGATTTATTTAAGTGTAACACGAGTTATTGGCCACAGTGCAAACACCTCCTTGCTCAGCCAACATATAAATCAAGGTATCTCCCTTTGTGCAAGGTAGTAGAAGTCAAAAACCAAGAGTTTCAAGAAAGCTATATAAAAGAAGTTGATCATTTTTAAAAGGGTGGTAATAGCATATCCAGCATGATACTTTCCTTCATCATCTGTTACATATGATCCATCAGTAAACCATGATAGTTCTCCATTTAGTATAGGAATTTTTTTTGTAAATCACCTTCAGGTTTGAGTGGCTGGCCAATTAGATTTAGACAGTCATGAGGTATCCCTTTATCAGGTATAGTAAGAAGGGTTGCTGGATTAAAGTTGTTGCAATGAGAAAGAATTATATGAGGGGAAAGGAAGCAGCAAGATCTCTCTTTTTTTTTTCTTTTTCTTTTTTTTTTTTAATTATTATTATACTTTAAGTTCTAGGGTATATGTGCATAACATGCAGGTTTGTTACATATGTATACTTCTGCCATGTTGGTGTGCTGCACCCATCAACTCATCAGCACCCATCAACTAGACATTTACATCAGGTATAACTCTCAATGCAATCCCTCCCCCCTCACCCCTCCATGATAGGCCCTGGTGTATGATGTTCCCCTTCCCGAGTCTAAGTGATCTCATTATTCAGTTCCCACCTATGAGTGAGAACATGAGGTTTTTGGTTTTCTGTTCTTGCAAGAGTTTGCTGAGAATGATGGTTTCCAGCTGCATCCATGTCCCTACAAAGGACACAAACTCATCCTTTTTTATGGCTGCATAGTATTCCATGGTGTATATGTGCCACATTTTCTTAATCCAGTCTGTCACTGATGGACATTTGGGTTGATTCCAAGTCTTTGCTATTGTGAATAGTGCCGCAATAAACATATGTGTGCATGTGTCTTTATAGCAGCATGATTTATAATCCTTTGGGTATATACCCAGTAATGGGATGGCTGGGTCATATGGTACATCTAGTTCTAGATCCTTGAGGAATCGCCATACTGTTTTCCATAATGGTTGAACTAGTTTACAATCCCACCAACAGTGTAAAAGTGTTCCTATTTCTCCACATCCTCTCCAGCACCTGTTGTTTCCTGACTTTTTAATGATCACCATTCTAACTGGTGTGAGATGGTATCTCATTGTGGTTTTGATTTGCATTTCTCTGATGGTGAGTGATGATGAGCATTTTTTCATGTGTCTGTTGGCTGTATGAATGTCTTCTTTTTTTTTTATTATTATACTTTGAGTTCTAGGGTACATGTGCATAACGTGCAGGTTTGTTACATATGTATACTTGTGCCATGTTGATGTGCTGCAACGAGAAATGTCTGTTCATATCCTTTGCCCACTTTTTGATGGGGTTGTTTGTTTGTTTGTTTTCATAAATTTTTTTGAGTTCTTTGTAGGTTCTGGATATTAGCCCTTTGTCAGATGAGTAGATTGCAAAATTTTTCTCCCATTCTGTAGGTTGCCTGTTCACTCTGATGTTAGTTTCTTTTGCTGTGCAGAAGCTCTTTAGTTTAATTAGATCCCATTTGTCAACTTTGGCTTTTGTTGCCGTTGCTTTTGGTGTTTTAGACATGAAGTCCTTGCCCATGCCTATGTCCCGAATGGTATTAACTAGGTTTTCCTCTAGGGTTTTTATGGTATTAGGTCTAACATTTAAGTCTCTAATCCATCTTGAATTAATTTTCGTATAAGGAGTAAGGAAAGGATCCAGTTTCAGCTTTCTACTTATGGCTAGCCAATTTTCCCAGCACCATTTATTATATAGGGAATCCTTTCCCCATTTCTTGTTTTTCTGAGGCTTGTCAAAGATCAGATGGCAGTAGATGTGTGGTAGTATTTCTGAGAACTCTGTTCTGTTCCATTGGTCTATATCTCTGTTTTGGTACCAGTACCATGCTGTTTTGGTTACTGTAGCCTTGTAGTATAGTTTGAAGTCAGGTAGCGTGATGCCTCCAGCTTTGTTCTTTTGACTTAGGATTGTCTTGGCAATGTGGGCTCTTTTTTGGTTCCATATGAACTTTAAAGCAGTTTTTTCCAATTCTGTGAAGAAACTCATTGGTAGCTTGATGGGGATGGCATTGAATCTATAAATTACCTTGGGCAGTATGGCCATTTTCACGATATTGATTCTTCCTATCCATGAGCATGGTATGTTCTTCCATTTGCTTGTGTCCTCTTTGATTTCACTGAGCAGTGGTTTCCAGTTCTTCTTGAAGAGGTCCTTTACATCCCTTGTAAGTTGGATTCCTAGGTATTTTATGTCTTTGAAGCAATTGTGAATGGAATTTCATTGGTGATTTGGCTCTCTGTTTGTCTGTTACTGGTGTATAAGAATGCTTGTGATTTTTGCACATTAATTTTGTATCCTGAGATTTTACTGAAGTTTCTTATCAGCTTAAGGAGATTCTGGGCTGAGACAATGGGGTTTTCTAAATATACAATCGTGTCATCTGCAAACAGGGATAATTTGACTTCTTCTTTTCCTAACTGAATACCCTTGATTTCTTTCTCTTGCCTGATTGTCCTAGCCAGAACTTCCAACACTATGTTGAATAGGAGTGGTGAGAGAGGGCATCCCTGTCTTGTGCCAGTTTTCAAAGGGAATTTTTCCAGTTTTTGCCCATTCAGTATGATATTGGTTGTGGGTTTGTCATAAATAGCTCTTATGATTTTGAGATACGTTCCATCAATACCGAATTTATTGAGCGTTTTTAGCATGAAGGGCTGTTGAATTTTGTCAAAGGCCTTTTCTGCATCTATTGAGATAATCATGTGGTTTTTGTCTTTGGTTCTGTTTATATGCTGGATTACGTTTATTGATTTGCGTATGTTCAACCAGCCTTGCATCCCAGGGATGAAGCCCACTTGATCATGGTGGGCAAGATCTCTTAAGAAGTGAGTCTGCTTGCTTAAGTATGATGACAGTTCAGTAAGGCTTCTACAGCATAAGGAATGGAATGTGGATAACGAGAGGAGAGCCCATGACTGTGTCTTCTGTAGATTTAGTTAAAGCCATGAAGGCTTTAACTAAAGGATCAGACTGACTGATACCCAATGATCTGGTTTAAAAAAGTAAAATGTGTTGATTTCTCCAATTGAGACACCAGACAAACATAGGATGGACTATTTTCTTAATTTTAGAAAGGGTTCATTGGTTCATGTTAATGGTGCACAAGTATTTTAGAAAGAGTAATTGGTTCGTGTTAATGGTGCACGATTGTTAATTTTTTTCTTATTTTTCTATAGTTCAGAGGCATAAAAAGACATGGATGGAGTGAGAAACAGTGAATTTGTTCTTCAAGGATTTGAGATTTTCTCATTTTCAGTAGCACATGAGAATTTTAGCAACACTGGTGTTCTTCCAGTTGTTTTTTCCAAAAAGTTATATCTAATGTTGTTTGACTTTTCTCCTATATTTTAAGTGAAGATATATCTGACAGCATTTCTTCAGGTTAAAAATAAAAGTGTTTTGAAATGACTAATAAGCTGCAGAGTTTTTTTAGATAAATAATATGGACTCAAATATGTTGCAACTTTCTTAATGTTTTGACCCATACTACTGTCATTGAAAGAGATCACTTTCAACTATGTTTTAAGTGATTTTATTGTACCTCCAATTAATTAAAATATCAACTTTAAACAATTTCTGTAAAGAGAGAAATGGAGGTCTAGCCTCTACTACCTTTCATTGAAGGAAACTGATGGATGATCCAGCTTTCCTGGAGGCCAGATCGTGATACTAGGCTGCACTGGATGAGTAGCATCAGCATCACCTGGGAATTTGTAAGAAATGCAAATTCCCAAACCCCACTGCAGACTTACTGAATAGGAAATTCTGAAGATTGGCCAGCAGTCAGACTTTTTCAAGTCCTCTAGTTGATTTTTGAATCTCAGTGTGGTTTGAGAACCACTGGCTTAGAGTAATGCAGGGAAAACTTTCAGACTCACCTATGGTAGGACCAGCATTAAATCACTGACTTGAGACTATTTCAGGTAAAATGAACAGGACAGTAAACACTGGACTGGGGAGGAGATGACATACTGCCACCAACCAATCTTTGCCTCTCAAGTAGGCTTTTTTTTCTGGAGAAAGACCATAAATTGTTTCTGGAGAAAGACTCGCTGGAGAGGCAAAGATTGGGTGGTGGTAGTGGAAAACCTGGATAAAGAAAAAGCTAGTTCCTGAGGGAAACAAACACTATGATATCATGTATATGAGGTTTAAAAACATGTGAAACAATTAGCATAAATTGATTGTGGGCATATACATTTATGTATTGAAATGAATGTGCGTGATACATGCATTTGTATCATCCAGAAAGTTGTGTATGAAAATAATACTTCTTCAGAATAATGGCTATGTCTTTTGGACAGAGAGGGAAGGCAATTGGGGAAGGTCACACTGTGGGTCTCAACTGTAATATATTGCCTAACTTGAGGGGTAAGTACATGTATGTAAGTTTTCTCCATATCTTTATGTAGGTCAGCAATATTTCCTAATAAAATGAAAAAAAAATTAGAAGAGGAAAGGGAGAAAATTGGCCCAATAACTAGAATGTGTTTAAGGAAAAACTTGAAGTCATAGAGGTTGAGAGAAGGGTAAAGGACAGAGCTTTGGGGATAGAAGTCCTCCTACATTTATGTAAGGCTTCCTGGTTACTCTAGTTAGACATGCTACCTTTTCTTATATTCTATGATAGCACATCTATTCTGACTTAACTACCATTGTTCACAGAAATGTATCAATGTCATTATCCTCTAGAGAGTAAGTTTCTGAATGGTTCAGACCTTAAAGTGTTTTATTTATCTTTCCTAAAGTACCTAGCACTACGTTTTCACTGAGTGGGTGCTTGATAAATATCTGTTACAGTTAAGTTACCTTAATGCGTCCACAATTCTTTGGTTACCAGCGCTGCCATTTAAAAATATATAATCAGGTAGTGTTTCATACTTAAGAGAGGCAGAAGATGGAGAGCCACATTGTAAGCCAGAATGCATGGGGCCTTTTGTCACCATTTAAAATGAAAGGAAAGCCCAAATACTAATTTATCCGGGTAGTTTCATTTGAAGAGTTTCACATTGGTTCTGATTGGTCAGTGCTGGTGGGATTTCTGCTAATATAATTTAAAACTAATTTGTGAACCTTCTATAAATCATATTGGGTTTCCCTTCATTATACAAAATGTACATCCATAGATCTCTTTCAGATAAGCTCTTTTCACCCTGGGCTTCTGCTGAGACTCTTTGGAGACAATAACCTTTCATCTTTTTAGAAAGCCTATTGTTTTACCGAATGTTTCTACATAGAGGTCTTTTGGTAACTTATTCAACAATAGAAAACAAATACACTGGGCTTAGTTGAAGGCAGCTTAGGAAACCTCAGGTATCTGGATGTGTATTCTGAGTATCACCCAACCATTCCTGAAAACCTTAAGGTTTTTGTTGTTGTTGTTGTTACTGAAAACAGTAACAACAACTGAAATATCCTGTTACTGAAAACCTTAAGGTTTTTGTTGTTGTTGTTGTTGTTGTTGTTTTGTTTTGTTTTTGAGAGGGTTTCACTCCTGTCACCCAGGCTGGAGTGCAGTGGTGCGTTCTCAACTCACTGAAACCTCTGCCTCCTGGGTTCAAGTGATTCTCCTGCCTCAGCCTCCTGAGTAGCTGGGATTACAGGCACCCACTACTACACCTGGCTAATTTTTTGTATTTCTAGTAGAGACGGGGCCAGGCTAGTTTCAAACTCCTGACCTCAGATGATCCACCCGCTTTGGCCTTCCAAAGTGCAGGGATTACAGGTGTAAGCCACCGTGCCTGGCCAACTTTATGTTTTTAAATTTCTTCAGTACACTAAACAAGAATAGAAAAAAAAAAAACCTTTAAAATAAACCAAGTATTCTAAATTCGATCCTGGTTCCAGATTGATAAGAAGGTACATTCGTCATAGTAGGAAAGATTTTTTATTTAACAGTCGATTAGTGCCGAGACCAGCTTGGTTGTAGAGACCCTAACCAAGTGGCACTAGAGGAATTAAAGACACACACACAGAAATATAGAGTGTGGAGTGGGAAATCAGAGGTCTCACAGCCTTCAGAGCTGAGAGCCCTGAAAGGAGATTTACCCACATATTTACTGACAGCAAGTCAGTGATAAACATTGTTTCTATAGATTATAGATTAACTAAAAGTATTCCTTATGGGAAACAAAGGGATGGGCTGAAATAAAGTGATGTGTCTGGCTAGTTATCTGCAGCAGCAGCATGTCCTTAAGGCACAGATCACTTATATTATTGTTTGTGGTTTAAGAACACCTTAAGCTATTTTCTGCCCTGGGTGGGCCAGGAGTTCCTTGCTCTCATTCCCATAAACCCAAAACCTTCCAGCGTGGGCGTCGTGGCCATCATGAGCATGTCACATGTGCTGCAGAGATTTTATGGCCAGTTTTGGGGCCAGGTTATGGCCAGAATTTGGGGCCTATTTCCAACAGATTAGTTGATTTAAACCTTTCAGATGTTTTTATACATGGCATGTAGGCCCCCAGATAAACTCTTGCCCAGAACCCTGCAAATATTACAAAAGTTACAGGTGGTCCAGCTTAAATATTTTATCTCTTGCCTCTTCCCTTTCCTAACTCCCTGTCACACTTTGTTACCTAAACATAGGAACAATGCTGCCCCTTGGTTTGGAAATGGTCTCTTCAGCTTGATCCCATAGCCCCTCTTTCTGCAGGGCTTGGAGTAATGGACCTAGTCCCTGGGCAAGGCTAAAGTATAACCACCAATTATATAACCACCAACCATCCTGCCCCTCTACCTATGCTCAACTGCATCCGCTCCCTCTCCCACACATCTTGCTTTCTTCCTATATTTTGTGCACAAATCCTCTTATTCATGACCACTTACTCATGCAAATACCCACCCAGAGGCTAACTGCCATTAGCTGGTTCAGGCACAACTGTGTGGAGCCCGTTTTTGATCAGCATAATTCTTGAGAATGCTTTGCTTCTCTAACTATGCTTACGTCTCTGGCCATGCTTAGGCCTGAACTTTCAATGTCCTGTTTGATTTTTCTCCCCTGTTACATGAAGACTGAGATGAACTACAAAACAGTTTGTCTTTATAGTTTAGTTTTTCACAGAGCTGCAAGCAAGGAAACTACGAAGAAGCTGGAAACCTATCAGAATATGCCTCCTGGCATCTAGACATTCTTAGTCTCTTCATTAGAAAAAAAAAAAACAGTTATATTGCTAACTTTGGAAAAATATTAATGGGGAAAATATATTTGCCCACTCTGAGAAAAAAAAAAAGTAAAAGGGTGGGAGATATAACAGCTAGCATGCCACAATTATCTGGGTAAGGGAATCAACCCAAATGAAGCATTTGCCATAAGCATTAGAAGGAAATGTAATCAGATCTGTCACCTATAGGAGCCTGAATAGTGCTCTATACAGCATCCCAGTTGGCTACAGCCACTGTCAGAGCCATTGGGTCTGCTGGGTTTATCGACCAAGCATCATAGCAGCTTGCACGATAGCCTGGTCCTGTTGGAGAGCCCTTTCTTGTTCCGGGCCTCCACTCAAAACTGGCAGCCTTTTATGTTACTTAGTAAATGGATATGCTGTTCAAATGTGTAAAAAGTGTATGCTTTATATTCCCAAATAAGGCACAGGATAACTTTAGAATAAAAAGCCCACTAGGTATTGTGCATGGTAGTAGGGGCCAAATGCAGCAAACTATTCTTTCCCTTAAAAGGGATATTTCAATGTATTCTACACCTCTGAACCTGTAGAAAATTCACCAAGGAGGCCATTCCCTGAATTCTTGGGTTCATTTTTCACCCTCTGGCATGTATGCATCTTACCAAGGTGTGTAATAAGCATGATATCAATGTAATGGGACATCATGTTGTCCTGTGGAATGAAAAGGTGATCGAGCTCCCTGAGGACTAGATTTTGACATAAGGCTGGAAAGTTGATATAGCCCTGAGGTTGGACAGTGAAGGTAATTTCCTGGCCCTGCCACCTGAAATCAAACTACTTCATATGGACTTTACTACCAAATATAGAGGAGGGAAAAAGTTTTATATCAGGTACCTGGTGATGTGGGTTTTTTCCTGCAAAAATCACACCTTAAATAGCACATATATTTGGATTAGTCACCTGATTACTTTAAAAATAATCGATTATTCTTGAAAATCCATCTCTCTCCTGAACAAGCCAAATAGGAAAGTTGAATGTGATTGTAGAGAGAAATCTCCACTCTGAATATCTCAAGTCCTTGATAGTGGTGTTAATCTCTGAAATTCCTCCAGGAATACATTATTGTTTATGGTTTATATATTGGTAGACAGAAGCAGTTTTAGTGGTTTCCACTTGTCCTTGCCTATCGTAATAGCCCATATTCTATGAGTCAGGAAACCAATGTGGGCATTCTTTCAGTTTTTGAGTATGTCTATTGCACTTATGCATTTTATAATGGAAGCAACACAGGGAAGCAGGAGATGTGTCGCTAACCTGAGTTAAACTCCACAGTGGCATTTTGAGTCTCTAGGAATTAGGGTTACATTACTGCCAGTTTCGAGTAATCTTTGAAAAGTCTAATTATTTCCATCCTTCCCCAATGCACAGTCAACTTGGCAAATGGATAAAAATTGCTTTATAGAAGGCCAGGAAGATTTACAATATTTATTTTGGGTAGGTAGCAGAGTCTTTTTTTCAAGGGAATCTGGCCTCCTTTTAGTTCACGGGGCTTTGGGTGAATTGGTTCATGTATGGGAATTGATGAGAGGATAAGACTCTTCATGATTCAAGTCAGACATCCAATCAGTAGACCTGGTGTTATTTAATTTATGAAGATGATGTCAACGAAAAAGAAACTCTGTGAAATATTTGAAGAGGTTTATTCTGAGTGAGTGACCATGGCCCCATGACACAGCCCTCAGGAGGTCCTGAAAACATGTGCCCAAGGTGGTCAGAGTGCAGCTTGGTTTTATATATTTTAGGGAGGTGTGAGACTTCAATAAAACACATTTAAGAAATATATAGGTGTAGATAAGAAAGGCGGGACAACTGGAAGCAGGGGCTTCCAGGCTATATGTAGATTTAAAAATTTTCTAGTTGACAATTGGTTGTGTTTATCTAGAGACCTGGGATCAAAAGAAAGGGAATGTCTGGGTTAAGATAAAGGATTGTGGAGACCAAAGTTCTTATTTGCAGAGGAAGCCTTCAGGTAGTAGGCTCCAGAAAGAACACGTTGTAAAATGTTTCTTTCCAGACTTAAAGTCTGTGTTGATGTTAATGCTGGAGAGGCATGATGAGGCATGTCCAACCCTCACTTCCCATCATGGCCAGAACTAGTGTTTAAGGCTAAATTCTAAGAGTGCCTTGGCCAAGGAGGAAGTCCATTCAGATGGTTGGGGGGGACCTTAGAATTTTACTTTTGGTTTATATTCTTCCCATTCTGGTCAAGATTTGCCAGAGGCAACATCAAAGGCCAGCAAATCTTTATTTTATCCTATAGCATTGCCAGGGTGGTATGGCTGCCTGACCCCCATCTATCCTGTCCCTTGATGGGACTCCCTATGGCCGAGGGACTTAAGAGTCAAAAGACTTATAGCCAATTAATTTTTCTACACCAGATAGGAATGGATGTGGACAGGCATCCATTATCTCTTAAAATTATTATTATTTGAAATAAAAAGCCAACAAAAAACAAAAGGCAAAGTTACAAAACTGACAGAGTTTTAACTTATGTGTTGAGCTACCGTAAACTTGGTTATAGTTTCAAACTTATATCAATTAGCCATACAAAACATAAGCATTGCTTAAAAATTTTACATATATATATAAAATCTTTGCAACTTATAACTGGGAGTATTATATTATACATAGGAGGCTTTGTCGCAAAGTATCCTGTCAGTAAATATTTTCTTTTAATTCTATGGGAGGCAGAAAATTCTCTGTAGTTGAGGTGGATGCAAAATTGACACATAATAGCTTAGAAACTTGTTTGGCCAGCTGTTTAGGCATCTTTGTATCCCTCCTTGATTTGGAGGGTCTGACCTTGACCTAATTCTATTCCTTAAAACTAGCCCTTACAATCTCACATGCCCACCTCTTCTGTGACAGTACCTGAGCCTAGAGGAGGGTACTTGTATAGTTTTAGCAGCAGGGAATTTGCAGTGAAAAACAGATTGGGGGCCCAGTGGGATGCCAAATGAGGGAGATTCATATCTCTGGTCTTCAGAATACCATGATTTGGGTTTCCTTGGAAGTAAAACAAGGAGAGATAAATAACATTTATATTTTGACAACCAAAAGAGTATTTGTGTGTTAGAACAGAAAAAGGAACCTATTCTATTAGGGCACCAACTAAAAATATGAAGAAATATCTCTAGAGGATTATTGTAGCCTAGAAATGATTCAATCTGCACTCAAAAAAAGGACTGAAATATAGTATTAAGTGTTACACTTTGCCTTTGAAACAATTTCTCTTTCTCTAGCCCTCCTTTTCCATTAAAGAGAAATTATAGTAAGACCAATTTGTGAGCAAAGTAAGTTTCAGGCTTATTGTACTTGGCCTAATTATTTGCATAAAATGCAGCAAGAATTGAATGGCCATATAGGCTCCTTTTAAGTTGGTTTTGCTGGAACTTTACCTAAAAATTTAATATTTTAGTTAAAGTTTTGGTAAAATAACCAGTGTCTCCAATTGTTCTGTTTTAAAAAGACTCCTATTGAACTTATGCAAATAACTATATTGTCATAAAATCACAATCCAGATTTTGAAGAACTCAGAGAGGTAAACTTGCTTACAAAAAAACATACTTCATCCATGTAACTCAAAATAAAAAGATTTTCTTGTTCCTTCTTTAACTAGAACAGCAGCTTTCAAACAAATGTTTCTTCACCTTGGAAATGCCATTCAAAAGCCAAACAGTTCATGAGAGCTGTCTATCTGTAGAATCTAGCAGCTCCTCATCTAGCAGCTCCTCATATAGTTAGAATTAGTCCTAAGGACAAAAAGAGACTCCCTGCTTATAAGTATCTCCTCCTTGTATCCTCAGGTAGCAAGATCCTATGTAAAACAGTTTTATTTTATCGTGGAACTCCTTTGGGCATCATTATTTCCATTAGCATAGAGGTAGTTTTAGCTAACATTCCACAGTAAAGCAGTAAATGCCCCTCAGGTGGAAATTCTCTAGTCCAGTAGTTGTCATTGGGAAGTATTTACAGTCTTTTGTCATCAGCACCAATAAATGCTCCACAAAGGACTATGAAGTTGAGGACTGTCCTAACATGCGAGCTTCTACCCTGTAATATGTAGGCTGAGGCAATTTTACTAGTTCCCATTTAGCATTTCCGATTAACATTTTTCAAAAGAGATTTCCTGCCTTCAGTTTTATAGTACTAGATAGGGAAAACGTCCTCAAGTCAGACCCAATACCCATTTTTATAAGACATTTAGGTAAAAGGGTTACAACTATCATAAAGCCTGTTTAAACATCTTAAATTTTATAATTCTATTAACCTGTATGTTTTTATGTTCAACCGTTAGAGCACTTTACCTTTCCTGGTGAAAAATGGTTTGGGTTCCCAGCAGAGAGTTGCATCTGTAAGACCAACGAGGGATAGCAAATTTGATAAGGCTTCTCAGACAGTCATATGATTTTGTGGGAGGGGCATCCCTGTAAAGGGGCCCTCTTAGTACCCAAATTTACCATGACCTAGGTAATAGGCATATTCTGTGGAAGGATATCCTAGTCATCATAAAGCCAGTCCCACATAGCTCATGTATGAAGCATATTAACTGCTTCATCTTGCGGTACTCCACTTGGTATTTTATAAGGAGAGCTGGGTAGTCCCTTTCACAGGGCAAACGGTGTTTATCTCGTCCACTAGGCTGATTGTTCTCTCAGGAATAACCTCCTGTGCCTTTGGATTACATGTACTCATCAGTAATTTTTCAATACTGAGTTGTGGGTCCTGTATCAACCCAAACAAACTCTTAAGTTTTGTAGCATTTAAAATTAAGGATTTTGTCTTTAAAGTGGTTATTTTTACAATTCACTATAGTAAAGATGTTTTAGGAAGCTGATGATATCAATCTACAAAATGAAACAATTCATTTACATTATACCTTCTAGTTTTAATAGTTACTTGGTTTTGCCCTTCCCCAACATTGACTATCTTCTTGGTAGCCACAGGTCTTAGAGTTAACTTTTGTTGCCCTGTCCTAATTATTTTTTTTTAACTATTTAGTTTTATTCGTATAATTTTTTCTTCACTTTAAAGAGACTCTTAAATTGTTTCCTAACTAGAAAAAAAAAAAAATTCTGTTTTTTAAGCAAAATTGACATCCTTGTGTTTTATAAACTTTACCAAAAGCATATTTTATTCACCTACTATTTTAACTCTTAGGAACCCAAAATTCCAGTGGAAAAGAAAACAAGCTTTTAACATAACACAATTGTATTATTTTAAATTACTGAAGAGAATTTTGAGATTACATTTACCAAATTAATTTTCCCAAAGATTACTAAGGTTTTATGAATTAGAAGGCATCTGAGATAGTTTCTACCAATCTAATAAGCACTTAGTTTTTTAAATCAATTGATTAGCTCTTTCATGTCATTTGGTAGTGAAATATTACTTCCACATGACATGTATAAAGATAAAGATATAACAGACATGCAGAATAAAAAGAGCAAGTCCAAAAGATATTTCATTTGCCTGTTTTTTAAAATCCATCTCTTACTTTAGATAACTTATAAAAGTTTTAGGAGTCAACAAAAGGTGAAAGAGAGAGCTATCATCCAAGACCTTTTCAAAAGAGAAAGAGCTGAACTTTTAAAATATTGATCTGAAGAATTTCAAAGAGACAGATCATATTTAAAAATTAAAAACTTCTTGCATTAAGAATAAGTCAACCTTTTAATAAAATCTTGTTTTTACAAATTAGGTGTGTATTCATGTATTTTTTAAATATCAAAGACCCATCTCTAGAAAGATTATTATAATTTCTTCTTAATCATAGCCAACTGAATTATACAATCCTTTTTTAAAAAAAAAAATTCCTTTATACTAACCTTATTACTACTTACATAGATCATTCACAACAAGCTTGGACTGTCTGTTTTATACTAAATATTCCTCTTTCTTGATCAACCAGTTATCTTAGTTTAGGGAAAAAATTTACCATGTAAGGTTCTTTCTTATATAAAATTACTTTCCTTTTTAACTTCCTTACCAAAAATACCTCTTTATGTTCATAACTTTCTTTACATCTTTCCTTTTACTTTGTTTTATATATAACTTTTAAATGTGTTCTGAATTAGACAAAGATATTTGCCTTTTCATAAGAACATTTAAAAAATATTTTCCTATAATTTTTAAATTGGAAATGATTCAGATACTTAACATCTATTAATAATCTTAGATCCTAAACTATATGACAAGTTTGTTTACAAGCATTTATTCCATTATATTTATCTGATTAATTTATTAATAGTTTGCCTAGATCATTCATGAAAACTGTGGTAGTCATTGTTTAAAGTTGTTTCCCTGCTAACCACTTTTATAGCTGTGAATTTCAGGTGTTTTCTTCAGTAAGAAACTTAAAGTTAAATATAAGGGAATTTTTGCCAATAGCTCAGTATTTAGAAAAATCATTTGACTAGTCTTTTCTTTCTGATAAAGTATTTTATTTAAGCACTTTTACTTTTCTTTAAGTCACTTAATTAGAGCTCTTTTATATATTTTTAGTAGTGAAAGATTATGTACACAACACATAAATATAGACATATTAGGCATGCTAATAGAAGTACATCTTATAGATTCATAAGACCACTATTTTTCCTACCTTACACTTTCAAATTGTTGATAACCTGTTTCATTACCCTGGGCAGTTATCAGCTAAATAGCCATAAATTTGCATATTAAAGGCTTCAACTCTGATAGCAAAATCTACATCTTAAAGTATATAGAGAAAGCTTAATGTACTAGAGGAAAATTAAAACTGATATAATTGCCAATTACATATAAAACTTTAGAAATCTATCATAAAGGCCTGTTAAATACACACAGACACACAAAGATCCCATAGCTTTTACTTCAGAACTGTAGCTATGAGATATTAATACAAATTTACTGGCTTGCAAAAACCGTAGTTGGATCCAAACAGTGGTTTTTATTGTTGTACAAAAGTAATAGCAGATTTAAAGCAGGCAGAAAAGAAAATAGAGAAAAAGGGAACTTAACAACTCTACAGTTTGCAGGTCACCCTTACAGCTCTTTTTCCTTGATGTAAATGTGCACAAAAATACTATAATATTTCCATTTTACACAAATACTGGCCAAGGAGGGATGCCAGAAATCCAACAGAGTGCCTGAAAGGGGGACATTCTCCTTGTTTTCTCCTCATTCTTAGATTATTTGTTTCCCACTTTTTTTTTCTTAAACAGAGGAACTGGCTACAGCCTAGGGTTTTGTGGAGTGGGTTGAAGTGTGCTGCTAGTGGGAAGACTCCACAATGTGTCACCACTGAGTTGTTGCCACATTCTGTTACATGTCTCAGTTTCTCTCTCTAGAGACCTAGCACCTCCAGGAGGACTCAAAACATGGAGTGACCAGCTCCCATATGCCTGGACAAGCCTCTTTTAAACTAATTTTGTTGGAAGTTCCCTGTGGGGCCACTGCACGTGATGGGAGGGGGCAACCCCTCCAGGCACTCCCACAAGGCCCCCAGTCATTCATAGGTGCCTTTCAGCTGGGAGGAACAAAATGCCCTTTCTCTTCAGAGCTGAGGAAACTCAGTCTCTCATTTACCTATGAAAACAACAGTTCCATTCCTCATACATGTACACAGGCAAGTCAAATCCAGATTAATTTGGGAAGAAAAGCAATGGAGAAGACCCATTAGAAATCATCTACACACTAGAAGTAGGATCCTTAAAAACAGCTTCCTAGGTGTGTGAACTCCAAATATCTGAGACAAGTCTCAGTTTAGGAAGTTTATTTTGTCAAAGTTAAGGACTCACACCTGTGACACAGCCTCAGGCGGTCCTCACAACATGAGTCCAAGGTGGTTGGGGAACAGCTTGGTTTTATACATATTAGGGAGACATGAGACATCAATTAATATATATAAGACATGCATTAGTTTCATCCAGAAAGGCGGGACAACTCGAAGTGAGAAGGGGGCTTTCAGGTCATAGATAGATGAGAGACAAATTGTTGCATTCTTCTGAGTTTCTGATTAGCCTTCCAAAGGAGGTGATCAGATATGCATTAATCTCAGTGAACAGAGGGATGACTTTGAGTTCTGTGTGTCCTTTGTCCACAAGGAAATTCCTTGTGATGGAGGTATGTAGCTTTTTATTTTAAATCTTAGTAGCTATTTTTTTTTAATAGAATGGGAGACAGTTTTGCCCTAAGCAGTTCCCAGCTTGACTTTTCCCTTTGGCTTAGTAATTTTGGGGTTAGAACATTATTTTCCTTTCACAAGAGAGAAAAATAGCTTAGAATAAATCAGGGACCATCAACCAAAGGGAGGTCCAGGATAGGGAGGACTTAACAGTTCTACCAGAGGAGAAGCTCCAAGTTGGGAAGGTTTCAGTGGTCCCCTGATGGCACCTTAGCTTCAAGTTTGGGGAACTCTTTTGTGGTTTTGAGTCTTTTTGGAGGCCCCAAGCATTTGGATGCCAAATTATTGCCAACAAAAAGAGTCAAACTATGTAAAATATTTGAAGATATTTATTCTGAGCCAAATATGAGTAACCATG
Source organism: Macaca fascicularis (assembly GCF_037993035.2). Classification (NCBI taxonomy): domain Eukaryota; kingdom Metazoa; phylum Chordata; class Mammalia; order Primates; family Cercopithecidae; genus Macaca; species Macaca fascicularis. The sequence goes on from NC_088395.1 coordinate 112,711,513, forward strand.
GCCTGTGACACAGCCCTCAGGAGGTCCTGAGAACATGTGCCCAAAGTGGTTGGGGTGCAGCTTGGTTTTATACATTTTAGGGAAACATGAGATTTCAATCAAATACATTTAAGAAATGCATTGATGTGGTTCCGAAAGGTGCGACAACTGGAAGTGGAGACTTCCAGGCTATAAGTAGATTTAAATATTTTCTGGTTGACAATTAGTTGAGTTTATCTAAAGACCTGGGATTGGCCAGGCACAGTGGCTCCCACCTGTTATCCCAGCACTTTGGGAGGCCATGGTAGGCGGATCACTTGAGGTAAGGAGTTCAAGACCAGCCTAGCCAACATGATGAAACCCCGTCTCTACTAAAAATACAAAAATTAGCCAGGTGTGGCAGTGTGTGCCTGTAATCCCAGCTACTCGGGAGGCTGTGACAGAGGTTGCAGTGAGCCAAGATGGAGCTACTGCACTCCTGCCTGGGCCATAGAGCAAGACTCTGTCTCAAAAATAAATAAATAAATAAATAAATAAATAAATAAATAAATAAAGACAGGATTAATGGCAAGGGAATATCTGGGTTAAGATAAAGTATTGTGGAAGATGGCCGAATAGGAACAGCTCCAGTCTCCAACTCCCAGCGCGAGCGACACAGAAGACCGGTGATTTCCGCATTTTCTTTTTTTTTTTTTTTTCCTTTTTTTTTTTTTAATTTATTTATTATTATTATACTTTAAGTTGTAGGGTACATGTGCATAACGTGCAGGTTTGTTACATATGTATACTTGTGCCATGTTGGTGTGCTGCACCCATCAACTCATCATTTACATCAGGTATAACTCCCAATGAAATCCCTCCCCCCTCCCCCCTCCCCATGATAGGCCCCGGTGTGTGATGTTCCCCTTCCTGAGTCCAAGTGATCTCATTGTTCAGTTCCCACCTATGAGTGAGAACATGCGGTGTTTGGTTTTCTGTTCTTGTGATAGTTTGCTAAGAATGATGGATTCCAGCTGCATCCAAGTCTCTACAAAGGACACAAACTCATCCTTGTTTATGGCTGCATAGTATTCCATGGTGTATATGTGCCACATTTTCTTAATCCAATCTGTCACTGATGGACATTTGGGTTGATTCCAAGTCTTTGCTATTGTGAATAGTGCTGCAATAAACATACGTGTGCATGTGTCTTTATAGCAGCATAATTTATAATCCTTTGGGTATATACCCAGTAATGGGATGGCTGGGTCATATGGTACATCTAGTTCTAGATCCTTGAGGAATCGCCATACTGTTTTCCATAATGGTTGAACTAGTTTACAATCCCACCAACAGTGTAAAAGTGTTCCTATTTCTCCACATCCTCTCCAGCACCTGTTGTCTCCTGACTTTTTAATGATCGCCATTCTAACTGGTATGAGATGGTATCTCATTGTGGTTTTAATTTGCATTTCTCTGATGGCCAGTGATGTGAGCATTTTTTCATGTGTCTGTTGGCTGTATGAATGTCTTCTTTTGAGAAATGTCTGTTCATATCCTTTGCCCACTTTTTGATGGGGTTGTTTGTTTTTTTCTTGTAAATTTGTTTGAGTTCCTTGTAGGTTCTGGATATTAGCCCTTTGTCAGATGAGTAGATTGCAAAAATTTTCTCCCATTCTGTAGGTTGCCTGTTCACTCTGATGGTAGTTTCTTTTGCTGTGCAGAAGCTCTTTAGTTTAATGAGATCCCATTTGTCAATTTTGGCTTTTGCTGCCGTTGCTTTTGGTGTTTTAGACATGAAATCTTTGCCCATGCCTATGTCCTGAATGGTACTACCTAGGTTTTCCTCTAGGGTTTTTATGGTATTAGGTCTAACATTTAAGTCTCTAATCCATCTTGAATTAATTTTCGTATAAGGAGTAAGGAAAGGATCCAGTTTCAGCTTTCTACTTATGGCTAGCCAATTTTCCCAGCACCATTTATTCAATAGGGAATCCTTTCCCCATTTCTTGTTTCTCTCAGGTTTGTCAAAGATCAGATGGCTGTAGATGTGTGGTATTATTTCTGAGGACTCTGTTCTGTTCCATTGGTCTATATCTCTGTTTTGGTACCAGTACCATGCTGTTTTGGTTACTGTAGCCTTGTAGTATAGTTTGAAGTCAGGTAGCGTGATGCCTCCAGCTTTGTTCTTTTGACTTAGGATTGTCTTGGAGATGCGGGCTCTTTTTTGGTTCCATATGAACTTTAAAGCAGTTTTTTCCAATTCTGTGAAGAAACTCATTGGTAGCTTGATGGGGATGGCATTGAATCTATAAATTACCTTGGGCAGTATGGCCATTTTCACAATATTGATTCTTCCTATCCATGAGCATGGTATGTTCTTCCATTTGTTTGTGTCCTTTTTTATTTCACTGAGCAGTGGTTTTTAGTTCTCCTTGAAGAGGTCCTTTACATCCCTTGTAAGTTGGATTCCTAGGTATTTTATTCTCTTTGAAGCAATTGTGAATGGAAGTTCATTCCTGATTTGGCTCTCTGTTTGTCTGTTACTGGTGTATAAGAATGCTTGTGATTTTTGCACATTAATTTTGTATCCTGAGACTTTGCTGAAGTTGCTTATCGGCTTAAGGAGATTTTGGGCTGAGACAATGGGGTTTTCTAAATATACAATCATGTCATCTGCAAACAGGGACAATTTGACTTCTTCTTTTCCTAACTGAATACCCTTGATTTCTTTCTCTTACCTGATTGCCCTAGCCAGAACTTCCAACACTATGTTGAATAGGAGTGGTGAGAGAGGGCATCCCTGTCTTGTGCCAGTTTTCAAAGGGAATTTTTCCAGTTTTTGCCCATTCAGTATGATATTGGCTGTGGGTTTGTCATAAATAGCTCTTATGATTTTGAGGTACGTTCCATCAATACCGAATTTATTGAGCGTTTTTAGCATGAAGGGCTGTTGAATTTTGTCAAAAGCCTTTTCTGCATCTATTGAGATAATCATGTGGTTCTTGTCTTTGGTTCTGTTTATATGCTGGATTATGTTTATTGATTTGCAAATGTTGAACCAGCCTTGCATCCCAGGGATGAAGCCCACTTGATCATGGTGGATAAGCTTTTTGATGTGCTGCTGAATCCGGTTTGCCAGTATTTTATTGAGGATTTTTGCATCGATGTTCATCAGGGATATTGGTCTTAAATTCTCTTTTTTTGTTGTGTCTCCGCCAGGCTTTGGTATCAGGATGATGTTGGCCTCATAAAATGAGTTAGGGAGGATTCCCTCTTTTTCTATTGATTGGAATAGTTTCAGAAGGAATGGTACCAACTCCTCCTTGTACCTCTGGTAGAATTCAGCTGTGAATCCATCTGGTCCTGGACTTTTTTTGGTTGGTAGGCTATTAATTATTGCCTCAATTTCAGAGCCTGCTATTGGTCTATTCAGGGATTCAACTTCTTCCTGGTTTAGTCTTGGAAGAGTGTAAGCGTCCAGGAAATTATCCATTTCTTCTAGATTTTCCAGTTTATTTGCGTAGAGGTGTTTATAGTATTATCTGATGGTAGTTTGTATTTCTGTGGGGTCGGTGGTGATATCCCCTTTATGATTTTTAATTGCGTCGATTTGATTCTTCTCTCTTTTCTTCTTTATTAGTCTGGCTAGTGGTCTGTCAATTTTGTCGATCTTTTCAACTGAGGTACTGGGTTCATCTCACCGGGGAGTGCCAGACGATCGGTGCTGGTCAGCTGCTGCAGCCCGACCAGCGAGAGCTGAAGCAGGGCGAGGCATCGCCTCACCTGGGAAGCGCAAGGGGGAAGGGAATCCCTTTTCCTAGCCAGGGGAACTGAGACACACAACACCTGGAAAATCGGGTAACTCCCACCCCAATACTGCGCTTTAAGCAAACAGGCACACCAGGAGATCATATCCCGCACCTGGCTGGGAGGGTCACCCACCCACGGAGCCACCCTCATTGCTAGCACCGCAGTCTGTGATCTACTGGCAAGGCAGCAGTGTGGCTGGGGGAGGGGCGCCCACCATTGCTGAGGCTTAAGTAGGTAAACAAGGCTGCTGGGAAGCTCGACTGGGTGGAGCTCCCAGCAGCTGAAGGAAACCTGCCTGTCTCTGTAGACTCCATCTCTGGGGACAGGGCACAGTAAACAATAACAAACGCAGCAGAAACCTCTGCAGACGCAAACGAATCTGTCTGACAGCTTTGAAGAGAGCAGTGGATCTCCCTACATGGAGGTTGAGATCTGAGAAGGGACAGACTCCCTGCTCAAGTGGGTCCCTGACCCCTGAGTAGCCTAACTGGGAGACATCCCCCACTAGGGGCAGTCTGACATCCCACACCTCACAGGGTGGAGTACACCCTGAGAGGAAGCTTCCAAAGCAAGAGTCAGACAGGTACACTCGCTGTTCAGAAATATTCAATCTTCTGCAGCCTCTGCTGCTGATACCCAGGCAAACAGGGTCTGGAGTGGACCTCAAGCAATCTCCAACAGACCTACAGCTGAGGGTCCTGACTGTTAGAAGGAAAACTATCAAACAGGAAGGACACCTACACCAAAACCCCATCAGTACATCACCATCATCAAAGACGAGAGGCAGATAAAACCACAACGATGGGGAAAAAGCAGGGCAGAAAAGCTGGAAATTCAAAAAATAAGAGTGCATCTCCCCCGGCAAAGGAGCGCAGCTCATCGTCAGCAATGGATCAAAGCTGGACAGAGAATGACTTTGACAAGATGAGAGAAGAAGGCTTCAGTCCATCAAATTTCTAAGAGCTAAAGGAGGAATTATGTACCTACCACAAAGAAACCAAAAATCTTGAAAAAAAAAAGTGGAAGAATTGATAGCTGGAGTAATTAATGCAGAGAAGGTCATAAACGAAATGAAAGAGATGAAAACCATGACACGAGAAATACGTGACAAATGCACAAGCTTCAGTAACCGACTCAATCAACCGGAAGAAAGAGTATCAGCGATTGAGGATCAAATGAATGAAATGAAGCGAGAAGAGAAACCAAAAGAAAAAAGAAGAAAAAGAAATGAACAAAGCCTGCAAGAAGATGGGATTATGTAAAAAGACCAAATCTACGTCTGATTGGGGTGCCTGAAAGTGAGGGGGAAAATGGAACCAAGTTGGAAAACACTCTTCAGGATATCATCCAGGAGAACTTCCACAACCTAGTAGGGCAGGCCAACATTCAAATCCAGGAAATACAGAAAACGCCACAAAGATACTCCTCGAGAAGAGCAACTCCAAGACACATAATTGCCAGATTCACCAAAGTTGAAATGAAGGAAAAAATCTTAAGGGCAGCCAGAGAGAAAGGTTGGGTTACCCACAAAGGGAAGCCCATCAGACTAACAGCAGATCTCTCGGCAGAAACTCTCCAAGCCAGAAGAGAGTGGGGGCCAATATTCAACATTCTTAAAGAAAAGAATTTTAAACCCAGAATTTCATATCCAGCCAAACTAAGTTTCATAAGTGAAGGAGAAATAAAATCCTTTACAGATAAGCAAATGCTTAGAGATTTTGTCACCACTAGGCCTGCCTTACAAGAGACCTTGAAGGAAGCCCTAAACATGGAAAGGAACAACCGGTACCAGCCATTGCAAAAACATGCCAAAATGTAAAGACCATCGAGGCTAGGAAGAAACTGCATCAACTAACGAGCAAAATAACCAGTTAATATCGTAATGGCAGGATCAAGTTCACACATAACAATATTAACCTTAAATGTAAATGGACTAAATGCTCCAATTAAAAGACACAGACTGGCAAACTGGATAAAGAGTCAAGACCCATCAGTCTGCTGTATTCAGGAGACCCATCTCACTGGCAGAGACATACATAGGCTCAAAATAAAGGGATGGAGGAAGATTTACCAAGCAAATGGAGAACAAAAAAAAGCGGGGGTTGCAATACTAGTCTCTGATAAAACAGACTTTAAACCATCAAAGATCAAAAGAGACAAAGAAGGCCATTACATAATGGTAAAGGGATCAATTCAACAGGAAGAGCTAACTACCCTAAATATATATGCACCCAATACAGGAGCACCCAGATTCAAAAAGCAAGTCCTTAGAGACATACAAAGAGACTTAGATTCCCATACAATAATAATGGGAGACTTCAACACTCCACTGTCAACATTAGACAGATCAACGAGACAGAAAGTTTACAAGGATATCCAGGAATTGAACTCATCTCTGCAGCAAGCAGACCTAATAGACATCTATAGAACTCTCCACCCCAAATCAACAAAATATACATTCTTCTCAGCACCACATCGTACTTACTCCAAAATTGACCACGTAATTGGAAGTAAAGCACTCCTCAGCAAATGTACAAGAACAGAAATTATAACAAACTGTCTCTCAGACCACAGTGCAATCAAACTAGAACTCAGGACTAAGAAGCTCAATCAAAACCGCTCAACTACATGGAAACTGAACAACCTGCTCCTGAATGACTACTGGGTACATAACGAAATGAAGGCAGAAATAAAGATGTTCTTTGAAACCAATGAGAACAAAGATACAACATACCATAATCTCTGGACACATTTAAAGCAGTGTGTAGAGGGAAATTTATAGCACTAAATGCCCACAAGAGAAAGCAGGAAAGATCTAAAATTGACACTCTAACATCGCAATTAAAAGAACTAGAGAAGCAAGAGCAAACACATTCGAAAGCTAACAGAAGGCAAGAAATAACTAAGATCAGAGCAGAACTGAAGGAGATCGAGACACAAAAAACCCTCCAAAAAATCAATGAATCCAGGAGCTGGTTTTTTGAAAAGATCAACAAAATTGACAGACCACTAGCAAGACTAATAAAGAAGAAAAGAGAGAAGAATCAAATCGACGCAATTAAGAATCATAAAGGGGATATCACCACCGACCCCAAAGAAATACAAACTACCATCAGAGAATACTTTAAACACCTCTACGCAAATAAACTGGAAAATCTAAAAGAAATGGATAATTTCCTGGACGCTTACACTCTTCCAAGACTAAACCAGGAAGAAGTTGAATCCCTGAATAGACCAATAGCAGGCTCTGAAATTGAGGCAATAATTAATAGCCTACCAACCAAAAAAAGTCCAGGACCAGATGGATTCACAGCTGAATTCTACCAGAGGTACAAGGAGGAGTTGGTACCATTCCTTCTGAAACTATTCCAATCAATAGAAAAAGAGGGAATCCTCCCTAACTCATTTTATGAGGCCAATATCATCCTGATACCAAAGCCTGGTGGAGACACAACAAAAAAAGAGAATTTTAGACCAATATCCCTGATGAACATCGATGCAAAAATCCTCAATAAAATACAGGCAAACCGGATTCAGCAGCACATCAAAAAGCTTATCCACCATGATCTAGTGGGCTTCATCCCTGGGATGCAAGGCTGGTTCAACATTTGCAAATCAATAAACATAATCCAGCATATAAACAGAACCAAAGACAAGAACCACATGATTATCTCAATAGATGCAGAAAAGGCTTTTGACAAAATTCAACAGCCCTTCATGCTAAAAACGCTCAATAAATTCGGTATTGATGGAACGTACCTCAAAATCATAAGAGCTATTTATGACAAACCCACAGCCAATATCATACTGAATGGGCAAAAACTGGAAAAATTCCCTTTGAAAACTGGCACAAGACAGGGATGCCCTCTCTCACCACTCCTATTCAACATAGTGTTGGAAGTTCTGGCTAGGTCAATTAGGCAAGAGAAAGAAATCAAGGGTATTCAGTTAGGAAAAGAAGAAATCAAATTGTCCCTCTTTGCAGATGACATGATTGGATATTTAGAAAACCTCATTGTCTCAGCCCAAAATCTCCTTTAGCTGGTAAGCAACTTCAGCAAAGTCTCAGGATACAAAATTAATGTGCAAAAATCACAAGCATTCTTATACACCAGTAACAGACAAACAGAGAGCCAAATCAGGAATGAACTTCCATTCACAATTGCTTCAAAGAGAATAAAATACCTAGGAATCCAACTTACAAGGGATGTAAAGGACCTCTTCAAGGAGAACTACAAACCACTGCTCAGTGAAATAAAAGAGGACACAAACAAATGGAAGAACATACCATGCTCATGGATAGGAAGAATCAATATCGTGAAAATGGCCATACTGCCCAAGGTAATTTATAGATTCAATGCCATCCCCATCAAGCTACCAATGAGTTTCTTCACAGAATTGGAAAAAACTGCTTTAAAGTTCATATGGAACCAAAAAAGAGCCCGCATCTCCAAGACAATCCTAAGTCAAAAGAACAAAGCTGGAGGCATCACGCTACCTGACTTCAAACTATACTACAAGGCTACAGTAACCAAAACAGCATGGTACTGGTACCAAAACAGAGATATAGACCAATGGAACAGAACAGAGTTCTCAGAAATAATACTACACATCTACAGCCCTCTGATCTTTGACAAACCTGAGAGAAACAAGAAATGGGGAAAGGATTCCCTATTGAATAAATGGTGCTGGGAAAATTGGCTAGCCATAAGTAGAAAGCTGAAACTGGATCCTTTCCTTACTCCTTATACGAAAATTAATTCAAGATGGATTAGAGACTTAAATGTTAGACCTAATACCATAAAAATCTTAGAGGAAAACCTAGGTAGTACCATTCAGGACATAGGCATGGGCAAAGATTTCATGTCTAAAACACCAAAAGCAATGGCAGCAAAAGCCAAAATTGACAAATGGGATCTCATTAAACTAAAGAGCTTCTGCACAGCAAAAGAAACTACCATCAGAGTGAACAGGCAACCTACAGAATGGGAGAAAAATTTTGCAATCTACTCATCTGACAAAGGGCTAATATCCAGAACCTACAAGGAACTCAAACAAATTTACAAGAAAAAAACAAACAACCCCATCAAAAAGTGGGCAAAGGATATGAACAGACATTTCTCAAAAGAAGACATTCATACAGCCAACAGACACATGAAAAAATGCTCATCATCACTGGCCATCAGAGAAATGCAAATCAAAACCACAATGAGATACCATCTCACATCAGTTAGAATGGCGATCGTTAAAAAGTCAGGAAACAACAGGTGCTGGAGAGGATGTGGAGAAATAGGAACACTTTTACACTGTTGGTGGGATTGTAAACTAGTTCAACCATTATGGAAAACAGTATGGCGATTCCTCAAGGATCTAGAACTAGATGTACCATATGACCCAGCCATCCCATTACTGGGTATATACCTAAAGGATTATAAATTATGCTGCTATAAAGACACATGCACACGTATGTTTATTGCAGCACTATTCACAATAGCAAAGACTTGGAATCAACCCAAATGTCCATCAGTGACAGATTGGATTAAGAAAATGTGGCACATATACACCATGGAATACTATGCAGCCATAAACAAGGATGAGTTTGTGTCCTTTGTAGGGACATGGATGCAGCTGGAAACCATCATTCTTAGCAAACTATCACAAGAACAGAAAACCAAACACCACATGTTCTCACTCATAGGTGGGAACTGAACAATGAGATCACTTGGACTCTGGAAGGGGAACATCACACACCGGGGCCTATCATGGGGAGGGGGGAGGGGGGAGGGATTGCATTGGGAGTTATACCTGATGTAAATGACGAGTTGATGGGTGCAGCACACCAACATGGCACAAGTATACATATGTAACAAACCTGCGCGTTATGCACATGTACCCTACAACTTAAAGTATAATAATAATAAATAAATTAAAAAAAAAAGATAAAGTATTTTGGAGACCAAAGTTCTTATTTGTACAAGAAACCTTCAGGTAGTAGGCTTCAGAGACAATATGTTGTAAAATGTTTCTTATCAGGTTTAAAGTCTGTGTTGATTGTTAATGCCAGAGAGGTATAATGAGGCATGTCTGACCCCCACTTCCCATCATGGCCCGAACCAATCTTTTAGGTTAAATTTTAAGAGTGCCCTGGCTGAGGAGGAAGTCCATTCAGATGGTTGGGTGCGACCTTAGAATTTTATTTCTGGTTTACCATGAAGTAAAATTTAGTAGGCTGCCCATCTATTTTAGTTCCAGCAACACCATGATCAACTTGTCAATGCTAAAGGTAACTGTGAGTCAGATAATTCTTATTACTCTTTAAGCTCTAATACCTAGTAGGGTAACCATACCCACTTTGTCTGTGACAAATACTTGTTGCCACTTAACTCCTTTCGCACTAAGAACACAATATCCCCTTTCAAGTCAGGAAGCCCAATTTGATGGTGGCAGTTCCCTCTCTCATTTATGTCCTTACAGACAGTATACATCACAGAGCACTTCAGTGATGCTGGTGCTCCCCTTATGAATGTGTTTCTGACACAAAATTGTATTTAAGGTTTGCTATTAGAGATCTCAGCTCTGACTGGACGTGATGGCTCACGCCTGTAATCTCAGCACTTTGGGAGGCTGAGGTGGGCGGATCACCTGAGGTCAGGAGTTTGAGACCAGCCTGACCAACATGGGGAAACCCCGTCTCTACTAAAAATGCAAAATTAGCCAGGTATGGTGGTGCATGCCTATAATCCCAGCTTCTTGCAAGGCTGAGGCAGGAGAATCACTTCAACATGGGAGGAGGAAGTTGCAGTGAGCCGAGATTGCACCATTGCACTCCAGCCTGGGCAACAAGAACTAAACTCCGTCTCAAATAAATAAATAAATAAATAAATAAATAAATAAATAAATCTAAGCTCCATTACTATGTAAACCAAAAATAAAATATTAAGGCCCCCAGCCATCTCAATGGACTTCCTTCTTGGCCAGGGCACTCTAAAATTTAACCTGAAAGACTGGCTCAGACCTTGATGGGAAGTGGGGGTCAGACATGCCTCATTATACCCTCCAGCATTAACATCAACACAGAATTTATCTGATAAGAAACATTTAAAATCTATTCTCTCTGAAACCTGCTACCTGGAGGATTCATCTGCATGATAAAACTTTGGCATCCAAAACCCCTTATTATAATCTAGACATTCCTTTCTATTGATAGTAACTTTTTCAACCAGTTGCCAATCAGAAAATTCAAAAATCTACCTGTAACCTGAAAGCCCACTCCCACCCCCAAATACTTCGCGTTGTTCTGCCTTTCTGTACCAAACCAATGTATATCTTAAATGTATTTGATGGATGTCTCATGTCTCCCTAAAATGTAACCAAGCTGCCCCTCACCTTGGCACATGTTCTCAGCATCTCCTGAGAGTTGTGTCATGGGCCATAGTCACTGATATTTGGCTCAGAATAACTATCTTCAAATGTTTTACAGAGTTTGACTCTTTTTGTTGACAGCTATAAGAGATAACAGTTTTTTATAGAGCAGTCATAAATGTGGTTTGGTCCTCTACCCAAAACTTGATATTTGAATTTACTATCCTGAAGTCATCATTTTCTTTTTCAAGTTCTCAGGGATATATAGAAGCAGACAAGCAACCCTGTTATATTCATTTCTTTTACTTAAGTGTTCTATGGCTGCAAGCATTCTTTGATCACTTCAAACCTTGTCATGTATATGTATTTGTTTCCAAGTATCTACAAGTGATAATATAAGTAACTGTTTTGCTTCAGTAAGCCATGAATTTCAAGTGTACCCTTTACCCATTGAAACAGAATCATTAATATTGTTATAATAAATAAAATCAGATCAGAGAACCAGTTCTCAATAATGAAGAGTGAGTCTGATGGATTCTTTAAATTAGTTCTTGGCCAGGTGTGGTGGCTCATGTTTGCAATCCCATCACTTTGGGAGGCTGAGGTGGTGGATCACTTGAAGTCAGGAGTTTGAAACCAGCCTGGCCAACATGGTAAAACCCCATGTATACTAAAAATACAAAAAAATTCGCCAGGTGTGGTGGTGCACACCTGTAGTCCCAACTAGTTGGGAGGCTGAAGCATGAGAATCACTTGAACCCAGGAGGTGGAGGTTGCAGTGAGCCAAGATCGTGCCACCACACTCCAGCCTGGGTAACAGAGCTAGACTCCATCTCAAAATATAATAATAAAATAAAATAAGCATAAATTAGTTCTTGATTATTTATTTATTGCTTTTTTAAATTAAAAATACAGTTTTTTCTTTTTGAGACAGGGACTTGCTCTGTTGCCCAGGTTGCAAACTGATGCAGGATTTTTCTTGGCCACTTTGCCAACCAGGGACCTCCATGGCCAGCAACATACACACCACCCCCCCCCCCCCACTACCACCTGGACTTCGCTTGAGCTCTGGGCCTGTCACTGGAGGTGCCCCACCCACTTGGCCTGCCTATACTATAGCTTATACCCATGTTAGGCAGTTCACAAGCTCTCATCCTGCATCCAAGAAGAATGAAGATGCACTGACAATTGAAGTGTGAGGATGGATGGAAAAGAATTTTATTGAGAGCAAACAGCTCTCAGCAGAGAAGGGATATGGGGGTTCTCCCCTACCCCTGCAGTAGGGTGGTTTCTCTCTCAGTGTAGCTGAAGCTGGGGCTTTTTATGGGCTCAAAATATGGGAGTGCATACTGACTGTCTTGTGAGTATGCAAAAAGATTAAAACAAAGGCACCACTTAAAGGTGGGCATGACAGGATAAAAAAAATTAGGGATGGGTAGGTATAAGTAAAATAGATGAAGGATGGGGATCAATCAGAGGAAAGTGTGCTAAACGGGAAGACAGGTTCTCTTGGAATCCAGTCCAACTATTTACCCGAGACTGTCTTTGACTTGAAGATGGGGTTTCACCGGGGACCTGCCCCTATCTGCCTACACATTTGTCTGCATCCTGCCACTATCAATTCCCCACTCTGAAGAGATACATCTAAATGCTATTAGGATAAGGACAGTGACTGCTCCTAACTGCTTCCTACTGACAGGACTTGCTGTTTGGGAAAGACGGCAGTCAGATTTCCCTCAGAACCCTATCTAAGGGTACTTGTAAAAGAAAGCCATCATCCAAGGCTCTGGTTGCATGAATGTTTGGAGTTTGATGGATCAAAGATGAGAAGAGACAAACCAGGTATTTAGAAGACATGTATCAAAATGAAACAAGGGGGTAAGGACAGCTCAAAAATCTTGAGGCTGCAGACACACCCAGGTAATGGGTGACTATAGTTATGCCTGCTAAGATTTGGGTGCATGGGACTTGGCTTTGGTTAGCTCCCTTGGTCTTATTTTCCCAAAGAAATAAACCTTCATGTTAAGGGCATCCTATTTACTCCTATCACCTTGTAGGATTTGTAAGATAATTGCTTAGAATTAGCATGTTTATCCAGATTTTTACATTACCCATCCCTTTTGTTTCTTCTGAGCCACAGCTGGAGATACCTGATGGGTTCACAGGAATAAGCAGGGTTAGTCTAAAATGTAGGCAAAATCTTAAAACAAACTGATGAGATTAGAATTTAATGACAAGTGTATAAGTTTTGAGACATAATTTTTCCTCTCTCCTGTCCTCATTTTTGTTTTAAAAAATCATGAAAGAACTGAGTTTGCAAAATAAACTTTAGTGTTATACATGGCCTACTTATTTGCATAAAGTAAATCAAGAATAATTATTTTTCATATAGGCTTTTTAAATTGGCTTTGATGGAACTCTGTTTCACAAGGAATCTCACATAAGGCCTTTTAAAGCTGAGCCCAGCCATGGTTTTGTACCCTCAAATACCTATGAGTTGGGTCAATTCCTCTCTTCTTGAGATTCCAAGATAGCTTGGGGTTCCCGGGCCTGTTAGAAAGTAACATTCTTTACTCACCACAGGTTAGGAACCCCCCATGGGGCCTATGTAGACAAGGCATGAGGCCAGTTTTCTGAAGGGGCTTTTATTGGCTCTGCAAGACAAGCTTGATTACCTAAAGGAAAGCATGCCATTCTAGTCAAAGCCTTGGTAAAACAACCAGTTTCTGCAATTGCATCCTGTTGCAAAATGAATTCTTATTGCACTGATGCAAATAACTATGTTGTCATAAGTTTAAGAATACTAAAAAAGTTTCCAAATTCTGGAGAAGCCAGGCAGAGGGAAAAAATATGCTCTAAATTTTGTTCACAGGACTATACTTCACTCAATTGTTAAAAGCTGTAGATATAGCTCAATAGAAAATTTTCCTTGTTTTCTGAAAGACAAAACAAGGATCAGCAATGTTTTAAGCAAAAAATTAAAAAAGATTACTCCAGTTTTCTGTTAGCTCAGTTCATTCAGTTAACTCTTGTTCTGCTTGATATTTGTGAACCTTTCAGCTCTTCATGGGTCCTGAACATTTTTTCTTTATTCCAATAAAGAATAAAGATTCCAGTGTCACAATTTCCAAAGATATCAGGAACCTGCATTTACGAGCACTTGCCAAAGTCCTGCAGCTGATTATAAACCATCTTTTGAAAAGGATCAAAGCAAGACAACAATTGTCTGTGAATGACATAATGTCCAGGGTAGTTATAGTCAAAAACATAATTGGCAAAGAAATTTAGTTATTTCTGTGGTTTATAATAACTTAATAACCTTAATTATGATTGATAGCATATACTGAGACATTAGAATTTTAGAAATTCCATATAGTTTCAGAATATACATTAATATTATTTACCAAGATATAACCTAAATAATATTAAACATTATTTTGATTTGTGCAATCCCATGTAACTAAACATGTCAAATAATCCTGTTTACCTCTCTTTTGGATGCTCCAGAGGCCCTCTAGAGCATCTGAAAGTTTGGGGTTAGAAAAGACCATTTTGGAAGCTGAAACTTGATTTTGAGAAGCCTGTTAAACATGTTAGAAGTTTAGAACACCTGATACTATGAAATAGAATTCCAGGTTACCATAAGTTATTTACTTAGCCAAAATAATGACTCAATTTTTAAAAAATAGGAAAAAAACCTTTACTCATTAAGAGGGAAGGTTTACTTTTCCAAACAATCTGTCTCCTGTCTTCTCCTTTTTTTTCAGTAGTTTATTCCCAATGAAAAGGAAATTTTCATTATCCTTTACTATTACATGAAAACCTTGTTCAATACCTTAAGAAAACCTTGTGTTTTTATTCCAATACTCAATTTACAGAAAAACCATATAATTCCCTATTGAATTTTGTTTATATGTTCACATACAGAATTTGTTTTGCAAGATTAATTTTTACAAAACTTCCACAATTTGTTTAAGCCTTCAGCTTTATCTTATCTAAATTAAAACCTAGAAGGTAAGAAACATCTTCACTCACCTATGTGTTGGCCTATCCTTTCTGCTGTCGGTAACCTCATCTACGCCATGGATACAAGCATGACCTCCACCCATGAAATGAGGGGCGGGGGGAACTAATTGGCAGGAATTTGTCATGCTCAACTGTGTTATGCCCCTTGACTTCTGTTGTCATCTGCCTCTGGATCACTCAGATCTAGTTTTCCTTTCTAGGGCTTCAACCCAAAGCTTGGAATTGAGTTTGGGACAAGAAGATGCCTCAGGAGGGTGCATGGACTCATTAAATAGAGTCCCAGGTGGCCCTCCTTATCATAAGCCAAATGCTAAGTGAAGTTGTGGAATTGGGTCCTCCTCAAACAAGGGAGAGAAAAGGGAGTACCATGAATTGGGGTCCTGGCCTAGTAACATGCCTTCCAAAAGAAAAAAAAAAAACTCTCACATAGATAGAAAAGTGCTCTGTATTTGCAGGGCTGTGTTAACTCCTGACATGGTGGAGAAAAGAAAACAAACAAACAAACAAACAAAACAGCTTAAATGCGGGGGGGGGAAGTTGCATGAAGGAAAAAGCCTCTTGCTCTTATGAAAATGGGTTCCTCCAACAGGGAGAGAAACTCTTAATCACTGCTTCTTCCCCACTTCTAACAATAGGTGGAAACTGCATTGTTCTGAATTACATTTTTGATAACTGGGCCAAGTACACATTCTACCCAGTGATATCTCTGTAGTTTGCAACAGCACTCTTAACATTGTAAAAGAAAAGATTGGTGTCATGACATCCCTGAAAGGTAGAAGGAAGGTGCCAAGGAAAAGACTGGATTGTAACAAAGCTGACATTCTCAACCCCCAAGCGTGATGGGGCAGGTGGCAGCCTCTTCTGCAGCCATGCCACTTGTTCTTAATTGGCTAACAGAGACCTGGTGCTCCATCTGTTTTCAGAAAATGTCTGAGGATGAAAAGGCTTGAAAATGAAAGTGAAGGAGGTTTTGGGTTTGCATTTATTCACCCTTTCTTAGATCCTGGACAAGCCCCCAGATATGATGCAGGATTTTTCTTGGCCACTTTGCTAACAGGGAACCTCCACAGCCAGCGATGACCCCCCACCCAGCCTGGGTCTTGCTCAAGCTCCAAGCCAGCTGCTGGAGGTACCCTGTGCATTTAGCTCACCTGTGATATAGCTTGTACCTACGTTGGGCAGTCCCTGAGCTCTTGTTCTGTGTCCAAAAAGAATAAGGATGCACTGACAATTGATGGGTTTAAAATAACTTTGTTGAGCAACAAAACAGCTCTCAGCAGAGAGGGCACATGGGAGTGGTCCCCCACCCCCACAGTCTGGTGGTTTCTCTCTCAGTGTGGCTGACTCCAGGGCTTTTTATGGGCTCAGAATAGGAGAGTGCATGCTGATTGGTTTGTGAATGTGCAAAAAGGTTAAAATGAAGGCACCACACAAAGGTGGGCACAACTGTGTTATAAAAAACAATTAGGGAAAGGTAGATATACATAAAATAGGTGAAAGCTGGGGATCAGTCAGAGGAATGCATGCCTAATGGGAAGACAGGTTCTCAATCCAGTCCAGGGATTTACCTGGGACTGTCTTTGGCTTGACGGTGGGGTCTCACCAGGGACCCACCCCATCTGCCTAGGCATTTGTCTGCTTCTTACCACTATCAAAACCACTTCTGATACCAATTACTCTTCCAGTGATTATTGTGTAATAAATTATCTCAAACTTAATGATAAACAACAACAATTTGATTATGCTATCAGATTCTAGGGGATCAGGAATTATGAAATGACACAGCAGCAAAGACTTATTTTTGCTCCATGATGTATGGGTCCTCAGCTGGATAGACTTGGAATCTAAGAGTTTCTCATTTGCTGGAGAATGGAATAATATGGAGACACATCCAATCACATGTTGGTTCCTGGATTGGAATAACTCAAAACCTAGGACTGCCAATCAGACCACAGACATGCAGATGAACTCTCCAGGTGGCTTGGCTTTCTTAGCCATATGGAAGTGGCATTGATTTTTTTTTGGTGGGTGGGGTGGGGAAGGGTCTGACTCTGTCTTCCAGGCTGCAGTGCAGTGGCATGTTCATGGCTCACTGTAACCTTGAACTCCCAGGCACAGGTGATCCTCCCACCTCAGCCTCCAGAGTAGCTAGGACTATAGGCACACACTACCATGCCAGGGTAATTTTGTGTGTGTGTAGATGTAACTGAACACAAGTCTGAATGCTCACTGCTTGCAGAGTCAAATTAACAAGAGAAAAGTCTGATAGAAAGACTGTTACTTTATTAACCAAAACTGGTAAAGGGAAAGTGGTCAGTTTCCTATCCAAAGTAACCACTTTGATTTTTAGGGGCGAACACAGGAGTTTAAAAAGAGGAAACTTAATAAGAAAGGCATGCAAGAATAGGGATATGTACAATGTGTCTTGTTCTGGTGGCTATCTTAGGTCCCAGTCCACCTAGATCTCAGGCTGGCATAATCTCAAAAATTGCTGGGTTGTTAACTAGCCACCTTGAAGTAATATCTGGAACTTTGCAACTGGGTCTCCAGACTTGGTCTGTCTGTCTCAAGTTTAGCCCCTGGAACTTCTAAGAAGGCACATAATTAGATAGTAGCATACAGTTAGATAAACCTGAAGGGAATATATATGGTGAGAAAGGGAGGGATATGGAGTTTATTTTAAGGCTAAGAAACAAGGCTTCCACAGTTTGCCTCAAGGTTACATCCTGAAACCCAAGAAAAAGAGAAAACAGTTGTTTTAAAATGGATTTTTAACTTAAGTTTCCCAGTTTTGTAGAGAAAGGTTCTCACTACGTTGCCCAGGCTGGTATTGAACTGGCCTCAAACTGTCATCCCACCTTGGTATCCCAAAGTACTAGGATTATAGGCATGAGCTACTGTGCCCAGTCTGCATTGACTTTTATGGTCTATGTTTGGAAGTCAAATAGTGTCTCCTCTGCCATACTCTACTGGATGAAACATTCCCCCAAACTTTCTCAGTTGGAGGAGGAAGAGACATAGATTCCACTTCTCAATGGGGTACAGCAATGTTCTTGAAGAGCATGTGGGATGAAACTGATGTAGTAGACATTTTTGGAAAATACAATCTGCCACGATCTTCCCTATGGCAACAATTATTTATTTTCTTCCAGTACACAAATTACACTTATCTCCTTCAAGAATCACTCCCTTCCCCACTTTTCCCCTGGCCAAGCCTCATGCCATTAAGACATTGCTCAAGTCCAGGACTCATCATCTCAGTCAAGTCTGAGTATACATGAGGTTCTTTGGGTGTTGTTTTTAGGTTTACCTCTTTGAATACCATTCTGCTCAATATGATGACCTGTGAATTAATGAAACATGTTATTATTCCGTCTACTCCAAAAATATAAGATGTGAGACAGGCACAGAAAAATTAACTATAGACACTTTCACTCAAAAGACAAAACAGGAGGCACATAGCAGCCACTGAACATAGCAGTTCTGAAAATCCAACTAGGTATCTCTTGTGATTCTTGATAAAGGAATAGTTCTACTACCTACTATCTGTTCTGTGTGGCTCTTAGCTTTTCATTGTGTGTCTTGCTTCTGCTCTGTGAGTTGGCTTTCATCTCTCCTAAGAAGTGGCCTGTGTTTGTAACGGATTACCCTCAGTCTTCAACATACTCTAAAAGTTTGGGATCTTGATGCCATTTTTCTTTTTGTTTAACACCTGAACCTTTTAGTTCAAGCAAGGTAATTCCTTTAAAATCTCTGGGGGCTTCCTGTGTATCAATTTATAAACAAAGTCACACTTAGAAACTCCTTTTCTAACTTGGGCTTCTGTGAGGATTTCATAGGACACACCCTTGAGAGTCTAAGAAGCCTTATACTTTAATTTGATATGTAGTCTTATCATCCATAGAAACTGTTTTGTCTGTTGGAAAGTGTCTATGAGGTAACAACTTAGGTCATTCTAAGATCAGGACAAAGGCTCTTACAGAAATTTAAATTAATGTTCCTATATATGTGAGTGAGTCTGTTTTAAGTTTTAGAGTGAGTTTTGAAATATGTGAATGTATGTGAGTGAGTGTATAGGTATGAGAATGTAAATATGTGAAAGTTTGGGACTGAGTTTAAGACTGAATATGTGAGTGTGGCAGTAGAAGAGTGAAAATATGAGAGTAAGCATAAGAGAGAAAAAATATGAATGGGGATTTCTGAGCACAGCCAAAGTTTTCCAAAATAACCATGAGGGATATAGAATTAAACAAAATCCATGCTGAGATTATAATCACCAATTTTCTCAGTGTATGGGTGAACATCATCCTGATTTTTACTAAAAAGCCCAATTCCTCACTCAGGAGGTGAGGAAGATTGGTGGAGAAAGCACACCTGACTGCTATGGAGGGTGAAAGACCTGGGTCTTTCCTATTTGGGATTCCACTTCCCAGCTGTGTGAATTTAAGCATATGCCTCACACCTAATAGGTTTAAAAAGTGGAATCGCATTGCTCTTTATTTTCTCACTACTTTGTTTCTGAAGATGGCTCTCTTTACATAGCTTTTTCTCAAAGAGAGTAATGAAAACTATGGTTTGGGTAAATATATAATATTGTCTTAGGTAGCTCTTCTTTTGGATTCATCTTCTTTGGAGTACCTAGTCCTGAACACAAAGGTCTTTTTCTTCTATTTTCTTGTTAATCTCCCCAAATCAATCAAGGCTATACTACAGTTCTGGCACTCTAAATAGAATTACCCAAGGTTGTGTAACACTGTTGCATACTTGTGTACTCTGATGATGAGATTGTGAGTTTTCGAAAAAAGCTATTATATTTTTGTTTGCTTGTTTCACCATAGCATCGTAAAAAGTTACTTAATTCCGGGCATCATTAATTCACAGGGCATAGGCTTTAGCATTGCTTGAGAAATGTAATTTCCCAAATATGAAAGTATCATTTCGTCTCCTTGTGGTCACTAGAATATAAGGCCCTTCGTTGGAGTTTGTTTCTCTTACCTTGAAGCTTTATTTTTTCTCCACCATCATCACACATATTTGTCTAGCGATTATCTAGACCCTTTGGTCCTGGAATTGCCTCCATGTTGTTTTCTCTGAACCTGCGGGGCTCATCCTCATTAAATTCTCCCCTCCTCATTAAAGTCATCATGATGGTTTTAATTGGGAAATTTTCACTCTCTATGGATCTCTGTCAATTAAAAAAGGTATTCACATGTTGATATGGTTTAACTGTGTCCCCACCCAAATCTCATCTCGGATTGTAACCCCCATGGGGGAAGGAAGCAATTGGATTATGGGGGCAGTTTTCCCCATGCTGTTCTCATGATAGTGAGTGAATTCTCACAAGACCTGGTGGTTTTATAAATCGTAGTTTTTTTCCTGCACCCTCATTCACTTCTCTCCTACTGCCTGTGGAGAAGGTGCCTGCTTTTCCTTAAGGACCACCTTGATTATAAGTTTCCTGTGACCTCCCCAGCCATGTGAAACTGTGAGTTAATTAAACCTGTCTTCTTTATAAATTACCCAGTCTTAGGCAGTTCTTTATAGCAGTGTGAAAACAGACTAATACACATGTATTACTTAGATTGATTCTCCTTCCTTATCCGAATTGTCTCTATCTCCAGGTTCTATCCTTTTTCCTTTTCCTTCATCTAGTCATTCATCTCTAGCTTTGGCAGGGATGAAAGACCCTTGAGGAATGTTTTGAGGCTATTCTTGTGAAGGTGTATTGGAAAGGATATGTTAATCTTTTGACCCATGTGTATTTTAATTTCTATGTTGCCTGATATGAAGTAACTTATACCTGGAGGTCCAGGTTTTGAGCACTAACATTATTTTCTTTGTAGCAGGATCTGATATCAGGAATTTCAAATGACCCAATCTTTGAAAATTTTAGTGCTTATGTTTGCTTGGAGTTTGAGACTGAGGGTATGATGGTCCTTGGCATGTGATGCAGACCTTAGGCCTTTAGCGAAGGTCATCAGACATGTCTCAGACACTCCTAAATTTTCTGCATCTTTGAGTCTTGGGGTTGCTTGTGGAAACTGAGTGTTGAGATTATATTTGGTACTTTGTGGACTTTGAGATCTGTTCCATCCTGGGTACTTGTTATGACAGTCCTTAAAAGGGAATGAGACCCAGGTTGGTGTGTCTGTTGGGAAAGACAAACCTGTTAAAGTTCCTTTGTGTTCTCCATAACCAACTGTTTGAAGATTTTGTTTTTCCCCTTCCAAGTCTTTTTCTGAGAATTACTGATGTTGCCTTTAATATTTTGTTTACTAATTCATTAACTGGATTACAAAGGCTACAAATGGTTGACATCTAGATTAAGAGACTACCTCCAAGGATGAATTTACATTTTTCAATTTCCATTATTTCCATAGAAAATAATAATGATAACTTTATAACGACATTCTGCTTCCTACGACACCTGGGTTATACCTATATGGCCCAGAAGCAATATTTAGCAGCATATTTACAGGCAGGGAAGGAAGAATACCCACATCAATACCAATCCTATTGATTGTTTACCATTATTATGAGCTTTATATTTCATTGGGGGAAGATGTAATTGGAGATGAGGACCATCTGATCCCTCCTTGTGTGAAAGAAGCTTGTTGCTCTCGCTGAGGGAAGACTGAAGTTCCGGTCACTTCCCATATTCCTTTTATTCTGTGATTTAAGGTGATATAATATCTGTGTGATTGAAGGGTCTTGTAATTTTGAGTTTTCAAAAACAGAGCTGCCCAAACGTGTTTGAATAACCCTAACCTCTTCTCCCTTTTCAGTCTATTTCTGCCTCCTGTTGTTACTTCCTCTGTGCTATCTCCCTTTATCTGTTTCTTTTTTCATTCCCTATCAGGATTCCAAAATTTTAAAGAATTCATCATTAAAGCCTATTTAAATAACTGCTGTGTGTTATATTTTTTCTTTTGAATTTGATTTTAAGTAATTACCCTAAACTGTGTTTAGGTGTGACATTCTTTTTATTAGCTTTGGTGTTCATAGCATTTTTTTTTTGAATGTGTACTGTGACACTTTTCAACCTTTTTAGAAATTCTCAGCTAGTTTCACTTCATTTGTTCTGTATCCCCTTTTCTTCCGGGACTGCAATTACACATCTTTAGTACTTTGCACCAAGGCTGTTATCTCTGCTAAGACAGAGAAGGATCTTAATTCTGGTAAATGACTTCATTCAGGCAAGTGATTCAATCTTTAGGTGGGCTGATGTATTTCCAATTGATTTTTATTCTTTATCAATTTCCAATTGATTTTATTCTTAGTACCACACCCTTTGTGATTCCTTACTAAAATCCTTGGGCATGCATAGGACCATTTCTCTATATCAGATCCCCAAATTCAGTTTTGTTCCTCAAGCCCCATAACACTTCTGGAAGTATGCTCAACTTCATAACCTCTCATCTGCTGCTTTCAAATCAGCAAATGTCTTATGGGGGAATACCTTAAGAAATTTTGGTCTCATCTCTTTGGTTTTCTTTCTTTTGAAATTCTCATCTCCTGCAATCTTGCTGCCACACTATCTTTCCTATACCTTCAAGCAGATAGTTTTTATCCTTCTACTTCCCTATATATTTTTCTCAAGAGGCTTGGTGTAGGGAAGCTTGTCTGTCATTTCCAAAAACAGAAATTGAGGTAGGCTAATTTTAAATTTCTGTAAAGACTGTTGGTTTTCCTTTCAAAGCGCCCTGTATATTAAGTTCCCAGCTTAGGTTATGTAGGTTATATGTGTACCTAGTTCTTCACATCGTCGCCAAGATGTAATATTAAAATATTTTAAAAATTCAACCTAATAGATGTTATGTGGTACATCATTGCTGTTTTAAAATACAGTTTTAATATACATGTTTTTCAATTACTCTTAATGCTGAACAAATTTTCTCATACTACTTGAGCATTTACTTTTTCTTATTTAACTTTTTTTGGAAGTTACATTCTGATTGTTCTTTAAACT
Source organism: Macaca fascicularis (assembly GCF_037993035.2). Classification (NCBI taxonomy): domain Eukaryota; kingdom Metazoa; phylum Chordata; class Mammalia; order Primates; family Cercopithecidae; genus Macaca; species Macaca fascicularis. Next base: position 112,734,641 of record NC_088395.1, read on the forward strand.
ATTTCAATTCATGATCACTTGATCTGCAGATAATATTTCTTGTATATTTCTTATTTATTAGTATATAATTGGTTTTCTCAATATTAAAAATATTCTTTTGTTATATTTCCATATATAGTTTTTAATGAATGCATTTAGTGGTAGATAATTGATTTATAAATCGTGTTCAACAATGGTAGACTAGATGATACCAAGTTTGGTATTTGGTTATATAATTTCTGAATGTCTTATCAAATTTTGTCTATGTCCTAATACATATGTGTAAGAATGTGTATTCTCTGAGTATTAGCTTTCTCTTGGATACAAAGTTCTATATGTTTCTATTAAATCACATTTCATATTTGTGTTTTCTACTCATCTGTATTCTTACATAATTTTTTTTGTAGTATTTTAGCTTCTTACAAAGGTGTGTCTTAATATACCAAAATGATTGTGTCAATTTTTATAGTTTTATCACTCATTCATTGTCTTATATGTGCAAAAACTTTGATTTTAAGTTCATCTAGCATTGTATTTTGCCTTCTTTTGGTTTATTACTTTCAACTTTTGACAAGCTATTCTAAAATTCATCTGGTGAAGTATAGGTACATCAGCAACAAAGAATCATAATTTTAAAGGCATATTGAGAACTTAGTCTTTATTACAATGAAAGAATTTGCTAAATCTTAATTTCAGAAAATATTTCTCTAGAGGACCTTTGGTTTTCCAAAGGCTGTAGTTCAAAAGAAGTGTCAAAGTAATAGCAACAAGTTTCAGATACTGGGGTAAAGAAGAGAAAGAAGGAACTGCTACAATATAGTCATGGTTATATTGGGGTATTGGTACTAAAGTTAAGTGCTATTATTTTGGGGAAATTCATTAGCAGAATTTTTCCCTCCATATGTATTTTTTTTTTTTTACTTTTTTATTATTATACTTTATGTTCTAGGGTACACATGCACAACGTGCAGGTTTGTTACATAGGTATACATGTGCCATGTTGGTTTGCTGCACTCATCAACTCGTCATTTACATTAGGTATTTCTCCTAATGCTATGCCTCCCCCAGCCACCCACCCCTTGACCAGCCATGGAGTGTGATGTTCCCCACCCTGTGTCCATGTGTTCTCATTGTTCACTTCCCACCTATGAGTGAGAACATGTGGTGTTTGGTTTTCTGTCCTTGTGATAGTTTGCTTAGAATGATGGTTTCCAGCTTCATTCATGTCCCTGCAAAGGACGTGAACACATCCTTTTGTATGGCTGCATAGTATTCCATGGTGTATATGTTGCACATTTTCTTAATCCAGTCTATCATTGATGGACATTTGGGTTGGCTCCAAGTCTTTGCTATTGTGAATAGTGCTGCAATAAGCATACATGTACATGTGTCTTTATTGTAGAATGATTTACAATCCTTTGGGTATGTACCTGGTAATGGGATCACTGGGTCAAATAGTATTTCTGGTTCTAGATCCTTGAGGAATTGCCACACTGTCTTCCACAATGGTTGAACTAATTTACACTCCCACCAACAGTGTAAAAGCATTCCTATTTCTCCACATCCTCTCCAGCATCTGTTGTTTCCTGACTTTTTAATGATCACCATTCTAGCTGGTGTGACATGCTATCTCATTGTGGTTTCGATTTGCATTTCTCTGATGGTCAGAGATGATGAGCATTTTGGCATATGTCTGTTGACTGCATAAATGTCTTCTTTTGAGAAGTGTCTGTTCATATCCTTTGCCCACTCTTTGATAGGGTTGTTTGTTTTTTCTTGTAATTTTCTTTCAGTTCTTTGTAGATTCTGGATATTAGCCCTTTGTCAGATCAGCAGATTGCAAAAATTTTCTGACATTCTGTAGGTTGCCTGTTCACTCTGATGATAGTTTCTTTTGTTGTGTAGAAGCTCTTTAGTTTAATTAGATCCCATTTGTCTATTTTGGCTTTTGTTGCCATTGCTTTTTGTGTTTAGTCATGAAGTTCTTGCTCATGCCTATGTCCTGAGTGGTGTTGCCTAGGTTTTCTTTTAGGGTTTTTATGGTGTTAGGTCTTACATTTAAGTCTTTAATCCACCTTGAGTTAATTTTTGTATACAATGTAAGGAAGGGATCCAGTTTCAGTCTTCTACATCTGGTTAGACGGTTTTCCCAGCACCATTTATTAAATAGGGAATCATTTCTCCATTGCCTGTTTTTGTCTGGTTTGTCAGAGAGCAGATGGTTGTAGATCTATGGTGTTATTTCTGAGGACTCTGTTCTGTTCCATTGGTCTATATCTCTGTTTTGGTACCAGTACCATGCTTTTTTGGTTACTGTAGCCTTGTAGAACAGTTTGAAGTCAGGTATCGTGATGCCTCCAGCTTTGTTCTTTTTGCTTAGGATTGTCTTGGCCATGCGGTCTCTTTTTTGGCTCCATATGAACTTTAAAGTAGTTTTTTTCCAATTCTGTGAAGAAAGTCATTGGTAGCTTGATGGGGATAGCATTGAATCTATAAATTACTTTGGGCAGTATGGCCATTTTCACAATATTGATTCTTCCTATCCATGAGCATGGAATGCCCACTGAGCCATGCACGGGAGGGTATCTCCTAGTCTTCTGGTTGCTAATACTGTGGGAATAGTGCAGTATTTGGTCAGGAGTGCACCATTTCTCCACATACAGTCTGTCACAGCTTCCCTTAGCTAGGAAAGGGAAATCCCTTGACCCCTTGTGCTTCCTGGGTGAGGCAACACCCCACACTGCTTCAACTCGCCCTCCATGGACTGCACCCACTGTCTGACCAGTCCCAGTGAGATGAACCAGGTACCTCAGTTGGAAATGCAGAAATCACCCATCTTCTGCATCAATCTCGCTGGGAGCTGTAGACCAGGGCTGTTCCTATTCAGCCATCTTGGAAGGGACCTCCTTTAGGACAATCACAGGGTCCCACAATAGGCTGTATGCAGGCTGAGGAGCAAGGAGGGCCAGTTTGAGTCCCAAAACTGAAGAACTTGGAGCCTGATGTTCGAGGGCAGGAAGCATCCAGCAAGGAAGAAAGATGTAGGCTGGGAGGCTAGGCCAGTCTCTCCTGTATATTTTAACTCTACATGGGCATAAGGAATGAGAGATTTTACTTTCTAAGAATCTAGTAAGGCTTTTGATTGCAGAAATTCAGGCTAATTTTTTAATAGGCATGTCTTTTTTTCAGTCAAAATGCAATAGCAGCAGAGTTACAAAGCATGAAGGAATGAGAATTTTTAGAGGGAGTTAAATTTCATACAATATTAAATTCACCATTTAAATCATTTTTTAGTGTACAATTCGGTGAGTTTTAGTACACTTACAATGTTGTTCAACCATTACCATTATCTAGTTCCAGAAAATTTTCATCACCCCCAAAGAAACCCTCATATCCGTTAAGCAGTCATTCCCCGTTTTTCTCTACCCCCTGCCCATGGCAATCAGTAGTCTGTTTTCTGTCTCTATGTGTTTGACTGTTCTGGAAATTCCATATAAAATAGAAACATGCATGTGGCTGCTTTTACTCAGTATAATATTTCAAGGTTCATCCATGTTATACCATGTATCAGTACTTCATTCTTTTTATGACTAAATAATATTCCATTGTATGAATATAATACATTTTCTTATCCATTTATTGGCTGATGGACATTTGGGTTGTTTACACTTTTTGGCTATGATAAGACTGCTATAAACATTTGTGTGCAAGTTTCATTTGGCTACCTGTTTCCAATTCTATTGGATATGTATGTAGCAGTGAAATTGATGAACTATATGATAATTCTATGTTTAATATTTTCAGGAATCAGCAAAATGTGTCACAGCAGCTGCACTATTATACATTTGCAGCAGGGAATTCCAATTTATCTATGTCCTTGTTGACCCTTGTTTTCTACAATCTTGACTATAGGCATTATAGTGGGTTTGAAGTGATATCCCATTGTGGTTTCGATTTGCATTTCTCTAAAGACTAATGATGTTTATTATCTTATCATGTGCTTATTGGCCACAATTTGGTCAGAAAAGCATAAGTAAGGTTGCAGAGAAAATTGAACATTTACCCCACTCATTTGCAATGAGGCAATTTAAACCAGTGTTCTAGCCAGCCCACATGCCATACTTCAATAGGGGTATTTCTATGAAAAAAGAAGATTAAACAGGATCACCAATTTCATGATACTGAAAAAAACTCCAGAATAAAATTTAAAATCATCATACCAAGAAAACACAAAATCACAAACTGACTGAGAAAAGATAATCAAATGATGCCAAAACCATGAAGATTAAATTTTAAAACTGTTTAACAAAGCTTTTAATGCAGCCATCATACAAATATATCAAAAAGCAATTTTAATCCTCTTGAACTTTGTGTTAGAATCATGCAATGGAATACTATGCAGCAAGACAAAAGAAGGAACTACTAATAAACTCAACATGGTTGAATCTCACAGATAATACTTAACGATGGAAACCATACACACAGGGATACAGGCTGTGTAATTCCATTTATAAACTTCAAGATCAGACAAAACTAATTTATGTTGGTACAGGTCAGAAATGTTGTTAGCTCAGGAGTGGTAGCTCCTGACTGGAAAGGTAAACAAAAACCAGGTAAAATTGTCTATATCTTGAACTATGTGGTAATTAGAGGGGTGTATATTTATATAAAATAAAACTGGTCTGTGTAATTAATGTGTGTATAGTTTAATTTACGAAAAGTATGCCTCAACTGAAAAAGTGAAGCACAACTGAAAAAACAAGTTGAAAAGATAAAACTACTGATTTTAAAACCAATACACTCCATATATACATATGGGTCAATCATTAGATACAAATATCTTAATTTTTCTTCTCTTTAAAGCTATTAAATGCAGAATAGAATGATTACAAGTATTATATAAAAACAACTATAGTAATAAAATTATTACTGAGAGAAAATCATTATAATAATGATAAATATGAAAGATACTTCTAAACATTGAATAGCCCTAAGTGTTGACAGAGACTTCCTAAGAAATCATTGTAGCAGTCTATAATACCACCAACAGTGTACCTTTTCCTACATACCTGAGCTAGGTTAGAGTATTAGGTTTACTTTTAATGTTAGCAAAATGATTGACAAACAATAGTTTAACATCTTTTTGCATACGAATATTAAGACATTTAATAATGATTATCATCCCCCTCTATGTATACAACTATAAAACCTAAGACATAAGATAGCCAACAAACAAAGGCAACTCTGAAAGATGGAGAGAAGGCAGATTGACTAGGGAACCTTGGGACTTGAAGAACATAGTAGTGAATTGTCTTTTTGTTTCCTTATTACCTCCCAAATGTCCTGGACAGTGCACTGCACAAGCCTCCAACTCAGAAATGCCAACAGGTACAGATAAAAAATAAACTAAAAGCTCTTAGTAAAACATATTTCTCCTGGTCAGGTACTAGTAAAGCATAGCCTAACAACAGAATATCTTTTTGACAATACCTTCCCTACTCCAGTGAAACACCAATGGAAAAACTGCACTGCTCTCCAGTGGGGCCAAGCAGGAGGCAGATAATCCACTCCACACACCATGACTTGAAAGCAGTTGCACACTAGAATTTTCCCACCTGGTGATATCAATGGAGCTGATCAGGAAACTAACTGATGCTCAACTTGGCAAAAGCAAGAAACAGTGTTATTTCCTGCATGGGTGATAGAGGGAATAGCAGGAAGCTGATCTTCCACCTCCATGCCCTGCAGAAGCATGAATTCATCTGCCAGGGTACACTGACAATGAGGCAAAGTATAGAGCTGAGTCTCCATCCCATTTTGGCATCAATAACACTAAACAAGTTGCACCAAGTCAGGGGTGGTAAGTGGTTATCCTCTCTACCACTGGTGTCAGTGAAGTCCAGTAGAAGCTAAACCTCCACATCCACCTACCAGTGACAAGAGTGAACAAGGAGGTGCAAAGAAGGACTAGTTGGCAATCCTGTTCTTCTCCCTGGTGTCAGTGGAGCCCACTGTTGACCTGAGCTTCCATGTCTCCCCTATGAAGTAGTGCCCTACTTTTGCTCAGGTGGTGTTGGTAAAGTCAAGATAGACACTAAACATACATGCTCACCTGGGCCTTGCATTATACCTCAATAGGGAGACAGACTGCTAAAAACTAACTTTAAATGGGATACTCCATACACAGAAGAATGAAACTAGAGCCCTATCTCTTGTCATATACAAAAATCAAATCAAAATGGATTAAAGACTTAAATCTAAGACCTCAAACTATGAAACCACTACAAGAAAACATTGAGGAAAATCTCCAGGATATTTGTCTGAGCAAAGATTTCTTGAGCAATAACTCAAAAGTACAGACAACCAAAGGAAAAATGGATAAATTGAATCACATCAAGTTAAAAAGCTTCTGCACAGCAAAAGATACATCAACAAAGTGAAGAGACAACCCACTGAATGGGAGAAAATATTCGCAAACTACCAGTTTGACAAGGGGTTAATCACCAGGATATGTAAGTAATCATCTGGCAAAGGATAAATAACCAGCATATATAAGGAGCTCAAACAACTCTATATGAAAAAAATCTAATAATCTGATCAAAACCTGGGTGGAAGATCTGAATAGATATTTCTACAAGAGAAGACATAAAAATGGCAAACAGGCATATGAAAAGGTGCTTAGCATCACTGTTCATCAGAGAAATGCAAATCAAAACTACAATGAGATACAATCTTACCCTAATTAAGATGGCTTATATCAAAAAGACAGACAATAACAAACGTTGGCAAGGATGTAGAGAAAAGGGAACCCTCGAACACTGTTGGTGGGAATGTAAATTAGTACAAACACTACAGAGAATGTTCGGAGGTTTCTCAAAAAAAAAAAAAACTAAAGTAAAAATAGAGCTACCATATATGACCTAGCAATCCCACTGCTGGCTATATACCCAACAAACAAGAGAGTGCAGATCAGTATATCAGAGCGATATCTGTACTCCCTTGTTTGCTGCAGTACTGTTCACAATAGACAAGATTTGGAAGCAACCCAAATGTTCATCAACAGATGAATAGAGACAATATGGTACATACATACAATGGAATACTATTCAGTCATAAAAAGAATGAGATTGAGATTCAGTCATTTGTAACAACATGCATGGAACTGGATATCACTATGTTAAGTGAAATAGGCCAGGCACAGAAAGACAAACATTGCATGTCCTCACTTATTTGTGGGGTCTAAAAATCTAAACAATTGAATTCACAGATATAAACAGTAGAAGGATGGTTACCAGAGGCTGGGAAGGATAGTGGAGGGTGGTTGGGAGGTGGGCATAGTTAATGGGTACAAAAAAATAGTTAGAAAGAATAAGTAAGCCCTACTACTTCATAGCACAACAGGATAACTAGAGTCAATAATGACTTAATTGTACATTTAAAATAAGTAAAATAGTATAATTGGATTTTTTGTAACACAAAGGATAAATGCTTGAGGGGATGGATACCCCATTCTCCATTACATGATTATTATGCATTGATTGTATGCCTGTATCAAAATATCTCATATACCCCACAAATATATATACACCATGTACCCACAGAATAAAAACAAAAAGATTAAGTAGGATAGATACTTTCATACTGTGTTATGAAAAATGTTCAAAATCCAACTGAAAATCATGCAAATTATATCAAGAACCAGAATAAAACACAAAATGAATGATAATAGAAAATAAAAAGATGCCAACATTGAGATGAATCAAATGTTGAAATGATCTGACAAGGATTTTTAACATAGTTATAATTAAAATGCTTCAATAAGTAACTAAGAATTATCTTGAAACGAAAGAAAGATAATCTCAGTAAAGAAATAAAAGTTCTATAATAAGACAAAATAGAAATTTTTGAAATAAAAATGCAATAATTGAAATAAAAATCTCACTGAATGGGCTGAATAGTAGAGACAAGAAAATAGAGGATAGAATCGATGAACTTGCAGATGGTTCAATAGAATTTACACCATCTTGTCCAGGCGTGGTGGCTCACGCCTGTAATCTCAGCACTTTGGGAGGCCAAGGTGGGTGGATCACCTGATGTCAGGAGTTTGAGACCAGCCTGACCAACATGGAGAAACCTCATCTCTACTAAAAATACAAAATTAGCCTGGCGTGGCGGTGCATGCCTGTAATCCCAGCTACTCGGGAGTCTGAGGCAGGAGAATCGCTTGAACCCGGGAGGTAGAGGTTGCAGTGAGCCGAGATCACACCATTGCACTCCAGCCTGGGCAACAGAGCGAGACTCTGCCAAAAAAAAAAAAAAAGAAAAAAAAAAAAAATTGCACCATCTTAACAACAGAGAAAAAATAAACTGAAAAAATAAAAAAAAATTCCAGCAAAAAAAATAAATAAATAACAAAGAATCCAACATTCCAACATTCATATCACTAGATTTTAAGTAAAGGAAAGTGGGACTGAAAACGTATTTAAATGTATAATATCTGGAAACTACCCAAATTTAGTAAAATATGTAAATCCGTAATTTCAAGAAGCTGAAACGTTTCCAAATAGGATAAACTCTAGGAAATCTATACTAGGACACATCCTAATTATACTTTTGAAAACTGGAAAGAAAAAAATTAAAAGCAGCCAAAGTGAATACAATTAAAATGACAGAAAATTTTTCATCTGAAAACATGGAGGCCAAAAGGATGTGGGAAATATTTTCCACACACTGAAAGAAAATAATTCTCAGTTGCAAATACTGTATCTGGGGAAAATAGTCATTATGAATTAAGGGAAAATAAAGGCATTCTCAGATGAAGGAAAACTAAAATAATGTGATGCTAGGAAGCTGATCCTTAAAAAATGGCTGAAGCATTATGTAATATACCCATGTAACAAACCTAGACATGTATCCCGTGAATTTAAGATGATAAAAGATGGCTAAAGAAAGTTATCTAAACAGAAACGAAATGATAACACAAAAAGGTTTGGAATTTTACAAAGGAAATAACATTTTAGTAGGTAAAAAAGGTTAAAATGATGATTAATATTTGATGGTTGAAGCACAAATTATAACTCCATCTGAGGTGGTACTTACTATATGTAGAATAAATACTTAAGCAAATTATATTTTAAAAGTGCATAGGGTAAGGAGACCTAAATGAAAGTAAGGTTTTGTCACTTTACATAAAGTGGTAAAATGTTGATACAAGTAAACTGTGATGTTATATATGCATAGTGTTGTACTTACAGTGTCCACCAAGAAAACTAAGCAAAGCACTATACTCTAAAACACTATAAATAAATCAAGATGGAATCCCCAAAAATATTCAAAATAACTCACAGGGAGGTAAGAAAGGAGAAGCAGAGAAACAAGAAACAGAGGAAACGAAATGAAAATAACAACATGGCAGACTTAAGTCAAAACAAAACAATAATTGCCTTAAATGTAAATGGCCTAAATATACAAATTAAAATAAAGATATTGCCACATGGATTTTAAAACATAACCCAACAATATGCTGTCAAGAAAAAACTCATTTCAAATGCAATAACAATGGTAGGTTGGCATGGAAAGGTAAAGAAATGGAAAAGATATACCATCCTGTCAATTAAAAAAAAAAGCAGACATATCTGTGTAAGTATTATATATAGTAGACTTCAGAGCAAAGAAAATCACTAGTGATGAAGAAAGACTTTACATCATGATAAAGGAATTATTACTTGAAAGATACAATTCTAAATGAGTACATACCAAATAATAGACCCTCATAATACATGAAGCAAAAATTGACAAAGGACAAATAGACAAATAGATAAATAGACAATTATACTTTGGGACTTCAGTACTCTACTCTCAGCTATTGAGAGAAAAACTAAGCAGAAAATCAGCAAGCACATACAACAGAATAATACAACGCCAACATGATCAAGTTAACATTTATAGAGCACTCCACCCAGCAAAGCAGAATACGCATTTTTTTTCAAGTGTTTATGGAACAGTCACCAAGATAGACCATATCTTGGGCCATAAAACAAATCTCAACAAATTTAAAAGAATTATAGGCCAAACATGGTGACTCATGCCTGTAATCCCAGCACTTTGGGAGGAAGAGGTAGAAGAATCGCTTGAGGCCAGGAGCCAGAGACCAGCCTGGGCAACAGAACAAGACCCCATCTCTTAAATAAAATGTATTAGCTGGGAGTGGTGGCACACACCTGTAGTCCCACTTACTAAGGAGGCTGAGGCGGGAGGATGGTTTGAGCCCAGAAGTTAAGACGCTGCATGAGTATGATCATGCAACTGTAATTCAAATCGGGCAACAGCAAGATGCTATCTCTAAAACAAAAAAAGAACCATAGTCATATATAGTATGTTCTCTGAACATAATGGAATCAAACTAAACATCAATAACAGAAAAACAATGGGAATTCTGCAAATCGTTTGATATCTAGCAAAAATATATCTTAACAATCCACTGGACCTAATAAGAAGTCTCAAAGGAAATAAAATGATAAAACTAAATGAAAATTAAAATACAATGTATAAAATATGTTATACACAGCTAAGGCAAGGATAAGATGGAATTTATAGCACTAAAATTCTTTTAGTAAAAAAGAGGAAAATTCTCAAATGAATAGTCTAATTTTCTACCTTAGTAAACTATTAAAAGACCAAAATAAACCCAAAAGAGCAGAGGGAAGGAAATAAAAATAAGAGCAGGAATCAATGAAATAAAAAATAAGTAAACAATAGAGAAAATCAGTAAAACAAAAATCAGATTCCTTTAAAAATCAATATAATTTATAATCCCCTAGCAAGACTGACAAAGATTAAAAGGACAGAAGACCTAAATCAACAATATCAGGAAAAAAATTGGGGATATCAATACAGATCCTGTAGCCATTTAAGGGATAATAAGGGAATACTATGAAACATTTTATGCTCACACATTTAACTACTTAGAAGAAACAGATCAATTCCTAAAAACACACAAAATAACAAAACTCAATTAAGATGAAATATGCACTCACAATAGTCCCATGACCATTAAATAAACTGTATCTAAAATTAAAAGATGAGGTTCTGGCACAGCCCTAAAGAATCTGCGTGGCTCTATGTTGACCAAACCTAGTGGATGCAGTTAGTGCTAGAGGCCAGCCCTGCCCACCAAGAGACACATTCCTGCCTTCTAGGTCTACTGGGACCACCTGCTCTCCAGCCACCTTCTTCACCATATGTTTTGAGAATCTTTTGAGATTTATTCCCATAATAGGTGAAATTCTTCCACACTACTATAAATGGTGTTTATTCAAGAAAACTTTGATGAGATAAAAAGGAAAAAATAGGAGCTGGGTAAGATGGCCAACTAGACACAGCCAAGTGGAACAGCTGCCACTGAGGGGCCAATATGACTGGTGCACTTCTAACAGATCTTCAGAGGGAAAGCACTGAGAGTGGACAGTGGGAAGACACAGAAGCTAGGTTGAATGGGGAGGAAGCTGAGAACCCTGCACAGGGCTCCCACCAGGACTCATTCCTGGCCCCCAGTGGTTCTGGGGAAACAAGTGAGTTGCACTGGCAAGGAGCAACCAGCTCTCATCATGGGCCTCCGAAATTCTGGCAAGGGCCGGAAGCAGTGGCTCATGCCTGTAATCCCAGCACTTTGGGAAGCTGAGGTGGGCAGATCACCTGAGGTCAGGAGTTTGAGACCAGCCTGGCCAACATGGTGAAATCCCATCTCTACTAAAAATACAAAAATTAGCTGGGCTTGGTGGTGCGTGCCTGTAGTCCCAGCTACTCCAGAGGCTGAGGCAGGAGAATCGCTTGAACCCAGGAGGCAGAGGTTGCAGTGAGCTGAGATGCGCACTGCACTCCAGTCTGGGCGAAAGAGCGAGACTCTGTCTCAAAAAAAAAAAGAAAAGAAAAGAAAAGAAAAAAAGAAAGAAAAAAAGAAAAAGAAAAAGAAATTCTGGCAGGAGGAGACCCCCTGACCACCATGGACACTTGAGTTGGAAGGGAGAGCTGCTTAGAGAAGTGTTAGGGGAGGCACTTCAGTTGATGTGGAGCCCAGAGGGTTTGGTGCGGGAGCATTTGTACTGGATCATGACCAGGGATGTCCACCGCTTTTACGATCAACTTGCTCCCACAGTATGCTTTAGCCCTAGAGAAATTGTTGGACCTGAACTCTGAAGGGTGGTCTTGCCCATCAGACAAGGCCAGTCCAACCTGAGCACACCTCAGTCTACAGGCCTCTCCAGGGACCCCAGCCTGGTTGTGCCTGCTTGTAGTGCAGCCTCTGGTGCCCTGGAGGCCCACATCACAGCTCCTGCACTGGCATACCACAGCTCACTGGCAGAGAGCTCCAGAAGAACAGTCCCTGAAGACATGCGTCAACCTGCCCCTACCCTCCCAAGATTGCAGTTTTCCTGGGCCCGTGGCCACCACCCCCCATATTGCCTTGCCAGTGGGTATATGTGTAGGTGGATCTTGTATTCCATGCCCAACCAGTGTGTGTGTGTGTGTGTGTGCATGCACCCTGCCTTGCCACTGCTACTGGCCTGAGTGCACTCTGCCCCCTCCCTCACCCCCCACCATACTACCATTGCATTCGGAACCTTGGTGGGCACAGAGTCCACCAGCCCTGCCCATGCCAATGCCTTACCCTTGTGCCAACACTGCCGGTGGAGTGAAACTAGTCATGGAGAACAGCGGATCCTCCCTTACCCTGAGTGGTCTGGTGAACCCTGAACGTTCACAGAGGGTGCACACAGACCTGCACCTGCCAGCTCCCAGCCCCTATGCTAACACCACCACCGCCGCCAGTGCATCTGTGCACACAGTCACCAGTGGGAGCTTCCTTGCCCCCCTGAGCATCCTGCCTCCACTGTTATGAATGCCTGCATGGAGGCCAGCACCCACTTGCCCCTGCCACAGCCAACAAGCATGCCCCCAGTAGCACTGCTATAGCCACTGCTTCTGGCATGTGTGAATAAGGATGGATCCTGCTGCCAGTGCCCTATGAAACGCTTTGTCTGGCAACACACATTGCAGTGTAGTAACAAGCAGTCCAGGAGCACTCAGCCCCCTGCCAGTGCAGTGGGTTCCTAAATTTGAGGAGCCAGACAACAGACTTGGGACCTGATACAAGTCCCCCAGTGTTAGGAGATGCAGTCCAGTAGTTGGGAGATGAGCCTTGGCCCCCTAAAATCTTCCAGTAACAAAGCCAGTAAACTTTTGAACCCACCTTATACCACAATCAAACCCTCAAGGTCATCAAATAGGATAAAAGAAAAAAAAAATCCAAAGGACAGTAACTTCAAAGATTAAAGGAACTTCAACTCTCAAAGATGAGAAAGAATCACCACAAGAATTCTGATAACTTAAAAAGCTAGAATGCCTTCTTTCCTCCACATAACCACCCTAGTTCTCCAGCAAGGATTCTGAATCAGGCTGAAATGGCTGAAATGAAAGGAATAGAATTCAGAATATAAATAGGAATGAAGATCCTTGAGATGCAAGAGTACATTGAAACCCAAGCCAAGGAAGTTAAGAATCACAATAAAATGATATGGGAACAGACAGACAAAATAGCCAATATAGAAAATAATGTAACTGACCTGATAGAGCTGAAGAACACACTACAAGAATTTCATAATGCAATCTCAAGTATTAATAGCAGAATAGACTAAGCTGAGGAAAGAATCTTAGAGCTTTCAGACTGGCTTTCTGAAATAAAATAGACAAGAATAGAGAAAGAAGAATAAAAAGGAATGAACAAAACCTCTGAGACATATCAGATTATGTAAAGAGACCAAATCTGTGATTCACTATTGTCCCTGAAGGAAACGGGGAGAATGAAAACAACTTGTAAACATATTTCAGGATATCATACATGAGAATTTCCCCCAATCTACCTAGAGAGGCCAACATTCAAATTCAGGAAATGCAGAGAACCCTGGTAAGATACTTCACAAGAAGATGAGCCCCAAGTAATATAATTATCTAATTTTTCAAGGTCTTTACGAAAGAAAAAAATGTTAAAGGCAGCTAAAGAGAAAGGAGAGGGCACCTACAAAGGGAAGCCTACCAGCCTAAGAGCGAACTTCTCAGCAGAAACCCTACAAGCAAGAAGAAATTGGGGACCTGTATTCAACATTCTTAAAGAAAAGAAATTCTAAACAAGAATTTCATATCTCGTCAAACCAAGCTTCATAAGCAAAGGAGAAATAAGATCCTTTTCAGACAAGAAAATGCTGAGGAAATGCAGACCCACCTTACAAGAACTGCTAAAGGAAGCACTAAATATGGAAAGGAACGATCATTACCAGACACTTCAAAAACACACGTAGGCAAACAGACCAGTAACACTATAAAGCAACCAAACAAGCAGGTCTGCAGAACAATCAGCTAACATCATGACAGGATCAAATCTGCACTATTTGAAAGTAAATGCATTAAATGCCCCCAGTTGAAAGGCACACAGTGGCAAGCTGGATGGAGAAGCAAAACCCAATGTCATGCTGTCTTCAAAAGACCCTTCTCACATACAATGGCACCCATAGGCTCAAAATAAGGGGATGGAGAAAAGTCTATTGAGCAAAGAGAAATCAGAAAAAAAGCAGGTGTTACAATCCTAACTTCAGGCAAAACTACTTTAAAGCAACAAAAATCAAAAAGACAAAGAAGAACATTACATAATGGTAAAGGGTTCAATTGAACAATATGAACTCACTATCCTAAATATGTATGTACCCCACACAAGAGCACCCAGATTCATAAAGCAAGTTCTTAGAGACTTTCAAAGATACTTAGACTCCCACACAATCATAGTGGGAGACTTCAACACACCACTGACAGTATTAGACAGATCATCAAAGCAAACATTAACAAAGATATTCGGAACCTGGACTCAGCACTGGGTCAAATGGACCTGATAGACATCTACAGAACTCTCCACCCCAAAACAACAGGGTATACATTCTTCACACAGTCACATGGCACATACTCTAAAACTGACCACACAGTTAGACATAAAATATTTCTCAGCAAATGCAAAAGAACTGAAATCATAACAACCACTCTCTTAGACCACAGCACAATGAAATTAGAAATCAAGACTAAGAAAATCACTCAAAACCATACAATTGCATGGAAATTAAACAACGAGCTCCTGAATGACTTTTGGGTAAATCACGAAATTAAGGCAGAAATCAATAAGTTGTTTGAAAGTAATGAGAACAAAGATACAACATACCAGAATCTCTGGGACACAGCTAAGGCAGTGTTAAGAGGGAAATATATAGCACTAAGCACCCACATCAAAAAGTTAGAAAGATCTCAATTTAACAACCTAACATCAAAACTAAAATAACTATAGAACCAGGAGAAAACCAACCCTAAAGTTAGCAGAAGACAAGAAATAGCCAAAATCAAAGCTGGAATGAAGAAGATTGAGACACAAAAAAACAATAAAAAGATCAATGTGTCCAGGAGTTGTCTTTTCAAAACAAAAATGAATAGACCACTAGCTACACTAATAAAGAGAAAAGATCCAAATAAACACAATTAAAAAGGACAAAGGGGATATTACAACTAACTCCACAGAAGTATAGATAACCATCAGATAATATTATTAACACCTCTATGCACACAAACTAAAAATCCTAAAAGAAATTGATAAATTCCTGGACACATACACCCTTCCAAGACAGAACCAGAAAGAAATTGAATCCCCGAACATATCAATTACAAGCTCTGTAATTGAATCAGTAATAAGTAGTCAGTCGCCCAAAAAAAAAAAAAAAAAAAAAAAAAAAAAAAAAAAAAAGCCCAGGACTGGATGGATTCACAGCCGATTTCTACCAGATGTACAAAGAAGAGCTGGTACCATTCTTACTGAAACTATTTTTAAAAATTGAGGAGCAAGGACTCCTCCCCAACTATTCTATGAAGCCAGCATCACCCTGATACCAAAACCTGGCAGAGACACAAGACAGAAGAAAACCATGCCAATATCTTTGATGAACATCAATGCAAAAATCCTCAACAAAATACTGCAAACTGAATGCAGCAGCACATCAAAAAGCTAATGCACCATAATCAAGTAGGCTTCATCCTTGGGATACAAGGTAGTTGCAACATGGGCTCATCAATAAATTTGATTAATCACATAAACAGAACTAAAGACAAAAGCCACATGATTATTTCAATGGATACAGGAAAGGCTATCATTAAATTCAGCACCTCTTCATGTTAAAAACTCTCAATAAACTAGGTATGGAAGGAATCTACCTCAAAATAATAAGAGATATCTATGATAAACCCACAGCCAACATCATATTGAATGGGCAAAAGCTGGAAGGATTACTCTTCAAAACTGGCACAAAACAAGGACACCCTCTCTCATCACTCCTACTTAACATAGTATTGGAAGTCTTGGCCAGAATAATTAGTCAAGAGAAAGAAATAAAAGCCATGCAAATAGGAAGAGAGGAAATCAAACTATCCCTGTTTTCAAATAACATGATTCTATATCTTGCCCCCCAAAGCTCATTAGCTGATAAACAACTTCAGCAAAGTCTCAGGATTCAAAATCAACACACAAAAATCAGTAGCATTCCTACACATCAACAAAAGTCAAGTCAAGAGCCAAATCAGCAATGCAATCCCATTAACAATTGCCTAAAAGAATAAAATTCCTAGAAACACAGCTAACAAGAGAGGTGAAAGATCTCTACTATGAGAACTACAAAACACTGCTCAGGGAAATCAGAGATGACATAAATAAATGAAAAAATATTCCATGGTCATGGACAGGAAGGATCAATACTGTTAAAAAGGCCATACTGCCCAAAGCAGTTTACAGATTCAATAATATTCCTATCAAACTACCAATGACATTCTTCACAGAACTACAGAAAACTATTTTAAAATTAATACAGAAGCAAAAAAAATTCTGAATAGCTAAGGCAATCTAAGCAAAAAGAACAAATTTGGAGGCATCACATCACCCAATTTCCAATTATATTACAGGGCTACAGTAACCAGTATAGCATGGTACTGGTACAAAAACAGACATATAGACCAATGCAACAAAATAGAGAGCCCAGAAATAAGGCCTCACACCTACAACCATATGATCTTTGACAAAGCTGACAAAAGCAAGCAATAGGAAATTGACTCTTCATTCAACAAATGGTGCTGCAATAACTGGCAAGCCATATGCAGAAGATAGAAACGGAACCCTTTACTTTCACCATATACAAAAATCAACTCAAGATAGATCAAACCCTTAAATGTAAAACCCAAACCATAAAAACCCTGGAAGACAACCTAGGCAATGCCATTCTGGACATAGGAACAGGCAAAGATTTCATGAGGAAGACACCAAAAGCAATTGCAACAAAAGCAAAAATTGACAAATGAGACCTAATTAAACTAAAGAGCTTCTGCACAGCAAAGGAAGCTATCAACAGAGTGAACAGACAACTTACAGAATGGGAGAACATTTCTGCAAACTATGTGTCTGACAAAGGTTTAATATCCAGTATCTATAAGGAACTTAAACAAATTTACAAGAAAAACAAACAACCCCATTAAAAAGTGGACAAGGGACATGAATACACACTTTTCAAAAGAAAACATACACGTGGTCAACAAGGAAGCATATGAAAAACTGCTTAACATCACTGATCATTAGAGAAAGGCAAATCAAAACCACAAATAAATACCATCTGACACCAGTCAGAATGGCTATTATTAAAAGTCAAAAAAATAACAGATGCTGGTGTGGTTAGAGAGAAAGGAATACCTATACATTGTTGATGGGAATGTAATTTATTTCAATTATTGTGGAAAACAGTGTGGCAATTCCTCAAAGAGCTAAAAACAGAACTGCCAATCGACCTATGTTTGTAGTCTCATTACTGTGTTGATATGGTTTGACTGTGTCCCCACCCAAATCTCATCTTGAATTATAGCTCCCATAATTCCCAAGTGTTGTGGGAGGGACCCAGTGGGAGATAATTGAATCATGGGGGCTGTTTCCCCTATACTGTTCTCGTGGTAGTGAATAAGTCTCATGAGATCTAATGGTTTTATAAGGGGAAATCCCTTTCACTTGATTCTCATTCTCTCTTGCCTGCCACCATGTAAGACGTGCCTTTTGCCTTCCTCAATGATTGTGAGGCTTCCCCAGCCACATGGAACTGTGAGTCCATTAAACCTCCTTTTCTTTATAAATTACCCAGTCTTGGGTAGATCTTTATCAGCAGCGTGAAAACAGACTAATACATGGGTATATAACCCAAGGAATATAAATCATTCTATCATAAAGACAAATGCATGTGTACGTCCATTGCAGCACTATTCATAGTAGCAAAGACATTGAATCCACCTAAATGTCCCTTAATTCTTCATCCATTAGACCAGATAAAGAATATGGGGTACATACACACAATGGAATACTATGCAGACATTAAAAAGATTGAAATCATATCCTTTGCAGAAACACCAATGGAGCTGAAGGCCATTGTTCTTAGCAAACTAACATAGGAACAAAAAACCAAATACCACATGTTCTTACTTATAAGTGAGAGCTAAATGGTGAGAACACATGGACACATAGATGGGAACAACAGGCACTGGGACCTACTGGAGGGTGGAGAATGGGAGGAAGGAGAGATTCGAGAAAAATAACTGATGGGTGCTAGGCTTATTGAAAGGAGTTAGTTAGCTTGCCTTAGGTAGATAACAAAGGAAGGGTCCTTGGAGAGCCTCCAGCCCTTCAGTCAGTGCTTCTTCCCCACATGACATAAAAAGCAGCCTGGGAAAAAATTTAAGCTGCAGGCACTGATAAGAGAACTAGCACAGGGTGTTGTGCCTGGAAACATGACCATGGCTGCACAGATAGAAAAACTTCTGGCCTATTTGGATAAAAACTTGCACAAACCTCCAGCTCACTCAGATAAGGGAACAAGGCCTGACACAGAAATGCCTTTGTCCTTTGTATAGTCAGTGGGCTCCCAGGAAAAATGTTTCTTCCTTTGTGGGCATGGGCACAGTGGGCTCAGTGTGTTCCAGCTTCTAAGAATCATCACTTCAGCACCTGATTGGTCCCGGGCCAAGGTCCCAGGCCAAGCTTTCACTTCAACTTCTGATAGGTCCTGGGTCAAGCTAAGCAGCATCTATGAATCATCATTTCAGCGCCTGATTGGTCCCGGACCAAGGGCATGTGCTAAACTGATCACACTGTTCTCTAAGGCAGCCTGCAGAATAAGCACATTCCTTCCCCTTCCCAGTCCATAACAACACTAGACCACAGCCTCATAGGAGGTGCCCCTTTTGGCTGCCCCCTCTCTGCTGGAAGAGAGCTTTCTTCTTTCATTTATTAAACTTTTACTCTAACCTCACCTTTGTGTCTGTACTCCTTAATCTTCTTGGAGGTAGGACAAAGAACTCTGGGCATTATCTCAGACAAGAGACTGCTACATCTTGGTGCATTGCTGAAACTACAACACCATTACCTGGGTGACAAAATAATCTATACAACAAACCCCTATGACACAAGTTTAACAAACCAGCACATGTATCCCTGAACTTAAAATAAAAGTTAATACAATAATAAAAAAAAAGACAAATTCATCAGCAAATGGAAATAGACTAATATGTATTGAGCACCCTGTAAATACCAGGAATTTTACATCCATTATTTTGTTTGAACCTAAACATAACATTTGGGAGCTTATTATCACATTCATTTTGCAGAGGAGGAAACTGAAGGCTGAGAGTGTTAGGAAATCTTCCAAGTTTATAAATGAATAAATGTTAGCACTTGCATTCAAACTCAGGTGGAACTGACTTCACAGTCATGGCTTTTCCCCACAGAACTGTGCTGCCTTAAGATCATTTATGTTTTATAATGGTGATTGTATATGAAAACATAACATTAATTTTTTACTTACCAAATATTTAGTTGGTAAATAAAATGTGACCAGCAAAAAACCTAAACAAACTTACAAGCAAAAACTAAACAACCCATTAAAAAGTGGGCAAAAGACATGAACACTTTCAAAAGAAGACATACATGCAGCCAACAAGCCTATAAAGAAAAGCTCAACATCTCCAGTCATTAGAGAAATGCACATCAAAACCATGAGACACCATCTCACACAAGTCAGCATGGCTATTGTTAAAAAGTCAAAAAATAACAGATACTGGCACAGTTTTGGAGAAAAAGAAATTATACACTGCTGATGGGAGCATAAATTAGTTCAACCATTGTGGAAAGTAATATAATTATTCTTCAAGGAGCTAAAAACAGAATTGCCATTCAACCCAGCAATCTCAGTTTTGGGTATATAACCAAAGGAATATAAATCATTCTGTCATAAAGACACATGCACATGTATGTTGATTACAGCACTATTCATACTAGCAAAGACATAGAATCAATCTAAATGCCCATTAATGGTAGACTGGATGAAGAAAATGTGGTACATATGCACCGTGCAATACTATGCAGACACCAAAAAATCATGTCCTTTGCAGGAACATGGATGGAGCTAGAGGACAATTACTAAGGATAATGGAGGTTATTATCCTTAGTAAACTAATGAAGGAACAGAAAACCAAGGAACACATGTTCTCGCTTGTAAGTGGGTGCTAATGATGAGAACACATGGACACATAGCGGGGAACAACAGACACCAGGACCTACCAGAAGGTGAAGGTTGAGAGGGGGGAGAAAATCAAGAAAAATAGCTAATGGATACTAGGCTTAATACCTGGGTGATGAAATAATTGGTACAACAAACCTCTATGACACAAGTTTACCTATATGACAAACGTACACATGTATCCCTAAACTTAAAAGTTAAAAAAAAAAAAAAAAGAAAATAAAGGCTGTGTATTTTAAATTTCAATAAAATAGGGTTAAATGATACAAGAAAAAGAAATATCTAAGCCAAGCTGGATAATTTAATCAAACATTTAATGAAGAATTTAACCAATATTACACAATATTTTCTCAAAAAAGAAAAGGAGGAAAATACGTTCTAGTTGGTTTTATATAACTAGTATTACCCTACTATAAAAACTAAACACAGTAGACACAGAAAACACAAACCAATATTTCTCATGAACTTAGGTGCAAAAATTCTCAATACAATATTAGCAAACTGAATCCAACAATATGTAAAAAAGCTTCATTAAAAATGATCAAGTGGAATTTATTCAAATTATACAGGGCTCATTCAACATTTGAAAATTAATCAATATAATTTACCATATCAATAAACAAAAGAAGAAAAATCATATGATCATATCAATCAATGCAAAAATGCACTTGATAAAACCCATCTTAATAAATTCAGCAAATTGTAATACCAGGAAATTACTCTAATTTGATAAAGAGATCTATAAAAAAACTTATAACTAACATCATATTTGGTGGTGAAAGACAATGCTTTTGCTCCAAGATTAGGGACAAGCCAAGGATGTCTGTTCTCACCATTCTTATTCAACATAGTACTGGAAATTCTAGCCACTGCAATGAAGTAAGGAAAAGATACAAAAGACATACATATTGCAAAGGAAGAAATAAAACTGGCCTTGTTCGCAGATAGCATGATTATCTAAGTAGAAATTTCCAATTAGTCTACTAAAACTCCTAGAACTAATCAGTGAGTTTGGCAATGTTTCAAGATAAAAGATCAACATGCAAAACATAATAATATTTCTACATGCTAACAACAAACATGCAGAGACCAAAAATTTTAAAAGCCAACATCATTTACAACCCCTCCAAAGTAAATGAAATATAAAAATATACAGGTATGTATTTAACAGAACATGTGTAGATTCCGTATGCTGAGGATTACAAAATGCTGTTTAAAGAAATCAAAGAAGACCTGAAAGCTTAGAAAGTATTGGAAATTTGTGTTCATGGATTGAAAGTCTCAATAAAGATATCAGTTATCCCCAAATGGATCTTAGATTTAATTGATTTCCTATCAAAATCCCAGCATGTTTTCGCAGGCATAGACAAGCTTATTTTTAAATTTGTATGGAAAGGCAAGGAAACTAAAGTAGCTGAATTACTCTACTGACATTAGTGCTTAATATACAGCACAGTAATCAAAACAATCAAAATGTGGTATTTGCAATGACATAGACACAAAGATCAATGAGACAGAATGGAGAACCCAGAAATAGTCCCAAACAAATATGCTTAATCAAGTTTTGATAAGCAAAAGCAATTTAAGTGGAGAAAGATAATCTTTTTCAACAAAGGGTCCTGGAGCTATTGGACATCCATAGGCAAAGAAGCAAAATCCACCTTAAACTTCACACCTTATATAAAAATTAACTCAAAGTGCATCGTGATCTTAAGTCTGACGTGTAAATCTATACAACTTTTAGGAAAAAATCTTCAGTATTTAGCGCTAAGCAATTGTTAGACTTGAAACCAATGCCACTATCCATGAAAACAAAGAACAAAAAATTCGAACTTGTCAAAATTAAACACTTTGATTCTGACAAAGACATGTTAAGAGGGTGAAAGAATAAACTATATACTACAAGAATATATTTGCACACACCCATATGATAGTGGACTAATATTTAGAATATATTAAGGACTCTCAAAGTTTAATAGTAACAAACAAGCAATCCAATTAGAAAATAAGCAGGTATTTCACTGAATAGGATTTGAAATGGCAAATAAGCATATGAAAAGATTGATCACTGGAGAAATGCAAATTAAAACCACAATGTGATATCATTATCTGTATATCAGAATGGCTAATTTTTTTAAGCAATAGTACCAAATGCCATTGAGGATGCAGAGAAACTAGATATATTGCTACCAGGAATGTAAAATGGTATTGCCACTCTGGAAAAGTTTGGCAGTTTTTATAACACTAAATATTCAACTAACATAACCCGTCAATTATACTCCTGGGAATTTGTCTCAGAGAAGACTTATATTAACAAAATCATCTGTACATGCTTTATAGCATCTTTACTTAACGAATTAACATGCCAAATATATAACATACCAAAAATTGAAAATAACCCAGATACCTTTCAATGGGCAAATGTTTAACAAATGTAGCATACCCCCATTATGAAATATTACTTGCCAATAAAAAAGAAATAACTATTGATATACACAAAATCTTGGATGAATCTCCAGGGAACTGTACTGACTGAAAAAGAAGCCAATCTTAAAATATTATAAACTGTATAATTCCATTTACATAACATTCTTGAAATGACCAAATTAGGAAAAATTGAGAACAATTTCATGATTGCCCATGGTCAGGGAGTCAGGAATGGGATGGGAGAGCAAGTTGGGCATAGCTATAAAAGGGACATCATGAGGGATCTTTGTACTGATGGAACTGATATCTATTTTGGCGGTATCAAATGTCAATATCATGATTGCAATATTGTACTATATTTTTGTAAGATGTTACCATTTGGAAAACTGGGTAGTGGGTGCATAAGATTTCTTACAACTGCATGTGAACCTACCATTATCTTGAAATCAAAAAGTTTACTTAGAAAAAGTATGTGGCAACTTACACTTTGGATAAGAATTGAATAATAGTGACTTGGTGTACCCTTTCTCCTGAAACACCTATAAAAACTGAAAAAATATGAATAAATGCTTTTTAAGACATTGGCTATTGGATAAAAAAAGACATCAATCCTTGAGATATAGGAAATAAATTATGTGAGCCCTAAGATTACTCCAACTTACAGTCTGGAAAGTTTTCAGGCCTGTATGGCAGGCAGGTACCCAAGTAGATCCTAGTAATCTCCCCGAGTCAAGAAGACAATATCAGATGTGAAAGGCTAGAGTTGGGAGAGCAGAGTTTTGGGGAAGAGCTAATTGCAAAGAGACAATTCCACATATCTGCCATAGTCTTATTATAGTCTTTAGCTGAGTAATGATCAGCAAGTGTGTGTGAGCATGTTCCCCCTGGCAGAAGAAAGAATCACATAGGCCCAGGCACAGGGGCTCATGCCTGTAATTCCAGCACTTTGGATATGGAGGTGGGCAGATCGCTTGAGCCCATGAGCTCGAGACCAGCCTGGAAAACATGGTGAAACTCTGCCTCTAAAAAAAAAAAAAAAAAAAAAAAAAAAAAAAAAAAAAAAAAAAAAAAAAAAAGGAGAGAGAAAGAAAAAAAGAAAAGAAAAATTACCCAGCCTTGGTGGTGTGCGCCTGTAGTCCCAGCTATTCAGGAGATTGAGGCTGGAGGATCGCTTGAGCCCGGGAAGTTGAGGCTGTAGCGAGCCATGATCTCGTGACTGTAGTCCAGCCTGGAAAACAGAGTAAGACAAAAAAAAAAAAGAAGGAGGGAAAGAAGGAAGGAAGGAAGGAAGGAAGGAAGGAAGGAAGGAAGGAAGGAAGGAAGGAAGGAAGGAAGGAAGGAAGGAAGGAAGGAAGAAGGAAGGAAGGAAGGAAGGAAGGAAGGAAGGAAGGAAGGAAGGAAGGAAGGAAGGAAGGAAAAAAAGAAAGAAAGAAAGGAGGGAGGGAGGGAAGGAGGAAGGAAAGAAGGAAGGAAGGAAGGAAGGAAGGAAGGAAGGAAGGAAGGAAGGAAGGAAGGAAGGAAGGAAGGAAGGGAGGGAGGGAGGGAGGGAGGGAGGGAAGGAAAATATCTGTTCCCACAGCTCGAACAGAACAAGGAATATTTCTGTTCCCATGAGTTAGAGTGGGAAACCTCATAATTTACAGGCATCCAGTAAGAATACTCAGAAAGTTTTGCAAGTGTAGGGCAAGTTAGTTCTAGATTAAAGCCTGCTTTGGTTTCAATTTTAAAGAAGAGTTTAAAAATAGGATCTGAGAGGATCAAACTCTTTTAAAAAAACCATAACCACATTTCAGAACAAACCACAAGAATATTTATAGGAATTCAATATTGAGCACCTAAAAAGGTCACTTTAAGTCGAGAAAGAGATACCTAAGTGACCCTGTTAGCATGCTTAGTATGTGATGCTCTGTACCAACTTGGGACTGTGAAGAGTCCCTACCAAGAAGGAAGCTTTCGCCAGATGCAGCCTCTCAACCTTGTACTTCTCAGCCTCTAGAACTGCAAGAAATAAATTTCTTTCCTTTATAAATTATCCAGTTTCAGGTATTCTGTTGTAAGTGCTGGAAAATGGATTAAGATGTGCCAAAAACTGGAGAAACAATTGGATCTGTCAAGGATACCCATGAATGATATAAAAAGGTCCAAATCCAACTTCAGTAGAAGAAAACTACAGTTTGTGGGATTGAAGATACATTAGATTGGATTAACAGCAGATTATGAAGTACAGATAAAAAGATTAGTGACCTTGACAGCAGAGCAATAGAACTATCTCTCCAAAATGATCAAAGAGAGAAAAAAAGAAGAAAAGAATGATTAATAGAGTGAGGGAAAATTTAGCAAGTTATGTCATAATCAAATTGCTCAAAACTAGTGATGAAGTAAATTTCAAAAGCAAGAAAACAAAGCACATTGTGTGCAGAGTACCAAGGAAAGATGATCTCCAATTTCTCATTGGAAACAATGCAAGTTAAATGACATTGTAACTACATCTTTAAGAAAAAATTAACCTGAATACCTAACTCAGTGAAAATAGCTTTCAAAATGAAATGGGAAATATATAGGCTTTCAGACATATAAAGCTGAAAGTGGTTGTCGCCATCAAAATTCTGCTACAAGATAGGTTACAGGAAGTCCTTCAGGGAAACAGAATATGATTTCAGATAAAATCTGGCTACACAAAGTAACGTAAGTGTACTGGAGATGGTAACCACATGAATAAATCAAACAGATTTTTTCTTAAATGTCTTCAAAATTGAATGTTTTGAAGATGTTTAAATGCTATCAAGATATTGTGGAATTTAAAACACATGTATAAGTAAAATGTATGACAACAATAGCACAAAGTTTGGGGGTGGAGAAATAAAAGTATACCATGGAAAGATTCTTAAGGCATGAAATTATATGATATAACTTGAAGATACACTGTCATAAGTTAAAGACATATTTAAAATGGAATCATGAAACATAGCCAATTAATTCAAAAGAAGGCAGAACAAGAGGAAAAGAGGAACAAAGAGAAGATGGGGCAAATAGAAAACAATTAGCAAAATACACAGTCATGTCATTGGCAAACAGAGACAATTTCTCCTTCCTCTCTTCCTCCTTGAATACCCTTCATTTCTTTCTCTTGCCTGATTGCCCTGGCCAGAACTTCCAATACCATGTTGAATAGGAGTGGTGAGAGAGGGCATCCTTTCGTCTCAGTGCAAAAACTCCTTAAGCTGATAAGCAACTTCAGCAAAGTCTCAGGATACAAAATCAATGTGCAAAAATCACAAGCATTCCCATACACCAACGATAGACAAGCAGAGAGCCAAATCATGAGTGAACTCCTATTCACAATTGCTACAAAGACAATAAAATACCTAGGAGTACAACTTACAAGGGACATGAAGAACCTCTTCAAATAGAACTGCAAACCACTGCTAAGGGAAATAAAAGAGGACACAAACAAATGGAAAAACATTCCCTGCTCATGGATAGGAAGAATCAATATTGTGAAAATGGTCATACTGCCCAAAGTAATTTATAGATTCAGTGCTATTCCCAGGAAGCTACTATTGACTTTCTTCGCAGAATTAGAAAAAAAAAAACTACTTTAAATTTCATATGAAACCAATAAATAAATAAATAAATAAATAAGAGCCCATTTAGCCAAGACAATTCTAAGCAAAAAAGAACAAAACTGTAGGTATCACGCTACCTGACTTCAAATTATACTACAAGACTACAGTAACCAAAACAGCATAGTGTTGGTACCAAAACAGATATATAGGCCAATGGAACAGAACAGAGACCTCAGAAATAACACCACACATCTTCAACCATCTGATCTTCAGCAAACCGGACAAAAACAAGCAATGGAGAAAGGACTCCCTATTTAATAAATGGGGCTGGGATAACTGGATAGCCATATACAGAAAACAGAAAGTGGACCCCCTCCTTACACCTTATACAAAAGGTAACTCAAGATGGATTAATGACTTAAATGTAAAACCCAAAACCATAACAATCCTAGAAGAAAACCTAGGCAATACCATTCAGGGCATAGGCGTGGGCAAATAATTCATGACTAAAACACCAAAAGCAATTGCAACAAAAGCCAAAATTGACAAATGGGTTCTAATCAAATTAAACAGCTTCTGCACAGCAAAAGAAACTATCATCAGAGTGAACAGGCAACCTACAAAATGGGAGAAAATTTTTGCAAGCTGCCCATCTGATGAAGATCTAATATCCAGAATCTACAAGGAACTTACACAAATTTACAAGAAAAAAAACAAACAACCTGATCAAAAAGTGGGCAAGGGATACGAACAGACACTTCTCAAAAAAAGACATTTATGTGGCCAACAAACATAAGAAAAAAAGCTCAACATCACTGGTCATTAGAGAAATGCAAATCAAAACCACAATGAGATACCATACCATGCCAGTCAGGATAGTGGTTATTAAAAAGGCAGAAAACAACTGATGCTGGCAAGGCTGTGGAAAACCAGGAACACTTTTACACTGTTGGTGGGAGTGTAAATTAGTTCAACCATTTTGGAAGACAGTGTGGTGATTCCTCAAGGATTTAGAACCAGAAATACCATTTGACCCAGCAATCCCATTACTGGGTATATACCCAAAGGATTATAAATCATTTTACTATAAAGACACAGGCACATATATGTTTATTGCAGCACTATTCACAATAGCAAAGACTTGGAACCAATCCAAATGCCCATCAATGATAGACTGGATAAAGAAAATGTGGCACATATACACCATGGAATACTATCCTACCATAAAAAAGAATGAGTTCATGTCCTTTGTAGGGACATGGATGAAGCTGGAAGCCATAATTCTCAGCAAACTAACACAGGAACAGAAAACCAAACACCGCATGTTCTCACTCATAAGTGGGAGTTGAACAATGAGAACACATGGACACAGGAAGGGAAATATCACACACCAGGGCCTGTCAGGGTGTGGGGGCAAGGGGAGGGAGAGCATTAGGACAAATACCTAATGCATGTGGGGCTTAAAACCTAGATGACAGGTTGATAGGTTCAGCAAACCACCATGGCACATGTATACCTATGTAACAAACCTACACGTTCTGCACATGTATCCCATAGGTTAAAATAAAACAAACAAACAAACAATAGCAAGATGGTCGGTTTTAACCCAATCACATCAACAACCATATCTAATATAAACAGTCTAAACAACCCAAATGTAAGGTTGGGTAAAAAAGCAAGACTAAACTATAGGCTGATCGAAAGAAACCCACTACAGTCATTAAGACACACCAAAAAGTAAAAGTGAAAGGATGGAAACAATATACCATGATAACAGTAATCAAAAGGAAGCTGGAATGACTATATTGATATACAAAAATATAGATTTTAGAGACATAATTAGTGTTTAAGTATCAGGACACTCAATTTTTAAGGTCTCAATTCCACTTAAATTGATCACTAGACTGACAACAATTCCAATCAATATCCCAGCAGTCTCTCTGTAGAAATTAACTAGGAGATTCTAAAATTCACATGAAAATGCAAAGAAAGTTGAACAGCCAAAACAACTTTGATAAGGAACAAAGTTGGAGAACATACTTTCTGATGTCTTGCAAAGGTATATTAATCAAAATAGTGTAGTGCTATCGTAAAAATAAACAGTAGAGCAATGAAATAGAAGAGAGTTCAGAAATACATTACACATACATGAACAATTGATATGATATTTTACAAAGATGCAAAGGCAATCCAGAGGAAGAAACATTCTTTTCAACAAGTGACACAGGAACAATTGAATATACACATAAAAATCTCACATTGTGTTCAAAAAATTAAAATAAATCATAGAACTAAATGTGAAATATAAAACCACAAAACATTGAAAGCAAAAAGAAGAAAACCTTGATGGCTTTCAGTTAGACAGAGACTTCTTATATATGACGGCATAGCATAATCCTTAAGGGAATAAAATAATAAATCAGACTTCATCAAAATTTAAAAGTTGTGCTCTTTGAAGAGCTATACAATGATGAAAAGACTTCATAAACTGCAAGAAAAATTTTTAAAATAATATATCTGATAAAGGACTTCTATACAGAATGTATACAGAACTCTCAAAATTAAATAACAAGAAAACAAATGACCAAATAAAAATAGGGAAAATATCTGAATTGACACTTCACTCAGTAAGATAAATGAATAGCAAATAAGAACATGAAAGTTGTTTAACATCATAATAAGGAAGCAACTGCACACTTAATAGACCAGTTAAAAATTGTGTATACCTAGTGTTGGTGAAAATGTGGAGAACTGAACTCTCATATATTTTTGATGGGAATGTAAAATGATGCAGTCACTTTGGAACAGCTTGGCAGTTTCTTAAAATGTTAAGCATACATCTACTATATGATCCAGTCATTCCACCATTAGGTATTTATGCAAAAGAAAAAATATGACTGCACAAAGGCTGTTACATGAATTTTGTAGCAGCTTTATTTGTAACAGCTCCAAACTGGAAACAACCAAAATGCCCATTAATAGGTGAGTCGCTAAAAAAACTGTTGCGTGCAAATTCAATGGACTACTAATCAGCAATAATAAGGAATAAACTATTGACACATATAACAAGAAGAATGAATCTCAAAATAATTATTCTGAGTAAAAGAAGTTGATAAAGAACGTGGCTCACTGCACAAGTGTGTGTATATAAAATTCTAGAAAAACAAATCTATAGTGACAGAAAGCAGATTAGTGGTTGACTAGGGATAGGGACTGAGTGGGGGGGGTGATTAAAAAGAGGTGCAAGGAAAAGGCGTTATGCTAATTGTGGTGACAGTTTAACAATTTGCACATATGTCAAAACATATTAAATTATGTAATTTAAATACAGGTGGTTTATTTTAGGTCAATTATACATCAGTAAAGCAGTTTAAAGAAAAAGCAGGTTATTAAACAGTAAGTAAGGTATCTTAGTCCTTTCCTGCTGCTATAGCAGAAACTCCTTAGACTGGGTAATTGATAAATAATATAAATATTTCCCACAGTTCTGGAGGCTAGGAAGCCCAAGATCAAGGTGCCAGCAGACTCACTGTCTGATGAGGGCTTGCACCTTCTTGCTGCATCTTCACATGGCAGAAGGGGCAAAAGGGAGAAACACTGTGTCCTCACATGGCAGAAGATGTGGAAGGGCCAGGCAGTTTACTGAAGCCTCTTCTTTAAGGGCATCAATCCCATTCACAAGGGCAGAGAACTTCTGACTTAATCTCTTCCCTAAATGCCCCACCTCTTAATGCCATCACCTTAGGGTTTAGGTTCCAACATATGAATTCTGGAGGAACATACTTTCAAACCATAGTAGACAGCCTATCCACAAGATTTTACGATATGTTGTTTCTAAAAACTATGAAGTTGCTATATATGTAGTGATATAGAAATGTCATGTTATGTTTTTAAAAAGGCAAAATGCAGAATGGAATGTATCATCATATGGCCCCATTTTCAAAGCAGAATACTTGTTTTTGAACAATGTGTAAAAGAAATCTAGAAAATATATGCCAATAATTAATAGAACATATCTGGATAAGCAGGCAGAGACCAGGGGTGATGGAGATACAGGATTATATCAACATCTATATTATAACATTCTCCTGGTTCGATTTTTCTTAAAAAATTTACATTAGTTTTGCTACCAGAAAAATGAGATATTTTAGAAATATAAAGAATGTCTTGTTCAAAATAATCTTTACATGATGAAAATAATACTTTTGATACAAAAATATTTAAATAAATCATTGAACTTAAAAACCATAGTATCAAATAATATTCACATATATGTGTGAAAATTTATTAAGGATAAAAACCACAAATATTAGCAGTGGGCATCTCTGGTGTGTTATACTGTCTTCCTCATATATCTTGTATTTTTGCATTTTTATATTTTCTATGAGCATATATAATTATTTTACAGAGAAATATTGACAATAAAGACATTATAATCCTATTGTATCTGATTCTCTCAGTTCTTTTTCCGTTCTTCTGTATTATGTGATGGAAGCTCATAGACTACTTCGCCCAGACTCCCTTGCTACCTTGATATCTGTTAGATTATGTAAATGGGAGAAACTGGTAAGAGATTGAGAAGGTGGAAGAAGGAGAGAAGCCATTGTTCTTTTTTCTCTCTCTTTTTTTTTTTTTTT
This sequence comes from Macaca fascicularis, assembly GCF_037993035.2. Lineage (NCBI taxonomy): Eukaryota > Metazoa > Chordata > Mammalia > Primates > Cercopithecidae > Macaca > Macaca fascicularis. Next base: position 112,765,931 of record NC_088395.1, read on the forward strand.
TTTTTTTTTGCAATATAAGTTTCCTATAACTGCAGTAGTAGGAGTGGGGAGGTAGACTCCTCAGCAGGATTGTGGGTTCCCCAGTAGAAATGTAGTCTCCTGGGTTCCTGCTCAGGCAGAATGGTCCTGGCTGTGGTGTCACAGATGGTCTGGCAGCCTACGCAGCAGTGTGCTCCTAGCTCTGGCTCTGAAAGAGGCAGTGGGAGTTCTAGCAGGCTTGGAAGCACAGCACTTGTTAACTTTGATCCCTATAGCTTCATGGCATTCATGGGCTTTGGCTCTGATGACAAAAGTGGCAGGTGACTTTGAGCTTGTGGGCTTCTGTAACATCAGTGTTGCTGTGACACACGAGTACAAATATACTCACAACTTAAAATAAATGAACAATAATAAGAATATATTGGTCTTAGGGTGTTATGATAGTACCCTTATAGTTCTTTTTTAACATATATTCCATGTATGAGATCTCCTCTGTATGATCCCCACTCTTTTTATTCTCATATCTCTACTGCATCTTTATTGACAAGATTCTTTTTCTGATATAAAACTTTTTTTTTCTGATTCTCCTTTTCTGTCTTGGACTTAATCCAGTATCTTCAAGTATTGCCCACTCAAAACAAGTGTTTAAACCTCTTTGGAGTTTTAGGAGGAAAAGATGAGGGTACCAAAGTTGATATCAGTAATCCTAAAACAAAGGAGCCATATTAAAAGCCTCATGTTAGTAGAGAACCAGGAATTTAAAACATGTCAATATCCCAAGGATTTTCCAAGGATATTAATAATTTATGATAGATTTCTACTGTATATTTATGTAAAGTCATGCACTGAATAACGATGGTTTGGTCGACGACAAACAACATATGCAACAGTGGTCCCATAGATTATAATGGAGCTAAAAAGTTCCCATGGCTGAGTGAAGTCCACAGTAGCTGTAGTAGCATTATTCATCTGCTTGTGGTGATGCTGGTGAAAACAAACCTACTGCACTGCCAGTTGTATAAAAGCACAATTTAACACATAAAATTATGTGCAGTACATAATATTTGATAATAATAATTATGACTATGCTATTCATTTATGCATTTACTATACATTTTATTGTTATTTTAGAGTGTATTTCTTCAACTTATTAAAAAAGTTAACTGTAAAACAGCCTCAGGCAGTTCCTACAGGAGGTATTCCAGAAGAAGGCTTGTTATCATAGGAGATGACAGCTCCATGCCTGTTATTGCCCCTGAAGACCTTCCAGTGAAACAAGTTGTGGAGCTAGATGACAGTGAAATTGATGATCTTGACCCTGTATAGGCCTAGGATAATGTGCGTGTGTTTTAGTTATTTTTAAAAGGTTTTAAAAGTAAAAAAAAAAAAAAAAAAAAAAAAAGTTGTAAAAATAGGAAAGAGCTTATAGAATCAGGATATAAAAGAAGAAAGTATTTTTATACAACTATACAATGTGTTTGTGTTTTAAGCTAAATGTTATTACAAAATAATCAGAAGTTAAAAAATTAAAAAGTTTATAAAGTAAAACAGTTACAGTAAGCTAAGTTTAATTTATTACTGAAGAAAAATAATTTTAGTTTAGTTTAAGTTTCCAGTGTTTATAAAATCTACAGTAGTGTACAGTAATGTCCTAGGCCTTCACAGTCACTCACCACTCACTCACTGACTCGCCAAGAGCAACTTCCAGTCCTGAAAGCACCATTCATGGTATATGCCCTATATAGGTATACCACATTTTGTCTTTTATACTTTATTTAAAAGTACTTTTTATATGTTTAGTTATGTTTACATACACAAATACTTACCATTGTGTTACAACTGCCTATAGGATACAGTAACATGTTGTACAGGTTTATAGCATAGGAGTATGTTAGGCTATACCATCTAGGTTTGTGTAAGTACACTTTATAATGTTCACACAACTAAGAAATTGCCTAATGATGCATTTCTCAGGATGTATTCCTGTCACTGAGCAATGCATGACTGTACATCAACAAACCATGTATATCTTCAGATGCTCCACGATTCATTTGAATTTCTTTTTCCCTTTCTCCCATTCTTGCTGTGTCTTCATTAGTTGCTTGCTCCATGCCTAGGTAGGGTTAGTAGTACTAAAGACTTTTAATTATTGTAATTTCGCTTATATGGCTTTATATATGGCAGTGTTAGTTTTCCCTACTTACACTTATTTTTCAAAAGTTTCCTGGAAATTCCAACATGTTTTTATTTCAGGTGAACTACAGTATTGTTTTGATTACTTCTATCAACGCTAGAGTTAGATATTAAAATTATTCACATTTTATAGATGAGGAAACTGAGGTGCACAGAAATTAAGAAACTTGAGATGACATGACAAGTGGTAGAGCTGGGAAATAAATTCATATCTATCAGACTGCCTGTAATATTGATAAATCAAAAATGTAACCATCTGGGTATACGCATCCCTGACAATTTATTAAAGCTAAACAGCTCAACTTGTGAACAGTCTCCAAATATCCTCACTAGAAAATGATAATGACCTTCACGCAGAGTAGATACAGGAATAATTCTGGTCCAGATGGCCCTTCTTTTATGGATCCCCTAGAGAATAAGATGACTCTTTCTTGCTTTAGAATCACCAAGATTGATCGCAGAAGGTCCTGCTCTTTGCTTGTCAATCCCAAGAAGAGTTGTGTCTCACTGAAGCTCTGTCTCTCTAACATGTGATCTCAGAGTGTGGCAAGAGCTAGGACTGTTTGTTTGTAATTATGTGTACACTGTGATGATGTAGTTGTCAGGTCTTCAGAAACCTTAGCAGTTTGTTTTAAAATCTTAGTATAATATTAACCTAAGCAGTCTAACTCATATTATTATTAGCCATTGGCAATGTGCAGGTTTTACATATTGACTCAGAAACACAAAACTTCCCAAATATGGCAAACTCAAACTTATATTCCTGTGGGTCATGTGTCAGCAGATTCTTTGTGGGAGCTCATCTCTCTTCACTGGGAGCTCATCTCTCCTCACTGGAGCACTGGAAGCACTTCTTCCCTCTCCACCCTGTTCCCACACATTTTCCAGGAGATTTCTCAGGTTCCTTTGGCCCTAGCAGTCATTGACTAGTTTGCCTTTCTCAGTATCCAGAAGCTCAACTCCAGTACATTCTTTTCTTGCTCTTGTGCTTAAGGTGGCCAGACACTCAGCCAGTAGAATTTTTTTTTTTTTTTTTTTTTTTTTTTTTTTTTTTTTTTTTTTTTTGAGACGGAATCTCGCTCTGTCGCTCAGACTGGAGTGCAGTGGCGCCATCTCGGCCCACTGCAACCTCCCCTTCCCGGGTTCAAGCAATTCTTCTGCCTCAGCTTCCTGAGTAGCTGGGACTACAGGTGCGCACCACCACGCCTGGCTAATTTTTGTATTTTTAGTAGAGACCAGGTTTCGCCATATTGGCCAGGCTGGTCTTTAACTCCTGACCTCGTGATCCGCCCGCCTCGGCCTCCTAAAGTGCTGGGATTACAGGCGTGATCTACCGCAGCCGGCTGGCATTCTTACATATTGTTTGTTCATAGCCAGTGTTAGATAGGTGAAAGTCTATGCCTTCGGAATTGTTATATACTTTGTATATCACCTGATACAAATTTGCTTTGGACAAATTTATTTCTACCATGTGTCAAATTTTGTTAATTTACCAGCAAGGGAACCAGCAAAACAACAGAAACATGTAAAAGAGAGCATGCCAGGTGAGAAAGGGCTTTGAAATCAAATGATTAAAAATTTGGAAACTAAGAATGCTTACATAAACAAGTAGGTTTTCATAATAATGAAGAAAGTGTCCTTTCATAAAGTCTTAAAAGACTTAATGTCCTTTCCAGTTGTTACAAAGGAAGCTTGTGGCAGTACAGTTCATGCTGACCATTAGTCAGAAAATAAAAAGCACCTTCAGTACATGCTATCAGTCAGAAAACAAACAAAAAACATTTGTATTTAAGCAGCAAACGTTCAGAATTTATCTGCTTGAGATTAAAAGTTTTCATCCTCCAGCAACAGTGTAGAATAGGGACATCTAACAAGAAGGCATGAAATCAAGTCAATAGAAGTAGGAAGCAGAGCACCAAAATGCAAGTTATTGCCAGTGATTTTCTTTCAATCTGAAAATAAATACGTAGAATATATAGTTTGCCCATTTCTTAGCTTGGCAATATTTTTTTTTTCCTTTTGACTATCTCTTTTTTTGGTATCCTCTCCCAAAAGACAATAATCATTCACATTTTAACATATTGCTTGATTAAATGTTTGTTATAATTTTTTAATATAGTGAAACTTAGACAGTCTTACTTTATACACTGTTGTTAGAACCATGATTATCAGCAAGGTTTGTACTTATTTATATTAATCATTTAACTCAGTTTCCAACATCTTGGAGCAATTTCCAAATTAAATAACCAAGTAAATCAATCTTAATGGTAATAAATTAATTTGTCAATTCACCTTGGCTTTTAGAGTATTTTATTTATATATCTTGATATATTTACATATCTTGATATATTTACATAAGTGCATTATGTGTTACTGAACATACCCACATCTCCTTGTTATATTGTTGCCAACCCTTTCATGGTGAGAAACTATGAAGCCCTGATAACTGTTTCTCTGAAGATTGTGAAAAAATCCAAAGCTCTATTTTAAAAAGTCCCAGTTACTCCAGAAATGTTCTTTACCAATTTTATGAACTTACTTTCTCCAAAGTTAGAGAATAAAGATCAAGAAATTTACCTTAAAGAGTGAGATATTTCTGGTATGCTGTGATGTGGAGAGTTAAAATATGAAAGGAAGAGGAGGAGAAAGAGAAGGAAAAGGAGAGGGAGAAAGAAAAAGAAAAGACTATGGCATAAAACCATCAGAATAGAGAATACCTATAAACACAGTATCTAAAACATCCCCATGAAAATAATCATAATTAGATTTTTCCCTCCTTTCATTCAGCCCTCCCCTAGTCTCATGCAACAAATTCTTGTTCCATTTGTTTTGGAATCATGGTCTACCTCCTGAAGTCCCCTGCTTCTGGGCTGACATACTCTGGGAAATTTTGAATTTTGGGTCCTTTGTACAGTGCATTTCATTGTGGCTCTAAGGCTAACTTTCTTAGACCTGTATTTCATAATACCCAATCTTTGACCTGTAGTTTGTGACACATGCCCTTGTGACTGTCACAATGAAAGATGCAAGACTGACAGGTTTGGGTTAATTTAGTAGAGTGATTGAATATATCAGATAGAAGAGCATGGATTTCCCTATATGGTATAATACATATATGGACCTAACCATGACCTTTTCTTGAGAACTTAGGTAATAATTATCATAAGTAAGTGTAAGTCAGTCGGTCTATGTTTTATGGACTGTGATTGACAAATCTATAGGGCTTTATAAATCTTCCTATAAAGTGTGGACCACAATTATCACTAAAAAGCAAAGAATAAGAACCTAGGAATGAAATCTTATAATGTACATCAATTTGTAAAATGTTATTGTGTCAGCATGTACACATGAATAAGAGCATGCTTATATCTATCTGAAAAAGATACAGTGAAACATTTATATCAATAGCCCTTTACCTATACAAAATTAATCTAGGAGAGGCTGATTTTCTTTTTTTTGATTTGACAGTTTTTCCAAAATGTGTGTGTAAAAAAAGATAGTAGCTCTTCTAACACTGTAAATCTACTTCTAAAATAGCATGCCAAATATACCTAAGTATATTTTCATTCCTTATTTTATTAGGTGAGGGAGTATGCCTTTTGTGTTATTTTCTAGCCATCTGAAAACTGCCAAAGATGATATGGGTGTATAAGACAATGGGACAATTTAGGGTTAAAGACAATTTAGGGTTAGGCCAGGCATGGTGGCTCATGCCTCTAATCCCAGAACTTTGGGAGGCTGAGGAGGGAGGATTGCCTGAGGCCAGAAGTCTCAGACCAGCCTGGTTGACATAGTGAGACCCCGTCTCTACAAAAAATAAATTGATAATTGATTAATCAATTTAGGATAAAATTTGGGGGAAGAAAATAACTAAAGAGACTACTAGAGGAAATCAGCTGCTTAATTAAAATTAGAAAATAGACACCTAACAGCAAGAAACAGTTTTATCCATGGATACCTCATTAACTATAGTGACAATGCAATATTTAAAATAAACATAGCAGCAAGAAGCACGACGATAAATAAAAATTTAGCTCTTCCTGAAATTAAGAGTCTGTGAGCACAAGAGGTAGCACAAAAGGATACGAATAACCTTGTGTGGATTGAAAGTGTACATGAAGGTGAGGCATATTAAACCTTTCGCCATCATGATAGAATATGTGAAATATAAATAATAGGTTTATGCCGGGCATGGTGGCTCAAGTCTGTAATCCCAGCACTTTGGGAGGCCAAGGCAGGTGACTCACTAGAGGTTGGGAGTTAGAGACGAGCCTGGTCAACATGGCGAAACCCCGTCTCTACTGAAAATACAAAACACCGGGCATGATGGTGCATGCCTATAATCCCAGCTATTCGGGAGGCTGAGGACTTGAGCCAGGGAGGCGGAGGTTGCAGTGTGCTGAGAAAGCACCATTGCACTCCAGCCTGAGTGACAGAGGGAAACTCTGTCTCAATAAATAAATAAATAAAATGATAATAATAAGTTTATATAACCTCATTTTGAGGTCAGATTACATATTCTAAAATCATTATTCATTTTAGTTATTTAATCCTCTTTATTGTTCCTAAACTACTCTTATTTAAATTAATGTACCATCATATGTGTATATTTAAACACACACCCAAATACACACACATGAATACATATCATAGAAAGGTGTAAATATGAGCTTTAAAATACAATTAACCTCTCAACATATTAGTAGAGGATACATATACAATATTGATTTTACTATTTTATTTTGAGCTTTATACGAATACTTTTATATGTAAGAATCTAAATAAAAATTGTTAATTGGAATTTGGTACGTTTGGTGCTTTGTGTTTATGAATTCTGATTTTCTTAGGAATTGTCCAGATATCCAAAAAAATTTATTCATTATTTTCAAGGTCTCAAAGTCAATTACAGAACTAAGAAATTAAATTTAGGTTGACATTAAAGAAAAATACAATCACTGTTGGTATTAGAATTTTGGTTTCATGCAAGCCAGGCTTAGTACCTATGTGATAGGTTGACAGGTGCAGCAAACCACCATGGCACATGTTTACCTATGTAACAAACCTGCACATCCTGCACATGTACCCTTGAACTTAAAACAAAGAATTTTGGCTTTACAATGTTACAGTGAAAACACTTACAGAGTCCAAATAGAATTACTGCATACCCACATATTTTGTGGCTTTACCTGAAGTTTGAGAGAACCAATAGTTTTGCAAAGACATGGCTTACTATAATTCAGTTTCTCATTATTACCTTAAACATTTAATGGGAGTAACTTTAGCTTACCTGAGCAGTGAAAACAGTACACAGAAAATTTAGCAAGTTCAGCTTAGTCTTTTTATGAGAAAACGATCCCAAACCATGCAAATGGCTTGGGAAAGGACAAGTGGGAAGCCTATGTGGGATGTGAGTGCCATAAAGCAGAGATGTCCACATATATTTTTATCACCACTGTAAAAAAAAAAATTTGACATCTCCCAATTGTTCGACATTTTTATAAAATATATAATACATTACAGTATTTATCCGCATTTAACATATTTACAAGTAGAAGCTTATAAAATAAATCAAAATGAAAGAAATTGAATTTTAAACATTTACTTTCTATGTCCCACTGCATCATCTGGGTACCCATAGGTCTCTGTGGAGACCATTTCTCTATTACCAATTTAGATATTCCAGTCTGCTACTTAAAGCACCAAATGGTTCTCTCTTAACCTCTATAATGCTCAACTTTAGGCAAATCGTGCCAAAACAGTTCCCAAAATGTGAGTTCCAACTTACATTTCTGTAAAAAGTGTATGAACCTTCCAATTGCTCCTTATCCTTACCAATATTTGGTATTTTCACTATTTTATATTTTGGTATGTTTATGTTCTACAACCTTTTTTTTTAATTTATTTATTATTATATACTTTAAGTTGTAGGGTACATGTGCATAACGTGCAGGTTTGTTACATATGTATACTTGTGCCATGTTGGTGTGCTGCACCCATCAACTCGTCATTTACATCAGGTATAACTCCCAATGCAATCCCTCCACCCGCCCCAACCATTTTTTTAGAGCACTTTTTAATACCAAAGAAAATAAAACTAATGTCAACAATAATAAAAAAGCAACTCTTTAGAGTAGAGTCTTTTCATTCTGAATAGCAATATTTCTCAAGGTCTTGTGACTTTATAGAACACAGTTTATCAGTTCTCTGTTCTTGATGTTGCTGTATTTCAATAAACAATTATTCTTAGTATTATGTCCTTGTTACACATTAGCAGAATTTGTCCCAAATTTTGCAGAATTTTTCATGAACAGAAGTGGTTTTTATAGAATTGCAATATTAAGAAGCTTTGGGCTTTGAAATTATATCAGAGCTCTTGAGATAACTTGCTATTAGAAATCACATGAATAAACAAGTGGGACTACATCAAACTAAAGTTTCTGCACAACAAAGAAAATAGTCAACAGAATGAAAAGGTAACTCATGGAATGGGAGAAAATATTTGCAAACCATGCATCCAATAAGGAGTCAATATCCACAATTAGAAACTTATAAAATTAATACCCACAACAAGAAACTTATAAAATGCAATGTCAAGAAAAAACTAGCAAGTAACCTGATTTTAAAAATGAGCAAAGGACCTGGGTAGTAATTTTTCCAAAGAAAACGTACAAACAGTCAAAAGGTACATGAAAAAACTGTAGTTAATAATACGTAATGTATATTTGAAATCTGCTAAGAAAGTAGATCTAAAGCGTTCTCATCTCACACGAAATGGTAACTATGTGAGGTGATGGATATGTTAATTGGCTTGATTGTGGTAATCATTTCACAGTGTACACATATGTTAAATCATCACATTACTCATCTTGAATATATATAATTTTTGTCAATTGTACAAAGAAATCATATGAGACATTTCAAGACCAAACTAGACAGACATTAATCTGGGAGAGATCAAAATACTTTGTAGGTAAAAGAGCCTCAGGAGGAGGCACTGACCACCAGTTCCTTTTACTTCTATAAGAGCTAATCAAAATTTTCTTACTTGCCCAAAAATGCATTTCTATCCATTTTTGCCTTATTATACATTTTGAGGTAATTTCGTGGGTGCAAAAAGTTTACAATTGTCATATATTAAAAACAATGAAGAAAATGTGGTAAAAATAAGTTGAATAGCAGATGAAACCAAAATTGTCAGTTTTATTAAGAGGGGAAGATAAATTGCAGGACTTTGCTTGTGAGAGTGAAATGATGAAGACGCAGAGAGCCCTCAAATTATGCTGCTTTGAGCTTTCTTCACAGTGAAGTAAATATCAGGAGTAGGTAAGGACGTTGGGAATTCTCTGCTTGTATTCTTTGCCCCTTTCTCTACTTTGTTGTTCATTTCTTAATTATTGAAATGTAAGAACTAGCTTGGGTATATTTTTGTTTATGCAATCATATGGGCAATCAAAAGCACTTGAAAAGCACTCCTAAGTTTGCAACTGATTTTTTAATTTGGCCTATGGTGATTTTACTCTTAATACGTTTTTTTTTTTGTTGTTGTTTTTTTTTTTTTTTTTTTTTTCCGATTTCAGTATAATCACATTTTGTTTGAGGATTTTTCTTTGGAAATGACCTAAGGAAAGAAGTATAAGAAACTTGAATAAAAGGAGAGATATATTATGTCCCAGGTTCAGATTCAAAATTGTAAAGAATTAATTCTACCTAAAATAAAGTATTAATTCACTGTAATCCAAATTAAAATACTTAGCGTATTTTTTGTGTGTGTGTGTGTGTGTGTGTGTGTGTGAAGTTTGGCCAGTAGGTCTTAAATTTCCCAGAAATAAAGTACAAAAGAGGATCAGAAAAAAAATACATGTAAGGAACATTTTAACCACAACTTTATTGTATGAAAAAAAGATTTGCTGCTGCTTCTTTTTTTTCCGCATGAAAACACCTATCCTAGGGGGTTGAATGGAAATTGAACAGACATAGGTTACCATTACACTTTAAAGTACTTTAAGAGGAACATTTCTTCCCTTTAACTGTATTTCGGTTTAAGTTGGTCATTTTTCTCCTAAATGAAGTAAGAACCTCGTGCTTTCCCCATCACGGAGAGGGGGCGGAGCATCCTCTAGGAGCTTGGAAGCAAGCTGCGCCCAGCCTGTCTTCGGGGAGGAGCTGCATTACACACAGGCTTCGGAGGCTTCCGTGGAGAAGCTTGGAGGTAATGGCTGTCGTAAATGCTAGTTATTTTCAGAGAGTTCTCGAAGATTTGGAATAAAGGTGAGAAAAGAAGAGAGTGCTGCTTAGGAATAACGGGAAAGGAGTGTCGTTTTGTGAGAGTCCCTGTTTCTGTGAGGGAATTAATATCTGTGTTTTGTGTTCCTTCAGATTATCTTAAAAGTCCACAGTCGGAGAGGTGGTAATCAACATTACACCTGCGGAAAAATATTCTTAAAGAGGTAGCAAAAGCTAACTTTTTAATAGAGCATTTTATGTTTCCATCAAAAGGCAGTGGTGGCTGAGATAAATGATGAAACAAAACTTGGGAGGTTAATTTTCCTTATTTTGAAAAAGGTTATAATAGTCTTAAATGGAAAATTAAATTGTTGGTTGGGTATGTTGGTTTTTTATATTACTTTGAATGTATTGATTGTGTTTCTAACAAATCTTACTGTTTTGGTGGAGTATGTTAGTAATTAAAAGTAATGAATAACTGTACAAATTCGAGTATCTCTGAGAATTAGTAGTTTGGTTATTAGTCAAGGGATACACAATAACTTAATATAATAGCTTTTTAAATAATGTGCAAAATATGATCTTTGTCTGTATTTCTACTTATCTGTCAAGAGAATTGTACATTCCTATTTGTACTGCAATAGAAAAAATCTAAAAGATCATAACAATAACAGACATACCTTAATATAATAAAACACAACAAACAATATACTTAGTAATAAAGGATGCCTGATAAAAAAGGATGTTAGGGGAAAAAGGAGGAAATTTTCCACTTCTTTCTTCCACATTTTACTTAGCATGTAGTTCCTATGTCAGCATAGAAACTGAGATGAGAACTTAAAATCATGGGGGAAAAGCTACTTTCCCCAAAATAGTGTAAACTCATATAAACAGGGAAAGGTGTTCAAATATGTGGCTAAATAAATGTCATTTCAAATAGTATATTCAAACATGTATGTGATGAGGAAAAAAATGAAAAGGATTAGACTCAAATGTACGCCATGAACAACTCAGTTTGAGTACTGATGATGTGTATTTTCATCTTTAGATTTTTATGTACTTTTAGATTCTTTTGGAAATGATAGTGGAGCTGAAAAGGGAATAATCACTTTTGTTACAGACACTTGAGCGAATAGCTACACACACATTCCATTGTCTTTAGCTGCAGTAGGATTTTTCTGTGGGTCTGAGAAGGCTCATTATCTGATTGCTTGTGCTTTTCTTGCAATTCAACTATTGAGGCTATAGTCCAGACTCTGATTCAAGCAGAACATATTTATCTTTATACTCCTGAGGAATAATTCATAAAATGTTTTAAACATATTGTGATATAGTCATATAGTATAGTATAGTATAGTATATCTATAATGTTGAATACTACGCAGCTGTAAAAGGAATGAGCTAACTCTAAATGCAATGATTAGAATAAATGTCCAAGGTGGTTTCTAAAAATAAGCAAATTGAAGAATGGCCTGTATCATGTACTCCTATTTGTTTACCAAAAACAAAATGTGCATGCATTAGTACAGCGTATGCAATAAAAATCTGTAAATATACATACCACTTTATTAATTGGAGATATAAGTGTTCTTGTATCTCCACACATATCTCCAATTAATAGAATATTTTAACCTTCTATCTGTTACATTTCCCCATTTTAAAAATTTCATTTTGAAAAGAGCAAGCCTGAATAATTTTCATCAAGAGAAAAACAAAATTTTAGAAATGTGGAAAGAATTTTGTAAAGCAATTCACAAAAAGATGATATGGAAAATAATTATTGATATGGAAAGATGTTCAAATATATTACTGGAGGAATAAAGGGTCTAGTTTCAAAAAGCTTCCACATTGATAAGTATCTACAGAAAAAAATCTAGACATATACAGAGCAAACCGTTACATTTTGACCATTGTTGTGGAGATTTCCTTTCTTCTTTGGAAATCCAAAAGATGTAGAAATATATATACAATATGCATGAGATATATTATAATGAAAAATATTAAAATGAGAACATTATGATCCCACTTTTGTATAACACATGCACAGAACTCTTCAACTGAGAATGAAAAATTCTAGAAGCCTGAGTGTCTGCAGTTCTAGTTCTGGTCACAAGATGGTGCTTGCCAGGTTTCCTAAGCTTTGTCCAGGCAAATATTTTTATGAAGTGGACAAAGCAGTGAAATGTGTTTTGTATTAGCCGACTATGAGACAGCATGTAGAGTGTGATTGAAATTCCATTCAAAATATTGTAAATATCTAGAAGAAAAATCCCCACCAATAACTGACATAAAGATTCACACAGAAATCATAAAAAATGCTGCTACATAGAGTCTGGCCCATAGTAGAAACAAGTCAATTGTTCTTTCCCTTCTCTCTTTTCTCCACCTCATAATTTTCCTGAAGGATATTATTTTAGCATGAATGAAATAACATAACTGACCCAGAGAGCATTTCATATTGTAATAACATGAAGGAAAACAGATGGCATCTACATTGCAGATGAGATTTCGCCTCATTCCTGTGTTTTGGAATGACATGCTTGTTAGAGTTTAGGTAGGGAAATTTATTTACACCTTTTCCATTTCGTTGGTTTGATTCCCTGCCAGCCGAGCCCCAGAAGGACAGTTCAACCACAGAAGTGCTGAGCCAGGTAAAGACCCTACTGGACAAGCAGTTGGAGTGAGACTCAAGACAGCTGGACCACAGGACCAGACCCACCAGGATCCACGTGACAGTGGGTAAGACTCTTCCCATTTCACAAAACATTTCACGGTATAAACATGTTGAGAACTTGGAGAACAATGTATTTTGCTTCCTGCTCTACAGCCATCATAGCATTTTAAATTAAAAGCCACATTTCATGTAAGGATCATGATAGGTTGAGAATTTGGGGTATACTTCATTTTGTTTCCTGTTCTACAGCTATCATGTTTGTAATTAAAAGTCATAACTTCTAGTTTTCGGAAAGAATCTTATATATTATACCACTATGAAGAAATCATGCAAGAGGCTATTCAGGTGTCTCCCTGAGGACTGACTCTGTAGTCCTTGACAACTATGTTAGGTTGTCATACCATAAACTAGATAACATAGTTTTAAAGGTTTCTTAGAACCTGCTTAAGGTCTCACGACCTTCTTGAATCACCTGTACAGTCATGCATGGCTTAATGACAGGGACATATTCTGAGAAATGCTTCAACAGGCGATTTTATCTGAGAACATTACAGAGTGTACTTGCATGAACTTAGATGGTATAGCCTACTACACACTTAGGCTACATGGTATAGCCTATTGTTTCTATACCACAACCCTGTGTACCATGTTACTGTACTGAATACTGTAGGCAGTTGCAACACAATAGTATTTGTATATCCAAACGTATCTAAATATAGAAAAGTTACAGTAAAAATATGACATAAAAGACAAAAAACAGCATACCTGTATAGGGGAATTACCATGAATGGAGCTTGCAGGACTGGAAGTTACTTTGGGTGAGTCAGTGAGTGAGTGGTGAGTGAAAGTGAAGGCCTAGAACATTATGTACACTACTGTAGACTTGAACACTTAGGCTACAGTAAATTTATTAAAACAAATTTTCTTTCTTTAATGATAAATTAACCTTAGCTTATGGTAACATTTTACTTTATAAATGCTTAAATTTTTAAATCTTTTAACACTTTTGTAATAATACCTTAAAACACTAACACATTGTACAGCAGTAAAAAAAAAAATAAAATAACTTATTTCTTTATATCCTTGTTCTATAAGCTTATTTTCTATTTTTGAAAATTTTTTATTTTTTTTTGTTTTCAAACTTTTTTTTGTTAAACACCAACACACACATTAGCCTAGGCCTACGCAGGGTCAAGATCATCAACAACACTGTCTTCCATTTACACATCTCGTCCCACTGGAAGGTCTTCAGGGACAGTAACACTCATGGTGATGTTGTCTCCTAGAATAACAATGCCCTTTTCTGGAATACCCCCTGAAAGACCTGCTCTTTGGCTATTTGATAGTTAACACTTTTTTTTCTAAGTAGAAGGTATATACTAAAATAAGATTAAAAAGTATAGTATAGGAAGTACATAAACCAATAGCAGTCATTTATTATCATTATCAAGTATTAGGTACATCATATAATTGTATGTGCTATACTTTTATGCCACTATCAGTGTAGTAGGTTGTTTACACCAGCATCACCACAAACAGGTGAGTCATGAGTTGTGCTTCAGTGTTACGATGGCTGTGACCGACATCACTAGGCAACGGGAATTTTGCAGCTTTAGTATAATCTTACAGGAACATCGTCATATATGCAGTTTGTTATTGACTGAAATGTCACTATGCACCACATGACTATATTCTCTTAATATTTTGTAGTGGTTTGACAAACTTAATTCTTTCCCAGCAACCGTCACAAATCTGTGCCTCGTAACGTTGTGCTCTCAGTGAGATTGTTGATGCTGAGCCTCATTGTGTCCGTGAGCTCTCCTTTGGTTACCTTGGATAGACAGGGCAGTAGTGGCAGCTTAGAAAAGATTAGAACCCAGCATTCACTTATGATAACTCAGAGGGTTACAAAAGGTCAAATTATCCAAGAACAAAAACAATGGCCCTGATACCGCCAAAGCTCTTCCCACACAATTCCCTTTTTATTACACAACAGAGAAAATAACGATGGGATATTGCGTTTGTGTTATACTTCTCTTTTTTGTACCCCCCCAAATATATTCCACATATCTAAAACCACCTATCTGATACCCATTATTCATTCTTCTGACTTGTATCTTGTCTATATTCTGATCGTCTACCTTCGTCCTACTTACGAAAGTAAATTTTTTATGTGATCTCTTTTCTTCTTTGCCATGTTTTAATGCAATCCAATTATCACCCATTGAAAATACTTTATTCAAGCTACTTTGTGAAGGTTCAGGGGGATAAAAGAGGCTACAACAGACCAGAAACGTTTACTATCCCCAGAGCAATAGAATGAGCCTTCTTAAAAAACAAAAACAGAAACAAAAACAAACAAAAAACGGCTTTTCTAGACAAGTAGGTAGCTAAAACTCTTTTTATTATTATATTTTTAAATATATTAATGGCTTAATATTTAATATTTGGACAATCTAGGTTAATATAGAGATACAGGTGACCCATGCATCCTTGCTGACTATGCTATTTAGGATATGGGAGATGACAACCTAGCATTGTTGTCAAGGATTGGAAAGTTTTCTCTCCACTGAGCTAATAAAGGTTTCAAACCCGCACTGTCTGATTTTTTGGCTGGCTGTCTGAAAACTTAAGAAACATAACCCTGTCATAATGCCTTGGTGATAAACTCTTAAAAGCTAAACACTGGGTCCTGCCAACAGAAATCCGTATCTGACCAAAGAACTCTGTGTCATTTTAAATTTGGTTACCAGGAAAATTTTGACCCAGGCTGACCCTTCTGTTATGAGTCTCTGAAAGAATGATGGCTTCTTTCTTTAGAGTCCCCAACGCAGACAGTTTTCTTTTTTTCCATTTCATCATTACAGGAAGAGATGTGTCAAATGCAGCTCTGTGTCTCTAACCTAAATAGCGAGAATGTGGCAGGAGATGTGTTTACCCACTCACTGTGATAATAAATGGGGCTATGAGGGCCTCACCAACTTTACCTAGTTTTATGATTTTTTATAACATTATCTTAAGAGACCTAAACCTCAGAATCATTATCCATTAGCAATGTGTAGGTTTTAATGCTTCCTGGGAAATAACACCTGAACGTTAAAGGCAATAAAAGTCTAAATTTAAAGCTTAATTTTGTGAGTATGTTGCGAATAAAAAAGCCCAGCAAAAGAGGATAAAAATGCAACTTTCCCATACTGAATTGGCAGCTGCAAACCGCAAAGCACAGGAGCAAGGAATTGCCAATTGTTAATGAGGGTAGAATGAAAATGGCACTTCTCTGTATAACAAATGATTTTCAACCCCTATCCAGGAATCACCGTATCTGAAAGGGAAGTTGCTGCCAGGCCCTATAACACATAAGATACTTCTCATAACTGATCTAAGGCCAAGTGAATGCTATCATGCAGATACGGTCAGTGCAAAAGCATAGTGCAGGCCAGGAGTGGTGGCTCACACCTTGTAATCCTAGCATTTTGGGAGGCTGAGGCAGACAGATCACCTGAAGTCAAGAGTTTGAGACTGGCCTGGCCAACATGGCAAAACCCCATCTCTACTAAAAGTACAAAAATTAGCTGGGTGTGGTGGCACATGCCTGTAATCTCAGCTACTCAGGAGGCTGAGGCAGGAGACTCACTTGAACCCAGGAGGCAGAGTGAGCCGAGATTGTGCCACTGCACCACAGCCTGAGTGAAAGAGCAAGACTGTCAAAAAAAAAAAAAAAAAGAAAGAAAAGAAAAGAAAAAAAGCATAGTACATGAAAATACATTTTAATTTGTGTGGGAATGTAGATGGATGTAAGAGATAGAAAGAGGTCAAGGATAGTAAGTATGGTAGTTGCTGAAGATGGTTGTAGTTCACCAATATGTTCACAGAGACGTGAGACTAAGCAATACTCACGCTGGGGTTATTTCTTTTATTAATTAATTTATTTATTTATTTGAGACAGAGTCTCGCTCTGTCACCCAGGCTGGAGTGCAGTGGCGCGACCTTGGCTCACTGCAAACTCGGCCTCCCGGGTTCATGCCATTCTCCTGCCTCAGCCTCCTGAGTAGCTGGGACTACAGGCACCCTCCACCGTGCCTGGCTAATTTTTTGTATTTTTAGTAGAGACGGGGTTTCATCGTGGTCTCGGTCTCCAAACCTCGTGATCTGCCCCGTCGGCCTCCCAAAGTGCTGGGGTTACAGGCGTGAGCCCCCGCACCCGACCACGCTGGAGTTATATTCACCAATTTCCTCACAGTTCGAAAGTGAGTGACATCATCTTTGGTTCTACCAAAGAGACAGGATTCCAAGCCCAGGAGGGAGTGAATAATGGTGGAGAGAGGGCATACCTCCTGTTTTGGAGTTAGACTTTGGCTCTGATTTTGTCTCACCCTCTTCCTAGTTTTGTGACCATGGTCATTAGCAAGAGTGCCCATTTCCTTGTTTCCTGGATCTCTATTAGTTGTATCATTTATTTGCTTCTTTGTCAGTCAATTTAGGTAGAAAAATGCCATCTTATTGCTGTTTTCTATTTGCATCTCTTTGATTATTAGGGAAGGTGAATATCTTTTATGTATTAGTTTTCATCTTTATTTTGAATATTTGGGTTTTGAGGAGTCCCGATATATAGCACCTCCCTTTCTCCACTGAACAAACTGGATAGACAGATATAAAACAAACGGAGTTGCAGATGGAAGCCAAAATGTCAACATTAGTACAAGGGGAAGAGGAAGTTGCAGGGTATTGATTATTGTGAGAATCAAATGGGCTTATGTATTAATTATTACTTTATTTTATTTTATTTTATTTGAGATGGAGTCTCATTCTGTTGCACAGGCTATAGTGCAGTGGCACGATCTCAGCTCACTGCAACCTCCGCCTCCTGGGTTCAAGTCTTTCTCCCACCTCAGCCCTCTGATTAGCTGGGATTACAGGCACCCACCACCACGCCTGGCTAATTTTTGTATTTTTAGTAGAGTTGGGGTTTCACCATGTTGGCAAGGCTGGTCTCGAACTGCTGGCCTTAAATAATCTGCCACCTAGGTCTTCCAAAGTGCTGGGATTACAGGCATGATAACAGAACTCCAAATTTAAGCAAACCTACCCAAATAACCTAGAGGTTTGTAGCTGTACAGGAAAGGACAGAGATTCCTGTGGTGGCACCATATGAGCTTGCTCTGAAGGAAGTAAATATTAGGAGTGGGGAAAAATTATTATCTCAGAACATTGTGAATGGTCTATTTATGTCTTTTGCCCATTTTTACTCTAATTTATTTCTTATTAATATGTAAGAGCTACTTTAGCAATATTTTTGCATTGAAAACAGTTTTTTTCAAGTTTGTTCTATATTTTCAAATTTGGCTTATTGTGTTTTTACCAATAAGAATTTTTTTGTCTCCAATTTCAGGATATTCAGATACATACATATCTCTTTAAGGATCTTTGTTGATGTTTTATATTTAGAAATGACTTTAGTTGAAAAAACGATGAAACTTTCTGAAAGATGAATGAGAAGACCTGAATAAAAAGGGAGACATACATCATGAGCCAGGGCCAGGAGAATTAAAATTTCAGGGAATTGTTTATCCCCAAAATAATGTATTAATTCATTGCAGTACAAATAAGAATGTAGAGGGGTTTTTTAATAGAGCTTGACCAGTTGGATCTTGAAATCGTTTTTAGAAATAAGTTGCCAAAATAGGCAAGAAAAATATGTAAAAGATGTTCTTTACTGAGTCTTTATGATAAAGGCATTTCTACCTTTTTTTTACCGCAGAAAATCACCCACTCTTGTAGTTTGAATGTAAATTACACAGACACATGTTGCCATTCCGCTTTCAATTGCTTTAAAAATGATAATCTTTTCGCTTTAAGGGAATTTCAGTTTAACTTGGTGATTCTCCACCCTTTGAGGGAAAGGCCCCCTGCTATTCCCATCACTGGAGGGGGCGGAGCCTCGTCGGAGCCGCTCCGAAGGGAGCTGTACCCGGCCGGTATTGGGGGAGGGGCAGCATTTCAAGAGGCTGCAGCTGACAAGAAGCTTCAAGGTAATGGCTGTCTCAAAGCCAGTTATTTTCTGGGAATTTCTTCGGGCCTTGGTGTTAAAGTAAAAGAAAGAAGAAAAAAAAGAAATAGAGATTGTTGCCTGACAGAGGTGGGAATGGAATATGGTTTTGTTTGAACTGCTGTTATTGGAACGGAATTAATCCTCTGGAATTTTTGTTTCGCCCGATATTTTTAAAGTCCTCCGTGTGGGAGTGGGCGATCAGATTACAGCTTCTAAATTAAGACTTCGGTAAGACGTGCTGTTCCTGTTAATTTTTTACGTGGCATTACATATTTCTACCTTTGTTACAGATTTTATTATATTTTGACTTAAACGCATTATTCTACGCAAAAAAAAAAATGATAGAAAAATGTAAACACACAAAGAGAATGACATATAGGGACACAAATATAAATGTACGTGAACATGGAAAGGGTTTCAGATATGCCGTCGAGTGATAACACTTGTAAAGATGTGTATTAGTTTTCCTTAGGAAGGGAACTAAACTCCCGAGTTAAAGTCAGCATCTCTGAGTGTTCATCTCTGAGTGTTCAGATTATGGAAGTTTTTTTAAAATCTATTTTTCACTAGTTTCAGCATTTTTAGATTTGTTTTTATTCGTGCTCGTTTTTATAATAAGAGCAAAATAAAGCCAAAAGAGTTTACCCATTTTGTTTCAAATGCGTGGACACACATAGACACCGCAGACACGCTCCCATACTCCCTTGTCTTTTGCCAATAGTGGAATTTTTCCTGGACCTGATCAAGTGGGTAGCCTGGTTGCTGTGTCAACTACAGCCCTGCATGTGTCCTCCCTGCAGCCCGTCCTTTCAGTCCACAGGTACAGCCATGGTCAGCAAGAGCCACTTTTCTATATCATCTAAGTTTAAGAGTGAGAAACGGATAGGATTTGGTTTATTTCTATGAACAGTTTTAAAAGTATTATGTACTATGGTGCATCCATACAATGGTATGTTATATAGCTGACAAATGAAAGTATGAACTTGTAGTGACTTGAAAAGATGTCTGAGAAGTAAAAAGATCAAACTGCAGAATGGTAAGCACCATATTATGTCATTTAAACATAAAAGACTACATTAATATATGTGTAACCAAATCAGAAAAAATATAAACCAGCCTGCTAATGGAATTATTTGTTCAGTTGAAGAGATAGGGCAGGCTTTACTATCACTATTTAAAAAAAAATTCTTAATACATATTTAGTCTTTTTTTTAAAACAAAATCGGAAAAAAGATTGAGGTAAAATGTTGCAAAGTTGGGGGAAAATTGCATTTGAAGTGATTCACTAAAAAAATCACATTGAAAATACTTATTAGTATGCAACAATGTTTAAACCATGAGCTTAAGCAGGACAAAAAGCTGATTTGAAATCATATGCATTCATGTTTATGTAAAGAAAAAATATGGAAAGATATACAGGAAATAATATCTTTCCAGAATTATACTTTCTTTTTATATATCTTACTCATATTTTCCATTTTCAGTAACCATGCAATTATATTTCTACAATCCGACCATTGTAGGTGAAGAGATTCGGATTCCGTTTTTTATGTAATGCATAACAAAACTAAATTTGAGCATGGTATATTCTAGAAGCCTGAGAAAGCTGCTTGCTGGCAGGATGTAGTTCCCACCGTTCTCCCACAAGGATGTTGTAGTAACAGTTCTGTTTCTCATCACAAGATGGCGCTTGCAAGATATCCTAAATTTTCTCCAGACAACTATCTTTATGAAGTGAGCAAACAAAACAATGAAATGTATTTTATTATCAGACTGTGAGACAGCACGTAGAGTGTGATTCAAATTCCACTTAAAAAATTGTATATGTCTAGAAGAAAAGCCTCACTCAAGAACTGATGTGAGGACTTAAACAGAAATCTTAAAAAATGCTGCTACATAATCTGCCCCATAGTAGAAACAAGTCAATTGTCCTTTCCCTTCTCTCCTTTTTCCACCTTGTAATTTTCCTGAATGATATTATCTTAGCATGAGCCAAATAACATAACTGACAAAGAGAGCATTTCATATTATAAGAACATGAAGTAAAAATAGATGGCATCTACATCACAGATGAGATTTCACCTCATTCCTGTGTTTTGGAATGACATACCTGTTAAAGTTTAGGCAGGGAAATTTATTTACACCTTTTCCATTCCATTGGTTTGATTCTCTGCCTGCCTTTATCAGAGATGCACTTGTCATGGGAAATCTGCGTGTGATGCCAGGTGAGCCTCAGAAAAACAATGGAACCACAAAAGTGCCAAGCAGGGTAAGGGCCCTGTCAGACAAGCAGTTGGAGTAAGAATTAAGATAGCTGAATCTCAGTGCCAGACACACTACTATCTATGTGACAGTGGGTAAGGCTCTTCCAATTTCACAAAGCATTTCATGGTAAAAACATTCTAAGTTGAGAATGTGGGATACAACTGATTTCACTCTGGCTCAGTAGCCATAACATTTTAAATTAAAAACTACAGATTCTAATGTTGGGAAAGAATTATATATGCTAAACTCCTGTAGGAAAAGTATGCAACCAGTCATAATGATGTCTAATTATGGAAGACTTGGATGTCCCAGCCATCTGCCTGACTCTCAAGAAATCCTTAAAAACAATCCTTTCCAATGGGTGGCCATGGCAACCATTCTGAGTCTCTGACTTCTAAGCTTATTCTCTTAATAAGGTCGTTGTTGTCTGGATTAGTCCAGGGGGCGCAGACCCCCAGTATCTGTGTCTGGCTGCATTGGGTATACAGGGCAGCACTGTTAGCTTAGAAGAGTCAAAAGAGGATTCCTCTAGAGTAAGCCTTAAGAGTCTCCAAAGTACAAAAATATTCATTAATAGGAATAGTGTCCCCAACATATTCCCCAGCTTTCCCTGGACATCTCCCACCACCCTCTCATACACACATACATCCATTCCTTAGATGTAATAACTATAATAAGGGCTACAAGCTGGGGCATTATAGAACTACTCTTCTTTTCTTAGATTTTTAAATATTTTCCCCCAACCACAATATGTTTATTTGTCTTGTGCCCAGTATTTATTCATCTTTTGTCTTCTCCATTTCCATTGTCCATCTTCCTACTCCTTTGAGAGAAGAAATCCATTTGCTTATTCTTTTTTCTTTGCCTTTCCTTTAAATGTATACCCTCTAGTATTGCCTATTTGAAATTACTTATTCAAGCTTCCTTGTCAGTTTTCAGGGAGGCATGAACAAGCCACAGAAGAAGAAAACTATTTAGTAGCCCTAAGGCAATAGAGGCCTCTAAAACCACTGCTTTTCTGGTTAAACCAGACAAACACAGACTAGTGACGTAAGAATTTTTGTTAGATGATTGAAAGTTCACTGATTGATTTCTAACCTGTATCCAGATAATAATTCAGATCTATGGTTTATTTGAAACTTTTTTCTTGTCCCCTTTTTTTATATGTCCATATCTACCTCTTGCTTCACACTTAAATTGTCATTGAACTTTAAAAAATTATTCTAAAATATTTTGATATTTGGTAGCACTAGTTGTCCCTCCAGTCTGCTAGTAAAGTCAGAACTCGGTCCTAAACCCATGTCTCTATATCTGTTTGTGAATTTGTAATACGTAAGAACTTTGCCATAATACTTGCCTGAGGAACTCTGAGGTTTAGACACTGAATCTTTAACAGTGTCTCATATCTCCTTACTAAAGAACTGATAAGTACCTTTATTTAGAGTGGTGGTGTGTCCAGAGTTGGTTCCTTCTGATGGGTTCTTGGTCTCACTGACTTCAAGAATGAAGCTGCGGACCTTCCTGGTGAGTGTTACAGCTCTTAAAGGTGGCATGGACCCAAAGAGTGAGCAGCAGCGATTTATTGTGAAGAGTGAAAGAACAAAGCTTCCACAGCATGGAAGGGGACCTGAGCAGGTTGCCGCTGCTGGCTGGGGTGGCCAGCTTTTATTCCCTTATTTGTCCCCGCCCATGTCCTGCTGATTGGTCCATTTTACAGAGTGCTGATTGGTGTGTTTATAATCCTTTAACTAGACACAGAGTGCTGATTGGTGCATTTTTACAGAGTGCTGATTGGTGCATTTACAATCCTTTAGCTAGACACAGAGCGCTGATTGGTGCATTTTTATAGAGTGCTGATTGGTGCATTTACAATCCTCTAGCTAGACACAGAGCATTGATTGGTGCGTTTACAGTGCTCTAGCTAGACAGAAAAGTTATCCAAGTCCCCACTTGAACCAGGAAGTCCAGCTGGCTTCATCTCTCAGTGGCAGGAATAATTTTTGTCCTGTCCTGGCTCTTTTTCTATGGGTATCTCAGAGAATGGTGGAGTTAAGAGAGGACTCCTTTTTACTTTAAATTCCCCAGGGCAAACCCCAGATGGATTTTCCTTCTTGCTTGTTTATGCCAGGAAGAACACTGCAGTTTAGTCTGTTTACTGGAATATGCAGCGTGCAGTAGAGCTTTGTTTGTCTATGCACTGTAATGATGGGATTGTGAGGCCCTCATCAAACTTGTTTCCATTTTATTCCTTTAAAAAATGTTTCCCTTTCCATCATCCTGTCTTGACTCCTAATAGTTTTATTTATTGGCGTGTGTAAGTTTTGCCTGGGAATATCTACACATTACCTGGGAAGTATAAAATCTCCAGTGTGGCAGGTTTATCCCTTTATCCCTCTAAGTCACTAGCTGGTAATTTTTCTTTTTATTCATATACATTTTACCAGGGATTATGGAGTCTCTTTCACCCTGGCAGTGAATCACTATATCTGGCTTACCATTTTCTAAACTTGGGATGCTCATTATTACTAAGGTTTTCCTGATGTTCTTCCTCTTCAGGTGGGCTGATATTCAGCCAGTTGACATTAATAAGATTGAACTCTTTTTTTACAGTGAGATTCAGTTGTTACTTGTCTGTGCTTCTGCCTTGGGGAGGTCATTGAATATTTTGATTATCTATGAAATGTCTAAGATTCCTTGCTTTACCAATGTCCGTGGCCTCCTCATTGTCTTTGGGAGTGTTCTAACTGGACTGTTTATGCTTGTTGTATGGGCCTTATGCACTAAAATAATGACTTTTATTTATTCTATAACCACTCTGTTTCCCTGTCATATGTTACTCAGCTTCTGCTTTTAACTGGGTACATATTCTTAACTAGATCATTATCTCCAGATTGTAGCATTTTGTTTTCTACTTCTTTCTTCCTCCCTATTTCCTTCCTTCCTTCCTTCCTCTCTTTCCACTCATATGGTTTAGTGGCATGTGAGAACTTCAGTGTGGTTAGAGGCTCTGCCAGTGGGGATAAATTTCATGTACTGTATAATGCTGATGTCATCTGGTTTCTTGACATATGTCCTGTGCTAACTAACTCTCAATGAAAGAGATAATTAGTGAAGACATGTATTTTTAAAAAGTTATATAACTGCATCAAAAGTCACATGTTGTAGATGCCCCCCATGCTTTAAAGCAATTCAGAAATAGAAGTTAATAAAAATTAATAAAATAGATCAAAATAATTTACATTTTTAACATATTATTTCTGCACTACAGAGGGTATTTTTACACATATCTTGTGGAACCCACAGTCTTCTTTGGCAATCATTGATTCAAAGTACAAATCAAAATCCCTGTATGTATCCAGATTACTCTCACAGAAAAATACAAATGTCTTATATTGTCATATTCTGATTGGATGACTTTTTAAGACTCGGGTTTAAAGAGGTATAGTTTACATAGAGTTAAAGTCACTCTTTTAGATGTACGGTTTGATGAGCTTTGAGAAACATATACCATCATGTAACTACCAATACAGACAATCTGTATAACCTTTCCTTTACTCCAAAATGTTCCCTCCTGCCCCATTGTAGTCAATCCCTATCTCTGTCAGTTCCTGACAACCACTGATTTGATTTCTGTCCCTATAGTTTTTAGTTTTCCAGAATGTCATACAAACGGAACCATAAAGTATATAGCCTTTTACATCTGGCTTCTTTGACTTAGCATATTTTTAAAATATTCAGCAATGTTGTTGCATATATCAGTAGTTTATTTCTTAATGTAGCTGAGAGGTATTCTATCATATGGATGTTCTGCAATTTGAGTATCCACTCACCAGTAGATTTGTAGTTTTTGGCAATTATGATTAAAGTTGTTAAACATTCTACAATAGGTCTTTGTGTGTACACAAGTTTTCATGTCTCTTGAGTAAATACTTAGGAGTGGGATTTCTTGTTTTTATTATAGGTGTGTGCTTAACTACATTAGAAATTGTCAAATTGTTTTCTAAAGTAACTGTGACATTTTACATTTCCACCAGCAGTGTATGAGAGTTCCAGTTGCTACACATCATTGCTAGAAGTCCATACTGTCAGGATTTTATTTTATTTTTAATATTAGTTATTCTTATAAAGGTGTTAGTGGTGTCTCATTGTGGTTTTACTTGCATATCCTCAATTACTAATGGTGTTGAGCATATATTCATGTGTTCACTTGCCATTCATATGTCTTTTCTGATGACGTGTCTATTTAAATTGTCTATTTTTATTTGGTTATTCAATAATAATCTTATTTTTGAATTTTGAGAGTTCTTTATATATTCTGGATAAAAGTCTTTCATTACATAGGTGTTTTGCAAGTATTGTCTCCCACTCTGGGTTTCCTTTTCATTTTATTTTTTGAAAAGAAGTTGTTTTCAAGTTCAATTTATTAATTTTTTATGGTCCATGCTTTTTAAATCCTAATAAATCTTTGCCTAGACCAAAATGTCAAAGATTTTCTACTTTTTTTACAAGTTATAATTTTTGATTTTATATTCAGGTCACTAACCCATTTTGAGTAATTTTGTATATCTTCTTAGCTGAAGGGAAAAGAAGAATATTTTGGCATATGATGTCCAGTTGTTCCAGTACCATTTGTTGAAAAGACTACCATTTCTTCATTTAATTACCTTTGTCCAAAATCTGTTGGTCATATTTGATGGCCTGTTTGGATTCTATTGATCTATAGGTCAGTCCTATGTCAATAACAAACTCTCTTAATTACCATAGTCTTGAAATCAGGTAGTATGAATCTTCTAACTTTTGTATTTTTTTCTCAAAATTTGTCTGGCTGTTGTGGTTCCTTTGCTTTTTCCACATACATTTTGGAGTTCACTTCTCAATTTCTATGAAAAACCTACTGGGATTTTTATTGAGATTGCAATAATTCTACAGGAATGTTGGGGAGATACAACATCCTAAAAATCAGTATTTCAATTATTCTGTCAAAGAACGTGGTATATTTTTCTATTTATTTAGGTCTTATTTAATTTATGTCATCAGTGTGTTGAAGTCTTCAGCATACAAATCTTGTACATAGTTATCCTCCCTTAGTATTTCCCAGTTTTTGATGATATTACAAATGGTACTTTTTAAAACTTGAAATTCCAAATTGTATTGTATAGAAATAAAATAAATTATTTTATATTGACTTTATGTCTGGCATTATTGCTAAACTTATTTATTAGGTTTCATAGTTTCGTAGCTTTTTTTTTGGTATATCTATTGGGATTTTCTACATAGATCATCTTGTCTGTAAATGCAATTTTACTTCTTCCCTTCCAATCCATATGCAATTTATTTATTTTTCAGGCCTTATTGTATTGGCTAGGATCACCAATGTAATGCTGAATAAAAGCAGTGGAAGCAAACATCCTTGCTTTGTTTCTGATTTTAGGGAAAAAGCATTCTGTGTTTCACTATATGTTAATCATAGGTTTTTTATTTTATTTATTTATTTTTTTGTAGATGCCTTTAATCAGGTTGAGGAAGATCCATTAAACTCTTACTATGCTAAATGTCTTTTATCATTATTTGTAGAATGTTGTTCATGCTTTTTCTGTAAAAATTGAGATTTTTTTTCTCCATTTGAATCTGTTGATATGGTGAATAATATTGATTGATTGATTTGCAAATGTTGAACCATCCATACGTTCCCAGGATAAACTCCATTTGGTCATAATGTATTATTCTTTTTCTTTATCATCAGCTTTGATTAATAGCATTTCGTTAAGGACTTCTGTGTCTATGTTTATGAGAGATATTGATCTGAAGTTTTCTTTATTTGTTATTTTCTAGTTTGGGTATCAGGTTAATGCTGGTATTATAAAATATGTTGGAGAGTTTTTCCTCCTTTCCTCACTCAATTGTCATCTGGCTTGCATAACTTATATTATTTGTGCTTCAGTTGGAGCCTGGAGTGCTACAGGATTTTTTTCAATGATTCTCCACTCTAAATTTTCAGTAGTCTCTTCATACTTGTGCCACCAGCGGAGGATCTCTCTTCTTACTCTTATTCACATGACAGCAGCTCACTGCCGTTATTATCAGGTGCTAGGCTCATGGTAAGGTAGAACTACTGTCTGTTGTCCTGTCTAGCTACAGTCTTAGCGGGGCTCTATGAACATGGACCTTTAGGGTAAGCCTTTCTCAGCATTCTTTCCTCTCCCCATGGCAGCTAACCTCTGATTTGTATATGTGGTTGGTCTTTGGTCAGATATATCTTCTTGCCTCTTTCTCAGCAATAGGTGAACACTGCTTTTCATTCATGTAAGAACTGGGTTACAGAGGGTTTCCTCCAGGGCAGGGGTTTTTCCCTTCTACTTCTCCCGGAGCAGCAATGGATCTCTGCCTTTGTCCTGGAAATTAGGGGGTTTCCTATCTCTCCCTCCCAGGCAAGTAAGTTTTGCTTCTACCCCTCCACCAGAAGCAAGAGATTTTTGCCTGGGTTCAGGAGAGGGTTTGCTGCTTCTCCTCTAGTGTCTTTGCTTCTCATGACAGAAGGGTTTTGTGGGATTGTATGTCTGTCCCCCAGCAACAGCTGATTACCTTCTGCATACCAGAACCAGTGACGTGGACTCTTTTAGGTCTCCTCCTTTGTCCCGAGTAATTTTTCTGAGCTTCTGGTTAAAGACTGTGAAAAAGAACTTGGTAGTAAGTGTGTAAGTGTCTGGGGTTCCAGATATTCCAAACTGACAAAGCTAACCATTGCTTTACTTTTAAAAGTTCATTAAAATTTCAGCTTGTATGACAGTCACTTCTGTCTCCATGCTTGGACAAAGGTTCATATGTTTTGTCTTTCTTTAAAGGGGCTGGTCACCCTTTGGAATTCACTTTAACTCAGTTCCCTGATAGGCTCAAGGAAAGTTATGATTTTGTAGGTTGTCTAGACATTTATCATTATTAAGTTATGAATGACTTTCTCTTACATCTTTTTATATCCTAAGTGGAAGTGCAATTGGTGCTTTTGAAAAAAATATGTGTATGGGTGTTATTTGGGGATTTTTTGTTACTAAGTATGCTTTAGGAAGAAGCAGATGCTTTCTAAGGCATACTTGCAAAGACTTGCTTTTTATATAATGGTTATTACTACAGTTTTTCATTTAAATTTTTATTATTTGAATTGCTATACATTAAAATTATACTTTAAAGTATGATACACTATACTTGACCATTTTTTGTATACAGTTCTCTGGATTTTAACATTTATAAAGATTCATATAACCACCACCACAGTCAAAAAAGTTTCATCACCCTCACAACTTCCTTGGCCTGTCCTTTTATAGCCACACCCTTCCCCACCTGTAACACCTGGCAACACTGATCTTTTCACCACAGCTATACTTTTGTCTTTTTGAAAATGTCATAAAAATGAAATCATAAGGTATTATAAACACACCCTAGGTGACCCACCCCTTATATATTCCCCACGGTAAGAAAACACTTTTGGCTTTTATCATTGTTGTCATTATTAATAATAATACTAATGTTGTTATACAGAGTGAGTTCGTTATGGCCCTCTCTTCCAGGAAATAACCATCTAATTATTAAATAAGATCATATATCGAGTGCTTGAGAACATTGCCTGGCATATAGAAAACTTGTTAGGTATTAGATATCATTATATCTGTAATGATATCTATCTTTATCATAAAAATATTAATAGTACAATATTAGCATTTGCTATTATTGGTTATCATTTTTCTCCACCTCCTTCTACAAATTGGTGAAATAGAAAATATTATTCATGGAATTAATCTTTTCCTTTGCATTTCATTTTGAAAATGGTGCCATAGTATAGCATTTCCTGAATTATGTGCAATCTAGAAAATATCCAAAATAAAGCAAAAAAAAATTTTAACATAATTATCATAGTCTGTATGCAGTTGTTTTTTTCCAAACATGTGAAATGAAGACAGAATGAAAAATTTTACATTATAAAATATATAGTAAAATAAATTTCATCATTTAAATAAAGCCATATATATATTGACCTGATAATCCTCTTTAGATTATATATTAATACCTCAAAAGCATTGAAAGAATTAATTGTATAATAAGAATTATATTATTTTCATTGTATTTTTTTTTTTTTTTTTTTTTTTGAGACAGAGTCTCGCTGTGTCGCCCATGCTGGAGTGCAGTGGCCTGATCTCGGCTCACTGCAAGCTCCACCTCCCAGGTTCACGCCATTCTCCTGCCTCAGCCTCCCGAGTAGCTGGGACTACAGGCGCCCGCCACCACGCTCGACTAATTTTTTTTTTTTTTTTTTTTGTATTTTTAGTAGAGATGGGGTTTCACCGTCTTAGCCAGAATGGTCTCCATCTCCTGACCTCGTGATCCGCCCGTCTCAGCCTCCCAAAGTGCTGGGATTACAGGCATGAGCCACCGTGCCCAGCCTTTTCATTGTAATTTTTGTAAGATCAACTATTTTGTTCTCGTACTAGAAAAAAAGACTGGAAAACAGAGAGACTTTCGTAAGATAGAAGTTTAATGTTCCACTAACTTAAAGAGATTGGAATGAGGTGATCCCATTATTGAGTGGTTTAGGGTCACACGTCCCTAGTGAGTTGCATCCTTTTCTGAAGTCACTTTGTGGTCTAGAAAGGCTGCCTGAACTCTCTCTATCATGATCAAATTCTGGGAAGCAAGAGAAAGGGGGGAAGTGGAAAAAAAATGCCCAAGCTGGCTATTTATCCCCCTTTAGAGATGCCGTCTCTAGAATCTTCACAGCAAATTTCTGCTTGCGTTCTTTGGCAAGAAATTCCATCACATGACCATGGCTTGCAGTGAGGGAGTCTGGAAAAGACAATATTTTAGGAGATTAAACTGCCACCTTCAATACAACTAGTGTTCTGCTAATGAGGAAGAATGCAAAGAGTGGATACTGGGTGAGCAACTAGAAGCTTCTGTCTCATTCATTACAAATATGATATACGATTGAAAAAAAAAAAAAGCATTAAACCAGTAACAGAAGTCTATAAAAGATTGAAAGGGAAAATTTCCTATGGCAGAGAGAACACTACATGTTTGTCAACCTCTGTCTCATTTTTCTCCTGGAGTCACCGGGAGATTACATTCCCCAGCCTCTATGCCTGTTAGGGCTCCATGCCTAAATTCTGGTTAGTGGACTGTTAACTAGCAGTGATGTTTGCCAGACCTGACCACTAAAACCTTCCATATGGCTCTCCATCTTCCCTCTTGTTTAGGCTGTTAGCTAGATGTAAAGAATGCAATGAAGGTCTTTAGGACCCAAGTAGATGGTAGAGCCACAGGATGGAAGAAGACTGGATCTCTTAATGACTGCTTAGAACAGAGAAACTTGCCCCTATTTGGCCCCGTGATGCCTTGAACCTTGACATCAGCAAAATAAACTTTTGGGGGATTGAACCTCTGAGATTTAAGGGTTGTTTATAGCACAAAGCATTGTATACTCTTAATTATTAGAGTCCCCAGTAATACACCAGCCTAGAGATGGCTTTCATTGATTTATTGATATTTTTATTTTAATATTAATGCTTATATAAAGGTAAATGTTAAAATTGTAATTATATATATATGAGTAATACTACATATTATATGATACAGAGGCCAAATAAAATGCTTTATTCCCCAAATTATCACTAGTGATAATTAAAATTGACTTTCTGAGTTAAATCAGAAATCTATACTTAAATTTAACATAGAATTTTGATGAACAGAATGTGCAAAATATATTTCAGACCTGTAAATAAAAACATAAATCTAAAAAAATTAATTCCCCTCACATTGAATCACCCAAGTAAAAACAACAAAACTTAAGAAACAGAATTGTCGATTATTGATGAGGACATATGAAATGAGTGCTTTCCTGGTAAGCCAATGATTTTAACATCTAGCAAGAAATAATCACATATGTGAAGAGATCTCTGAAACTTTCCTGAAGAGTTTAAGAGAAGAACTGAATAAAAGTAGAGACATACCATGTCCTGGAAACAGAAAGATAAAAAAAAGAATTATAAAGAGATAAAGTCTCCCTCAAATAATGTACAGTTTTTGTGTAATCCAAATCAATATCCTTAGCGGTCCATTTTAATGGAGCTTGACCGGCTGGATTTAAAATTCACCTATGAGGTTAAGATGCCAGAGATGGCAAGAAAAAAATATGTAAGGAATATTAGTACCTGGGTTTTGATTATATGATAAAGTGATTTGCTGCCTCTTTTCTTCAAGAAATCACACACCCTAAGGGTTTGAATAGAAATTAAGCACACTTGTTGACATTTCACTCAAAAGTTTTTTAAAAAGGAACATTCCTGCAGTTCAACACTTCAGCGGTTTCTCTTGGCAATTCCCCCTCCCCTGATTCAGGGAGGGGCTTTCTGTTCTTCATAGAGCCAGGGGGCGGACCCTTCTCTGAGCCTCTAGGAAAGGAGCTGTGCCTGGCCAGTCTTGGGGGAGGAGCTGCATTTCACCAGGCTGCAGCTGACAAGAAGCTTCAAGGTAATGGCTGTCTTAAAGCTATTTATTTTCTAGTGACTTCTCAGGATCTTAGAGTAAAGATGAGAAAAATAGGAGTGGCAGTCTTGCAGTGGTGGGAAAGGTGTGTGGTTTTGAGAAGTGCTGGCATTTTCAAGGAGTTAATCCTCTGGAATTTTTGTATCTTCCAATGCTTTACAAGTCCACAGTGGGAGAAGGGGTGATCAGATTACAGCCTCTAAATTAAGGCTTCAGTGCAGCATGACTTTTCCTGCTAATTTATTGAGTTGGTATTCCCTGTTTATATTGTTAGACACTCCGTTATTGTTTGGATGTTTAGGCATTTATTAATTTGCACAGAAAAATAACTTAGAAGTATTTGACAACATGGGGGGAAATACACCTATAAGTTGATTGATACATAAAAAGACTGTATGTGTCACATGTTCATGAGCATGGAAAAGGGATCAAATATGTAGTTGAGTGAAGATACTTTCACATAATATATGCATGTATATATGTGATTTTTAAAATCTGGAAGAAAATAATCTCTCATGTTAACAGCATTTCTGTGTGACCAGGTCACCATTGCAATATTATTTTTTAACCTATTTCAGCATCTTTAGAGTAGATTACTCAGTGATTATTTTTATAATCATGAAAGAAAAATGAAGCTGAAGCAGCATACCCATTTTGTTTCAAGTACATAAACACACATAGACACACAAAGACATGCTCCCATATCCCCCCATCTTCTGCCAATAGTGGAAATTTTCCAGGACCTGATCAAGTGGGTAGTGTAGTTGCCGTGTCAACTACAGTCCTGCATGTGTCCTCCCTGCAGTTTATTCTTTCAGATCACAGATACCAGCGTGGTCAGGAAGAGCCATTTTTCTGTATCATCTAAGTTTAAGAGTGAGAAACAGAGGATTTGGTTTATTTCTATACACAGTTTTCAAAATATGTGGCATGGTACATCTATACAATGAAATACTATGCATTTGGCAAATGTCTGAGAAACAGTATAAGGTGAAAAAAATTATATAATAGCACATACTATATGTTCTCACTTAAGAAAAAATATGTATGTTAGTATACCTATGTATGTTACTACAACCAAATCAGGAAAAACATATCTATGAAAGTTTTAACAGGATTACTTGTATAGTTGTAGAGATAGGGATGGCTTTACCATTTTCTACTCTTTAAAATTATTTATATATATTTATTTGGGGTTTGTTAAATCTTCAGGGAAATATTGAGATAAAATGCTACAGGCTTGGGGGAAAACCTCATTTAAAGTAATTTATATCAAATTATGTGGAAAATCTTGAGGTGAAAGATGTTCAAGCTATGCTCTTGAGTGGGATCTGAGGCTGGTTTCAAATTTTCAAATGAGATACATTTATCTTTATGTGTAAAAATGTTCTAGAAATACATATAGAAAATATTCCTAGCAGTTATTTGTCTAGGGTTGTACTTTATTTTGCATATATCTTTCTGCATCTTCTCAATTTTTAATAAGCTTCTGGATGTTTTCATAATCAGAAACACTGTAGTTGAAGACATTATGATCTGGTTAGAATCCCACACAACAAAACCTTAAATTTAACATAGAAAATTCTAGAAGCCTGAGAAGACTCCTGGCTAACTGGATGTAGTCCTTATGGAATAAGGATAGAAACTACATCTGATAGTGAGTGAAGTTCCCTTCAACTCATGAGTAATTCTGGTTGTCATCATAAGAGGGCACTTGACAGATTTTCTAAATTTTCTCCAGCCAACCATTGTTATGAAGTAGACAAACAAAGCAATGAATCTATTTTGTATTAGTAAACTATGAGACAGCATGTAATTGCAATTCCACTGAAAAAAAACTGTATGTGTAAAGAAGAAAACTTCCACATGATAACTGATGTGAGTATTCAAACAAAATCTACATGCTGACTCATACCACTCCACCATACTTTTCTTCAGAGATGATTTCAACATAAACTAAATAGCATAAATTTATCCCAGAGAGCATTTCAAATTATAAAAATCAGAAGGAAAATAAACATGGCATCTACATCACAGATGAAATTTTGCCTCATTCCTATGTTTTAGAATTACATACCTGTTAGAGTTTAGGTAGGGAAAATTCTTGACACCTTTCCCATTTCGTTGGTTTTATTCCCTGCCTTCCTTTTGAACAGCATAGGTTAATATCAGAGATGCACATGACCTGGGCAATCTGCATGTGATACCAGCCAAGCCCCGGGAAGACAGTACAGCCACAGAAGTGCTGAGTCTGGTGAAGGCCCTTCTGGACAAGCAGTTGGAGTGAGAATCAAGACAACTGGACCACAGGACCAGACCCACCAGGATCCACGTGACAGTGGGTAAGACTCTTCCAATGTCACAAAACATTTCACGGTAGAAACATGTTGAGAACTTGGAGAATAATGTATTTTGCCTCCTGCTCTACAGCCATCCTAGCATTTTAAATTAAAAGTCATATTTCCTGTTAGAATCATGTTAGGTTGATAATTTGGGGTACAATTCATTTTGCTCCCTGTTCTGCATCCATGACACTTTATAATTAAAAGTCGTAACTTCTAGTTTGGAGAAGAATCTCACTTTTTAAACCTTTATGAAGAAATCACCCAAGAGGCTATTCAGGTGTCTTCCTGAGGTTCAGGCCAATGGCCTGACTCTCCAATCCTTTGTAATGATCCTATCCAACAAGTTGTCATAGCAGTAATTCTGACTCTCTGCCTTCTAAAATTATGCTTTTAGAAGAGTCATTGTATTTTTGTCTGGGTCCAGGAGATACAGACCCTGTTGTCTTTGTCTGCCTGCTCTGGGTGAACAGTGGAGCACTTGCAGCTTAAAAAACATAAAGCTGTGTTTTCAACTAGAACACTGCTCCTCAAAGAGTTATTTTTAAACATGTAGCATTAGAAGCACTTAAGAACTTTTTAGAAATACAAACTTTTGAGCACAAGCCAAACCTTCTGAATAAAACTCTCACGATGGGGCCTAGAAATATAAGTCCTCCAGATGATTCTGACACGTGTTAAGTTTGGAGACCCACTGCTATAGGTATGACATTAGGGACACAAAAGTACCAAAGTATGTACTTACATAAATAGAGTTCCTGACATCCCATCACAAGCTCTCCCACCTCTCCTTCCATGTGCATGCATTCCCTTCTTAGTAAGCATGTTCAATAATGAGGGCAAATTCTTGAATTTGAGGTATTATAAAACAACTTTTCTGGTTTTTGCCCACCCCCGCCCCTGCAATCTTATATTATGCTGCCTCCTCTGTCTCATGCCCCACTGAGCATTGTTTTTTTATCTACTCTCCACTTGTAATTACTCACCTCCTGTTTTGGCAAAATAATTGTATTTGCTGATACTTTTCTTCTTTTCCTTTTCCCTATTTCAGTATCTTCCAGTATTGTCCCATTCAAACAACGTTTTCAAGCTTCCTTGGAAAATTGAGGTGGAGAACAGGCCACACAAACTGTAAACCCTTTGTAGTCATAAGACGAAAGAGGCTTTGTTAAGAGTATTGTTTTGGGTAGAACTTGCATTAGCAGTTACAAAGACAGCCACCTCAACTTTGGTAATAACCCTTGGCACACAAATATAAAACATAATGGAGTCTGAGTATGTCCTATGCCACTGGAAAGACCAGTTATGGCCAGCAAAAGTTTTGTCCAGATCTGAAACTTCATCAAACAGTAAGAGGAAAATGGGATTTTCTCTAGAAGTTCAAATACTCTCACTAGATGAAAAAATTAAAATGGACAGCACAGAAACAGAAATCCTAAATAAATCTCAAATTGAAGCCATTGCTGCCTCATTAGGACTACAGTCAGAGGACAGTGCTCTGCCTAAAGAGGAAACTGCCTATGGAAGATCACTAAAAGTGGCACTGGATATTCTGAATGAGAGAACAAATTTGAGTCAAGCAAGCACTTCAGATGAAGAGGAGATCACTATGCTGTCTCAAAATGTACCACAAAAACAGTCTGATTCGCCCCCTCATAAAAAATACCGGAAGGATGAAGCCGACTTACCAGAGTGTCTTCAGGAAAGTGAAAACTCAGCATGCTTATTAGCATCTTCAGAGAGTGATGATTCCCTGTATGATGATAAATCACAAGTGCACACAATGGCCAATACTATTCCAAGTGAAGTGGAAACAAAGTCATTACAAAACTCTAGCTGGTGCGAGACTTTCCATTCACTTTCAGAAGATAATGATGAAAAAGAGAACAAGAATAAGATTGATATCTCAGCAGTTATGTCTGTGCATTCTGCAGTAAAAGAGGAAAGTGCATATGTTAAAGATGAAAAGTTTGCTCCACCCTTGTCATCAGATATCCTCACTATGCCCAAAACTTTGAAAGAAGAGAGCCAGGATACATGCCCAGAGACCCTGGCTGTTCCTTCTGAATGCTCTGCTTTCTCAGAGAATATTGAAGATCCTGGAGAGGGTCCCTCAAATCCATGCTTAGATACCAGTCAGAATCAACCTTCTGTGGAATCAGAGATGGGGGCTGCAGCATGCCCTGGGAGTTGTTCAAGGGAATGCCAGGTTTCATTTAGTGCCTCTAACCCTGTCTTGGATTATTCACGTCTTATGAATAGTGAAAGAAATTTTCAGAGAGTGGATTTTGAAGAACTTGAGGAAGACGGTCAAGCCTCTGACAAGTCATTGCTTCCAAGTCGCATTAATCTTTCTCTATTAGATGATGATGAGGAAGACGAAGAACTTCCACGCTTCATTTTACATTATGAGACACGTCCATTTGAAGCAGGAATGATAGTCTGGTTTAAATATCAGAAATACCCATTTTGGCCAGCAGTGATTAAAAGTATCAGACGAAAAGAGAGGAAAGCAAGTGTGCTTTTTATTGAGGCAAACATGAATTCTGAAAAGAAGGGCATTAGAGTAAATTTTAGAAGATTAAAGAAATTTGATTGTAAAGAGAAACAAATGCTAGTGAACAAAGCCAGGGAGGATTATAGTGAGAGTATTGACTGGTGCATCTCACTAATTTGTGACTACAGAGTTAGAATAGGCTGTGGTTCTTTCACAGGCTCTTTGCTTGAATATTATGCTGCTGATATTAGTTACCCAGTTAGGAAAGAAATAAAACAGGATACTTTCAGGAACAAATTTCCAAAGCTGCATAATGAAGATGCCAGGGAACCGATGGCTGTGACTTCCCAGACCAAGAAAATGTCCTTCCAAAAAATTCTCCCTGACCGGATGAAGGCTGCTCGGGACCGAGCCAACAAGAACCTGGTGGACTTCATTGTGAATGCGAAGGGAGCAGAGAACCATCTTCTGGCCATTGTAAATGGCACTAAAGGATCCAGATGGCTGAAATCATTTTTGAATGCAAATAGGTTCACACCCTGTATTGAAACATACTTTGAGGATGAAGATCAGTTGGATGAAGTGGTGAAATATTTACAAGAAGTCTACAATCAAATAGATAAAATAATGCCAACTTGGATAAAAGATGACAAAATTAAATTTATCCTAGAAGTTCTTCTGCCAGAAGCAATTATTTGTTCAATTTCTGCTGTTGATGGGTTAGATTACGAGGCAGCTGAAGCAAAGTATCTAAAAGGACCATGTCTAGGCTACAGGGAAAGAGAATTATTTGATGCAAAAATAATATATGAAAAGAGACGAAAACCACCAACAAATGAAGCTCACTAAATGTGCTGAAAGTTGAAACCATGACAGGGAGCTCTCATAGATACTAGTTGAAAAAAATCTCTGAACAATTCTCTCTTAATACATATTTTCTGCAAATGGGAGAATGGATAATGTGTTCACTTCTTTTTTGAGATATCTAGAATCTGTGGTTATAATTACATCTTTATTTCCTTTTCTTGCGCTTCTTCAAAGTTAATTTTGTCAACATATTTCAGCAGTTCTACTTTCCCATACATTTTTAGAAAGCATAATTCCTAAATGATTTAGAAGGGAAAGTACCATTTTGTTTTATGACACTTTAGAATCTATGCTGTATTGTTAAATATATTGTGCACAATTATTTTAATGTTAAAATTGCACTGGTGTTAGATATTAACCAAGATGATTGGAAAAAAGTCTAAAAGATACATCATTTCTATATTCCTCGCTTAATTTTTATAAAATATTGGGTTTTCCCTCACATAGTTGAATTATTTTTCTTGCCATGCCTATTTATTTTTGCAAAAAAATTATCTGATGTATAGAACCAAAGATAGATTTGCTTTGCTATATATTATAACTACACTTGCTTTTGCAATAAAACAACTTGTAATTCAAAAATGAAGATTATCTGCATGTAGTATTTATGTGTGTGAATAACATCTTGGCATGCAGAAAATAATTTTGGCTGCTTTTAACAGAATTGTTCATTCTACACTTCCCTGAAATTCCATTTTTGGGAGTGTCTGTCCTTCAATGGCTGAATAGTTCCTTAAATCAGTCAAGCTCCTGGCTATCTTCATAACTAACAGTGAGTGGGTCTTCTTAATATAGGTGTCTGACCACATGTGGAAGGCAGCTAGACTTATTGTATTTACAGCCTGGCCACTCTAGACATATGAATCCAGGCTGACTGCTTAAGTGCCCATCTCGTTTGATATAAACTGTAGAAAAGGCAAGCACTTTGTTCTGAGTCTTTTATCTCCAAATACATAGTTGTCTCAAACCAAGCAAGCTTTATCAAAATGGCTTATTTGTAGAATAGTTTCAATGATACAAATGCCAACTGGCAAGTCATTCCAAACTGCTTGAAGGAGTAGATGGACCAGAATCTGAGAATTTGGAAATAGGTCACAGAAAAAGCCTCCATTTGGCTAAATATGACAATGTCTGAGTATGGTTAAACATACACAATTAAAAGTCTGAAGCCAATGAGTTGTTTATTCTAACTTGAAATATATTTTTGTGAGAAAAAATGTTAGAAAAGTTAGTTTATTTAAAAAACTTGCTGTGAAAGGAAATTCTAAGGGCTTAATATGAAGCTGTCTGCATTTTTACCTGTTAGACAATGGTCGCCCTTGGGCTCTTGTTATACATTCACATGGCTACGCGTTTATGTAAAGTTTGCAAAAATTTGGTGTTTTGATTTACAATAAAACTATTATATTATTCACCTTGGATTTTTACATCATCCTACTTGAAACTGTGCAGCTACATAAGTGGTGTTTCTCCAAATTTAACACACACACACACACACACACAAAATGTATATATATGATTTGTTTGGAATTTTTGGTTCTTGTAGTTGCCATCATCTTAACACTTGCTATAAGTTGTCATTCTAAATAAGTATTCCCTTTCATGTTGATTTTGTATTACTTTAATAGAAAGCCTACTGAATTTTATAAGCCGCATGTCCCACAAAACCTCTCTGGACCCTGACTAAAAAAGACCAAGACTTCTTAGACATACAGCCTCTATCAATCCACATACCTTCCTCATTGCCCTAAGAAGTGATTTACAACAAACCATCATCACACTGTATGTGGATTTTATACCCTGGATAAAACACACTTATTTGCTTTATAATTGTATTAGTCCATTTTCACACTGCTGATAAAGATACACCAGAGACTGGGCATTTTACAAAAGAAAGAGGTTTAATGGACTTATAGTTGCACATGGCTGGGTGGGGGCCTCACAATCATGGCAGAAAGCAAGGAGGAGTAAATCACATCTTACATGGATGGCAGCAGGCAAAGAGAGAGAGAATTCATGCAGGGGAGTTCCTCTTTATAAAACAATCAGAATTCATGAGACTTATTCACTATCATAAGAACAGCATGGGAAAGACATCCCCCCATGATTGAATTATTTCCCATTGGGTCCCTCCCATAAAACATGGGAATTCAAGATGAGATTTGTGTTGGGACAAAGCCAATCCATATCATTCCACCCCTGGCCCATCCCAAATCTCATGTCCTCACATTGCAAAACCGATCATGCCTTCCCAACAGTCCTCCAAAGTCTTAACTCATTTCAGCATTAACTCAGAAGTCCACAGTCCAATGTCTCATCTGAGACAAAGCAAGTTCCTTCTGTGTACCAGCCTGTAAAATCAAAAGCAAGTTAGTTACTTCCTAGATACAATATGGGTATAGGCATTGAGTAAATACAGCCATCCCAAATGGGAGAATTTGGCCAAAACAAAGGGGCTATGAGCCCCATGCAAGTCTGAAATCCAGCAGGGCAGTCAAATCCTAAGTCTCCAAAATGATCTCCTCTGACTCCATGCCTCATACCCAGGTCATGCTGATGCAAGAGGTTTGTTCCCATGGTCTTGGGCAGCTTCACTCTTGCAGCTTTGCAAGGTATAACCTCCCTCCTGGCTGTTTTTATGGGCTGGCATTGAGTGTCTGCGGCTTTTCGAGGTGCACGGTGCAAGCTGTTGGTGGATCTACCATTCTGGGGTCTGGAGTATGGTGGCCGTCTTCTCACAGCTCTATTAGGTGGTGCCCCAGTAGGGACTCTGTGTTGGGGCTTCAACCCCACATTTCCCTTCTGCACTGTCATTGCAGAAGTTCTCCATGAGAGCCCCACACCTGCAGCAAACTTCTGCCTGGGCATCCAGGCATTTCCATACATCCTCTGAAACCTAGGCAATGGGTCCCAAACCCCAATTCTTGACTTCTGTGCACTGGCAGGCCCAACACCACATGGAAGCTGCCAAGGCTTGAGGTTTGCACCCTCTGAAGCCATGGCCCGAGTGCTACATTGACCCCTTTCAGCAATAGCTGGAGTGGCTGGCACACAGGGCACCAGCACTGCATACTGCACAGGGATCCTGGGCTGCACACAGCATGGAGATCCTGAGCCTGGCCCCTGAAACCGCTTTTTTCTCCTAAGCCTTTGAGCCTGTGATGGGAGGGGCTGCTGTGAAGACCTCTGACATGTCCTGGAGACATTGTCCCCATTGTCTTGGGGATTAACATTCTGCTCCTCATCACTTATGCAAATTTCTGCAGCTGGCTTGGATTTCTCCTCAGAAAATGGAGGGGTTTTTTTCTATCACATTGTCTGGCTGCAAATTTTATGAACTTTTATGCTCTGCTTCCCTTATAAAACTGAATGCCTTCAATAGCACCCAAGTCACCTCTTGAATGCTTTGCTGGTTAGAAATTTCTTCCACCAGATACCCTAAATCATCCCTCTTAAGTTCAAGGTTCCACAAATCTCTGGGCCTGGAGCAAATTGCCACCAGTCTCTTTGCTAAAACATAACAAGAGTCACCTTTGCTCCATTTCCAAACAAGTTTCTTATCTCCATCTGAGACCACAGCCTGAATTTCATTGTTCATATCATTATCATCATTTTGGTCAAAACCACTCAACAAGTCTAGGGAGTTTCAAATTTTTCCACATTTTCATGTCTTCTTATGAGCCCTCCAAACTGTTCCAACATCTGCGTGTTACCCAGTTCCAAAGTTGCTTCCACATTTTCAGGTATCTACAGCACACCCCACTCTACTGGTGCCAATTTACTGTATTAGTCTGTTTTCACAATGCTGATAAAGACATCCCAGAGACTGGGCAATTTACAAAAGAAAGAGATTTAATGGACTTCCCATTCCACATGGCTGTGGGGGACCTCACAATCATGGCAGAAGGCAAAGAGGAGCAAGTCACATCTTACATGGATGGCATCAGGCAAAGAGAGAACTCGTGTGGGGGAGTTCCTCTTTATAAAATGATCAGATCTCATGAGACTGCACTATCACAAGAACAACATGGAAAAGACTTCCCCCCATGATTCAGTTATCTCCCACTGGGTCCCTCCCACAACACATGGGAATTAAAAATGAGATTTGGGTGGGGACACAGCCAAACCATATCAATAATGTTGTGTCCCTCTGATTTCAATATAATACCCACCTTTAGTTCTCTCAGTGGAGCTATCTCTGTCTCCTGGTTCTAATATTTGTGTTATTACCTCATTCATTCATTCATAGCATTGTGAGTCAAGAGAGCAAGTGATATGTGACTAAAGCTCCACTTCAAGGGTAGATTTCAGGTGCCATAGAAAGGAAATATTACTTCTGTGACCCAGATGAAAATCTAATTTCTAAGATGAGTAGGATGCACTACATCATCATAGTGAGAAATTTTGATTAACTTTGTGCACAGACTGCCTGTACTTGAAAACCAGAGCCCAAGTTTCCTCATATCTGTGAGTTCCCAAGTGTCTGTTTTGTTTGTGGTAAAGATTGGACACCTGATCCCTCTTAAGATGTCATTTATTTTGGGGCATATTGAAGTTAAGGGAGGAATGCCTCAAACATGCATCCATTCTCCTCTTTGAATGAATCACTGAATGGCATTTGAGATGTGAAAATGGATGAATTTGGCTTCCAACACACTGTGGACTCAGATCCCTTCCAGCCTGAGTAGCTGTTAAGGCAACTCTAAGATGGAGTTGCCCTAAGCTGGATCTCTAATGTAGGTTTGTGTGTCTGATTGGAGAGCCTGACTTCTTATCCACCCTAACCCACTGGGTTAAGGAAACCCTCATCTTTTCTAGTCATAAGGCAGACTGCTGAATATCAGGCCCAGCTTCTAATCTGGCCCAGGTCTACAGAGCTGCAAGAACACCACATACATAATGCTTACAGATTTAGATAGATCGATCGATATATAGATGATAGATAGATAGATAGATAGATAGATAGATAGATAGATAGATAGATTGATAGATAGATACATAGATTGATAGATAGATACATAGATACATAGATACATAGAAATAGAGATATCCTGATAAGGAAAGAATAAAACCATGAATCTGGTAATAGCCGAGTGTAAGAATCAATCCCCTCAACCCACAGCCTAGCAGAAGCAGCCCCCTTAAACCCATGCTATTGGAGAGCAGCTTCCCTGTTCCTGGAGACAAGCCAATAACTTCATCTAAGACACCTACCTCAAAAGAAATAGCTTGTGTTAATATCCAGCACTGATATTTTTAATTGCTTCCAACCCATGACAAAAGTAACATGTTACACAGCACAAGGAGCAAAATATAATCTCTAAACAGGTGGAAAACACCTTATATTTAGAAGGAAATACAGGAACTGGCTAATATGCATTAGCATCAACTAGGATAATATATGTTAGAACGGATTTTGAGATTGTAAAACTAGCAAGGAAAGGGAGCAGAATATGCAATCATAGGGGAGAACTTATTGGCATGGGATCACACACCTGTGATTCAGAGTTCACTGACTTGGAGCTGGCCTAATACACTGCTAGGGTGTCATCTTTAAGCCTTAACCATGACAGCCCACCCAAACTTTCTTGCCAGAGTACTGAGGAATTGGTGAGAAGGTGAAATGAAGTGGCAGTATTAGAAGTGACTTATTGAGTGAGACAAGAGGACCTATCTCTGAACTACTTTCCCTAAGAGGGCAGAGAAGATATTCCGATAAGGAATGTGTTGATGAGGAGGAATACTGACATTTTTTAGAAGCTTGATGTTGGCTCTCCTCTGCAAACCATGGTTGGAAGTAAACTATGCTGCAATGGAGATTATAAGATTCTAAAATGGATGGTAGGGCTCAGGTGACAGCATAAAACCTCAGGGGCATGGTAGGTATCATTACCATAATGGAAAGCAAGGTCAGAGTGGAGTCTGGCTAACTTGACTGACAGAAATGTCAGAAGCTGTGACAATGCCTTATAGATAGTAGTATTCCAGGGCTAGATGTACAGACAGCTGGCTGTACAACTTCTTTCATACAAAAATAAAAGATGTGACTTTAGGAGGCTGAGGCGGGCGATCATAAGGTCAGGAGATCGAGACCATCTCAATTGTCCTGCTACTTAAGCCATATGACTCAGCACAACTGATAATGCTTAAGGTATCTATGGTGGTTAAGGATGAAGTATCTAGCCATTATACAGGTGCTATAACACAGAATTCTGAGGTTCTGAAGAAAACCCATATCTCCTGTAACGACTTGCCATTTAAAAACATACCCTCATATGCTATTAAGGCATAATAGAAATAGAGTGCCTAATCAAGAGATAGCACGTGACATGAGTGGCCCATCATAAGTTGTACATTTAGATTCACCAAGTGATAAGGTCTGACAGGGTAAACAGCAATCCACCCCATGATGGAAATGCCA
Source organism: Macaca fascicularis (assembly GCF_037993035.2). NCBI lineage: Eukaryota > Metazoa > Chordata > Mammalia > Primates > Cercopithecidae > Macaca > Macaca fascicularis. The sequence goes on from NC_088395.1 coordinate 112,809,971, forward strand.
TATATGAGATCCAGCATGAGAAGGTATCAATAAATCAGCAGATTACACAAAACCGCCATGACATTGACCATTGTTGCAACAATGCCCCCCTCAAAACACTTCTATGATCATGGGTTAGGAGGTTATCTATGACCAACTGACGGAAGAGGAAAATGTCAAGCTGAATGCACAGATGTCAGCACTACAGATAGCTGTAAATGTACTACTCCTACACTTTAGCCTCAGTTGGAGTAGCCCTAAAGATTAGTGTCAAAGGAGAAACTCTTAGTTGGCAAAGCTGTGAACAGTACACCTGCTACTTCACTTTACAAAGGGACTAGTGGCTTGAAGTTGTTTCCTGGACTGTGAAGAACAACGTGGCTGCTGTGTCTGAGTCTTGGAATGAGAAGGGCTGGAAACTGAAAAAAAAAAAAGAAAATATGGATTAAAGGCACATAGATGGAATTACGGGAATGAAAACAAATCATATGTATCTCTGTGACTCAATATTAATGGCCATGCAAGAGAACTGACTGTAGAGAAGGCACTCAACAACCAAGTGGATCTAATGACTCATGCCATGAATGTCAAACAACTTCTTTCCTCAGTTATCTTATTTCTGGCACATAAATCCATGAATTGTCTTGGTGGCAGGGATTAAGCCTAAGCATGAGCTCAACAGCATTGGTTCGCTCTTGTCAAAGGTGATCAAGCTACTGCCACTGCTCAATGTATGTCTTTGCAAGAGCAACATCTGACGCTGTGCCCTCAATTCTATACCTTCCTTCAAAGACACCATCCAGCTACTTGGATCCATGTTGAATGCACTGCACCCATAGTAGTTATTCATCCTAATAAAAGTGGATACCAACTTCTATCCTATAAGATCGAGCATGACCGGCCTGTAGTGATGTCTAAATTAATAGCACATCCTTGTTTAAATTTTCTTCTTTCCTTATTTCGCCACTAATTTTTCTCACTCTGACTTACTAAAACCACTTGCCAAATAAACTATTTGCATGCAAACTCTTGTATCAGGCTCTGTTTTATGGACACTTAGGCAATGATGAAAAACAATAATGATGTGTATATTTTAGAAAATATAAATAGGTACCACTGTATAGTAACATAATAAACATTTTAAACATTCATAAATGAAAGCTATTAAAAGTTAATAAGTTTTCCACTTCTGGATAAGACGAAGTATACACATTTCCACCCCATTCCTGCTACTAAAATCAATAACCTAACTTTTCACCTTAGGAATCTAGAGAAAGTAGAGTAGATTAAATCTAAAATAAGCAGAAGAAGGAAAATAATTATTAGAGCAGAAATCCACAAAACTAAAAACAGGAAAAAATAGAATAAATTAGTAAAACCTAACGGTGTTTCTTTGAAAAGATTAATATATTTGATAAGACATTAGCCAGTGTAACCAAAAAAAGGGGAAGAGAAAGAAAAGTCACAAATTATCAATAACAGAAATAAAACAGGAGACATCACTACTAACCCTATGGTTGTTAAGAATAATAAAATATTATCAACACCATTATCCACACAAATTTAATAATTTAAATGAAATGGACCAAGTCCTCAAATATTTTTAAAGAAAATATCATTTTATTTTATAATATTTCATTGAAATACACTTGATATTTTAATATGGAATTCACGTTTTTTACATGAAAAGCACTGATGTCAGATATTAAGCAACAATAATTTAAAATTTCAATGCATTTTTTCAGAAATATTAATTGAATTTTTTACCTCATTGATATAAACTGTTAGATTTTATTTTTAAGAAAATTTCTGAAAATTTAAAACAATGGCAGAGAAACTTTCTTATATATTATCCCTAATTTCAACAGTTTTTGCAAGAAAACAACCTGCAATTAAAAGATATAGTTGATGCATTATCTGTATGCAGTCTCTATGTGTGTGAATAAAATCTCAGCATGCAATAAATCATTTGGGCAGCCGTCAGCAAGATCGTTCATCCACATTTTCCTGAAATTCCATTTTTGGGAGTATCCATTATTCAACAATTGAATTGTTTCTTAAAACAGACAGCCTTTTTTGGCTGTCTTCCTCACTGACACTGAGGGAGATTCTCTTAATACAGCCATCTACTCCTATGTGGAAGGCAGCTAGCATCATTGTATTCATGAACTGGCTGCTCTTGACCTATGACTCCATGCTGACTTAAGAGTTCCTGTATTCTAATATAAACTGTAGAAAAAGCAAGCACTTTATTTTGAGTCTTTTAGCTCCAAATAGTCATTTGTCCCAAACCAAGCAAGGTTTATCATCTTGCTTAATTGTAGAATAGTTTGAATTGGTTCCAATAATACAAATGTTGACTAGTAAGTCATTCCAAACTGCTAGAAGGAGTATATGGACCAGAATCTAGAATTTTGAAAATAGCTCACAGAAAAAGCCTTCATTTGGGGAAATATGACAATTAATATAGTTAAATACACACAATTAAAAAGTTAAAATCTGAAATGAATTGTTTTTCCTAACTTGAAATAAGATTTTTGTGAGAATAAATGTTAGAAAGTCCAATTTATTTAAAAAACTGAATGTGAAAACAAATGCTAAGGTCTTAACCCAGACCTACCTGCATTTTTCCTTCGTAGAATAAGTCAACTGCACCTTATTTGTGATGACATTGACACATATTCTTTTTTTCACAGTAATGACTATTATAGTTGAAGTCTATCCTCCTGGATTTATGGGGGAAATGAGACCTCTTTCATAATTTCCCTTTCACTTTGCAGAAACTCCCTTAATAAAAATTATATTGCATTTCCTGTTTGATGGGACATTACCCACTTACCTGTCACTTAGTAAGTTAATGTTTTAATAGAGAGACAGACATTCATTCAAGATAATTACAAATAAAAATTGTAATACATTATAAACATTTACAATGTTGATTTCAATATGTGATGTAGAAGTTTAAAAATTATTTAATGGAGGCTGGGCACAGTGGGTTACGCCTGTAATCCCAGCACTTTGGGAGGCCGAGGGAGGCAGATCATGAGGTCAGGAGTTCAAGACCAACCTGACCAATACAGTGAAACCTCGTCTCTACTAAAAATACAAAAATTAGTCAGGCGTAGTGGTGCACACTTGTAGTCCCAGCTACTCGGGAGGCAGGAGAATCGCTTGAACCCGGGAGGCAGAGGTTGCAGTGAGCCGAGATCACACCACTGCATTCCAACCTGGGTGACAGAGTGAGACTCCGTCAAAAAAAAAAAAAATTATTGGAATCACTGAAATTGTGGAGTAGGGAACTCCAAAGATCTATCAACCCACAGGGGCAATACAAATGCTAGCAAAAACTGTCAGAATCAACATTTTTTGGAACTTTAGAATTGAATCTCACACTGAATTGATTAGGTTTTATCATCAAAGCAACTTGGCAATAATGAAGCCAATATTTTGCCCATGTACCCCCCTTTCATCATATATCATTCAATTGCTGCTACGGTCTTTGGCAACAACCATGTACTATGTTCTGGGAACATAATTTGGCATAGGGTAATTGTCTTAAACTCTGGAAGTTGCTTCTCCTTTTTTACTCATACCCACGAAGAGCTTTCTAGAATACCAGCTTCAGGACTATAGAGATTTTTACTTTTGTTCTGTTCCATCTATAGTGCCTTAAACAGTGCCCGGCACATAAGAGGTACCCAGTAAGTATTTGTTGAAAGAATTGAATGAATGAGTAGTATAGTAGTATAGATGTCAAATCTCTTGAATGCTGCTCTTTCTTGCATGTGGAAAAAAGGTAAAATTCCTGTGATTTCTGAGACCTTAAAAGCACTATCCAATTCCAATAGAACACATCTCAGAATGTAGCTGCTAAAGCAAGCTCAGCACCATCCAAGCATCAGGAAAACTTTTGGCCAAAAGTAAATAGAAAAAAAGATACGGTGCAATACTTTAAGATTTTTTTGGGTTTTAACTTAATTTCACACAAAAGCAGAATAATTTTATTAATTTTTGGAATTTATTTATTGGAAATTCATAAGGAAAAAGAGCTTTTTTTTCCCAAATTTGGAGCATCTCCATATTGTTGCCATTTTATTATTGGTCTATCTAAATGTGATCTTATAATCTTAGAACCTCTAACGTACCACACTGAGAAGCATAGCTGGACATAGGGTGGGAAGTAGAACAGGGAGTAAACTTACAGCAAGACATTGAGACTACAGAGACAGCAAGACTATGCTTGTAAATGGATAGTCTGCTGCTAGAGATGTGGGAAATCTTGCTTCTGAGGGTGTGGAGAAGTGGCTAGATGAAGTTCACAGTCAATTCAGGACTGTAGTGCCAGAAACACAAGGCTCAACAGACAAGTAGGAAAGTTTAAATATGCTGGATAGGAAGAAAAGTTACCTCTAATTAGATCTGGTGACAGGAGGTTGCAGCTACACACTTGGTTTACCAAAAACTTAATTAATGGTTAAGATATGTGTTAAAATAGCAAAAACCTGGTGGAACATTGGAATGAGAGTGGGATGGAGATCCTCCATGTTCCTTACTGCTTGTTTCACTGTTGAAGGAAACTGATTTCAGAGCAACACTCCTAATCTCTCTCCCAACTTTCCTTCCTTAGGAAGAATGATTGAAGTGCTTGGTGAACTTTAGGAGAAAAAATTAAATATGACTGGATTAGACCCTTCTTTTGTTTTTGGCTGTCTGCAAGGAGGATTCATTCTGGTTTTCTCTATGCCATAATTTAAAATGGACCTGTCCTGTGCATCTGAAAGATGGTGAAAGCAGTGATTTTCTAGCAGTGCCAGAGACTGGATAAGTAAATCTGTTTAGTTCAGGGAGCAAGTATTTGCAAGCATTTTGGGTATAGATTATTAGCAATAAAGCCAAAATGTTTATGTCTATCTCTCTGTCACTCAAGTTTTATTTTTTAGTCAATTCTGACCTAGGGAACACAGAAGTATTTAGCAAATCTCTGTTGTATTAATCTCAGAAAGAAAAAAAAAAGGTAGTTTAAATTTCATGAGTTTTCCAGAAGGGCTTAATATAAATATAAATAATAAGCATGAAGAGAAATGTGAGAAATATAATCTTGTGGATTATTACTTTTTAGAAACTTTGGGGGATATTTCAGACAAAGTTTGAAATATAAAAATCACTCTACCGGACATGAGAGCATATTCCTCTTTCTGTGGGATTTCCCTTGAGAGGCTTTTGTCAGTTCTATTCTTTAATGAGCAAGATGAAACAATTAGTCTGAGATACTTCTAATCCCAAAGTGTACTTCAAAAGCAATTATCTTCAGATGTATTTACATATCATTTAATATAAATCTGCCGTTGTATTAAAAGGGAACATTCAATTTTATTTGGGATTTTAGGATACAAAGAAGTATTAAATGAGAAGTTTAAAAAAATCTTTCTCTAAATTTGGAAAGTTTGTAGTGAGTTACTGGCACAGACTGACATAAAATAATAAAAACATTTTGCTTCTGGATTGAGAGTCCAGCTGAAAAATATGTGGTTGAACTACTTAGTATAATAAAATGTGAGGATTTTGTTTTTAATGCAAGGGAGAGTTTTATGTGGCACATTTGTGATAAACAGAATTCTTCCATTGTATTACTGGGACTGTTCATTGAATAATGGAGAGTATTTTACATATCTTTACTTGCCAGGGTTTCTGTCATCTAATGCCAGCCTTGGTTACTGGCTTCTGGGTATGCGCAACACTGATATTTCATTCTCTTTGGAAAGAAGGCATTGGTTTGTTGGTTGTGTGTGTGTTTGTGAGATAAAAGTAGTGGTAGAAATGTTTTGAAATTAAAATATCAGTTCTGATTCCAGGTAATATAAAATAAAGACACTTCATTCATCTCTGCCGCTGACTACAACATAAAACTTGAATAGAATGCATGGAGCAGTTATGTAAGGACTCTGAAATGTAAATAGCAGAAGGCAATTTGGGAAAGAACGCCCACATTCAAAGTATCCTGAACTGGCAGCGAGTTTAATGTTTTCTTGTTTTGGCATCCTGCAACTCAAATGTAATGTACTCGGAAACCGAGAAGTGAGCCTTGTGGCACAGAAAATGAGAACTCCAGAGAACGCCATCTAGTTCTGGCTCAAGGAATTGCAAATGCCTAATATTCGAAGAGAGCGCAGATAATCTCCCTTTTTCTTTCCTTCTTTGATACATACCTCACACCATATATGAAAAATTTTGACAAAATGCATCACCAAATTAAATGTAAAACCTGAGACTGCACAACATCTAAAAGAAAAGATAGGCCAAAGTTTTCTTAGGTGTAACACTAAAAGCAAGATTCAAAACAGAAAAAATAAACAAACTGGACATGATAAAAATTAAAGCTATCTTCCTCAAGAGATATGGTTAAGAGAATGTAAAGACAAGCTGCAGAGAGAAAATACTTTTCAATCAGGTATCAGATAAAGGACGTATATCCAGAATATATTTTAAAAACCTCAGAACTCAATATGAAGATCAAAACCCTAGCATAAAATAATATCTAAAAATTCAATAATAAGATAAACAACACAACATAAAATGAGAAAATTTTCAACAATCATTTTGTTAAAGAAGATATACACAATAAGTTAGCACATCAAAAGATGCCTAACATCATTAATTACTAAGGAAATGCAAATTAAAACCAAACTAGTTCAACGATTATGGAAGACAGTGTGGCGATTCCTCAAGGATCCAGAACTAGAAATACCATTTGACCCAGTGATCCCATTACTGGGTATATACCCAAAGAATTATAAATCATGTTACTATAAAGACACATGCACACATATGTTTATTGCGGCACTATTCACAATAGCAAAGACTTGGAACCAACCCAAATGTCCATCAATGATAGACTGGATTAAGAAAATGTGGCACATATACACCATAGAATACTATGCAGCCATAAAAAAGGATGAGTTCATGTCCTTTGTAGGGACATGGATGAAGCTGGAAACCAACATTCTGAGCAAACTATCGCAAGGACAGAAAACCAAATACCACATGTTGTCACTCATAGGTGGGAATTTAACAATGAGACCACTTGGACACAGGAAGGAGAACATCACACACCGGGGCCTGTCATGGGGTGTGGGGGGAGGAGGGAGGGATAGCATTAGAAGATATACTTAATGTAAATGACAAGTTAATGGGTGCAGCACACCAACATGGCACATGTATACGTATGTAACAAGGCTGCACATTGTGCACATGTACCCTAGAACTTAAAGTATAATAAAAAAGAAAAAGAAAAAGAAATAAAATAAAATTAAAAAATAAAACCACAATGAATTAACACAGTGCACTTATCAAAATGAGTAAAATTAAAGGATTGACAATGCCAAGTTCTGGTGAGGATATGGAAAAACTAGAACTCTCATACACTGCTGGTGGGAAAAATTTGTGCACAAACGTGCGTAGCAACTTCACTTAAATTAGCCAAATACTGTAAATTGGGAAGAACCCAAATGTCTATTAAGAAGTAGATGAATAAAATACAAACTTTGATATAGCTACATGTATCCAGTTAGCTAACTATCATCCATCAATATATCTGATTAATTCAAATGAATTGTTGGTGTATATTACAACATAGGTGAATCTCGAAATAATTATTATGAGTGAAAGAAGCCACACAAAATAAAGTAGCTACTATATGATTATATTAATATGACATCACAGTAAATGCAAAATGTGTAGGTATCTGGGGAAGAAGACAGGAGTTTCAGGGACTAGAAATAGTAAGACAATACAAAGACGAATGAGGAAACTTCTGGGAATGATTGAAATATTCACTATTTTGAGTGTGCTGATAGTTTCATGGGTTTATACCTGTGTCAAAAACTACATTATGTAATTTAAATACATACAGTTTATTGTATGTCAGTTATATCCACTTAAAGCCATTTAATAAAGTAATGAAAAATACATACCATGCAAATACTCAGCAAAAGAATGCTAGAGTGAATATATTAACATCTGAAAACTTAGATTTCAGAACAAAAAACATTAACAAGTATAAAGACAGACATAACAATAGTAAAGGATAAATTGATCAAGAAGATCTAAAAATCCTAAATGGATATGTGCCTAACAACTAAGCTTTAAAATATATTTAGCAAAAAGCAAAAATTAAATGAGAAATGGAAAATATACAGTTATAGTTGGAGATTTTATTAAGATTATCTTAATTAATAGAATAAAGAGTTTAAGCTTGAAGCAGATCTAGACAAAACTATTAACTAACTGATCTGATTAATACTTATAGAGCACTCCACCCAACAACTTGCATAATAAACATTTTTTCAAGTGCACATGGGTCATTTACCAAGATAGACCCTATTTAGACCACTAAACAAACATCAACAAAATTAAAATAATTAAAATTGTACAAAGTACCTACTGTGACCAAAACAGAATCAAACTAGAAATACATTATAGAAATATATTTCACAATCCTCATCATTTCAGAATTAAGCAGTACTCATAAATAACTCAATATGTCAAAGGGGAAGACATAAGAGAATTAGAAAATGTATTAAAGGAAAAAAAATGAAACATAACAATTCTTGTTTTTTGAGATGCTTCTAAAGCAATACTTAGAGGGAAATATATAGCATTACATTTTCAGAATAACAAAGAATAAAGATTTCAAATCAATGATCTAAGCTTCCACATTAAGAAACTAGAAAAAGAAGAGCAAATTGTACCTACAGAAAAAAGAGGGATGAAATAGTAAAAGTAAGAGCAGAAGTAAAAGTAAGAACTGAAAAGCAGAGAATCAATAAAGAAAATGAGTGAATTCACAAGCTTACTGTTTTAAAAGGTACAAAAAAAAACTATAAGGAAAAAACAAATTACCAATTATAAAATTAAGGGTGTAACATCACTACAGGTACTACAGGCATTAAAAATATAATAAGGGAATATTATTTAAAAGTTTATGCTAACAAATTTAACAACATTAATGATATGAACTAATTCCTTTAAAGAAACTACCAAAGATCACTCGAAAAGGAATTTATAGCCTTCATAGTTCTATACTTACTAAAGAAATTATATTCATAGTAAATATCTTTCCAACAATAAAAACTACAGATCCCGATATCTTCACTGGGGAATTCTATGAAATATTTATGGTATAAATATTACTAATTCTATAGAAATATTTCTGTAAAACAGAAAAGAAAGTATTAGTTTACATCTTATTTTATGAGAACAGAATTTCATTGAAGACATACAGACAACATTAAAATAAATGAAAACTACAGACCAATAACTCTTACTAATGTAGATGCAAATATCCTTAAGAAAATATCAAGTGCAATTATTTAAAGGACGTATAAAATGATAATATATTATCAAAGATAAGAACTACCCAAGAATCCAAACTTGCTCAAACATTTAAAAATCAATTAATACAATTTACTATACCCATACATATACAAGGGAATATCAACCAATACATAAGAAGCATTTCACAAAATTCAACATCCATTTGTGATAAAATCTTCCAATCTCTTGAAATAAAAAGGGACTTCCTCCAACTTGTAATGGTTAGTGATATAAAATGATAGAAGACTGAGTGCTTTTCTCCTAAGTTTGGGAGCTACACAAGGATGTCTGCTCTCACCAAATATATTTAACATAATACTGGTGTTCCCAGATATTGCAATAAGGAAAACAAAAAAAGATTAAAAAACAAAGATTTGAACGGAAGAAATAAAACTCTCTTTATTTTCTATGTCATGACTCCTTATGCAGACAATGCCAAAGAGCTTATTAAACAGCTATTCTGTCTAATAAATTGAGTTTAGCAAGATTTCAGGATATAAGGAAAATATACAAAAATCAATGATATTTTTATATACCAGCAATAAAAATTGGACATTGAAATGAACAATAAGTAATTTAACAAGTGCATCAAAAGATGAAATACTTAGGCATAAATCTAACAAATTATTTGCAAGACTTCTATGCCAAAAAGTACAAAATCTTGCAGAAGGAAGTCAAAGACCCGAATAAAAAAGAATTATAATGTGTTCACAGATTATAACTCCATGAGAGGAGTTATCATTGGAATTCTGAAAATTTCTAAAATGTCCCAGACTGGATCCATTGATACTTAGATCAAAATTGTTATCAAACACCTGTTGTTATCAAATACCCATTGTTAATCAAAATTCCAATAGGCTTTTTCTCTAGAAATGGGAGTACTGATTCTAGAAGGTTTATGAATTCCATAATTTGAATGTTTGTGCCCTCAAACCTCATGTTGAATTTGATCCCCAATGTTGACAGAGGGGGGCCTAATGGGAAGTGTTCTGGTCATCAGGATAGATCCCTCATTAATAGATTAATACTCTCCCTGGGAGAGGGGGTAAGTGAATTATCACTCCTATTAGTTTCTGAGAGAGATGGTTGTTAAAAAGAGCCTGGCACCTCCTTCCCCTCTCTCTTGCGTCCTATCTCACTATGTGCCTTCCATTATGAGTGGAAACAGCCTGAGGTCCTTACCAGATGCAAATGCTCAAACATTAACTTTTCCAGACATCAGAATCATGAGCCAAATAAACCCTTTTCTTTATAAATTACCCAGCCTCAGGTATTCCTTTATAGTAACAGTAAACAAACTAAGAAAATGGAAAAGCAAAGAACGTAGAATAGCCGAAACAATTTTGAAAGTGAACAAACTTGGAGGACTCACTGTATCTGTGATTATATAAAGCTACAATAATCAAGACAATGTGCTATTGGCAAAAATATAGGCACATAGAACAATGGAACAAAAGAGCGCATCCAGAAATATAACTGTACACATAATGTCAGTCGTTGTTCATCAAAGATACCAAGACAATTCAAGAAAGAAAAGATAGTCGTTTCAATAAATGGTGCTTGAACATCTTATGTGTGGAAAAGAAGTGACCCTTGACCTATACCTACCTTACATAAAAAATTAACTTGAATTTATGAGTGCAGGGACTTTATGGGAAATCTCTACACTTTCCATTCAATTTTACTTTAAATCTAAAACTGCTCAAAAAAAGTGTGTATATATACATTTATAAAACTTTAAATATTTTAAATTAACTTCAAAGGGATCATAGACCTAAGTATAACAGGAAAACTATAACGTTGCTAGGGGAAGACAAAGGTGTATATCATAGCGAACTTTGTTTAGGTAAAGATTTTAAAAATGGGACACAAAAATCAGGAATGATAAAAAGAAACAAAGTAAATTATATTTCATCAAAGCCAATTATTTTAAGTTTATTTTTTCAATAAACACAACTGAGAAAATGAAAAGGCAGGACACAAACTGGGATAAACTTTGGCAAAGCATATGTCCACACACACACACACACACACACACACACACACTCACACACACATAACTCAATTACAAGAAGACAACATCACAATAGTAGCTTTAGAAAAGATTTGAGTAGACACTTCACCGAAGAAGATATAAAAATTGCAAAAAAACACATGTTATGGCAGCATAAATGACTTACCACTTTAGTCCTATTAGAATAGTTAAAAATCAAAGAAACTAACAATGGCAAATGATGATGAGGATTCAGAGCAACAGAAACTCTCATTTATTGCTGGTGGCAGTGTGAAATCGTACATCCAAAGTCACTTTGGAAAGCAGTTTGGCAGTTCTTTAAAGAATAATCATAAACTAAATACTTCTTTGTTTTTAATGTGGTATGTGTGAGTTTTCTAGCACTTCTTAAATCCACTGCTTGATGCCTTTTATCCTTTGTGGAAAGTTCTTGAACACATATCCTACAAATAATGCATTTTCCAAATTCTCTCTCCCCTCTCCGTTTCACACTCTAATTACATATCTCTTAATTTTTTGTCCTGTAAATCACTCATTAACTCTTCCACATTTTCCAACTTTGTTGTCACTCCATGTTGCTGTTCGGATTATAGCTTACCTCTCTTTCAAATTGCTTTTATACCACTTACTGTGTCTAAGCTGCTATTGAATAAAATCCTTGGGTACATTATTTAAAAAATCATTTTAGGTATTTCATTTCACAAATTTTCTTCTGGGATAAAGAACTTTCTTTTGGATCAGTTTTAATTTTTTTAGTTCTATCAGACTTTGCTCTCCAAATTTAAAGCTATGTGTTTGATACATAAATTTTCATATCTAAAAATTCTTTGAACCAATATGAGATAGCCCTCAAAGAACTTTCGAGAATGGTTGGTCTTAAATTGCATTTGGTCGGGTATAATTTATTACTGCTGTGGTGTGTCTATTCACTTATGTTCAATATATCATTTTATATCCCCTAAGAGACTTTATAAAGTAAATTTTTAGGTGCCTATGTAAACACAAAGGAATTTTCCATGTAAAATCTTACAATATGATGTGAACAATAATTTTTACTGTCATCATCTATGTCACCTGCTATCCTACATACATAAAAAGATTTACCATAAGAAATTGACTCACACCATTATGCATTATGGAGACTGAGAATTCCAAGATCTGCAGTAGGCAAGCTGGAGACCCAGAAAAATCAATGGTATAGTTTGTTTTTTTTTTTTTTTTTTTTTTTTTGGTGAATTTACTTCGTGGGTATTTTCTTTTCTTTTCTTTTTTTTTTTTTTTTTTTATTATACTTTAAGTTCTAGGGTACCTGTGCATAACGTGCAGGTTTGTTACATATGTATACTTGTGCCATGTTGCTGTGCTGCACCCATCAACTCGTCAGCACCCATCAACTCGTCATTTACACATCAGGTATAACTCCCAGTGCAATCCCTCCCCCCGCCCCCCTCCCCGTGATAGGCCCCGGTGTGTGATGTTCCCCTTCCCGAGTCCAAGTGATCTCATTGTTCAGTTCCCACCTATGAGTGAGAACATGCAGTGTTTGGTTTTCTGTTCTTGCAATAGTTTGCTGAGAATGATGGTTTCCAGCTGCATCCATGTCCCTACAAAGGACACGAACTCATTCTTTTAGGGATGCCCTCTCTCACCACTCATATTCAACATAGTGTTGGAAGTTCTGGCTAGGGCAATCAGGCAAGAGAAAGAAATCAAGGGTATTCAGTTAGGAAAAGAAGAAGTCAAATAGTCCCTGTTTGCAGATGACATGATTGTATATTTAGAAAACCCCATTGTCTCAGACCAAAATCTCCTTAAGCTGATAAGCAACTTCAGCAAAGTCTCAGGATACAAAATTAATGTGCAAAAATCACAAGCATTCTTATACACCAGTAACAGACAAACAGAGAGCCAAATCAGGAATGAACTTCCATTCACAATTGCTTCAAAGACAATAAAATACCTAGGAATCCAACTTACAAGGGATGTAAAGGACCTCTTCAAGGAGAACTACAAACCCCTGCTCAGTGAAATAAAAGAGGACACAAACAAATGGAAGAACATACCATGCTCATGGATAGGAAGAATCAATATTGTGAAAATGGCCATACTGCCCAAGGTAATTTATAGATTCAATGCCATCCCCATCAAGCTACCAATGACTTTCTTTACAGAATTGGAAAAAACTGCTTTAAAGTTCATATGGAACCAAAAAAGAGCCCGCATCTCCAAGACAGTCCTAAGTCAAAAGAACAAAGCTGGAGGCATCACGCTACCGGACTTCAAATTATACTACAAGGCTACAGTAACCAAAACAGCATGGTACTGGTACCAAAACAGAGATATAGACCAATGGAACAGAACAGAGTCCTCAGAAATAATACCACACATCTACAGCCATCTGATCTTTGACAAACCTGAGAGAAACAAGAAATGGGGAAAGGATTCCCTATTTAATAAATGGTGCTGGGAAAATTGGCTAGCCATAAGTAGAAAGCTGAAACTGGATCCTTTCCTTACTCCTTATACGAAAATTAATTCAAGATGGATTAGAGACTTAAATGTTAGACCTAATACCATAAAAACCCTAGAAGAAAACCTAGGTAATACCATTCAGGACATAGGCATGGGCAAGGACTTCATGTCTAAAACACCAAAAGCAACGGCAGCAAAAGCCAAAATTGAGAAATGGGATCTAATTAAACTAAACAACTTCTGCACAGCAAAAGAAACTACCATCAGAGTGAACAGGCAACCTACAGAATGGGAGAAAATTTTTGCAATCTACTCATCTGACAAAGGGCTAATATCCAGAACCTACAAAGAACTCAAACAAATTTATGAGAAAAAACCAAACAACCCCATCAAAAAGTGGGCAAAGGATATGAATAGACATTTCTCAAAAGAGGACATTCATACAGCCAACAGACACATGAAAAAATGCTCATCATGACTGGCCATCAGAGAAATGCAAATCAAAACCACAATGAGATACCATCTCACACCAGTTAGAATGGCAATCATTAAAAAGTCAGGAAACAATAGGTGCTGGAGAGGATGTGGAGAAATAGGAACACTTTTACACTGTTGGTGGGACTATAAACTAGTTCAACCATTATGGAAAACAGTATGGCAATTCCTCAAGGATCTAGAACTAGAAGTACCATATGACCCAGCCATCCCATTACTGGGTATATACCCAAAGGATTATAGATCATGCTGCTATAAAGACACATGCACACATATGTTGATTGCGGCACTATTCACAATAGCAAAGACTTGGAATCAACCCAAATGTCCATCAGTGACAGACTGGATTAAGAAAATGTGGCACATATACACAATGGTATAGTTCTAAACTCCCAGTCCCAAGGCTTGAGAACCAGGATAACCAATGGTGTAATTTCCAGCCCCAAGTCCAAGTCTGCAGGCAGAAGACGAGCTTCCTAGCTTGAACACTGTCAAGCAAAGAGAAATAATTTTTATTTACTTAGACTTTTTTTCTAGTCAGTCCTTAATGGATTGGATGAGGACCACCCACATTGGGGAGTGTAATCTGCTTTCCTCAGTCCACAAATTTAAATGTTAATCTCATCCAGAAACACCCTCACAGAAACATTCAGAAATAATGTTTAACAAACTATCTAGGGGACCTGTGGCCCAGTCAAGTTGACACATAAAATTAACAAGCACAGGTTCAACCATTTTTCAGCTTGGCACCCATATACATCTCCTTAAACCATACTTAATCTCCAAATAAAGACAACAATTAGGTCATAATTCTCCCTAACAGGATGTACCTATCCTGTGTACAACCAAAAACACACTAACCCCTTCCCCAGAAAAGGAGGTAAAGCCCTTGAGTGATGTTTACTCCTCTCCTTGATACCCTGTAACTTAAATACTATAAAGTAAATTTAACAATACTTAAATACTGTTATGTACTGTCAACATATCTTATGTTACACAATAAGGGAATAAGAGAGTTACGAAAATAGATATATACATGCACATATTCATGAAATAAGGAGGAATACTCATATCGATTGCAGTCATTATTTCTGTAACTTGTCACATGGTCATGGCTGGTATTTATAACCCCCTTCTTCTGCTACCCCTTCTGTATTCCCTTTGCCTTTAGCAAGCAGTTCAGCTGGTTGTGGCTCTTTATCTGGTGGGGTGACGAAAACCTGCATTTCTGAAGGGTCTGGGTTCATTAGTAGCCCTGTCTGGATTCAGTTGTTATAGTTTTCTATTCACTTAAATCACAAGGCTTGGTAATACTAAGAGACACCCTAAGGGAGGGGTCCCCAATCCCTGGGCTGTGGACTGGTTCAAAACTGGAAACAGTTCGTGACCTGTTAGGAACCAGGCTGCACAGCAGGTGAGTAGCACACGAGTGAGCATTAGCACCTGAGCTCCGCCTCCTGTCAGATAAGCCTTGGCATTAGATTCTCATGGAAGTGTGCAAACCCTATTGTGAACTGCTCATGCAAGAGATCTAGGTTGCATGCTCCTTATGAGAATCTAATGCCTGATAATCTGAGGTGGAACAGTTTCATCCTGAAACCATCCACCCCCATCGCCACCACCCCCAGTCTGCGGAAAAATTGTCTTTCATGAAACTGGTCCCTGGTGCCAAAAAAATGGGGGACTTCTGCCCTGAGGGACTTCGTGTATTCCAGACATAGTCTTCCATACCTCTATTGTGAAGTAGAAGTCTAATTTCCTTTTAGTGGTCAGGATCAATCACCCCAGCCAGCACAATAGCTCACTTCTTTGTGTTTTGATTTGGAGACCGGAAGAGTTAGAAGTGGTCAGGTGGCAGTTGTTTTTTCCCGGTTGTATTCAGATATAATTGACAAGTAAACACTATATATATTTAAGGTGGAGAGCATGACATATTGATGTATGTATACATTGTGAAGTAATTATGACAATCAAGCTAATTAACATATTCGTCACCTCGCATAGTTATCTTTCTTGTGGTGATAATAATGAAGATCACTCTAAGCAAACTTCAAGTATGCACTATGTTATTATTAATAAGATAGTGATTTCATTTTCTTTGGATATGTATACAGAAGTGGGATTACTGGATTATATGGTAGGTCTATTTTTAATTTTTTAAGGAACCCTCATTCTGGTTTTCATATACTACCTCTATAATTTACACTCTAATATTTTACTCTTTTTGATGCTGTTGTAAATGGGATTGTTTCCTTAATTTCCTTTTTAAATACTTTATTCTTAATGTATAGAAATACAATTCATTTTTGACTGTTGATTTTACATCCTACAACATCACTGAATTTGTTTATTCTAAATTTTTTGGGTGGAGTCTTCAGGGTTTTCTACAAGTATATATATGGTCATGTCATCTGCAGACAGGAACAATTTTACTTATTCCTTTCTAAGTTGAATGCCTTTTTTATTTCTTTTCCTTGCCTAATTGCTCTTGCTGGGGCTTTTAGTGCTACAGTGAATAAAAGTGGCAACAGTGGGCATAACATTGGTCCTGGAATTTTCTTTGGTGGGAGATTTTTAGTTATTGATATAATCTCCTTATTCATATGGGTCTGTCGAGATTTTCTGTTTCTTCATGATTCAGTCTTGGTTAAGTTGTGTGTTTACAGCAATTTATTCATCTCCTTTTGGTTATCCAATTTGTTAGCATGTAATTGTTTATAGTAGTATCCTTTGTATTTTTGTGGTATCAGTTGTGATGTCTCTTCTTTTATTTCTGATTTTATTTATATGAATCTTCTGTCTTTTTTCTTAGTCTAGCTAAATTTTTGTCAATTTTTTATTAAAAAGAAAAGGAGCTCTTTTTTTTTTTTTTTTTTTTTTTTTTTTTTTGAGATGGAGTCTTGCTCTGTCACCCAGGCTGGAGTGCAGTGGCACAAACTCACCTCACTGCAACCTCTGCCTGCTAGGTTCAAGTGATTCTCCTGCCTCAGCCTCCTGAGTAGCTGGGATTACAGGTGCGTGCCACCATGCCCAGTTAATTTTTGTACTTTTAGTAGAGACAGGGTTTTCGCCATGTTGGTCAGGCTGGTCTCGAACTCCTGATCTTGTGATCTGCCTGCCTCGGCCTCCCAAAATGCTAGGATTACAGGCATAAACTACTGCGCCTGGCATTTTTTTTTTTCTGTAAATCCTGGCTATGGGAACAACTGTGAATTTTATTGATCTTTTCTATTGTCTTCCTAATATTTATTTCGTAGATTTCTTCTTTGATCTTTGATATTTCCTTTCTTCCACTAACTTTGGGCTTAATACATCCTTCTTTTTCTATTTCCTTGAGGTATAAAGTCAGTTGTTTATCTGAGATTTTTAAATTTTTTGCTTACTTCTTTCTTAGAACTGCCCTTGCTACATCCTATAAGTTTGGTATGTTGTGTTACCACTTTAATTAGTCTCAAGATATTTTCTAATGTGCTTTTTTATTGCTTCCTTCTCCATTGGTTGTTCAGGAGTGTGTTGTTTAATTTCCAGATATTTTTGAATTTCCCAGTCTTCCTCCTGTTGCTGATTTGTAGTTTCATACTATTGTGGTTAAAAAAGATGCTTGATATGATTTCATTCTTCTTAAATTTGTTAAGACATGTTTTGTTGTTAATATATGATCTCTCCTGGAGAATGTTGCATGTGCACTTGAGAAGAATGTGTATTCTGCCACAGTTGGAGGGAATGTTCTGTATATATCTGTGTTAGGTCTATTTGTTCTAAAGTGTGGTTTAAGTCCAATGTTTCCTTATTGTTTTTCTGTCTGGATTATCTGTTCATTGTTGAAAGTCACACATTACAGTAGCCTGTAATCCCAGCTACTCAAGAGGCTGAGGCAGGAGAATTGTTTGAACCCGGGAGGCAGAGGTTGCAGTGAGTCTAGATTGCTCCACTGCACTCCAGCCTAGGCGACAGAGACTCCGAAGGAAAAAAAAAAAAAAAAAAGATGTTGGCATGGATGTGGTGAAAAGAGAACACTTTAACACTGTTGGTGAGAATATAAACTATTACAACCACCATGGAAAAGAATGTGGAGATTCCTTAAAGATCTAAAAGTAGATCTACCATTTATCCAGCAATCTCACTACTAGGCATTTACCCAGAGGGAAAGAAGTCATTACATGAAAAACATGATAGCAGATGCATGTTTACAGCAGCACAATTTGCAATTGCAAAAATATGGAACCAGCCCAGACACCCATCAATCAACCAGTATATAAAGAAAATGTTCCCATGGAACACTAGTCAGCCATAAAAAGGAATGATATAATGGCATTTGCAGCAACCTGGATGGAATTGGAAACTATTATTCTAAGTGAAATAACTCAGGAATAGAAAATCAAACATCATATATTCTCATTCATGTGTGAGAGCTAAGCTATGAGGACACAAAGGCATAAGAATGATACATTAGATTTTGGGAAGTGAGGGGAATGGGTGAGAGGTGGTGAGGGATAAAAGACTACACATTAGGTATAGGGTACACCGCTCAGGTTGTGGGTCATGTAATGAAACACCACCTGTTTCCCAAAAACCTATTGAAATAAAAAAAAAAAAAGATTCACCTGAGGCTTTTGCTTCAGAACTCTATTTTTAAACAATTAGCCCTCTATTGGATAGGGTAGTGTGATTACATTTAAGAGAGAGACACAAAGAACAGTGTGATTAAGTCTTTCTGAAAATTCCTTAATGGAAGTGGGGGTCACAATGAAGAAAAAGAAATGAAGTCAGGATAAAGGTAACTTTCTTTTAAACTTCAGGACACTTTGGCACACAATAATACATTACTCATGGGGACGTGTCAGAAGACCTTGATGAAACTGGGGCATTGAGCCCTAAATAAAGCTTGTCCAATCCATGGCCCATGGACCACATGTGGCCCAGTATGGCTTTGAATGTGACCCAACACAAATTCATAAACTTTCTTAAAACATTATGAGATTTTTTTTGCGAGTTTTTGTTATCTGCTATCATTTGTGTTAGTATATTTTATGTGTGGCCCAAGATAATTCTTCTGTAATAATATAATTATCTGTATCTGCAGATTCTAAGTCTGCAGATTTAACCAATTGCAGATCAAAAATATTAGAATAAAAGCAAT
Source organism: Macaca fascicularis (assembly GCF_037993035.2). Classification (NCBI taxonomy): domain Eukaryota; kingdom Metazoa; phylum Chordata; class Mammalia; order Primates; family Cercopithecidae; genus Macaca; species Macaca fascicularis. The sequence goes on from NC_088395.1 coordinate 112,829,443, forward strand.
ACAACAATAAAAGTAATATAAATAAATAACACAGTATAACCACTATTTACATAGAATTTGCACTGTAGCATTGTATTAGCTATTATAAGTAATCTAGAGATGATTTGAAGTATGCAAGAAGATGTGCATATGTTATATAAAAACACTATGCCATTTTATATAAGAGAGTTGAGCAATTGTGAATTTTGGTATCTGAGGGTGTTCCTGGAACCAATCCTCCATGGATGACTGGTTATATAATTGATCTTCATATATAGTCAATTGTATATGCGTGCGTGTGTGTGTGTGTATATATATATATAATTATATATGTTTTGTATATAAGCTGACTATAAGGAATAGGCTTATCTGCAGCATGCAAGCTAGAGACCTAGGAAAGTCAACCATATAGTGCTAGTTCTAATCCTAATGCATGAGAATCAGAAGACCTGATAGTGTAAGTTCTATTTCAAGTCCAAAGACAGGAGACCAGTGTCCCAGCCTGAGGTAGTAAGGCAGAAAGAGAGATAATTCTTTCATACTCAGACTATTATTCCATTTAGTTCTTCATTTGATTAAAAGAAGCCCACCCACATCAGGGAGGGCAATCTGCTTTATTCAGTCTATCAATTCAAATGTTGATCTTATCCACAAACACACCTAGAAATAACGTTTAACCAAATATATGACACCTCATGGCCCAGTCAAGTTGAAAAATAAATTTAAGCATCAAAATATTTAAGATTATCTTCTTTAAATTTACATTTTGGAGGCTCTGCCAGCCTTGTCCTTTTAATGCTGAACACAACTCTTAAATTAATAACAATTTTGGGAGTATTTTCCCTTAATGTAAGGAAATAGGAGTTGGAAAATGACATAACCTATCAACACCACTGGGATACAGCAAACGTGGTGCTAAGAGGAAAGTTCATAGTCCTAAATGCCTACGTCAGAAAGACTGAAAGAGTACAAACTGACATTCTAAGGTCACACCTCTAGGAACCAGAGAAACAAGAACAAACCAAACCCAAACCCATCAGAAGACAGGAAATAACCAAGAGCAGAGCAGAACTAAATACAATTGAAACAAACAAACAAACAAAAAAATACAAAAGATAAATGAAACAAAAATCTGGTTATTCAAAAAGATAAATAAAATCTTTATAATTAAAATCCAAATAATCTCAGTAAGAAACAAAGCGGGAGATATTGCAACTGACACCACAGAAATACAAAAGATCATTCAGGGCCACTATGAACACCTTTACACACATAAACTAGAAAACATAGAAGAAATGGATAAATTTCTGGAAAAATACCACCCTCCTAGCTTAAATCAGGAAGAATTAGATACCCTGAACAGACCAATAACAAGCAGCGAGACTGAAATGGTAATTAAAAATGACCAATAACAACAAAAAAATCCAGGACCAGACAGATTCACAGCACAATTCTACCAGACATTCAAAGAATAATTGGTACCAATCCTGCTGACACTATTCCACAAGATAGAGAAAGAGGGAACACTCCCTAATTCATTCCATGAAGCCAGTATCACCCTCATACCAAAACCAGAAAGGGACATAATCAAAAAAGAAAACTACAGACCCATAACCCTGATGAATATAAATGCTAAAATTCTTAACAAAATACTAGCTAACCAAATTCAACAACATATGAAAAAGGTAATCCACCATGATCAAGTGGGTTTCATACCAGGGATGCAGGGATGGTTTAACATATGCAAGTCAATAAATGTGATACACCACATAAACAGAATTAAAAACAAAAATCACATGATCATCTCAATAGATGCAGAAAGAGCATTTGACAAAATCCAGCATCCCTTTATGACTAAAATTCTCAGCAAAATCGGCATACAAAGGACACGCTTCTGTTGTGGGAAGTCAGGGACCCCGAATGGAGGGACCGGATGGAGCCATGGCAGAGGAACATAAATTGTGAAGATTTCATGGACATTTATCACTTCCCTAATAATATTCTTATAATTTCTTACACCTGTCTTACTTTAATCCCTTAATCCTGTTATCGTTGTAAGCTGAGGATGTATGTCACCTCAGGACCCTGTGATGATTGTGTTAACTGTACAAATTGATTGTAAAACATGTGTGTTTGAACAATATGAAATCAGTACACCTTGAAAATGAACAGAATAATAGCAATTTTAGGGAAAAAGGGAAGACAATCATAAGGTCTGACTGACTGCGGAGTTGGGCAAAAAGAGCCATATTTTTCTTCTTGCAGAGAGCCTATAAATGGATGTGCAAGTAGGAGAGATATTACTAAATTCTTTTCCTAGCAAGGAATATAATATTAAGACCCTAGGAAAAGAATTGCATTCCGGGGGGAGTTCTATAAACAGTCGCTCTGGGAGTGCCTGTCCTATGCAGTTGAGTTAAGTACTGAGATATGCCCTGGTCTCCTGCAGTACCCTCAGGCTTACTGGGATTAGGAAACCCAAGCCCTGGTAAACTTGAGGTCAGACCGGTTCTCTGCTCTCAAACACTATTTCCTGTTAAGATGTTTATCAAGACAATACGTGTACTGCTGAACATAGACCCTTATCAGGAGTTTCTGATTTTGCCCTGGTCCTGTTTCCTCAGGAACATGTGATCTTTGCTCTGCCTTTTGCCCCTTGAAGCAAGTGACCTACTCCCTGTTTGTACACCCCCTCCCCTTTTGAAATCCCTATTAAAAACTTGCTGGTTTTGCAAATCAGGTGGACATCATGGACCTACTGATATGTAATGTTACCCTTGGCAGCCCAGCTATAAAATTCCTCTTTGTGCTCTTTCTCTTTGTTTCTCAGACCAGCCAACACTTAGGGAAAATAGAAAGAACTTACATTGAAATATTGGGGGTGGGTTCCCCCGATACGCTTCAATGTAATAAAAGCTATCTATGGCAAACTCACAGCCAACATAATGCTGAATGGGGGAGAAATTAAAAGCATTACCTCTGAGAACTGGAGCAAGACAAGGATGCCCACTCTCACCACTCCTCTTCAACAAAGTACTGGAAGTCCTAGCCAGAGCAATCAGAGAAGAGAAAGAAATAAAAGGCATCCAAATTGATAAAGAGGAAGTCAAACTGTCACTATTTGCTGACGATATGATAGGTTACCTCAAAAACCCTAAGACTCCTCCAGAAAGCTCCTAGAACTGATAAAACAATTCCACAAAGTTTCTGGATACAAGAATAATGTACACAAATCAATAGCTCTTCTATGCACTAACAATGACCAAGCAGAGAATCAAATCAAGAACTCAACCCCTTTTAAAACAACTTCAAAAAAATTAAAATACTTAGGAATATACCTAACTAAGGAGGTGAAAGACCTCTACAAGGAAAACTACAGAACACTGCTGAAAGAAATCATAGATGACACAAACAAATGGAAACACATCCCATGCTCATGAATGGGTGGAATCAATATTGTGAAAATGACCATAAGCCAAAGCCAATCTACAAATTCAACGCAATCCCCATCAAAATACCATCATCATTCTTCACAGTATTAGAAAAAACAATTCTAAAGTTCATATGGAACCAAAAAAAAAAAGCCCGTAGAGCTAAAGCAAAACTAAGCAAAAAGAACAAATCTAGAGGCATCACACTACCTGATTTCAAACTATACTATAAGCCCACAGTAACCAAAACAGTCTGGTACTGGTATAAAAATAGGCACAGAGACCAATGGAACAGAATAGAGGACCCAGAAATAAACCCAAATACTTACTTTGACAAAACAACTGATCTCTGACAAAGCAAACAAAAACATAAAGAAGGGAAAGGACATTCTTTTCAACAAATGGTGCTGGGATAATTGGATAGCCACATGTAGGAGAATGAAACTAGATCCTCATCTTTCACCTTACAGAAAAATTAACTCAAGATGGATTAAGGACCTAAATCTAAGAGCTGAAACTATAAAAATTCTAGAAGATAACATTGGAAAAACCCTTCTAGACATTGGCTTAGGCAAGGATTTAATGACCAATAACTCAAAAGCAATTGCAATAAAAACAAAGATAAATAGCTGAGACTTAATTAAGGTAAAGAGCTTTTGCATGGCAAAAGGAACGGACAGCAGAGTAAACAGACAACCCACCGAGTGGGACAGAATCTTCATAATCTGTATATATGACAAAGGACTAATATTCTGAATCTACAATGAACTCAAACAAATCAGCAAGAAAAAAAAAACTCATCCAAAAGTGGACTAAGGACAGGAATAGACAATCCTGTAAAGAAGATATACAAATGGCCAACAAATATAGGAAAAAATGCTGAACATCACTAATGATCAGAGAAATGCAAATCAAAACCACAATGTGATACCACCTTACTTCTGCAAGAATGGCCATAACCAAAAAATCAAAAAGCGGTAGATGTTGGCATGGACGCAGTGATCAGGGAACACTTCTACACTGCTGGTGGGAATTCAAACTAGTACAGCTACTATAGAAAGCAGTGTGGAGGTTCCTTAAAGAACTAAAAGTTGAACTACCACTTGATCCAGCAATCCCACTAGTGGTTATCTACTCAAAGGAAAAGAAATCATTATACAAAAAGATACTTGCACACACACGTTTATAGCAGCAAAATTCACAATTGCAAAATTGTGGAACCAACCCAAATGCCCATCAATTAGTGAGTGGATAAAGAAACTGTGGTGCATATATACAATGGAATACTACTCAGCCATAAAAAAGAATGAACTAATGGCATTTGTGGTGACCTGGATGAGGTTGGAGACTATTATTCTAAGTGAAGCAACTCAGGAATGGAAAACCAAACATCGTATGCTCTCCTGGATATGTGGGAGCTAAGCTATGAGATTGCAAAATCATAAGAATGATACAGAGGACTCTGGGGACTTAGGGGGAAGGGTGGGAGAGGGGTGAGGGATAAAAGACTACAAATAGGGTGCAGTGTATACTGCTCATGTGATGAGTGCACCAAAATCCAACAAATAACCACTAAAGAACTTACTCATGTAACCAAGCCTATGGAAAAATAAAATAACCAACTACTTATAACCCAATAACCTATGGAAAAGTAAAAAATAAAAAAGCCAAAAACTAATGGATGCCTATGAGGTTGTGGAGGAAAGGGAACACATATACATTGTTGGTGGGAGTGTAAATTTGTTCAACCATTATGCAAAGCAGTATGGCAATTCTTTAAAGAGCTAAAAATAGAACTACCATTTGACCAAGAAATCCCATTACTGGGTATATACCCAGAGGAATATAAATCATTCTACCATAAAGACACATGCATGTAAATGTTCACTGTAGCACTATTCACAATAGCAAAAACATGGAATCAGCCTCAATGCCCATCAGTGACAGACTGGATAAAGAATATGTCATACATATACATTATGGAATACTATGCAGCCATTAAACAGAATGAGCTCATGTCTTTTGCAGTAACATGGATAGGGCTGGAGGCTATTATCCTTAGCAAACTAATGCAAAGAAAAGAAAACCACATACCACATGTTCTCACTTATAAGAGAGAGCTAAATCATGAGAAGTCATGAATGAAAAGAAGGGAACTACAGACACTGTGGTCTACTTGACAATGGTGGGGGGGTGGTGGGAGGAGGGAGAGGAGCAGAAAAAATAGCTATTGGGTACGGGCCTAATACCTGGATGATGCAATAACCTGTACAACAAACCCCTGTGACACGAGTTCACCTATATAACAAACCTATACATGTACCCAAAATCTAAAATAAAATAAAATAAAATAAAATAAAGAATTCGAAAAAAATAAGTTTCTAAAACTTCCCCCAAACTAAGATTGTTATATCTGGTCTAATAAATCTGATAAACCTTGTAAAATTTCAGCATGTTAGAGTGGAATAAAGATATGATAAAATACTGTGTTTTCTGCAAGCTCATCTTTATTTTTAAAAATGTCTTTCAAAGTGTCGTTTTGTGCCTCACATTTCTCAATTAAATTTTTTCATTGTTGTCAATTAGTTGATGTTGTCCTATATGTTCTGTATTTTTATTAAGAGGATTAATAGCTGGAAATTATAACACCTACTATATTACAGGCAAAATTCTAAGTATTCCACAGGCAATTTTGGTCCAGAACCCCATGGTATTAATCTTAAATACCATGCTGTAAATGTCGTTTCTTCTTTGGGGTTTGAGGTTTCTCCCATTTTTGTGATACATATCCTGCACATATTGTGAGACTTGTTCAAGAGTGAAAGCTGTTTAATTTGGGAGTGAACCTAGAATTCAAAGAGTATTTTTTTTTTTTTTTTGGTCTTTTTCTTATTAAGTACATAGGAGTTCCCAAGACCTGATAAATTGTTTTTTCACTTTGTGTAGAATGGCTCAGGCAGGAGAAATAACTGCAACTGTTGGCTAGTGAAATTTTCAGAAAGTAAAGAGGTCAGAGAAGTGATCATTTCTAGCTAACATATTGGTTTCGTATTTTATAAAATAATGAACTGTCTAAAGATCTTCTCAGTATTTATATTTCATTGCAATTTATGGAAGAAAAAATGAACTATAAGTGGCATTTGCAAATTTTGTGAAACTTGAAGGTGTCGTTGTTATCAAGGTTATTCTTCCTCAAGCCATCTTCTCTTCACTCCCAAGCAAGTCATGTCAAGCTCTGCCTTTTAACTTTTGTCATCATCGTTTGGATTTTACAGTGCTCTTCATTTATTTTCAATCTTATCTATCTTAAAATCCCAGGCCTCTGCTTCAGGAGAGATGACTTCTATGGCTAAGGATCTTTTCATTTTTAATTAAGACCTTCTTTCTCTGATTGTTTGTTAACAATATTTGTTAATTGTTGTTTATTAAAAACATTTGCCACGTTAAAAACTAAATGTTAAGCTACTCACTTTATTTCTTGATGATATGGACTAGCAAGAAACAGAAAGAGAGAGAAAGCAGCCCCTGACATTATAAAGCTGACCTGGCAATACCAGGTAGTCCATGTTCTTCTATCAAATAAAAACAATCTCACAGAATACGGTTCTCAGAGAAGGTCACTCTGAGATCATGATACAATAAGAAAAAATGAGACCACTTTATATTTTTGTCTAACCACAGAAAAAACCATGGTAACTGCTACCCACAAAATTACCAGTCAGAATTGTGCCCACTTTCTAACATCTAAACTAAAGTGAAATCCCTGCTTCCTCATACCCTCCTCCAAAATATTGAAGCAAAGCCCAAATCCTAAATGTCCTGTCTAATACTCTTTTACTGAGACTATTGTATTTCCTGTAGTGTTCTTTTTCCCTGCAAGAAGTAATAAACTCAACTTGTTTATCTAAGTGTCTGTTCCTGGTATTTATTGAATGAAGAGAATTGACAATGGATTGTAAAAAAATAGAGCATGGATTTGCCAGCTTTAATATTTGCCTGTATACAACCATTATGGCTAGTTTGGGTGGATTTGAGTTAAAGCTAAATAGAGTTATTTTGATGCTTGTTTAAACTCAACAACCCTGAGAATTTTGGAATAGATTAACATTAGTTGATTTTTATTCATAATCATACTTTAGTAAATCAAATTACTGTTACTGGTGTATAAAGTCAATCAGGATTAATAACTGTGTGTATATGTATATAACAGAGAATGAGAGGGAATAAGAGAGAGAGGAAGAAGTGGGGGGGGTGAGGAGAGAAGAAGAAAGGGGAGGGAAGGAAGAAAGGAGAAAGGGAGAGTATGGGCAGGAGGGAGAGTACACCCCCCTCTGCTTTCCATGCTGCTTAGCATCATCCCAATAGAGGACCTTCAGGAATGTCCATTTTACTGTTTATCCTCAAATATCAAGGCACTCAATTTTGCCTGCTCATAAAGCCCCACAGCAGCTGCCTGCTGGGATGTCTCTTTGCTCAGAAGTCTGGATTCAAACTGGTGTGCAGGTCAAGGTCCTTCTCTGAGATTCTGAGGCTTAGCACAAGGCAGGCAGCTGTCCCTCCTCAGAGATAGAATTCCCTAGTTCACGATTTTCCTGCTTGAGCCCCTTTAGAAACCACCACTAGTTGGGCAGTTTGCTTTCCTCAGAGGTCTCAGTCCTAGCTCTGAGGGTCCATCCTCCCTTATTATGGGTTCTCAGAACACCTAGATCTTTCCTTGGTTTGCTCCACTCTAGGAGCTGAAGTTCCATCTTGCTCTTTCTATCTTTGTACACTTCAGCCTTCCTTTATGCCCACTTAGACATCCCAAGTTTGTTTAAACAATTCCCTCTATTAAATCCTCAATCTTATTAACTTGTGTTGTTTCTGTTTCCCTGACAGCACCCTGATTGATATACATGTGTTTCTGAAAGGATCTTGCCTAATATTATATGCTTATTTTTTTCTCCTGTGGTGTTTTCAGTTTTCTTCTGAGCATGTGCATTTCAGGGTCATCTCTTGAATCTGCAGCTTGGTTTTTCTCATAATTTATTTTTGTAGAAATTTTGAGCCATTTTGTTTTCAAATATTATCTCCTCTACAATCCCTTTCAATTCTCCTTTGCATTATGTCCTATAAATTTATATTGTTCTTTGCATTTTCTTTTTTTGGCTTATTTATTTATTTATTACTTCAATCGTTTGGGAGGAACAGGTGGTGTTTGGTTACGTGGATAAGTTCTTTAGTGATGATTTCTGAGATTTTGGGGCACTCATCACACAAGCAGTGTACACTGTACCCAGTGTGTAGTCTTTTATCCCTCATCCCCCTCCCATCCTTTCCCCCACTCCCTAGAGTCCATTATATCATTCTTACACCTTTGCATCCTCATAACTTAGCTCCCACTTACAAGTGAGAACATATAGTGTTGGCTTCTTGGCCTTCATCACCAGTAAAAATATTTATTTATTTATTTATTGAGACAGGGTCTTGAACTGTCACCCAGTCACCCAGGCTGGAGTTCAGTGGCATGATCTCGGATCACTGCAACCTCCACCTCCTGGGCTCAAGCGATCCTCCCACCTCCGCCTCCTGAGTAGTTGGGACTGCAGGAGCATGCCACCACGCCTGGCTAATTTTTTAATTTAATTTAATTTAACTTTTTCAGAGACAGAGTTTCACTATGTTGCCCAGGCTTGTCTCAAAATCCTGGGCTCAAGTGATCCACCAGCCTGGGCCTCTCAAAGTGTTGGAATTACAGGCATGAGCCACTGTGACCGACCATTTCTTTTTATCTATCATCCATTTACTTTTTGTCTTTTTCACTCTGCCTATCTGTTATTTTAAATTCTCTATTTCTATATTTCACATTTCAATAAATATTATTTACTATCGATTATGCAGCTATCTCCATGTAATTCTATTACTTTGTAAAAAATGTTTTAATTTAAACTGTGTTCTTAGCTATATACAATTTTGGTGAATAGTTTCTTTGATCAATATAAAATTTCTTTCTGTACTTTTCAAGGACATTGCCTTTCAATTTTTAAAATATTGTATTAATACTGGCCCACTGATTGTTAAAATATATTCTCAAAATAATATTTTTATATTTTTTCATGTTTTTTCAGAAGGCATTATTTAAGTGCATAAATAAATAGGAATGCTTTCTTCTAGTTATATCTTACAATATGATTGTAATAATAGAGTTGACTTCCATCACCTGCCTATTCTCCTCTTCCTCCAGTTCTTTCAGATCAAATTCATTTTATCAGTTTGGTGCATACCATTCAAGACCTTTATCAGGCCAGACGCGGTGGTTCACGCCTGTAATCCCAGCACTTTGGGAGGCCGAGGCGGGTGGATCACCTGAGGTCAGGAGTCTGCGACCAGTCTGGCCAACATGGTGAAACTCCGTCTCTACTAAAAATACAAAAAAAATTAACCAGGTGTGGTGGCACATGCCTGTAGTCCCAGCTATTCAGGAGGCTGACACAGGAGAAACACTTGAACCCAGAGGCAGAGGCTTCAGTGAGCCAAGATTGCACGACTGCACTCCAGCCTGGATGAGACAGAGTGAGACTCTGTCAGAAAAAAAAAAAAAAAACCTTTTTCTATGGATATGTATATTTCTTCATTTTGTAAGAGAAGAATACAAAATATTGTTTTCCATCCATATGGGATTTTAAAATTAATGATATCATTTTATTTCCTTGTTGACTAATCTGATTTTTGCATCTGATTTTTTATGTTAATATATTTAGCTCCATCTCATTCTTTGGTTGACAGCATAATCCATTTTGGCCTAGACCTTAGAGTACTTATTCTATCCCCTCTAATGGCACTCAGTTTGAGTTGTTTTCATTGTTTTGTTATAAAAGCAATGCAATGAATAATCTTGTGACAATGGTCAATGCTATTTTTGAGCACAGCAGAGGGATATTGACAGATGCTGAAAGAACCACACTCTCAGTTCACATACCTAGAAGTTTCTCATTATAAGGACAGCCCTCCAGGAAGAGGAAATACCACTGGTTTCTAAACTTCAAGCCTCGTGCCTGAGTCATTTATAGTTACAGGTGCATTATGAAATCTCCAGGCTTTCAGGTTATAGGGAAAGGTAACTCAACATTCTGTTATCAACAGAGTAGGGTCAGTTTGGGCTAATCCTGCAGTTATGAGACTAGGGAACAGAAAAGTTATAGTGAAAGTAACAGTGGCTGGCAGAGCTGGGACTCAAGCCCACATATGTTTTTCTGGATATCTCTCTGATTAAAAGCACAGTTGTGAATGACCCCCATATGAGGGTTGCCAGATAAAACATATAATACTCAGTTAAATTTGAATTTCAGATACATACCTTTTTTTTTAGCTCAAACATGTCCTATGTAATATTTGCTGTGTATTTGAAATTAAAATTTCACTGGAAATCCTGTAAATTTATTTACTAAATCTCATAATGCTATCAATATTTGTCTTCTGTAAAGATTGGAATGTGTGGCTAGGTTTCTCTCTCCATTTTCTCCTCATTAAAGGTATGTTGAAAACATTCACTCATTTTACATACAGGTATATTTCTGGACTTGTCTGAGCATATGCTATGGATCCCAGTGGGTTTCAGATGGGTTCCTCTTGCTTTTGAGTCCCTCAACCAACCACAGAGGAGTGCCTTCTATGCTTGTTGATAGGAAGTAAAGCTGTGGGTTACTGTAGCTCACTCTCTCTAGACTGAATAACCATGTATTACAGAAACTGTGTGGTCATTATCAAATGTATCTCAATGTTATTATTTTTAAAATTAATCTTAAAATAGTGTCATGTAAAACACCTACCTATGAATATATTATCCATGTTAGCCTATAGATTTCATCATGTCTAAGGAACAGCATAATCCCTAAAGTGGCAGCCTCTTATTTACCTTCTGTCCTATGTTGCCTTGTACCAAAGCACTATGGAGTAGTTTATCTATTCTTTTATTTTAAAGTATTTAATTAGCAAGTAAAGACTGTATATCTTTAAGGTGTACAAGAGGATTATTTGATATATGTATGCTTCATATAATTATTATCACAATCAAATTAATCAACACATCCATCACCATTCATGCTGTACATTAGATCCCCAGAACCTGCTCATCTTACAACTTAAAGTGTTATACCCTTTGACCAACATCTTGCTATATCTCTCACCACCCCCCAGTCCCTGGTAACTACCATTCTATTCTCTGCCTCTATGAGTTTAACTATTATAGATCCACAAGTAAGTGACATCGTAAAGTATTTTTATTTGTGTCTGGTTTATTTTACTTGGTGTAATGTCATTGAAGTTGTTTTCCATGGGTCTTGGAATGATGATTCATTTTTTATCCAATCCTGTACATTTTGACTTATATTAGGAAATTCTTGATTCTATATAAATATTACATTGCAACAGGCAGTCACCATATTTAGCTCTAGCTTATATATACTGGCCAACTTTTGTGACCTTTAGTTCAAATGGAAATTTGGTATCCAGAGCCTGGGCCATTGCTTTTCTGATTGGCTTGGTTCTGGCTCTGCTAGTCTCCCACTTGATCTCTGCAAGTGCCACCTATGCACTTAATGTCATTGGGTTGGAATTAATGAAACACTGGGCCTTGATCGCTAATGTTGTTGTGGACTAATTCACTACTGCTCCATGCATGGAGTGTGGGATACATCCCTGGCTGGGGATGTCAGCCCTGTTGACACTACTACTGTGATACACAGAACCACAGCTTTAGTTGTTGGACAGTATGGATCCCCCTGCTAGGTCTTTGCTGGTTTGCCTTTTTTCAATGCCTTTGACAAGAAAAAGTAGGCTTTTTTGTCCATGTTGTTTCTCTTCCACGCCTGCTGGAGCTTCCTGGTTATAGGACTCTCTTGTGCCCAGACAGGAATATATGAGAGATAAAAATAAAGTCAAGGGACTCAGTGGTGTCTTTCCTCATGTCCTGAGTTCCTTGGCCTGTCAGCTTCTTCCTTACACCTTCAGAGTCCTTTTGTGATTCTGTGTTGAGTTATTTCCATGACATTTAGAAGGAAGGTGCGAGTAAAGTCACTGTATACCTTTTTGCCTTGGAACTGAAAGTCAGCATATCTTTTCGGGAATCATTTTCTTCATACTGCCATCTTCATAAATATTTGTTGTCCAAAAATGTTTCCAGTGTCCTTACCTCAACTCCTCAGTGGCTGGTTTCCCTAGTACTATATCTGGAGGGTTGATATTCACTAAATTTTCTCCTTCCCATGTTGACCTAAAATTGCCAAAGGTCCTTGGACATGGCCTCATTATATTCCTGGGGACTGCTATAGTCAGGTATCAGGTATCTCTATTATCAACGAAGACTTTGGTGGAGGGAAAATCTCATTCTCACATATTACTTAGATTTTGCTTCCTCATTAGAGTCATCTCAATGTCCAGATTCTAACATTTTTTATTCTACCTTATTCACTCATTTAATTTTACTACTGAGTGTCATATGTGAACCACTGAGCTGTGATGCAAAGCTCTGACTCTGAGGATGAACTTAAGGTGCTATAGACAGAACACGTTAATCTCGTGAACCACATCATCTGGAACTATTGAGTGTTTGGGCCACATTTGAAACTGTATGGATTTATAGATAGTTTCAGCATAAGAATCTGTTATTTCAGGTTCTAAAGTGATCCTACATAGAGACTGAGATCAGATTTGGTGTGTCTGACAGAAAACTCATAATAATTAACTCTTTGTTCTTTCATTTTCACCCTTGTTTCAAAATCCTCTTATTTCACTCCAGAGGTAATTTTGGGGGAATTGATAGCATAATGTCTTCTAATATTGTATTAATTTATTCATTCATTGCATTGATTGAGAGAATGAATTACACTTTCAAGTTTCTCTGGAAAACTAATGTAAAACTGAATGTTATGGTGATATTCTGGTTTCTATGACTGCTGGTATATGCTCTCTAATGGCCAGACATAGAAACAGTTTACAAGGTTATTTACAGGCAAAACAATTGGCATATGTGCATATATAACAAGCCTATTGGGGGTTTGGCATCACTATGACTATGTTTTTTAGTGTGTTTCTGTTTGTGTGTGGTTGAGGCCATGAGTTATTTTCTTGGAGAAGCTGGGTATGATCCCCCTGTAACTTGAGAGAAACTGCCAGCTACTCAAGAGGAAAGCTGTAATTAATTGAGTCACCAGTTTCAATTCCCTTGTTCCTATGTCCTAAAATAGCCTAACACCTGTGCAGGAAGAGCCTAGTTAGCCTTTGTTAATTGCAATTTGATTTCATTGGTGGACAGAGAATAAAATTCAGAAGATCTAAAGAGGGCTAAATTAATTTTATGATTTTATAAATTATTGTAATATTTTCATTTAACATTATATATTAAAAATTGCCCTGACAAAATGGGTATTATTTATTAGGGTGGAAAATGGAATTTTACTGAAGACCTAAATTATCCCTAAATTGGTCTATAAATATCAAAATAATTATCAAAAGTTCCTTTTTTTTTTTTTTTTTGAGACGGAGTCTGGCTGTGTCGCCCAGGCTGGAGTGCAGTGGCGCGATCTTGGCTCACTGCAAGCTCCGCCTCCCGGGTTCACGCCATTCTCCCGCCTCAGCCTCCGAGTAGCTGGGACTACAGGCGCCCGCCACCACGCCCGGCTAGTTTTTTGTATTTTTAGTAGAGATGGGGTTTCACCATGTTAGCCAGGATGGTCTCGATCTCCTGACCTCGTGATCCACCCGCCTCGGCCTCCCAAAGTGCTGGGATTACAGGCTTGAGCCACCGCGCCCGGCCAAAAGTTCCTTTTAATTACATAAGTCAATTCTAAAATTTATCTAGTGTCACTAGGGTTCCAGAATAGCCAAAATATTTTTATTTTGTAAAGGAAACAAAATTTTACCTCTACCTTTTCCGGATAAAGAGCCAAACTCTGTAAAATATTTGAAGAGATTTATTCTGAGCCAAATATGAGTGACCATGGCCAGAGACACAGTTTCTGGAAGTCCTGAGAACATGTACCCACGGTGGTCAGGCTACAGCTTGGTTTTATACCTTTTAGGGAGATATAGCACATCAATCAATATATGTAAGGTGTACATTGGTTTGGTCCAGAAAGACAGAGCAACTTAAAACGGGGAGGCCTCCACATCATAGGTAAATTAAAAGATTTTCTGATTGACGATTGGATGAAAGAGTTAAGTTCTTATACAAAGACCTGGCTGGGTTAAGATACTGGGTCATGGAAACCAAGTTTTTTATTTTTTTTTATCATGCATATGCCTCCAGGTAGCAGGCTTCAGAGAAAATAGATTATAAATGCTTCTTATCAGACTTAAAAAAGTGCCAGACTCATTGGCAATTCTCCTCTGGATCTAGGAGAAGACCTGGAAAGGGAAGGGGATTCTCTACAGAATGTAGATTTTCCCTGCAAAAGGTAGCTTTACAGGGCCATTTCAAAATATGTCAAAGAAATATATTTTGGGGTAAAATACTTTAATTTCTTCCAGGGATTGTTATCTGTCATGTTGGTATCTTATTGTTACAAAGCGTCTGTTTGTCAGTCTTAAGATCTCTGTTTTGAAAACCAAACACCACATGTTCTCACTGATAAGTGGGAGCTGAACGTTGAGAATACGTGGACACAGGGAGGAGAACAATACACACTTGGGAGTGTCTGGGTGGTGAGGGAAGGGAGAGCATTAGGATAAATAGCAAATGCATGTGAGGCTTAATACATAGGTGATAGGTTGGTAGGTGCAGGAAACCACCATGGCACATGTATACTTATGTAACAAACCTGCATGTCCTGCATATGTATCCTGGAACTTAACATTAAATTAAATTTAAAAAAAGATAATTTGATAAATTAGTGAGGTTAACACTTAGCAAATATAAATGAATATATGAATAAACTGTGAAAAAAATATATATAAATATGTATATGTAATTTTAGCTTTACTAAAGAAGAAAATTCTGCCATTTTCAACAACAAAAAAGATCTCTGCTTTTATGTTAATGCTGGTCAGTTTTGCCTGAATTCCAAAAGCAGGAGGGTATAACAACGCATGTCCAACCTCCCCCTCCCCCATCATGGACTGAATTAGTTTTTCATATTTCTTTGGAATACTGTTGGCTGAGGGCCATTTGGGGGGTTGTCCATCAGTCCATTGTTGGGGGGCTTAAAATTTTATTTTTGGTTTATATGTCTTAGAGTTTTCTGCTGGGTCTGATAGTTAAATTGATATAAAACAGATAAAACAGGATAAAGGCATAAAAAACTTGTATACATTTTATGTGACATAGGAGCCCTCATAAGGAAATGAAGACCCAAAGAAGTAGAAAAATCTAAGTGTTTTTTATATTAGGCTGAACAAAAAGAGACAATTCTGGAAAAGTAACTAAATTATCTGGGAAGGCTAAAGGAAGATAAGAAATACTTAACAAGGACTGTTTGTACAGAATTAACTCAGCTGTGACTCCCCGTTGAAGAATGTTCCTTTTAACTGGTACAGGGAGATCCAGTAAATAACCTTGCAAACTGTTTCTTCTTTTTAAAATTATTTGGTTGTTTTCGTTTTTGTTTTTTAATTTCCAGGGTACATGTGCAGGATGTGCATGTTTGTTACATAGGTAAATGTGTGCCATGGTGGTTTGCTGCACCTAACAATCCATCTCCTAGGTATTAAGCCCCACATGCATTAGCTCTTTTCCCTAGTGCTTTTCCCCCACCACCCTCCCCCAACAGGCCCCAGTGAGTGTTGTTACCCTCCATGCGTCCATGTGTTCTCATTGTTCAGCTCCCACTTATAAATGAGAACATGCGGTGCTTGCAAACTGTTCTGACCTCTGGCCATCTTTCACATGGCAGTTTTTATCCTGTTTTCAGGAAGAAAGGGGGAAATAAGAATGCCCTTCTTCCATCTGTTGTTACTCAAGTGAGTTAAGGCTTAAAAATAATCTTTATGTCAAAATGACATATTTTAGGGTGGCATATTCTGCCATGCTTCAATTACATGAAACCAGTTCGAACTGCTCATTTAGCATATTAAAGAAGTTTCTGAGGACTAAACTCTGATCTTTTTCTTCTCTTGCTCAAATTCCTATGTAAGGGGCCTGGAGATCCATGTCCTACAAACCATAAAATCTCAAAAGAGGGGTTTTATTCAACAATATATAACATGGCTTACTTTCCAGCCTGACTCTAGCATAACATCACATGACAGATAAAGATAACCCCCAAATATGTTTCTTTGCCACATCTTCAAATAGCCCAGCAAAGGGGACAGTCAACATTGTATAGAAAACCCCCTTCCCTTTCCAGGCTTTTTTCCTGATCCAGGAGAGACTCAACTAAGAGTCTGGCACTTAAAAAAAAAAAAAAAAAAAAAAAAAGAGTCTGACAAGAAACATTTACAATCTATTCTTTCTGAGGCTTGCTACCTGGAGGCATTATCTGCATGAGGGGAACTTTGATCTCCACAATCTCTTATCTTAAGCAGGTCATTCCATTCTATTGTTTCTATGTACATAATGGGAACCTTAATTTCCACAACCCCTTATCTTGGCCCAAACATTCCCTTATACAGATTCTAGATATTTGGACAATGACTTAACTCTTTCAACCAATTAACAATTAGAAAGTTCTTGAATCTTCCTATGACCTGGAAGACCCCACTTCAACTTGTCCCATCTTTCCAGACTGAACCAATGTACATTTTACATGTATTGATTGACGTCTTATGTCTTCCTGTATTGTATAAATCCAAGCTGTAGCTCGACCATCTTAGGCACATATTCTCAGGACAACTTGAGGCTGTACCTTGGGCCATTGGTCACTCATATTTGGCTCAGAATAAATCTCTTCAAATATTTTACAGAGTTTGACTCTTTTGTTGATATTTTCTTACTAATTAGTTTTAGGAAACACTCCATTCAGGTGTCTTTACATTTCAATGGGCTACATAATACAAGAAACTCTAAAGTAATAACAGCTTGGAAGTTTGGTGATGTGGATTTGGGATGAAAGTCTATGGGTGTCGGTGTTCATGGGGGTCATTTTAAGGAAAATGCACTTATTTCAAGAGAACTCCATTCCTAGGATTTCTTTTCCTTGAGGTATATGTTAATTGCCCACCTGGATAAAGCATTATCAGAATATACCTTCCAAATTAATAATTCTATACAACATGGCTATCAGTTGGATAACTAATGACTACTTTTTGATTAGTCATTTTATTTCAACCTAAGAGCAATGAAGGAACATGAATCATTATCATTTTTATTTTTTATTTTTGTGGATAGGTGTTTACATTTATGGGGTACATGAGAGGTTTTGATACACGCATACAATGTGAAATAAGCACATCATGGAGAATGGGATATACATTCCCTCAAGCATTTATGCTTTGAGTTACACACAATCCAATTATATTCTTTAAATTATTTTAAAATGTGCAATTAAATTATTCCTGACAATAGTCACCCTGTTGTGCTATCAAATAGTAGTTCTTACTCATTCTTTCTTTTTTTTTTTTTTTGTATCCATTAACTATCCCCACTTCTTCCAAACCCTGCAACACCTTTCACAGCCTCTGGTAACTGTCCTCCTACTCTCTATGTCCGTGAGTTCAATTGTTTTAATTTTTAAATCCTACAAATAAGTGAGAACATGTGATGTTTGTCTTTCTGTGTCTGGCTTATTTCACTTAACATAATGATCTCCAGTTTCATCCATGTTGTTGCAAATGACTGGATCTCATTATTTTATATGGCTTAATAATATAATACTCCATTGTCTGTAGGTCCCACATTTTCTTTATCCATTAATCTATTGATGGACACTTAGGTTGCTTTCAAATTTTGGCTATTGTGAACAATGCTGTAACAAGCATAGGAGTGCAGATAACTCTTTGATATACTGATTTCCTTTCTTTTGGGTATATACCTAGCAATGGGATTGCTGGATAATATGGTAGCTCTATTTTTAGCTTCTTGAGAAACCTCTAAACTGTTCTCCGTAGTTCGTGTACTAGTTTACATTCCCACCAACAGTGTACAAGGGTTCCCTTTCCTCTACATCCCTGCCAGCATTTGTTATTGCCTGTCTTTTGGACATAAGCAATTTTAACTGAGGTGAGATGATATTTTGCTGTAGTTTGGATTTACATTTCACTGATGATCCATGATGTTGAGCACCTTTTCATATGCCTGTTTCTCATTTGTATGTCTTCTTTTGAGAAATGTCTATTCAGATCTTGCTCATTTTTAAATTGGATTATTAGATTGATTCCTAAAGATGTGTTTGAGCTCCTTATATACTCTGGTTATTAATCCTTTTTCAGATGGGTAGTTTGCAAGTGTTTCCTCCCATTATGTGGGTTGTCTCTTAGCTTTGTTGATTGTTTCCTTTGCTGTTCAGAAGCTTTTTAACTTGATGTGATTCTATTTGGCCCTTTTTGCTTTAGTTGTCTGTGCCTGTGGGGTATTGCTCAAGAAATTTTTGCCCAGAGCAGTGTCCTGGAGAGTTTCCCCAATGTTTTCTTGTAGTAGTTTCATAGTTTAAGGTATGAGATTTAAGTCTTTAATCAATTTTTATTTGATTTTTATATATGGTGAGACATAGGGGTCTAGTTTCATTATTTTGCATATGGATATCCAGTTTTCTCAGCACCATTTATTGAAGAGACTGTCTTTTTCCCAATGTATGCTCTTGGCACCTTCATAAAAAATGAGTTCACTGTAGGTGTGTGGATTTGTTTCTTGGTTCTCTAATCTGTTACATTGCCCTATGTGTCTGTTTCTATGCCAGTACCATGCTGTTTTGGTTACTAAAGCTCTGTAGTGTAATTTGAAGTCAGGTAATGG
Source organism: Macaca fascicularis (assembly GCF_037993035.2). Lineage (NCBI taxonomy): Eukaryota > Metazoa > Chordata > Mammalia > Primates > Cercopithecidae > Macaca > Macaca fascicularis. The sequence goes on from NC_088395.1 coordinate 112,848,715, forward strand.
GATTCTTCCAGTTTTGTTCTTTTTGCTTAGGATAGCTTTATTTATTCTGCTTATTTTGTGGTCCATATAAATTTTAGGATTGTTTTTTCTCTTTCTATAAAGAATGTCATTGGTATCATGATAGGGATTGAATTGAATCTATACATTGCTTTAGGTAGTAGGGACATTTTAATAATGTTGATTCTTCCAATCCATGAACATGGAATTTTTGCCCATTTTTTTGGTGTCCTTCAATTTTTTTTCATCACTATTTTAGAGTTTTCACTGTAAAGATTTTTCACTTCTTTGGTTAAGTTAATTCCTAGGTATTTAATTTTATGTGTGGCTATTGTAAATGGGATTGCTTTTTAAGTTTCTTTTTCACATTGTTCACTGTTGGCATATATAAATGATACTGATTTTTATGTTAATTTTGTATCCTGAAACTTAACTGAATTTGCTTATCAGTTCTAATAGTTTTCTTGTGGCATCTTTAGTTTTTACAAAATATAAAATTATATCATCTGTAAACAAGGATAATTTGACTTCCTTTCCAATTTAGATGCCCTTTATATCTTTCTTTTGTCTGATTGCTCCAGCAAGGACTTCCAGTAATACGTTGAATAACAGTGGTGACAGAGGGCATCCTTGTCGTGTTCCAGATCTTAGAGGAAAGGCTTTCAGTTTTACCTCACTCAGTATAATATTAGCTGTGGGTCTGTCATATATAGCTATTTTTATGATGAGGTATGTTCCTTCTATCCTCAGTTTTTTGAGAGTTTTATTATGAAAAGATGTTGAATTTTATCCAATACTTTTCCAGCATCAATTGAAGTGATCATAAGGTTTTTATCCATCATTCTGTTAATATGATGTGTCAAATTGACTGATTTACAAATGTTGAACAATCCTTGCATCCTGGGGAATAAACCCCACTTGGTCATGATGAACGATCTTTCTAATTTATTGTTGAATTTAATTTGCTAATAGTTTGTTGAGAATCTTTTGCATCAATGTTCATCAGAGATATTGACCTGTAGTATTCTTTTTTGATGTGTCCTTGTCTTGTTTTGGAATCAGGCTAATACTGGCCTTGTAGAATTAAATTGGAAATATTCCCTCCTCCTCTACTTTTTGGAACAGTTTGAGTAGGATTGGTGTTGGTTCTTCTTTAAATGTTTGGTAGAAGTCAGCAAGGAAGCCATCGGGTCTTTGTCTTTTCTTTACTGGGAGTCTTTTTATTACGGCTTCAATTTTGTTACCTGTTATTGGTCTGTTCGGGTTTTAGATTTCTTCCTGGTTCAGTCTTGGTAGTTTGTATGTATCTAGGAATTTTTCAATTTCTTCTAGGTTTTCCAATTTATTGGCATATAGCTGCTCAAAGTAGTCACTTATGATTTTTTGAATTTCTGCAGTATCAATTGTAATCTCTCCTTTTTCACCTCTGATTTTATTTGTTTGTATTTTCTCTTTCTTTTCTTAGCTATTCTAGCTAAAGTTTTATCCATTTTGTTTAACTTTGCAAAAAAACAACTTTTTGTTTCATTGATCTTTTGTATTTTTTTATTTCAATTTCATTTATTTCTTTAATAGAAGAAAAGAAATAATAAAGATCCCAGCAGAAATAAATGAAATTGGTTTCCTTTTAGTTTTCTAATTTTTTAAGATGCATTGTCAGATTGTTTATTTGAAGTTTTTCCTTTTTTTGATGTAGGTACTTATTGCTATAAACTTCCCTCTGGGGACTGCTTTTGCTGTATCCCATAGGTTTTGGTATGTTGTGTTTATTAGGTATGTCTGTTTTCGCATTGCTGAAAAAGACATACCCAAGACTGGGCAATTTACAAAAGAAGGAGGTTTAATTGTACTTACAGTTCCACATAGCTGAGGAGGCCTCACAATCGTGGTGGAAGGCAAGGAGAAGCAAGTCACATCTTACGTGGATGGTAGCAGGCAACGAGAGTTTGTGCAGGGCGACTCCCATTTTTTAAAAACCATCAGATATTGTGAGACCCATTCACTCCCACGAAAACAGCACAAGAAAGATCCCCCCACCATTATTCCATCATCTCCCACTGGGTCCCTCCCACAACACGTGGAAATTATGGGAGATACAAGATGAGACTTGGGTGGGGACACAGAGCCAAACCATATCATTGTGTTTTCATTATCAATTGTTTCAAGAAATTTTTCAATTTCCGTCTTAAATTTCTTCATTGACCCACTGGCCATTCAGGAGTATATTGTTTAATTTCCATGCATTTGTGTCGTTTCTGAAATTCCTGTTGCTATTGATTTATAGTATTATTCCACTGTATTCAGATAAGATACTTGACATTATTTCAATTTTTTGAATGTTTTAAGACTTATTTTCAGACCTAACATATGGTCCCCTTAGAAAATGATCCATGTGCTGAGGAGAAGAATGTGTATTATGCAACTATTGGATGCAGTATTCTGTAAATATCTATTAGATTCATTTGGTCTGTACTGCAGATTAAGTCTGATGTTTCTTTGTTGATTTTCTTTCTGGAAGGTCTATCCAATGCTGAAAGTATGGTGTTGAAGTCTCTAGCTATTCTTGTATTGGGGCCTATCTCTTTCTTTATATCTAATAATAATATTTTCTTTATATATCTGGGTGCTCCTGTGTTGGGTGCATATATATTTAAAACTGTTCTATCCTCTTGCTGAATTGGTCCCTTTATTATTATATAGTGACCTTTTTGTCTCTTCTTATACTTTTTGTCTTGAAATCTATTTTGTCTAAATATAGTGAGTCCTGCTTTTTTTTGGTTCCCATTGGCATAGAATATCTTTTTCCATCCCTTTATTTTCTGTCTGTTTGTGTCTTTATAGGTGAAGTGTGTTTCTTGTAGGCAATAGATTGATAGGTCTTGTTTTTTCATCCATTCAGCTAGTCTATATCTTTTGACTGGAGAGTTTAGCCCATTTACATTCAATGTTATTATTGAAAAGTAGAGACTTACCCCTACCATTTTGTTATTTGCTTTCTTGTTGTTTTATGGTATTTTCTTCTATCTTTCTTTCTTTCCTGTCTACCCCTAGTGAAGGTTATTTTCTCTGGTGATATGACTTAGTTTCTTGCTTTTCATTTTTTGTTTATTTGTTGTATGTTGTTTTAAGTTTACCATGAAGCTTGCAAATACTATCTTATAATCCATTATTTTAAACTGATAACAACTTAATGCTATTTGCATAAACAAACAAGCAAAAAATAACTAATAAAAACTCTACACTTTGACTTTGTCCCTAAACTTCTGAACTTTTTGTTGTTTCTATTTATATCTTATTGTACTATCTCTTTAAAAGGCTGTTGTAGTTATTATTTTTGACTGGCTCATCATTTGGTCTTTTTACTTAAGAGTAGTTTACACACTATAGTTACAGTGATATAGTATTCTTTGTTTTTCTGTGTACTGACAAAAGAAAAGTTTCAGCTGAATTAAATTTAAAGAAATTTAATTGAACAATGAATGATTCACAAATGGGGCAGCCTTCTGAGCCAGAGTAGACTCAGAGATTCCAGTGTAGCCAGGTGATGAAGAAGATTTACGGACAGAAAAAGAAAGTGATGTACATAAAATGGAGTGAGGTACAGAAACAGCTGAATTGGTTACACCTCGGCATTTGCCTTATTTGAACATGGCTCAAAGAGTTGGCTATATTTGATCGGCCAAAACTCAGTCATTGGCACAAGTGTAGGCTATGGTCTGTTTACACCTCCACTTATTATAGTTCACAATGTACAGAGAAACCTTTAGGCTGAACGTAAAATATGTAAGGAGGCAGCTTTAGGCTAAAACTGATTTAACAATTCCCCGCTGTTGGTCTTTTCAATTTTGAGAGATTGACCAAAACTTTAGTCATTTATGTCACTATCACTATCATAAATATACTTAGCTGGTCTTGAAACCCACTGGAAAGCAGTAGAACTGTGGGTTTTGTAAGGTGGGAACAAGAACTTCAGGTTATTATTATTATTTTTTGTAAGGGTTAGAGTGGAGGATACCCTCCCCATGCTGAAACCTGTTTAAAAGGAAAACCTGGTCTCTTTTAGGATTTACATGTTTCCTTAAATTATTAGTGTGATTATGTCACCTTTAGAATGAGCAACTCCATTTCGGTTTGGTCTGGTCTGTTGGGGCCTAGTGCATGAGCTCGGTCCAAAACAATGACACTCCTATAATTTTATTTTAAAAATTCCCCCTTTGTATTCACGTTCTCACCTACATGAGAACGTGACCAAAACTTAGGGCCTTAGTACCACTCTTAGTTACCATCATTTTGGGTTTATGGTCTCAGCATGTCATTCATAGGTTATAGTACTCTCATGGTCACACATTTCTTTCAGAATGACTCTCGTCATTCCACTTGAAGAGAGGCCATTTGATATTCTAGAGATGGCTGCATGCAAATATTTAAAACTTTTGAGAGAGTACAACACACCAGGGAGAGTACTATTATGACTATCAGGAGGATAACACCAAGAGTTTGGAGTATGCTCCTTACCCACAGTCCCCATAAAACAAACCACCTAAATTAAATCGATCAAAGAATTAGTTAAAGAGTCTACTCACTTCACTAAACAGTCTCTTCACTAATCCCCAAAACTGAATCTGTATAATACCTAATGTGCTGTATTTCTCCATAGGCCACAAGAGCCAGCAGCTGCACAGATATTTCTCTGTTTAGCCAGTAAGTTATGTAGAGTGATTCTATTATTTAACATAATTTTCACAGTCGGTTGTGTAACTATAGCCTTTACAGTAGAATCTGCTATACAGCCTTTCATGACGGATACATTTCTAATCATTGCCTCTTTTACTCCAAACCATGGAAAAAGGACCTAATGAATGATGCCCTTCTAGAATAGTGAAGGCCTCCTGCAATGTTATTTTAATCCATTATGTGGGTTAAGAGGAGAGAACCAATGTTCTGTTTCTGACTGTTTATGAGGCAAAGTATATGCCATTAATGTTTCTCACTTTCATTGGGCCTTCATCTTCCATCTATCAAGGTATAAGGCTATCCATGTATAAAGCTGGCTGCAAAATCCTTCACAAATAAAAGTATACCACACGAGTACACACAACAGACCCCCTTTTCACTTCTATTGTTCATAGAGGTATAAGCAATGGAAAAATATTCAATGATAAGAGCCTCATGAGAATAAAGAAGTCTTGATCCGTGATCTTGGGAAAAGATCACATCAAAGATGCCATCTTCTTCTGAGAAGAAATTTTCTTGGTTTGCTTTATCCTAAGGGTTCCAATGGGTGTACGCTTCCGAGAGTGTGGAGGGACCCTTCTCAGTTGTGAGATTATAAACCCAAAGTTCAAAGTCCCAAAGTTTTGCTGTAGTATGCATGGCAAGGGCAGACTTTCCCTGATGTTCTCAGAATATCCAGTCTTTGGGTTCCAGATTGTGAAAGGGTTGATTGTCCTCAGTGAATCATAAAAAGCTTTCTTCACCTGGTGAAAATGCACTGTGACATAATAATCTAATGTTATAACATCACTCCTCTTGCATGGAAAAGCTTTTATACAAGCAGAAAACATGCATCGAAAATGACAATGGAATGAAATCCCTCTACAAATGTTTAAATGGCCCATCAGATAGCCAAATGTACCTGAAGCTTTTATTATCTTCCCAGGAATATGGTTTTGACACAGCAAAATTGGTCATAAACTAGGTTAGCAATTTAGAAGTCACCACACTAATATATATTTAATTTGGATCATTTTAGCTTTTCCATGATGAGTCATGGAATGCAAAACTTTTAACAACAAAAGCTTTAGGGACTCAGGAAGGACAAGGCAGTTGTCCTGGTTCTGCATGGGTCTATGCTTAACATTGGACTTAGGTCCTCTTGAATATCAGTTGTTTCTCCAATTTAGGTGCATAGCACTGATAACTGATGGGTTATCATAGGTCATTTGACTTAGATCATGAAGTTCATTCAAATTGTATATTGAAACGATTTCAGTATTGGCTGATTTAGCATGATAATATGGCAAAACATCTTCTTGGTACTCAATTTATTTTTGCTCTACTTGTGTTACAAGTTTGATAAAGCAGTCAGTCTTTTCATTAAAGTTCCAGAAATTCTTACCCAGTCCAAATGATGTGATTCTAAAGTTATTAGAAACCTGTATTCAAGAGTGTTTTTCAGAATCCTTTCCATTCTTTCATGAACCTCCTAAAAGATACCGTATTCTAAGATTTTATGTGCTTGCAAAGTTTTCAGAAGCTGCATTAGTATTAAGCAATAAACTGTGGAAATGACTTTAAAAAGTCATAAAGACAAAATTGACAAGTTTGATTATTTCTGTGCTATAATAACTTAAGATAATAACTATAATTATGATTGAGAGCATATACTCTGACATATTAAAATTTTAGAAATCCCATAAAATTTTTGGAGTAAATATTAATATTATTCACTAAAATATAACCTGAACAAGGTTAAATATTTTTATTTTGACAATGTTTCCCATGAAACTTAACATTTCACATAATCCTGTTTATCTCTCTTTTGGATACTTCAGGGCCCTCTGCAGCATCCCTAAGTTAGAGGTTAAAAAACACTTAATTTTGCAGCTGAAATTTGATTTTGAGAAACCTGTCAAATATGATAAAGGTTTAAAACACTTGATAGTATAAATAGAATTCCAGGTCATGTTAAGCCATTTGTTTAGCCAAAATGACTCAAACATTTTAAAAAGGCAAAAACCTTTACTCATTCATAGAGGGAAGACTTAGCTTTCCAAACAATCTGTCTCTTGTCTTTCCCTTCTTTTCCTGTAGTTCATTGAAAATACAAACAAAAATTTTTTATTATCCTTTAATAGTACATGAAAATCTTACTCAAGAGAGAAAGCCAAATTTTATCCTTGCATTAGTATACTATTAATGTCAACCCCAATTTTTAATAAAACCTTATGGATGAATCTATCCAATCTAAATCAGTTTGACTGTAAGGTGAGATTCTCATAAATCTTTTATAATCCTTTACAAATTTTTGTTAAAAAACAGATTAGTGTTCTAAGAAAACCCTGTTGTGCTTTTATTCCAAAATTCAATTTATGGAAAAACTGAAGATTCTTTAAATTTAGCCAATATGTTCATACATAGAATTTTTTAAAATATTAACTTTACATATCTTCTACAACTTGCTGAAACCTTCCGCTTTTTTCCACCTAATTTAAAACAATCATTTAATTCTCTAAACTAGGTAAAAATGTACATTCCCATACCTTCTTACAATAATTTACCGAAAGCACATTTCACTTTCTTCACATACCTTGCATGTAAAACTGTTTTTTCCAGTGGTCTCAATTACATGTTACAATGTTAACTCTTAGCAATTTTTTATTTTTGATGAAAAACCTGGTAAGTTATTTTATTTATGAATGAGGTTTGGAGCCTAGGACACCAGACAGAAGTGTAGATAAGTTCTGACTCTTTCCAGCACAGTTAGGGGGGCATGGCTAACTCCACATGTCTCCAGGCCTTACGTCAAATCTAATGGCTCCAAAATAAATAAGCTGAACAATTTTCAAAAGTCAAAGGAGCAGTTTATGACCTTAAAGCATTTAGCAAACCTAATATCTGATCTACCTAATTTAGAGCAAATATCTTTATTTTGCCAGTAATCTTTAAAAAACTTTATTTCCCAAAGCTTACTAAAGTCACATGAACTAAAAGGCATTCTTTTTTATTTTTCTGACAAGATATTTGATTTAAGTGCTTACTTTTGTTTAATCCAATTAATCAAAGTTCTTTCATATATAAACATTACACACACACCACATATAAACACACATGCAGACAGACAAATGAAGATCCAGCAGTTGTAAGATTTTTCATTGGCCAATTTTTAAGTTTCTTAATTGGATTACTGGCTTCAGGGGAAGTTCTTTGAGGAACAGGGCTAGGAAAACATTCAGCTTCTAGTGCCTAATAAGCAGGTACAGCTGGAAGGCAAGCAGACCCCCAAAATTCAGGGTCCCATTTTTATACTGGATCCTGGATCTCCAAAAGTGAAATGCTATGGAACAAGACAGTGCAATGATTATACTATGCATTTGATTGCAAAGCAACCCAATTCCAATGAGTCCATTTTGTAATTAGCCCATTCTCCAAGGGAGTCTTATCTCTCAGTGGAGGGTAGGGACATTGTCATACCTTCCAACTGGCCAATAGCATGCTTCTTTCATCCAAATGTGCAGAATATCTCCCCTGTCATTAGCCATCCCTAAATGTATATTTCCTACCTAGTTCTTACACCCCAAAGCTCTCTCATAATGTGAAGTAATTTCCGATACCCTCAAAACTCAAAACGATCAGATAACACAAAGCAAAACAGAACAGAGTCTCAGATTTTGAGAGGGATCCATCCAATTTCACTTCCTGGGGCTTTATGAGGAAAACAGGTTTTTCCCGAAACAAAGTCTGTGGCGCCTCCTTTGTCTTTCCCAAGGAGTCTCAAGCTGTTACAAGTTATCTTAGGTCCTTTCATGTGTGCATCAAGAGTGGCAAGAAGACAAATTGGAGAAAAGCAATTCAGTTGACTGAAAAGAAAAAACCTTTTCTAAAAGAAAACAAAAAGATGCAAGAAGAGAAAAAAACATAAAGACCTTTTCAATGTATGCATAGCTTGGATATTCACTTTTAATCAAGCTGACTTTTAACCATAATGCTCTTTAAAAATAAAAATCCTTTTAAATTTCTTATTACCCTACTTTAACCAGGCTAAACTGCTATTATTTCTGGCTTTTGAACTTTGCTAAATGTAAGCTTCCAGGTGCTCAGGGAAAGAAAAATTCAAAACTGTTCATGGAGGGGAGGAGAATCAACCAATGGTAAAGGTCACACAGATATCAACCAGAAATACTCATGCCCTAAGCCAGGACTGAACCCAGGCCACTGTTGTAAAATGGTGAAGCCCTAGTTGCTGAGCTGCAGCATTGGGTAGATTCTGTTGTCCTTCCCAGAAGGAGTCCAGAGCAGTCAATTTTGAGCTTGCAAAGGCTCAAGATAATTTTTAGAGCTAACTATGGCATGAACCCCCAAATTCCTATTCCTTGGATGGCGGAGACCAAGAGAAAGTACTGCCACACAGTTACAAGGTCAAGCTCCCAAAGACATAAACAAGACAAGATAGAGATCCCATTCAGTTTTCGTTTGTTTGTTTGTTTATTTCAGGGACCTGAAGCAAAGTTTGTTACTGACCAGCTTGCTGGGCTGTTTTGAATAGTGAGCTTATGGGGTATTAAGCCTGTGTTTTATCCTAAGGTACCCCTCTTCATGGCAGCATAACACAGAAAGATAAATTTATATCACAAAATACACTAGATTTGGTGCAGCTTAAAACTAGTTTCATGAATCCTTTTCCTCATTAATTAAAACTTTGCATGAGACAGTGATTTTTACCATTCCCACAACTGGTTTGCACAGAGAGAGAGGAAAGGGAAGGGAGAAAAGCATTACCTGTGGTAGGGTAAGAAGGTGAGGCACTCAGGGAGTCCGGAGAAAGACTCACACATTGGAGCAACATTGAATCAAAAGTTCAGGTGGCCGCTTGTAGGTCACGAAGGAATCTTTTCCAAGAGATCCATCAGCTCTCAAGTTTCCCCTTTTAGGGAGGAGAAAAGTTTCTCATGTCCCACCGTCCTTTACATGCCTATTCCTGTCACCCACAGCCATCAGCAAAGAGTACAAGACAAATTAATCCAAAGAGAATAGGGGTTAACATCCCATAATGCCAAGTCAATTTTTAACCAAGAGGGACTTTACCGAGAGGAAGGCCTCTAAACCAGTCCCATCTTTTACGAAGGTGAAATGTACCCACTACTTACCCAATGTCAGCCAATTGGTGCTGCAATCTATTTCCTTTGGATAGGGATCATAACCAACCCAAAAGGTTAGCAGTTTTATTTTTTTGAATCAATTAGTAATTAAGCTTTTTATTTGCCTTTCAAAAACTCTTTAAATAAATATACTGAAATTTTTTAGAAGATTCTGCATATCAATAGGTGTCCCTAGATGAGACTAACTTGGGAACCCTCATTTTCAAATGCACTACAGTGCAGTGTTGTTCATTTGGAATAATCCACTGTAAGTTATCTTTAGTAAGATTTTATCATTTCTGTAAGACTTTGCTACTCAGTTCTTCAGAAATTAAGGATCTCATTTTTACCTCAAATATTGGCTTTGCTCTCAGATTCCCTGAATCAACTTAGCCAATGACTTTTTCCTATGTAAGCATGCAAGAAAAATGAAACAAAGGGGTAGAACACTAAAACTCCTGTGAATTTCCAAAAGCCAAATTTTACACCCCCTGCAATCGTGCCATTTACTACCAGTTTCTTTCTGATGTAGTCAGATGTAAGAGACCTCCAACTGCATCCAAGCCAGTTAATTACTGGATTCAATTAGATCCTGTACCTAGTCCAGCTTCTGTCACAACTTCCAAACCCAGTTTAGATCAGACATTTGCTCAAAGAAACTCAGAGAGCTCAAAACACAAATCCGTTGAGGTTCAGAATCCCAGAGACAATTTAACATGATTCCCAGCTGCTCCAGAAGAGCAATGGGCACAAGGGGCTTAGTGAATACCTCACTTGGTTACTCAGTGCTCCTGGGGGTCTTTAGAAGCTCTACTTCGGATCCCACTTTTGATGCCATCCTGACAAAAGAAAAACTTCAGCCAAATTAAACTGAAAGGAGTTTAATTGAGCAATGAATGACTAAAGAATCAGGCAGTCTTCTGAGCCAGAGTAGGTTCAATGACTCCAGCACAGCCACATGGTAGAAGATTTATGGGCAGAAAAAGGAAAGTGATATACAGAAAATGGAAGTGAGGTACAGAAAGAGCCAGATTGGTTACAGCTCAGCCTTTGCCTTATTTGAACACGGTTCCAACAGTTGGCTACGTTTGATTGGCCAAAACTCAGTGATTGACAAAAGCGTAGGCTACAGTCAGTTTACATCTCCACTTATTATTGTTCATGATATACAGAGAAACCTTTAGGCCGAACTTAAAATATGTAAGGAGGCAGCTTTAGGCTAAACTTGATTTAACAGTACTTACTATTATCAGTGAGTTTTGTACCTTCATATGATAATTTATTGCTCATTAATGTCCTTTTCTCTCTGATTGAAGTACTCTCTTTATCATTTCTTGTAGGTCAGGTCTGGTATTAATGAATTCTCTTAGCATTTGTTTGTCTGGGAAAGTATTTCTCCTTCATGTTTGAAGGATATTTTCACCAGATATACTATTCTAGGGTAAAAATTGTTTTTTTTTGTTTTTTGTTTTTTTTCCTTCAGCACTTTGAGTATGTCATGCTACTCTGTTCTCATCTGTAAGGTTTCCACTGAAAAGTCTGCTGCCAGATGTATTGAAGCTCATTGTATGTTATTTGTTTGTTTTCTCTTGCTGCTTCTTTTAACCCTTGACCTTTGGGAGTTTTATTATTAAATGCCTTGAATTAGTCTTCTTTGGGTTCAATATGCTTGGTGTTCTACAACCTTCTAGTACTTGGATATTGATATATTTCTCTAGGTTTGGAAAGTTCTCTGTTATCCCTTTGAATAAGATTTCTGTCCCTGTTTCTTTCTCTACCTCCTCTTTAAGGCCAATCATTCTTAGATTTGCCCTTCCGAGGTTATTTTCTACATCTTTTAGGTGTGTTTCATTGTTTTTTATTCTGTTTTTGGTCTCTTCTGACTGTATATTTTCAAGTAGCCTATATTTAAGCTCACTAATTCTTTCTTTTGCTTGATACATATTGCTATTAAAGGACTCTGATGCATTCTTCAGTATACCAATTGCATTTTTCAGCTCCAGAATTTCTGCTTGATTATTTTCAATTAATCCAATCTTTTTGTTAAATTTATGTGATGGAATTTTGAATTCTCTGTGTTATCTTGAATTTCTTTGAGTTTCCTCAATATAGCTATTTTTAATTTTTGATCTGAAAGGGCACATATCTCCATTTCTCCAGGGTTAGTCCTTGGTACCTTATTTAGCTCATTTGGTGAGGTCATGTTTTCCTGCATAGTGGTGATGCTAGTAGATATAAATTGGTTTCTGTGCATTGAAGAGTTAGGTATTTACTGTAGTCTTCACTGTTTGTGCTTACTTGTATCCATCCTTCTTAGGAAGGATTTCCAGATATTTGAAAAGACTTGTTGTGATCTGAGCTTTATCTGCTTTAGCAGGCACCTCGAACTGAGTAATGCTGTGGTTTTTGCACACGGTGGATGTACTGACTTGAAGGTCTTGGACAAGACTAGGTAGAATTCTCTGGATTACCAGGCAGAGACTCTCGTTCTCATCCTTTACTTTTTCCCAAACATACAGAGTCTCTCTCTCCCTCTCTCTCTCTATCTCTCTCTCTGTGTGTGTGTGTGTGTGTATGTGTGTCTGTCTGTCTGTTCTGATCCACCTAAAGCTGGGGGTGGAGTGACAAAAGCACCTTTATGGCCACCACCACTATGACTGTGCTGGGTAAGACTGAAAGCCTGCACAGTGCTGGGTTTCACCCAAGGACTACTGTAACCACTCACTTGTTACTGCCTATGTTCAGTCAAGGCTCTGGGGCTCTACAATTGGAAGGTGGCTAGTCAGATAGCCAGGCATGTATTCTTCCCTTCAGGGCAACAAGGTCCTGTAGACCAGGTAGGTACAGAGGTGCTCTCAGGGGGTCAGAGACCAGAGCCAAAAATCTTAGAAGTCTGCCTGGTGTTCAATTGTATTGTGGCTAAGCTGGCAATGAAATGATAAGAAGCAGTCCTCTTATTTGTCTCTCCCTTTTCCAAAGGTTGAAGAGCCTAACTCGGTATCCCTTGCCACCCCAGGCCACAAGGAGTACCATCAGACTACTGTCAATGTTCTCTTAAGGCCCAAGGTCTCTAAAGACTACTGCCAATTTTCCCTTAAGGCCCAAAGTCTCTTAAGTCAGATTTTCGTGAATGCTGCCTAGACTGGAATTCATTCGTCAGCACATTAGAACTACTATCAAGAGTGAAAATTGTGCTGGAACAACAGATAGAACTTCTATGACCTCTGCTCACCAAGAATATATTCCAGGTGGCAGGTGGAGGCAAATCTGAGAAACTACAGAAACTGATGGGTATGGTGTTAAAGAACTGTCTCCTCTTCTGGAGTCATATCATCAGCTTCCTGAAGATCATTGAGTAAAAATGGATTGTGATAGTGATTAAGTTAGGAGCAGTCTCCTTGGTTTTGCATGTTGCAGAATGGAGGGGTATGCTTGGGTTGGTGCAGGACTCACGACTTACTATTGAATAGATGGCTGTACATGATCCAAACACGCAAGTGGTTTTTCCTGAAGAGATCCCTAGCCTTGTATACGGAATAAAAGTCACTGTGAAGCATCTTTAACATGAAAAGAGGAAGGACATTTTCCCCTCCTTTAAAATATAAGTGAAACTCTTAGATGAAGCAGACTGATGTGCTGCATATGCAAAACATGCTAGATTGGCTTTGCAAAGACCAGGATGTTTATATACTTATTATGCCTCTTACTCAGGTCATGTTAAATTCTGTGACTTAGGGGAACTTGTTGCATGGTACCCCATGAAATCTTGCCGTTGTAAAATCAAGCAATGATTTGAGAAGCTGTATCAGATTCATTATCTCAGCTTCCCCCGTGGGTCTCTCAGATGCTAAGAAAATTACAATGATCCACAAGACAATGAGGAAAGAAAAGGGAGTGAGTCAACGGACTCACTCCAGCAAAGCAAAAAATTTTTAAATAATTAATAAGGAATGTGAAGAATAAAGTGGCATTGATAGAGTTGAAAGTAATATCGGGAGGATATCAGGATACAATGGTTGACGGAATAAAGGTCAATGTTCGGATAAAAATGGAAACGTTTGAAGAGATTCTATGTGAAGTGGTTGTATCTCTTTTTCCTGCATGTATTACTGAGATGGATATTATGTCCACTGGAAAACAATTCCTCTAATAAGCATGGTAAAACAAACGGTATGTAAGTTTATCTGTTAGGTGGTAATAATTGGACATAATAAGTGGGGGCCTACAGAATTTTCTGAGCCCACTCAGGTTGTAAATTTGAAGCAGTATAGAAAACCTGGTGGAGAAAAAAAAAGATTATCACTTTAATTAGTGAATAAAGAGAGGGCCAATGGCCTGGCCACATGGTCAGACAGATGGACAATGGAAAATTGAACTATTAAAGGGCTACTGTAAGAGTCGCAGACCTATGGAAATCACAATGGAAATTTAAGAGGCAGATTAAAGAAGGACAAGTTAATGCCCATTCAAATAATTCCTTTCCCCAATCAGGTGATTGTTATTAGCAAGTGAACATCCTTTTGTGCTTGTTGAGGTGTTGACCTGCTCCATGGAATGAGTGGACATGGAATAGCTGCAGCAAAGCAGAGGTGGGCTTATCATCAGCATATTCTACTTGCACTTTCTGAGGCACCAAATCGCAGCAAGCACTACCTGTGTGCCAGCCAGAAAGAGAAAGATTGCAGGTAATTATCAGGCAGATTCCCTTGAGTGGGGGGCTTAAGGGGGAGGTTCCCACATAGATACCACATTAACTATATCAGACTACTACCAGTGGCCCTGGGGCGGGGGCAGGGTGCTATAAATAGGTCCTGATAGAAAGAGTTACTTACTTTGGACTATGTTTTGTATACTGGATGGTAAATACAAATTCTGAAAATACTGTAAAGTATTGGAACAGAAGATACTGTACCAAGTTAGAACGCCACATTACAATTTTTCAGACCAATGATCATAATTTATAATCCGTAGGGTTCAACAAGAGTCAAAGAGATAATATCAGGTGGCCACATCATATTGCGTATCACCTTTGGAGTCGTGACTTGATAGAGAATTGGAATGACAAAACATTTGTTGAGTAAATTGAGTGGAGATAACGGTATGAAAGGCTAGCTTACACACCATCATGAGTGTGTGCTCACATTCAACATGGGAACGGAGGACAAAGCATACTTCCCACCAGGTAGATTTTTCTGTTTTTCTGGGGGACTGGGGAAGAGTCAGTAAGGGAGAATGCTGGTGTAATTACATAATGTATCCCCACACAAACCCACCTTTTGTGTTCCTAGCTGATTCCGTGGTCCCAGGATTAAGGCTGCAACTCTAGGTGTCAGAGGCACAGAAGATCGCTAAAGCAAAACCCTTAACTATACCTTTACACCTTTATGCCAATGATTAGAAGGGCCTGAAAGGATGAATTGTGCCTTTATGGCATCTGGCAAAATTAAGGTTGGTGGTGAATGCAGGTGCATTTCCTATATGGTCCAGAAAGCCCACTGGTTGTAACCCCACCCTATTTGAATGAGATTGGACTGAGCTTCTCCTCACATAGCCACTTTTGAAAACTGTTGAGGGTAGGCACTTACCAGGCTGGTACTGGTATCAATGATTTAGACCAAATAAATGGTAAAACCTAACATCCCATTCAAAGACAGAGAAGTTTTGGTAAATCTCAATAACAAATAGAAGGAGCGATAGTAGTTGAGGGTAAAGGAATGAATAAATGATCTATGGAATAAAAAAGTCAATATGACATTGGTGACCTAAAGAGGCTCAGAGTAAGAAAATGTTATTGTGTTTTAGCACTTGTACCTTGATGCTCAAAAGAGTGAAGCCATGTATTTGCCAGTACCACACCTGCTTTTTGAACTGCACAAGGTCAAAGGGAAGCCTGCAAATCTGAGTTGTATTGTTCTGGGAGACATTTTGGTCACATAATATGATGAACTGCTTCTATGACTAATGACTACGTGCAACTGTAGAAATATGCTGTATATTTTGACTCATTTTTCGGGTTATATCTACTGCAAAGTATATCACTTAGCAAGAATTTTCTAGGAACAACTCCCTATCAGGTCATTTCTCCGTGTACGGTTACAGCTCTCGGTAGACTAATTACTGTGTAACCATAAACCTTGATGACAAAATCATGAGAAAGGTCCCTGGTTATAATGAATGAAAAAAAATAATGATGGCATGTCTGACATGCCATGGTGTGCTGTGCACAAATATTTATTATTCTTGTTTCAGCGGATGAAAAGCTTTTGAACAAAATAGAAAAAGGAACATGGATTCCTGATGGGAATAAAGCAGTGGCATCACGTGGTAAGTTTGAGTTCTTCTATGTAATGGCCCCAAGGTGACCAACTGTCTTATGTAGGTAAGTGATATGAAAATACTGATACAGATTATCAAAAGTATTGGGAGATCGAGTTGAAGTCTACTTAGTATATAATACTAACATGAAAATGACTAGCCTGAGGAAGAGCTAGATTTAGTTAACCATCAGCTAACTTCTGTGTTAAATAGTACTGCACAGGTTCCTCACAAAGTACAAATAACATTAGATCGAGGGGAGAAAGAAGTCATCAAATTAGGATAAATGTAGAAAAGTATATGTTTTCTTTACAGGATACATTGCTTTCTTCATTAGATATAGCCCTTTCCTATACTGGCTCTTCTCGTTGTTAGATATATTCATACTAATGCTATCGCTATATCTATTATATAAATGCTATGCTAAAGGTAGAAGCACAAGAAAATGTGATAATTTTGCTGTAAGATATCCTAGGCCAAAGGCCAGGGGAGCCAACTGGGCAGGAAAGAGTTACGTCCACTTACCTGGTTTCCTCAAACACAAGACATTCCAAAGAAAGTACTGTTTTCAGAACTAGTCCTTAACACACTCCTGGGAGATAACCTCTGTACATTGGAATACTCTCCCTCAAAAAGATTTCGTTTTGTTTAGGTGTTTGTTTAGGTTTTTTTTCGGTATTCCTGAAACCTTGAGCCTTGCTGCACCAGTTAGACAAGATACTTTCATCATGCATGGTAAATGCCTGTTTTTTTGGCTCTAAGAGTGGACCGGGGGCTGAGGTCTAAACTGATGAGGTCATACAAGCCTTGCATGTCTATGTGACAGATCACCCCCAAAAACTCTGAATGTCAACTCTCAGAGGAGCTTCCTAAGTTGGTAACACATTACCTGTGTGGCCACACACTGTTGCTTGGTGATTTAAGTGTGTCCTTGGGAAAGTTCACCGGGTGGGGGCCCCTAGAAGCTAGAGCCTGGTTCCTCCTAGACTTCACCTGACTTAACTTTTCCCATTGCATATTCAAGGCTATTTTACCGAAATTTCACTGTAATAAACTGTAACTGTGATCATAAGAGCTTTTTAAGCCCATGAGTCCTTAGAACAAATCGGTGAGCCAAAGAGTGGTCTTAGGGACCCCTGACATACATTGTGCATTTAAACATACACCACGTGTTAGAAGATCAATATATTTGGTTATCTGTGAAAGTGCCAAAACTCTGAGAAGTAAGGGATAATTTGCCACACATGGGTGTTGTTCAGTATCCTGTACTAATGGCCAAAGAGAACACTGTTGTGAGAGGGGGAGCGGGAGAAAGAGGGTAGCAGGAAAAGGGAACAGGGTAAAAGGCAGGAAGAAAAGAGAGAAAGAGTGAGATTTCTGTGGGTGCAGAAAATGAAATTTCTGAAAGTTGACATACAACCTGGGAAATCGAGGATATATTGAGAAGGGGCCACTGAATGGTGTCAAAGGACATTTCAACATTTTTATGTAAGGAATTTTTTCTATTACTTGTTTAAGATAAGCATGCATTTTTATTTAAAAAGAACTGAAGTCTGTATTTTTAGGGGATCTAAAATTATATGCCTTCAGCGTGGTTTTATGATCTATGAGACATAGAAATACAAACGATAAATTATGTTGAAAACTGGTGTGATTTTTTTTTAAATAAAAGCTTTTCTGTTAGTTGTAGAAATAAGGAGAGAAAACCAGAATAAATTCTGGAACTACAGATTCAAACTCTGACAACAAAAATTATTACCCAGTTTTATTTAGTTAGTTTTTAAAACAATTTTAGCAAGTATTGCTAGGCTGATGAATGCAGGGAAGAGACATAGCCTGCTTTGATAGTTGGCAAACTCCAGTGGCGATCTGACTTTTCCACTTCCCCCTTATATTTCCTTGGACACCAGCAAGTTCCCTCCCAGTGATGCTGTCCTCACACACAGGCCAATCCTGTGTTTGCATTCCTTTGTTTTGGCGTTTGGAATACATTAAAATATAGAATGCCTTCCACATTCATTTTCTTTATTACTGACAAAGGTATCTCTTCAAATCCTCACAGGCCATTCTTTCTTCTTTTGCTTTCTTATTATAGAATTGAGGGTGCAAGATAGATCTCATTTCTCTTCATCATGCAGTGTGTGAAAAAGTGAAGGTAAGTATCTAAACATTTATTTCCTGGGAATTTAAATTCTGAGCATTGGAGGCCAGCATTTCTAGACTGAAATCCAATGGTCCCATGGACCTTGTGTGGCTCTATATTACCAGAAATTACCTCAGATTACCAGGAATTACCTTTGTTACCCGTATGTACCCTTTGTATTCCAGATGAAACAATCTGCACTTTGGTGTCCTTCTATCAACCCTCTTATTGAAGAGATGTGGATATTTGGTCTATTTCTTCAGAAAGAGAGAGTAGAAAACAGAGCAGCTGAGGACAATTTTAATGTCACACACCACTTTCCGTAAAAGAGCTACACTGAAACCTCATCTACCTTTCTGAATGATGCTCTCATTGGAAAAATAACCCACAAAACGACCGCAATATTTTATAACTGTGCGAAATTATGACAGCCCGAATGTGCGTCAAGATATCTGTCCTGCTTTTCTCCTCACAGAGAAACTGCTGAAAACTATCCCTTACTTAGTATACAGGAATGACTCTTGTCCCAGCCTGACCTTAAGCTTCTGTATATCCCAGGAAGAACAGGGTTGCTTCTCAAATGAGAGTCCACAGGATGAACAACAAATGATTTCTTTCTCTTTGCTTTTGAAATCTGAGAAGAACTGCTTCATAGAGCAGTTGTGCCACTCTAAGCTCAATGCCTATGTGTGACAGAAACTGTGTATATTTCTGTCCACTGATGAACGTGTATGCTCCTGGAAACCCTCATTAAATTTCTTTCTAAGCATCTTAAGATATCACATCTGTAAGAGCCATACGACTGAACATCTTTATTCATTGGCAGTATGTAGATTGCAGCATTGCCTGAGAGAAGCAAATTCCAAAATATCACAGGTCCTTCTTCATTTGTCAGTGACTGCCTAACACGGGGCTTTCTGTGGGAGTTCAATCTCTTGCCAGGACTCTTTCTTCTATTATCTTCATACATAGTTTTACAAATACCGACCAGTGTGTTTTGGCCCAGGTAGTAACTCAATGTGGGGTTTGCCTTCCTCTGTGCATGGAGAGTTTGACATCTCTACTTCCTCCTGTCATGACATTTCACCAAAGGACGCTGAGAGTTTGCGGGCATTTCAGTCACACCAACCAACTTATGACAGCCCTGGGGAGTGTTAAAATAAAAAGGGTATCTGTGATTGCAACTTAGGTATTGTCCAGAGGAAAAAATCTTTTCCCATGTGTTGCCTCGACTGTGTTCTGAATAAGCCATCACAATTTCAGGTTCTAACTTGTTGTCATCCACTTCATTCGTTTGGTTAAAACAATGTGAGTCTCAAGTGAGCCTTCTCAATCCTGTTCGATTCAGATGTTCTGATGATAAATTTAATGTGTCATGGAAAATGTTTATTCATCTTTGACTCAAAAATGCCACGCAGTTTCTCTGTTGACTGGTGCTACAATGACTTATGACTTAAAGTAGGGATGACTAACTAATCAGTTTGGGCAATTGACTGCACCTTCTGTGCATCAGCTATGAGGAACTGTCTTGACACAATGTTAGTAGAATTGGGTATGGGTCATTGCTGGCCAACGGAGGCAAACATCATAGCCTTCTTCACACAGAAAGTGCCCTGAGACACTTAGCGAAGGGCTTCTGACACATATTTCTGATGCCTCCGCCCCATCCTTGAGTTTGGTGATCAGCAGTGGGCACTGAGTATTAGAGGTGGTTTGGTGGGGGGCCTTGTGGAATTTGGCATCCGTTCACGACCAAGCATGCAGTATGTCGGTTCCAAAGAAATCCCCACAGTGATTCTGAGGAAGAATCTGACCCTATTAACAATCCAAAGCTTCCTCCATTATCTATGGCTTGAAAAGCTTGTGCCAGGAAATACCTAGTAGTTAAATGTAGCTAGCATGTTCTTTATGTTGTTTGTTCACCTATTGCTCGGACTGGTATAGTTTTGAATGGCTGGCAGCTCAAATATCAATCCAGCTCTGAGAGTAAATGTATATATTTTACTCCTTACAATACTACTTCTAATGCAGGAAACGTAACATTTTGTTTTTTATGAAAACTGTCTATCTTATTGTGTCCTAAGATGTAGATCAGATATTATTACAAGCAGGAAAGGTTAGGTTCTGAATGAACTGTATTCTTATGCGAAGCCCATCATGACAGTGTTTTTGTGTGCGTCTGTGTTTGGGGGCTGACGTATTTATTGGAGAAAGAGGATGTTTGATCTTTCCTTTTGTGTGGGAGATGCCGGCAGCTCTTGCTGAGTGTAATCTGATGAGGATGAGTCACCAGTCAGTGTTTTTCCTCTTTTGGTTCTGTGAGCTAAGATGATGGGACCCCTGTGTTAGATGGGCTTCATAATGTCTATTTTCATAAAACAGAGGTCTCTGAACTTTTCTACGCAAGCATCCTTGTTTAAGAAAGATTGTTTTCTAGTACTCTAAAGATGTATCATGAATCATTAAATATCTCCATGGAATAATCATCATTGTTTTACTTTAGGCAACACACACACACACACACACACACACACACACACAGGTGAAATTATAAACTAGGAGTTGGCAACTTTTTTCAGTGAAGCAGCAGATATTAGAAATCTTGGACTTTCAGAGCCATACAATGCCCGTTGCTATTACTCAACTCTGCCATTATATCACAAAAGCAGCTCAAATACCAAGATTAAAAAATATATCCAATAAGATATATCTGGGGAAAAAACAAACAAACATGTATCAGGCCAGATGCAGCCCTCAGGCTGTAGTGTGCTGACCCGTGATATAAAAGATTGAATATTTAAATGTGTGGAAAAATCTCATGCTATCTTTCTAGGTCCCAATACATCATCATTTGTTGATGGCTGGTGTAGCTGAGCATTCCTTTGCAAACGGGCTGTGTAAAAGAAAAGTTGTGTGTCTCAATGGCTTTTCTGTACTTGTGACAGAAAGCACAGGCTGTAAAGTAAAGCCTGTTTTATGTCTTTTCAGGTGCCTGCTAGTAGATACTGTTGATGATGGGGCTGGTAACTCATTCTATCCATCAATAATGGTTTGAAAGAGATGCACAGTCTCTTGGGAACTTATTGTTGACTTCTTGTATGAAATATGCCTTAAGAAGCAGCAAATGGTAGGTCAGGGATGTCTGAATCTCTCAGTTCCACATTTCTTAGGGTGTGCCTCGATGCCATTTGCCCCATCTCTGGCAATACCCTTTGTCCTTGACCACCCAGCTCCCTACTAGGTCTGGTCCCTTGGACTTGTGGGCATTACCGGCTTTGATAAGGCCACTTGGAAACAGGAGGCCTAGGAGAGAAGGAAGCATATTGTAACTCCCTTTCTGCCTCCTCTTTCTAGCATTGCTACCCCAACAAATGCTCTTCACCCAGCAGTGCCATGCAGTTTCCTTTCAGGGTATGAAGGAACAGCTGGCATTTTCTTCTAATTTTAGGGATATTATGCATCGAACCCACTCAGGTCATTCAACAGAGTAGCCTGCTGGTGACCTCTATCTGCTCAAAGTCTGAGTCCCAGCCCTGAGGAAGCCTCCCCTAAGGTTCTAATGCTCAGCACTTATCGGGCAGCTACCCTTGCTCAGATGTAAGTACCCAGGTTCCTGGGGTCATTCCTCTTTGCCCCTTTAAAATGCACTGTTATCTGGGCCACCCTCTGTGCTCAGCATCTGGTTCCCAGCAATTTGGTTCTGTCCTACCTCATTATGAGTTCTCACAACCCTCAGATCTTCCTTTCTTTTGCCCTACTCTGGGTATGGGAATTCCTTCCAGCACTCCCAATTTTTGTGCCATGACTTTTCTCCTTAGGCCTATGTATATATGCCAAGCCTATGTTGCTGATTTCCTCCATGCAATCCATAGTCTGGAAAACCCGGTGTTTTCTCTAGACTGAATCCTGCCTTTGGCCTTCCTGGTATACATGGTTTCTTATTGTATCCTGTCTTTGCTTTTTGCGACTACTTCTTTTATCTGTTGTAGGTATCTCCCACATTTTCTTTTCCAATGTAACTCCTTCTCCAATCTCTCTCCTTAGTCTCCTAGAAATCTAACAGTTACAGATCTCTTTGAAATTCCATTGTGTCCTGTAAGTCTTTTCTGCATTTCTATATTATTTCACCTATACAGGCATTTTATTATTTCTTCTTTCACTGTGTCTAATGTGAATAGATTCTTGATTTCAGCAATTGGTATGGAGTTTCTAGATTAACCCCTTTGATGTGGTAAAATTTATTTACTCTTCTTTCAGAAGAGTTTTCTCAGTGAATACAAATTTGGATCCATATGAAATATCTCTGCAAGTTTTTTCCAAGGCTTCCCCCTGAATTTTAATTTGTCTACTACTGTTATAGCTCCATTTGTATTTTTTGCCTTCATTTAGGCCCAATATATCTTTTTATGTCTCCTTGAGTTTTTAGGATACTTTGTTTAGGTGCATTTGCAAAATCACTGCCCACACATCTTTTGAAACATTACAGTGTATTTTAATAGTAAAGCTGAAAGTCCTCACTCATAACTGGCTCTGATCCTGTCGTAGTGGTGTTTTTTGTTTTTTTTTTGTTGTTGTTCATTTTCTGTTTCCACATGAATTCCACTTCATTGGCTTTGGAAATGGCACTTACAACAGTTTTTTCCCCCCTAAGCATTCATACATATCTTTCTGTTCCAAGTAAAAATGACATAAAATGGTGTTCTAAATTGATCGGGGTTTCACATTAGTTAGGCATTACTGTATTGAGTATATTGGTCTGAAACCTGATATTGTTCCCCAATATTTTCTTTCTATGTTAAAATTTTTCAGTCTATCTTGTTATTTCGTAATAACACCCAACTAAACTAGAAATAATACACAATTTTTCTTAACCTGACAAGCAGCATCTAAGGAAAACCAGCAGTTAGCATTAGACTTAGTGAGGACAGACTGAAACCTTTTTTTCTAACGTTAAGAACAAGACAAGGGTGTGGACTCAACACTTTAAAGTCAGTAATTGATAATAGAAAAACTATTTTAACCATTTCAAATAATAATTTGAATTACTGATGTTAGTCTCTATAGGACAAAATATGTATGCATCGCATAGAATAAAGATGGTTTAGGTTGGAATGGACAGGAAACTCCGGTGGTGGTGTCAGTTTTCTTCAACTGAACTTCTCTATCCCTATCGACGGGTAAAGTAGACTAATCAATCAAAAACAATGAAAGAGGTTTACCTGTATAGCTAAAGATCATCTCCAGAGGTCCCAGTAGCCAATGATCAGTATTCCACTGAAAGCACCCCAGCTTATCTCTTGTTCCCATTGCCGAGTCTTTGACATGTTTTGTAGACATGCTCATTTTAACACTTGCCATTATCTAAGGAAACTCCTGACCTAGAGGTTTTTTTTTCCTCCCTGTAGAATTGTTCAAAGCCACTACTTAGGGAAGGGGTTATTCATGTCTAACTTCCAAATTAATTATTGATAAAACATGGAATTCACATGACTATAAGCCTAATTTATTTTATAGGCATTTCATTTTTCATCCAAAGAACAATGTGGCACAATTCAATGTCATAAAGATATCTTAGAAAATATAAAGTATTTATTTGGGAAGATCATTGCTTGATCATCCTCAATAGACTGTGAATTTAGAATATGAATAATTCCCAGTAGTAATAGTTACCCTTTGTTAACTGGATTGTGATTTTTAAACTTGCAGGCTTAGAATTATTTTTCAAGGATAAATTGAAGTATTGGACACTTGTGTAAACCGAAGTTTCTCTGAGAAATCAGTATTGATCAAAACTAGTTGGGTAATGTCCAGTATCCAAAAATCATCCGATTGTTCTAAAAGTAAATATGAATCTAGCAATAGAGGACATATTGGGAAGGAGCCAAGGAATGAAGTGACAGGGCAGCTTGATGTTTTTTGTTGAAGGTATTTTCTTATTATTTACCTTAAGAATATATTCCTTTCTTGAGAACAACAACTCAAATTATTTTTGGGGGGTTGTTGGGGCATGCCCTATCAATGTGATTCACACTCATATGTAGACGGTGAGAATTCTGAAGGCTGGGACAACTGTGCTATGCACTTGTTTTAAAAGGTTATTCATATGATTCATAAAGTATATGTATGGGCAGAATAAAAAACTAAAAAAACTAGATGCACATATTCACACTGAACCTTTAAACCAATTTTTAGAATTTTCAAGGAGGATTCTTATGATATGGAGAAAAGAAGAGATGAAAACAGTACTGCCCTTGTGTAACACAGCACACTCTTTTGAGGTGAACACATGCAGACATATAGACTAGCCTTGTCATTAGGTGATGATAGACTCTCCATGGGCTGGAGATTCTTGCATGTGAACTTTGTCCCTGGTGGCCTAAGTGTCCTTGGTGTGCTTTCCTTTCACTGTCATTGTGCAGAACACAAGCTCTGCTCAGCAGGTGGCACTTTTCTATACTTCTGTGATTCCTCAGAAGGAATGTTTTGAAAAAGATATTTGTGATACAGCACAGACACAATACAGACATACATAGATCCATCTATGCAATGGGAAGATAATGAGATAGAATGCTATGTAATGGTATGGAATGACATTAAGTTGCATGAGAAAAGTACATTCAAGGATGGTACACATTGAAGGATACGATGTCTAGGAAATGTGAGGGATACAGTGAGGTCCCTGTATCAGATGTGAGGTCCACCATCTGATTTTTTGTCAACCGAAAATGCAGACTGAACTTCTCATTGTGACTCATTACTGGATTATGCTTTTTGGACAGAAATGGTGCAGGAGAGAGTTGAAGATTTGAAAGTCAGCTCATGAGACTGTATGAAGCTGACTTCAGGCCACCTTCCTGAATTCTATGAGAAGAGTTGTTCGGAAACATTTTGTTGAGAAGACCGTCTAAAACTTTTGTTTATGTGGCTATTTCTGCTGATATTTGAAAATTAGAAAATAATGCTATGGCATTTTAAATATATTTATTCATTAAAATAACAATGTTAAACCTATTTCATATTTAAATTTAAAAATACTTGCTTTGTGAAAAATAACTATATTTTCCAAAACAAAATATTCAATTTTCTGCCACCTAAATGCAGACTATAGGACAGGGAGGTTTCGCAGCATGTTGAAAGTTGCAGAGCTGGTGAGTGGCACAACTCAAACTCAAACCCCCATCTGTCTTCCTGAAAGTGTCTTTGAATTAAAAGGATTGACCATAAAAACACCCCACTATTTGCTTTTCCTGAGAAATTAGATAAGTTAGATTGTGGGTGCTGATATCTACCTCCATTTCCTCTGCCCTAAGAACCTGTGGAATCATTCCTTTCATGTAGTTTGCACACAGGTATATATCTAATCCAACATGGCCTTTTTTTTTTTGCAGCGTCCATATAGAGTGGGATGACTTTGTTTTGCTCTAGTTCACAGGTCCAGTGGTGTTCTGGAGCTGGCTCAGAGCAGTGCATGAGAACTGATTCTGTGCATCACTTGTCAACTTTGTGTTCAGTCAGTGACGTCATCTTGGTGGCTAAAAATAATAGGCTACAGTGGGAGTTCTTAAACCAGAGAAACCAAAAAACAGTGGAAGTCAGAACTGCATGCCTCCCCACCTGAGGACCTGTTATCTGCATGTTACTGGCCAGGACTGGGCACACAGTCATGGCCTCTAAGCTAATTATAGGAGAAAGTGACACATCATAGGGCAGCTGTCTCCTCAATGTGAATGGCTGTGCATGACAGAACCTGTGTGTACTTGTATGTCCTGATGATGGCTTTGTGTGGTCCTCACCAACCTGACTGAATTTTTAAAAATCTTAACATATTTGTAATGGAACTCCCTCAAAGCGTATTATCCACTGGCAGTGTGGTTTCAACATTACTTGGGCAGAACAGATTTTCAAATATGGGATACTCAGCTTTAGCTCCCTGTTGCCCTAGGGCACGGGATACTTTGTGGAAGTTGTTCCTTCTCAGGAACCATTTTGTCCCTGCAACACTTCAAACACACATTTGTCCAAATATAGGCCCAACTTCCTTTGGCCCTGGCAAAACCTGAGTTTCTGGTTTGTCTTCCATTGACATCCAGGTGTTTTGTCTTCATATATTTTCTCCTTCATAGGTTATTTTAGAGACCAACAATCCACAGGCTCCCTCCTGCACTGAGGTACCTGGCCCACACACATGTACCCAGCCTTTTGTGTTCTGGAAGGCTGAAAGATGATGTGTAACAGGAATTGGAACTTCAGTCTGTCTCTAACAGGAGAACCAAGCTTCTTAACCCTGTTTTACTTCTTCCCTAATCCCTTGTGTAAAAAGCTCCCTTTCCCCAAATGCCTATTTCATTAAGAATTTTGGGTATTATTGCTAATGTTTCATTCATTCATCTATTCATTGGATTGGCCATGGGGAAATAACTGAGGTCAACATCAGCGCTCTACTTCTGATGATGTAGGTGTATTTTCTGGTTTCCTGAGAAAGCTAACGTTAAGGAAAATGCTTTGCTGACATTCTGGTTTCTATGACAACTGGGATATGCCATTTTATCCTGGAGGCAGAAACACTTAACAAGGATATTTATATGCTGGAAGGATGGACTACCAGCAAAAATACATGGCCTATCACTGCGAGATTGTGTGTGTGTGTGTGTGTGTGTGTGTGTGTATTTTGGGAGAGTGAAGTTTTCAGTTAGATATTAGGGGCTATAAGCCCTCTTGTTCTATTGAAGAGTCTCGAAGTTTCTCCTGAACGGAGTCTGAGGCTATGAGTCACCTCTCATCCCTTCTGTGTTTCTGTGTTCTAAGATGACAGCTAGTGTGTGAGAGCATCATCATCTGAGTTCTTTAAAGCAGAAGTCTTCCAAGTATTTCTGATCTGACACCTCAGCTTAACAAAGGTTTTAGCTTGTAACAGTTAAGATGTTCTTTATTTATATCTACTTACAGCGAAAGGATTTATGTGTACATTATGGGAGAGAAAATTTGATGTCAGCATATCATGAGACAAAATGAGTAGGATTGGGCACTTGAATGTGAATTTGTGGAACTTTAGGGTTGATATTGTGCTCATCTTGAGTAACTGACACACGAATTAAGAAAAGTTTTCTCTTTAAAAGACAAATTTCTGTCATCCTGTGACTAATTAAAATATGTAAATGGCTCCCCTTTATCATATAAATACAAGGTACAAGCTCATTACAAACATCAGGTTCTGATTTTTTTTTCACATTTTAGGAAGTAGATGTTGCTAATGTTATACTTATTTCTGTATTTATTATGTTTCCAGAGAAATGTACTGCATCTAAAATACTTACTGTTGCATTCTTTGTTGGGATATGTGCTTTCAAAAGAAGCAGGTTCTAGTTAAAGGATATATAAGTCTCTAGGCTTCAAATCCTATGCTCTATGATGTTGGCATGCTGCGATCCCCATTTTGCTTTTACCAACCTGCTCCCTGTTGGGCTCTACAATTTGGGCTCATCAGAGGGAGACAGAAAGTGTGCAGGAAGAAGAAGCAGGATGTACATTCATCTCTGTTCTTGTTTCTCTCAGTGTCATCCCAGTGAAAGCTCTAGACAAAAACAAGGCCATGTGATCTCAGTGGTGGTAGATCATTCATAAAATAGGTTTTGTCCAAACTCCAAGGACTGTCCATGTCTGGCCCTGTCAGCGAGACCAGCACTAGCACACTAGTGAACTCTTTCTCTCCTCTGAGCTCTGTGTCTCAGCCTTGAGGGTGGCCTCATTCAAGATCTTGATGTTCTGGCATGAGCAGAGATCAAGTCACTATCATCATGGGTAAGTGTCCCATGTTTTAGGGGTATATTCTATGACCTTTAGAAACCACTTCTAACCAGGCAGCCTCCATTCCTCAGAAGCATGTGTCCCAGCTCTGATAATCTTCTCATCCAAGCTTATTGGTTTTAAGAACTAGCATATCTTCCCTAAGTTTCATCCAGACCTAGAAGTGCTTGCTCCTTTCTACCATTGTTCTCTTTTTGTTACCTCATTGCACCCTATTTGCCTCTTTCAGCCTCCAAATAATACCATAAAGTTCTTTCTGATTTAAAAAAGGAGGACCCTGCCTGGTAAACATGTTTGTTTTTCTCTCTTCTCTTTTAGAGTTTCCTTTTGACTTTAGTTTCTAGGAGTTTTACTTAGTGAGTGTAGGTGTGTGTATGTGTTGGAGTGTGTGTTTTGTGAATACAAAGAAAGCAACTATAGCAAAATGGTACCATAAGGAAGAGCATGTAAAGAAATATCTTTGAAAAGATATTAGACTGATATTTTATATTGATTGAAGGAAATATTCATTATAACATTGTCTCTGCATGTGTGAATGTTATACTTGGGGGAATTTTTAGAACGCCTTGAATATTTCACTTGATATTTTTCATTATTTTGTTCCTTTCATTATGCTACTCTTTAGGCTGTCTCCTGGGACTACAATTGTATATCTCTTATGTGGTTAGGTATATAAGTTTTAATAATGAAGATTTACTTTGATCAATATAAAATATCAGCCTAAGGACTTTCAAAAATATTTTCCTCTTTATGGTCCCATTTTGCTATGGTTGCTTTGTTTTTGTTCACTTATATCCCACATTTCATGTCATATCTCCTTAGAGTCTCTATAAAAGAATACTTAGGTGTACATGTATGTGTAAATGCAGCCTTTGTGTAATCTTTTACAATATGATGGAGAAAGTCAAGCCCAAGTCCACGTCCACTTCCATCCTCGTTCCACTCTTGTTTCATGTGTATTCATGCCATCAGATTTCTGTTTACTGTTCAAGGTATTGTCTCATTTTCATCTTAAGTTAAGCATCAGAGCATTGTACTCCGTGTGTGTATGCTTTACATAACCTGCATGATTTTTACTGCATTGGTCTCTAATCTGATTATTTTAACCTAAATTTTTTTCTGTGTCAGCGCATTTAGATCTGTATCACCCTTTGTAATAAAGAATACATAATTGTTGGCTTAGACAAGAGATTTTCAGTCTGTCTCATGGATAGCACCTTGGTTTCATACAATTTAATTGTTGTCTATTATGAACTACCATGCTATGTCTTATTTTGTGAACACAGACAACTCCTTATTTTTGTGTAAAACTCAGGGAAATCAATAGGTCCTGAAAGACACACATTGTTTGCTCACCTGGATGTTAGTAATTGTGGAGGTCTCACCTTCAGAAAAAGAAGTTACCCTAACCTTTTAACCCAAAACACTGTGTGTGATATTATTATAGTTACAAGGGGATATTGAACACCTCTTCTGTGGTAGGGTAATGGAGACTGAAGGGTTAAAAGAGCACCTTTGAAAGAAAGTTTCCTGGAATGGAGAAACAATCTTAGTTTGCAGAGGAATGGGCTTTAAAAGGGAAAATATTCACTTTCATCTTAAAATTTTGCCCTAAAGATAAACCATGAATGTTGTACAGTTCTTTTCTGAAGTACTCATGTTTTCCCTTTACTTAGTAGGAGCTTGTTCTCAAAGATGTACCTGAAGAATAGGCTCTGTGACTGAATGTTTAGAGAAATATTGGGACTCAGAGCTTCAATACTGAAAATCTGGTAATTTGAATGTGTGTATGTATATTACGGTCCTATGATATAATTTGGAAAGTGAGAAGCAATTCTAATTTTGTTATTGCTAAGTAAAAAACTGAGGACAACTTCATGAGTTATCAGTTTGTAATAGTTGCCATTTAAATATTATTTACAAAAGCAATATTCCTCCAATTAGGTGTGACTCCTCTGAAGAAATATATGAAGCCAGAGAACAATATAAGAGAAAAAATTTAAGAGATATAAGTTCTTACCCATGTTTAAAAAACTCACCATTAACCCAATGAAATCCTTAAAGCCTCTTTAAAAGGATGTGTGAAAACGTATGCTAAAATTAATCTGGACATGAAAACGTGCAATAATAGATGAGAATGTATTTTCTTTATAAAAACAATTTTATAGTTGTGCTTTTATTATGATAAAGGGAAATTCCAACACATATTTTATGAAAATACTTTTTTGGAGGCTTTAAAATCAAAAGCCTGGATCTTACAAGAAGCTCTAGTAAATGTCTGGTGGTTATAGGGAATGAGCATTGGGATAAAAATGAGAGAAAATGAATTGCTGTCTGTGGGTAATGGTGTGGTGGGGTTTATATCAAGAAAAATACCCTCATTTTGGAAGGATTTCTCGCCTAGAATTATGTTCTTTTTCCACCAGAAGTGATTTAAACCCTCACTCGGGAAAGGGGTTAACAAAATAGAGCTTCCAAAATATTTCCTACAAAATTCAGTGCTCTTTACTAAGCAAACAAAATTTATTTCCAACTAATTATTTTACTCTTCAACTAAAGAGTAAATGTCATAGAACATAAGTTAATGGCGAATTCAAAAATTAAACTACTCAATTTGAAACATTTATTTCTTGATGATCTAAAATTGACTATGATGTTATGAATTTCAGAGTTGCCAATTATGATATGTCCTTTTTATTTTAATATTATCGCTTTGACACTTTTCAGACAGTGTGCTGTTGAATTCTAAACTGAGATATTGGATACACTTTTATACCAATGGTCTTCTGAAAAATTGAACTTATTTTAAAAGTTAGTGTGGTGTTGTTCAATGTTCTATTAGTATGGTATTGATTTGCAAAAGAGGATGAATATTTTATTTTATATCTTTATTTTTCACTCGATCTGTGTGTCCATATCTGTATATCTGTCTCCCTAGAGGAAGAGAAGAGAGAGGAATTCCTCCTAGTACAAAATATAAAAAGAAAAATATCTGCAAGATTATATATAAGAGACAAAAGCACATAGAGAAGGAACAGCTTAACATATTTCCCTTCTGTTTCTTTCACATTAGTTTTGTAATCAGAAAAAAACCTTAATTGACATTTTGGTTACATATTGAAAGTACTCTGATAAAGGATTTCACACATAAAAAGATGCAAGCAAATGTGAATATCAATAAATACAAAAATACAATTTAAAATACCTTTTGGATATTTCATATAACATATGTAGAGCTAAACAAAAATTTTGGGGTATGTGAACTCATATCTTTATAATACATATTCCTGGGTGATTGGTATACTTGTGCTTAATATATTTCTTTGGTTTGAGTTTTAAACATTTCACATTTCCAAGAGGTTTCAGGTAATAAGTAAATAGTGAAGCTGAACATAATGTTAATACTGGAAACAGAACCATTTACAGAAATGTGTGCAGGCAGTGATCATGGAATATATGCATCAATATCAGGACTCTTGTGGAATGCAGTATGTGTGTTTATGTTGGGTTGTTGGGGGTCATATTTGTTTGGGGGATGATCAATCTGGTTTTGCATGAAAGGCTTACAAGTCAGGCTGAGAGGAGACTGAAGTGACTGAGTCACAGGTTATTTACATTTTTATTTTGTTCTCAGATGGCATCTGTAGCTTAATAACTGACTTGTCTCTGAATTCTCCAAAGTATAGGCATCCAAACCTGTATGATTATGAGCTTCTGTTCAAGAAAAAGGAATGCACGCATTATTACCAACATATGTATGTGTAAATGTCATTACATATTGCTTATTACATATATAAGCATGTGTAAATAAACATGTACATATACACATTTACGACGAAAATTATTGTTGAACCAAGAGACATATAATTTGAAGTCAATAATAGTTTTTCTGTTATCAACAACTGACTTTAAAGTGGCAAGAATCCACACTCTTGTCTTGTTCTTGATGTTAAGAAAAAAGGTTTCAGTATGTCTCCACTAAGTCTAATGTTAACTGCTGGTTTTCCTAGGATGCCCCTTATCATGTTAAGGAAAATTGCCTCTTAGACCTAGTTTAGTTGAGTGTTATTATTAAATAATAAGGTAGACTGAAAGGTATTAATACAGAAAGAAAATATTAGGGGAGAATATCAGGTTTTAGATGAATATACTCAATACAGTCTTGCCCAACTTACATGAAACTCCCATCAACTTGGAACACCATTTTATGCAGTTTTCACTTCAAACAGGAAAACACGTGAACCCTTACGGGAAAAATAAAATCTGTTCTAAGTGCCATTTCTAAGTTGATGAAATGGAATTCATATGAAAACAGAAAAACAAAACAAAACAAAACAAAGCAGGATCATAGCCAGTAATGAGTGATGACTTTCAGCTTTACTATTCCAATGCACTGTAATTTTTCAAAAGATGTGTGGGCAGTTATTTTACAAATGTGCCTAAACAAAGTATCCTGAAAACACAAGGAGACATAAAAAGATATATTGGTCCTAAATGAAGGCAAAAAATACAAGTGGAGCTACAATGACAGTAGACAAATTAAAATTTGAGGGTAAGCTTTGGAAACAACTTGCAGAGATATTTCATATGGATCCAAATTTGTATTCACTGAGAAAACTTTTCTGAAAGAACAGCAAAGAAATTGTATCATATCAAAGGGGTAACTCCCACCCCAATTGCTAAAATCAAGAATCTATTGAGATTAGACACAGTGAAAGAAGAAATAATAAAATGTCTGTGTCGATGAAATAATAGAGAAAACGCAGAAAAGACAGGATACAATGTAATTTCAAAGAGATCTGTAACTGTTAGATTTCTAGAAGGCTAAGGAGACAAACTGGGGAAGAAGTAACATTGGAAGAGAAAATGTGGGAGATATCAACAGCAGATACAAGTAGTCGCTAAAAGCAAAGGCAGGAATGATATGGTTTGGCTCTGTGTCTCCACCCAAAGCTAATCTTGTAGCTCCCATAATTCCCACAAGTTTTGGGAGGGGCCCGGTGGGAAATGACTGATTCATGGGGATAGGCCTTTCCCATGCTGTTCTGATAGTGAATGGGTCTCACAAGAACTGATGGCTTTAAAAACGGGAGTTTCGGACGGGCGCAGTGGCTCACGCGTGTAATCCCAGCACTTTGGGAGGCCAAGGCGGGCGGATTACGAGGTCAGGCTATGAAGACCATACTGGCTAACACGGTGAAACCCCGTCTTTACTAAAAATACAAAAAATTAGGCGGGCATGATGGCGGGCGCCTGTAATCCCAGCTACTCGGGAGGCTGAGGCAGGAGATTGGCATGAACCGGGGGGAGGCAGAGCTTGCAGTGAGCCCACACTGCGCCACTGCACTCCACCCTCGGTGACAGAGCGAGACTCTGTCCCAAAAACAAACAAACAAACAAACAAAAACACAGGAGTTTCTCTGCACAAGCTCTACCTTTGCCTGCTGCCATCCACATAAGATGTGACTTGCTTCTCATTGCCTTCTACGAGGATTGTGAGGCTTCCCTAGCCGTGTGGAACTATTAAGTCCAA
Source organism: Macaca fascicularis (assembly GCF_037993035.2). Lineage (NCBI taxonomy): Eukaryota > Metazoa > Chordata > Mammalia > Primates > Cercopithecidae > Macaca > Macaca fascicularis. Next base: position 112,882,364 of record NC_088395.1, read on the forward strand.
TAAAAATCTTTCTTTTGTAAATTATCCAATGTCAGGTATGTCTTTATCAGCAGCTTGAAAACGGACTAATACACGGATCCAGCCAGAAACACATGGACAGCAGGCAGGTTGAAGCATGGTGTCTGTCTAGAAAAAAAACCCAGATATTCAAGACTGTGGATTGCATAGAGGGAATTGGTTACATAGGCCTGGGATATGTACATACAAGCAGGTTGAAGCATGGTTTCTGTCCAGAAAAAAAAAAGAAAAACAGATATTCAAGACTGTGGATTGCATAGAGGGAATTGGTTACATAGGCTTGGGATATGTACATAGGCCTAAGGAGAAAAGTCATGGCACAAAAATTGGGAGTGCTGGAAGGAATTCCCATACCCAGAGTAGGGCAAAAGAAAGGAAGATCTGAGGGTTGTGAGAACTCATAATGAGGTAGGACAGAACCAAATTGCTGGGAACCAGATGCTGAGCACAGAGGGTGGCCCAGATAACAGTGCATTTTAAAGGGGCAAAGAGGAATGACCCCAGGAACCTGGGTACTTACATCTGAGCAAGGGTAGCTGCCCGATAAGTGCTGAGCATTAGAACCTTAGGGGAGGCTTCCTCAGGGCTGGGACTCAGACTTTGAGCAGATAGAGGTCACCAGCAGGCTACTCTGTTGAATGACCTGAGTGGGTTCGATGCATAATATCCCTAAAATTAGAAGAAAATGCCAGCTGTTCCTTCATACCCTGAAAGGAAACTGCATGGCACTGCTGGGTGAAGAGCATTTGTTGGGGTAGCAATGCTAGAAAGAGGAGGCAGAAAGGGAGTTACAATATGCTTCCTTCTCTCCTAGGCCTCCTGTTTCCAAGTGGCCTTATCAAAGCCGGTAATGCCCACAAGTCCAAGGGACCAGACCTAGTAGGGAGCTGGGTGGTCAAGGACAAAGGGTATTGCCAGAGATGGGGCAAATGGCATCGAGGCACACCCTAAGAAATGTGGAACTGAGAGATTCAGACATCCCTGACCTACCATTTGCTGCTTCTTAAGGCATATTTCATACAAGAAGTCAACAATAAGTTCCCAAGAGACTGTGCATCTCTTTCAAACCATTATTGATGGATAGAATGAGTTACCAGCCCCATCATCAACAGTATCTACTAGCAGGCACCTGAAAAGACATAAAACAGGCTTTACTTTACAGCCTGTGCTTTCTGTCACAAGTACAGAAAAGCCATTGAGACACACAACTTTTCTTTTACACAGCCCGTTTGCAAAGGAATGCTCAGCTACACCAGCCATCAACAAATGATGATGTATTGGGACCTAGAAAGATAGCATGAGATTTTTCCACACATTTAAATATTCAATCTTTTATATCACGGGTCAGCACACTACAGCCTGAGGGCTGCATCTGGCCTGATACATGTTTGTTTGTTTTTTCCCCAGATATATCTTATTGGATATATTTTTTAATCTTGGTATTTGAGCTGCTTTTGTGATATAATGGCAGAGTTGAGTAATAGCAACGGGCATTGTATGGCTCTGAAAGTCCAAGATTTCTAATATCTGCTGCTTCACTGAAAAAAGTTGCCAACTCCTAGTTTATAATTTCACCTGTGTGTGTGTGTGTGTGTGTGTGTGTGTGTGTGTTGCCTAAAGTAAAACAATGATGATTATTCCATGGAGATATTTAATGATTCATGATACATCTTTAGAGTACTAGAAAACAATCTTTCTTAAACAAGGATGCTTGCGTAGAAAAGTTCAGAGACCTCTGTTTTATGAAAATAGACATTATGAAGCCCATCTAACACAGGGGTCCCATCATCTTAGCTCACAGAACCAAAAGAGGAAAAACACTGACTGGTGACTCATCCTCATCAGATTACACTCAGCAAGAGCTGCCGGCATCTCCCACACAAAAGGAAAGATCAAACATCCTCTTTCTCCAATAAATACGTCAGCCCCCAAACACAGACGCACACAAAAACACTGTCATGATGGGCTTCGCATAAGAATACAGTTCATTCAGAACCTAACCTTTCCTGCTTGTAATAATATCTGATCTACATCTTAGGACACAATAAGATAGACAGTTTTCATAAAAAACAAAATGTTACGTTTCCTGCATTAGAAGTAGTATTGTAAGGAGTAAAATATATACATTTACTCTCAGAGCTGGATTGATATTTGAGCTGCCAGCCATTCAAAACTATACCAGTCCGAGCAATAGGTGAACAAACAACATAAAGAACATGCTAGCTACATTTAACTACTAGGTATTTCCTGGCACAAGCTTTTCAAGCCATAGATAATGGAGGAAGCTTTGGATTGTTAATAGGGTCAGATTCTTCCTCAGAATCACTGTGGGGATTTCTTTGGAACCGACATACTGCATGCTTGGTCGTGAACGGATGCCAAATTCCACAAGGCCCCCCACCAAACCACCTCTAATACTCAGTGCCCACTGCTGATCACCAAACTCAAGGATGGGGCGGAGGCATCAGAAATATGTGTCAGAAGCCCTTCGCTAAGTGTCTCAGGGCACTTTCTGTGTGAAGAAGGCTATGATGTTTGCCTCCGTTGGCCAGCAATGACCCATACCCAATTCTACTAACATTGTGTCAAGACAGTTCCTCATAGCTGATGCACAGAAGGTGCAGTCAATTGCCCAAACTGATTAGTTAGTCATCCCTACTTTAAGTCATAAGTCATTGTAGCACCAGTCAACAGAGAAACTGCGTGGCATTTTTGAGTCAAAGATGAATAAACATTTTCCATGACACATTAAATTTATCATCAGAACATCTGAATCGAACAGGATTGAGAAGGCTCACTTGAGACTCACATTGTTTTAACCAAACGAATGAAGTGGATGACAACAAGTTAGAACCTGAAATTGTGATGGCTTATTCAGAACACAGTCGAGGCAACACATGGGAAAAGATTTTTTCCTCTGGACAATACCTAAGTTGCAATCACAGATACCCTTTTTATTTTAACACTCCCCAGGGCTGTCATAAGTTGGTTGGTGTGACTGAAATGCCCGCAAACTCTCAGCGTCCTTTGGTGAAATGTCATGACAGGAGGAAGTAGAGATGTCAAACTCTCCATGCACAGAGGAAGGCAAACCCCACATTGAGTTACTACCTGGGCCAAAACACACTGGTCGGTATTTGTAAAACTATGTATGAAGATAATAGAAGAAAGAGTCCTGGCAAGAGATTGAACTCCCACAGAAAGCCCCGTGTTAGGCAGTCACTGACAAATGAAGAAGGACCTGTGATATTTTGGAATTTGCTTCTCTCAGGCAATGCTGCAATCTACATACTGCCAATGAATAAAGATGTTCAGTCGTATGGCTCTTACAGATGTGATATCTTAAGATGCTTAGAAAGAAATTTAATGAGGGTTTCCAGGAGCATACACGTTCATCAGTGGACAGAAATATACACAGTTTCTGTCACACATAGGCATTGAGCTTAGAGTGGCACAACTGCTCTATGAAGCAGTTCTTCTCAGATTTCAAAAGCAAAGAGAAAGAAATCATTTGTTGTTCATCCTGTGGACTCTCATTTGAGAAGCAACCCTGTTCTTCCTGGGATATACAGAAGCTTAAGGTCAGGCTGGGACAAGAGTCATTCCTGTATACTAAGTAAGGGATAGTTTTCAGCAGTTTCTCTGTGAGGAGAAAAGCAGGACAGATATCTTGACGCACATTCGGGCTGTCATAATTTCGCACAGTTATAAAATATTGCGGTCGTTTTGTGGGTTATTTTTCCAATGAGAGCATCATTCAGAAAGGTAGATGAGGTTTCAGTGTAGCTCTTTTACGGAAAGTGGTGTGTGACATTAAAATTGTCCTCAGCTGCTCTGTTTTCTACTCTCTCTTTCTGAAGAAATAGACCAAATATCCACATCTCTTCAATAAGAGGGTTGATAGAAGGACACCAAAGTGCAGATTGTTTCATCTGGAATACAAAGGGTACATACGGGTAACAAAGGTAATTCCTGGTAATCTGAGGTAATTTCTGGTAATATAGAGCCACACAAGGTCCATGGGACCATTGGATTTCAGTCTAGAAATGCTGGCCTCCAATGCTCAGAATTTAAATTCCCAGGAAATAAATGTTTAGATACTTACCTTCACTTTTTCACACACTGCATGATGAAGAGAAATGAGATCTATCTTGCACCCTCAATTCTATAATAAGAAAGCAAAAGAAGAAAGAATGGCCTGTGAGGATTTGAAGAGATACCTTTGTCAGTAATAAAGAAAATGAATGTGGAAGGCATTCTATATTTTAATGTATTCCAAACGCCAAAACAAAGGAATGCAAACACAGGATTGGCCTGTGTGTGAGGACAGCATCACTGGGAGGGAACTTGCTGGTGTCCAAGGAAATATAAGGGGGAAGTGGAAAAGTCAGATCGCCACTGGAGTTTGCCAACTATCAAAGCAGGCTATGTCTCTTCCCTGCATTCATCAGCCTAGCAATACTTGCTAAAATTGTTTTAAAAACTAACTAAATAAAACTGGGTAATAATTTTTGTTGTCAGAGTTTGAATCTGTAGTTCCAGAATTTATTCTGGTTTTCTCTCCTTATTTCTACAACTAACAGAAAAGCTTTTATTTAAAAAAAAATCACACCAGTTTTCAACATAATTTATCGTTTGTATTTCTATGTCTCATAGATCATAAAACCACGCTGAAGGCATATAATTTTAGATCCCCTAAAAATACAGACTTCAGTTCTTTTTAAATAAAAATGCATGCTTATCTTAAACAAGTAATAGAAAAAATTCCTTACATAAAAATGTTGAAATGTCCTTTGACACCATTCAGTGGCCCCTTCTCAATATATCCTCGATTTCCCAGGTTGTATGTCAACTTTCAGAAATTTCATTTTCTGCACCCACAGAAATCTCACTCTTTCTCTCTTTTCTTCCTGCCTTTTACCCTGTTCCCTTTTCCTGCTACCCTCTTTCTCCCGCTCCCCCTCTCACAACAGTGTTCTCTTTGGCCATTAGTACAGGATACTGAACAACACCCATGTGTGGCAAATTATCCCTTACTTCTCAGAGTTTTGGCACTTTCACAGATAACCAAATATATTGATCTTCTAACACGTGGTGTATGTTTAAATGCACAATGTATGTCAGGGGTCCCTAAGACCACTCTTTGGCTCACCGATTTGTTCTAAGGACTCATGGGCTTAAAAAGCTCTTATGATCACAGTTACAGTTTATTACAGTGAAATTTCGGTAAAATAGCCTTGAATATGCAATGGGAAAAGTTAAGTCAGGTGAAGTCTAGGAGGAACCAGGCTCTAGCTTCTAGGGGCCCCCACCCGGTGAACTTTCCCAAGGACACACTTAAATCACCAAGCAACAGTGTGTGGCCACACAGGTAATGTGTTACCAACTTAGGAAGCTCCTCTGAGAGTTGACATTCAGAGTTTTTGGGGGTGATCTGTCACATAGACATGCAAGGCTTGTATGACCTCATCAGTTTAGACCCCAGCCCCCGGTCCACTCTTAGAGCCAAAAAAACAGGCATTTACCATGCATGATGAAAGTATCTTGTCTAACTGGTGCAGCAAGGCTCAAGGTTTCAGGAATACCGAAAAAAAACCTAAACAAACACCTAAACAAAACGAAATCTTTTTGAGGGAGAGTATTCCAATGTACAGAGGTTATCTCCCAGGAGTGTGTTAAGGACTAGTTCTGAAAACAGTACTTTCTTTGGAATGTCTTGTGTTTGAGGAAACCAGGTAAGTGGACGTAACTCTTTCCTGCCCAGTTGGCTCCCCTGGCCTTTGGCCTAGGATATCTTACAGCAAAATTATCACATTTTCTTGTGCTTCTACCTTTAGCATAGCATTTATATAATAGATATAGCGATAGCATTAGTATGAATATATCTAACAACGAGAAGAGCCAGTATAGGAAAGGGCTATATCTAATGAAGAAAGCAATGTATCCTGTAAAGAAAACATATACTTTTCTACATTTATCCTAATTTGATGACTTCTTTCTCCCCTCGATCTAATGTTATTTGTACTTTGTGAGGAACCTGTGCAGTACTATTTAACACAGAAGTTAGCTGATGGTTAACTAAATCTAGCTCTTCCTCAGGCTAGTCATTTTCATGTTAGTATTATATACTAAGTAGACTTCAACTCGATCTCCCAATACTTTTGATAATCTGTATCAGTATTTTCATATCACTTACCTACATAAGACAGTTGGTCACCTTGGGGCCATTACATAGAAGAACTCAAACTTACCACGTGATGCCACTGCTTTATTCCCATCAGGAATCCATGTTCCTTTTTCTATTTTGTTCAAAAGCTTTTCATCCGCTGAAACAAGAATAATAAATATTTGTGCACAGCACACCATGGCATGTCAGACATGCCATCATTATTTTTTTTCATTCATTATAACCAGGGACCTTTCTCATGATTTTGTCATCAAGGTTTATGGTTACACAGTAATTAGTCTACCGAGAGCTGTAACCGTACACGGAGAAATGACCTGATAGGGAGTTGTTCCTAGAAAATTCTTGCTAAGTGATATACTTTGCAGTAGATATAACCTGAAAAATGAGTCAAAATATACAGCATATTTCTACAGTTGCACGTAGTCATTAGTCATAGAAGCAGTTCATCATATTATGTGACCAAAATGTCTCCCAGAACAATACAACTCAGATTTGCAGGCTTCCCTTTGACCTTGTGCAGTTCAAAAAGCAGGTGTGGTACTGGCAAATACATGGCTTCACTCTTTTGAGCATCAAGGTACAAGTGCTAAAACACAATAACATTTTCTTACTCTGAGCCTCTTTAGGTCACCAATGTCATATTGACTTTTTTATTCCATAGATCATTTATTCATTCCTTTACCCTCAACTACTATCGCTCCTTCTATTTGTTATTGAGATTTACCAAAACTTCTCTGTCTTTGAATGGGATGTTAGGTTTTACCATTTATTTGGTCTAAATCATTGATACCAGTACCAGCCTGGTAAGTGCCTACCCTCAACAGTTTTCAAAAGTGGCTATGTGAGGAGAAGCTCAGTCCAATCTCATTCAAATAGGGTGGGGTTACAACTAGTGGGCTTTCTGGACCATATAGGAAATGCACCTGCATTCACCACCAACCTTAATTTTGCCAGATGCCATAAAGGCACAATTCATCCTTTCAGGCCCTTCTAATCATTGGCATAAAGGTGTAAAGGTATAGTTAAGGGTTTTGCTTTAGCGATCTTCTGTGCCTCTGACACCTAGAGTTGCAGCCTTAATCCTGGGACCACGGAATCAGCTAGGAACACAAAAGGTGGGTTTGTGTGGGGATACATTATGTAATTACACCAGCATTCTCCCTTACTGACTCTTCCCCAGTCCCCCAGAAAAACAGAAAAATCTACCTGGTGGGAAGTATGCTTTGTCCTCCGTTCCCATGTTGAATGTGAGCACACACTCATGATGGTGTGTAAGCTAGCCTTTCATACCGTTATCTCCACTCAATTTACTCAACAAATGTTTTGTCATTCCAATTCTCTATCAAGTCACGACTCCAAAGGTGATACGCAATATGATGTGGCCACCTGATATTATCTCTTTGACTCTTGTTGAACCCTACGGATTATAAATTATGATCATTGGTCTGAAAAATTGTAATGTGGCGTTCTAACTTGGTACAGTATCTTCTGTTCCAATACTTTACAGTATTTTCAGAATTTGTATTTACCATCCAGTATACAAAACATAGTCCAAAGTAAGTAACTCTTTCTATCAGGACCTATTTATAGCACCCTGCCCCCGCCCCAGGGCCACTGGTAGTAGTCTGATATAGTTAATGTGGTATCTATGTGGGAACCTCCCCCTTAAGCCCCCCACTCAAGGGAATCTGCCTGATAATTACCTGCAATCTTTCTCTTTCTGGCTGGCACACAGGTAGTGCTTGCTGCGATTTGGTGCCTCAGAAAGTGCAAGTAGAATATGCTGATGATAAGCCCACCTCTGCTTTGCTGCAGCTATTCCATGTCCACTCATTCCATGGAGCAGGTCAACACCTCAACAAGCACAAAAGGATGTTCACTTGCTAATAACAATCACCTGATTGGGGAAAGGAATTATTTGAATGGGCATTAACTTGTCCTTCTTTAATCTGCCTCTTAAATTTCCATTGTGATTTCCATAGGTCTGCGACTCTTACAGTAGCCCTTTAATAGTTCAATTTTCCATTGTCCATCTGTCTGACCATGTGGCCAGGCCATTGGCCCTCTCTTTATTCACTAATTAAAGTGATAATCTTTTTTTTTCTCCACCAGGTTTTCTATACTGCTTCAAATTTACAACCTGAGTGGGCTCAGAAAATTCTGTAGGCCCCCACTTATTATGTCCAATTATTACCACCTAACAGATAAACTTACATACCGTTTGTTTTACCATGCTTATTAGAGGAATTGTTTTCCAGTGGACATAATATCCATCTCAGTAATACATGCAGGAAAAAGAGATACAACCACTTCACATAGAATCTCTTCAAACGTTTCCATTTTTATCCGAACATTGACCTTTATTCCGTCAACCATTGTATCCTGATATCCTCCCGATATTACTTTCAACTCTATCAATGCCACTTTATTCTTCACATTCCTTATTAATTATTTAAAAATTTTTTGCTTTGCTGGAGTGAGTCCGTTGACTCACTCCCTTTTCTTTCCTCATTGTCTTGTGGATCATTGTAATTTTCTTAGCATCTGAGAGACCCACGGGGGAAGCTGAGATAATGAATCTGATACAGCTTCTCAAATCATTGCTTGATTTTACAACGGCAAGATTTCATGGGGTACCATGCAACAAGTTCCCCTAAGTCACAGAATTTAACATGACCTGAGTAAGAGGCATAATAAGTATATAAACATCCTGGTCTTTGCAAAGCCAATCTAGCATGTTTTGCATATGCAGCACATCAGTCTGCTTCATCTAAGAGTTTCACTTATATTTTAAAGGAGGGGAAAATGTCCTTTCTCTTTTCATGTTAAAGATGCTTCACAGTGACTTTTATTCCGTATACAAGGCTAGGGATCTCTTCAGGAAAAACCACTTGCGTGTTTGGATCATGTACAGCCATCTATTCAATAGTAAGTCGTGAGTCCTGCACCAACCCAAGCATACCCCTCCATTCTGCAACATGCAAAACCAAGGAGACTGCTCCTAACTTAATCACTATCACAATCCATTTTTACCCAATGATCTTCAAGAAGCTGATGATATGACTCCAGAAGAGGAGACAGTTCTTTAACACCATGCCCATCAGTTTCAGTAGTTTCTCAGATTTGCCTCCACCTGCCACCTGGAATATATTCTTGGTGAGCAGAGGTCATAGAAGTGCTATCTGTTGTTCCAGCACAATTTTCATCATTATAGCGGTTCTGAGACTAGGAGTCATATCTCAGGCTAGCTACAATTTGAATTTCATGCAGTGCTAGGATCCACCCCAAAACTCTCCTTCACTTTTATTTTACTTATTACAGATAAAAAAAAGAACTCAGAGGTTGTCTGTTTGGCTTTTTTTTCTCATTGTATTGTACTTTTTTTTCATGTATCCAGGGAAGCCACCTCCTCAGGATTGTAAATCCCATTGTTATGTAACATTTACCTCTAGTAACTGATCATATAACAGCTGTTTTGTACAATGGGTGACTAAATAGAATCCAGGCATCAAAGGTTTGTCATCCACTACCCCTTCATCCTTCCTCTCTTCAAAGAATCCATTCACCATGTTTTGGTGAGTCAGATTGTTCTAGCAAATCCCACTTCTGAAGCCAACTCTGTTGGGTATCATGACCACCCTCAGGCCCCATGATTCACCAAAAGAACTCAGAAGACTCAGAGAAGCTCTTGTACTCACAGGTATGGCTTATTACAATGAAACGATACAGATTACAGTCAGGAAAGGGAAAAAGGCACATGAGGCAAAGTGAAAGAAAAACTAGGTACAATCTTTTAAGTGTCCCTTCCCAGATAAGTCAGACATGGATACATCTAATTATACCAGAAATGATGTGTGCCAACCATGAAAGATGTATTGAGCCTTGATGTCCAGGCTTTTATTATGAGTCAATCATGTAGGCATGTAGCACTTGCTTGACTGACTACAGCTACGCAGATTCTAGTCCATCCCTCAAAGCAAAAATAGGCATTCACAATAATTCACATTGTTAGGATAAACTTAACTAGTCAAACAGATAGAGCATGGCCCATGGACTCAGACATGCAAAACCAAACTTATTAGTACGAATATTTCATGGACTCGGAGGTTATCTCTCAGGAGTGTCAGGAAGATAAGGCCTTGTTTGGACTATATATGTTGAGGCCTGCTGAGTTAACCCTTCACTTTCCACAATAATTAACATAAAGAATAAATATTACTCTGGTCAAATCCATGCCCAATAAATTAAAAGTTTCATAAGGTTAATCAAGTAATAAAATGTCCAAATGCAGAGTTTTTAATTTCCATGGTTCTAATAAAAATAATGATTAATTTTATATCATTTCTATTAGGTTAAAAGTAAAATCAGTAGACAAAAAATAGCTTTCAGTTATCCAATAGATAGGCATACCTTATAAAAGTAATAATTTGGAAGTCATATTTTGATAATCCCTAGCCAGGTGGTTAGTTAACATATATCTACAAGGAAATCTCAGGTGTGACATTTTCTCTATGTAAAGGTATGTTTCTTTAAATTACCCGCATGAACACCCATGGAAAAAAATTATTTTTTCTAACAACAGAAATTACAACCTTATACCTCAGAGATTTTTGTATGATGTAGCTGGTATAAATGTAAAGGCACCTGAAATTTCTGAAAAGTAATGAGAAAAGAAACTTTTTTATTACTATGTAAAGACAGTCTATAATGGTTCTGATTAATAAACGTGTTTTGGCTATTCTGGCTCCTACATAAGTATTATAATTGCTTTGTATAATTAAAAATAATATTTGAGAATTGATTGGATATTCATTTTGTAGGACAATTTAGAGAGATTTTAGGTCTTTTCTAAAGTTTCAATTTTTTCTAATAAGTATATGCTTTTTGGCAGGGAAATTTTTAATACATAATGTTAAAACTAAAAGTATTATCAACATTTATGAAAGCATAAAATTAACCTCATATTTCTTAAAAGAATGGAAACCTTTAGCTTTCTTTCTGATGATCCAAATTTTATTCTATGTCTATCAACAGAATCCAATTGAAATTATCAAAAGTTAACTAGGTTCTCCCTGTACAGGTGTCAGGCTATTTCAGAATACAGCAACAAGAGAAGAGAAGTGAATGGATAACTGGTGACTCAGCTACTTCCAGGTTTACTCATGAGGAAAGAACCATTTCTTCCGAGTAACAAAAGTCTCAGATACAGCTTCTTCAATAAAACACATCATCCTCCCATACACATACACATACATAAACATATATACACACAGTCGCAGTTATGGTAGATGCCCAATAGGGCTGGTATGTATGTAGGTATATCACCTTTCCTTCCTGTTAATATCCCTAATAATTATTTCTATCTCCAGCTATTAAATAGCATTTCCCAGTTGCCATTAAACCATAATATCAGCATAACAGTCAGCTTGATGTTAGCTTTCCATGGAAACTGGGATACACAAATTCATCCTCAAAATCAATACTATCAATGAATAAATGAATAAAATATTAGATGAACCAGCAATTCTCAAGCAATAACCAATGGGTTATATACTGATAGAGTGGGTTAAAGTGTACAAAAAAGGATAATTAATCATTCTGGCATTCTTGTCAGACAAACCAAACCTGTTTCAGTCTCTATTCAGGATCACCTTAGAATGTGGAAATCACAGACACTTGTGCTGAAAGGAATCTCAAATTCCATGCAGCCGCAAACGCAGTGCAAACATTCAATAGCTCCAGATGACCTAATACACAAGATTAACACATTTTTTCCATTACACCTTAAACATATCATCAGAATCATGGCCTTGTGCCACAGCTAAGTGGCTCACACATGACTCACAACGCTAAGACTCACGGAATACCTGAGTGAATGAATGAATCAGGTAGAAGAATATCTGTTGGAATCTAGATACAGAGATGACTCTAATGAGGAAGCAATGTCTGAGAAATAGGTGAGAATGGCATTTTCCTTCCACCAAGGTCTCCGACAAATTCAGAATACTCTGACATCAACATAAAAACACCATTAGCAAGACATCGTTTAAACATATGTATTGAGGTATAATTAATATAACATAACATTCAGCTGTTTTAAGTGCGTGAAATTGAATGATTTTGTATTAAAGTTACACAGTTATGCAACCCTCACCACAATCTATATACACCCTATTCAATTTTAGAACATTTCTGATATCTCAAAAAGATGTTTGTGCCCATTTGCAGTTCATCCCTGCTCCCAATCTCAGATGCAGACCTAGGCAACCACTAATATGCTTTCTGTCTCCATGGTCATACTTTTTCTGAATATTTCATAAAATCAAAACATACATTGCATGTCCTTTTGTGACTAGCTTATTTCATTTAGCAGAAGATGTCCAAATTTCATACATGTTGTAGCATTTATCAATACTTTCTTTTCACGGCTGAATAATATCTCACAAATAAAACACATTGTCTTTATTCATCCATCTGTTGATGAACATTGAGTTGTTAAATTTATTCCTAAGTATTTTATTCATGTTATGTTACTGTATGCACAATGGATCTACTAATTTCATTATTGTATTGTTCATTGCAAATGCAACTAAACATAATTGATGTTTATATACATATATATTTTACTTTAAGACATACAATTAGGTTATTTTTGACTATAATCACCCTGTTGTTGCTATTAAGCAGTAGGTCTTGTTCATTTCTTCTAATTATATTTTTTAACCCATTAATCATCCCCACATCCCCACTATCCACTGACTACCATTCTCAGCCTCTGGTAACCATCTTTCTACTCTCTATGTCCATGAGTTCACTTATTTTGATTTTTAGATCCCACAAATAAGTGAGAACATGTGATGTTTGTCTGTCTGTGCCTGGCTTATTTCACTTAACACAGTATCTGCAGTTCCATCCATATTGTTGCAAATGACTGAATCTCTTTTTATTATGGCTGAAGAGTACTCCATTGAGCATATGTACCACATTGTCTTTATCCATGTATCTGTTGATGGACACTTAAGTTGCTCCCCAATCTTGGCTATTGTAAACTGTGCAGCAGCAAACATCTGAGTGCAGATATCTCTTCAATATACTGACTTCCTTTCTTTTGTGTATTTACCCAGAAGTGAGACTGCTAGGTCATATGGTAGCTGTATTTTTAATTTTTTGAGAAACCTCCGAACTATTCTTTATAGTGGTTGTACTAATTTACATTCCCACCAACAGTGTACAGAAGTTTGTTTTTCTGCACATCCTCACCAGTATTTGCTATTGCCTGTCTTTTCGATATAAGTGATTTTAACTGGGGTGAGATGATATCTCACTGCGGTTTGGATCTGCATTTGTCTGATGATCTATAATGTTGAGCACCTTTTAATATTCCTGTTTGTCATTTGTATGTCTTCTTTTGAGAAATATCTATTCAAATCACTTGTCTATTTTTTATTAAATTGAATTATTAGATTTTTTATAGAGTTGTTTGAGCTCGTTATATATTCTTGTTATTAATCCTTTGTCAGATTGGTAGTTTGCAAATATTTTATCCCATTGTGTGGGTTTTCTCTTCGCCTTGTTGATTATATCTTTCATTGTGCAGAATCTTTTTAACTTGATGTGATCCCATTTATCCTGTTTTGCTTTGGTTGTCTGTGATTGTGGGGTATTGCTCAATAAATTTTTGACTAGAACAATGTCCTGCAGATTTTTCTCAAAGTTTTCTTGCAGTAGTTTCATAGTTTGAGGTCTTATATTTAAGTCTTCAATCCATTTTGATTTGATTCTTGTATATGGTGAGAGGTAAGGGTCTAGTTTCATTCTTCTGTATATGGATATCCAGCTTATCCAGCACGATTTAGTGAAGAGACTGTTTTTTCCCCAATGTATTTTCTTGACAGCTTTGTCAAAAATGAGTTTGCTGTAGGTGTGTGAATTTGTTTCTGGTTTCTCTAGTCTGATCCGTTGGTTATGTGTCTGTTTTTATGCCAGTACCATGCTGTTTACGTTACTATAGCTCTATGGTATAATTTGAAGTCAGGTAATGAAATCCCTTCAGTTTTGTTCTTTTTGCTCAGGGTAGCTTTGGCGATTCTGGATCTTTGGTAGTCCATACAAATTTTAGGACTGATTTTTTCTTTTTTTTTTTTTTTGAAAAAAAATGGCATTTGTATTTTGATAGAGATTGTGTTGACTGTGTAGATTGCTTTGGGTAGTATGGACATTTTAACAATATTAATTCTTCCAATCCATGAACATGGAACATTTTCCCATCTTTTAGTGTCTTCTTCAGTTTATTTTTACAGTGTTTTATAGTTTACATTATAGAGATCTTTCACTACTTTGGTTAATTCCCAGGTCTTTAATTTTATGTGTGGCTATCATAAACGGAATTACTTTTAATTTTTCATATTTTTCATGGTTGGCATATAGAAATGCTATTCATTTTTGTATGTTGATTTTGTATCGTGCAATTTCACTGAATTTATCAGTTCTAAAACTTCTTTATGGAGTCTTTAGGTTTTTCCAAATATAAAATCATATCATCTGCAAACAAGGATAATTTGACTTCTTCCTTTCCAATTCGAATGCCCTTTATGTCTTTCTCTTGTCTGATTGCTCTAGTTAGGACTTCCAGTACTAAGTTGAATAACAGTGGTGACAGTGGGCACCCTTGTCGTGTTCCAGATCTTAGAAGAAAAGCTTTCAGATTTTCCCCATTGGGTATGATACTATCAGGTTGGTGCAAAACTAACTGCGGTTTTTCCATTGTTAAAATTTGCAATTTGATATTGGAATATATTCTTAAATAAATGTGATTATGTTACACATCATTTTAATGCACATTTGTCGCTTTATGCTTTTTTGATTACGACATTAATTGCTGTTTATTTTATATTTAACTTAGACTATGGAAATGACGTTAGACAAAAAGCAAGTAATTTGTGTGATTTTCTTATTTATTTATTTATTTATTTATTTATTTTTATTATTATTATACTTTAAGTTCTAGGGTACATGTGCATAACATGCAGGTTTGTTACATATGTATACTTGTGCCATGTTGCTGTGCTGCACCCATCAACTCGTCAGCACCCATCAACTCGTCATTTACATCAGGTATAACTCCCAATGCAATCCCTCCCCCCGCCCCCCTCCCCATGATAGGCCCCGGTGTGTGATGTTCCCCTTCCCGAGTCCAAGTGATCTCATTGTTCAGTTCCCACCTATGAGTGAGAACATGTGGTGTTTGGTTTTCTGTTCTTGTGATAGTTTGCTAAGAATGATGGTTTCCAGCTTCATCCATGTCCCTACAAAGGACACAAATTCATCCTTTTTTATGGCTGCATAGTATTCCATGGTGTATATGTGCCACATTTTCTTAATCCAGTCTGTCACTGATGGACATCTGGGTTGATTCCAAGTCTTTGCTATTGTGAATAGTGCCACAATAAACATACATGTGCATGTGTCTTTACAGCAGCATGATTTATAATCCTTTGGGTATATACCCAGTAATGGGATCGTTGGGTCATATGGTACATCTAGTTCTAGATCCTTGAGGAATTGCCATACTGTTTTCCATAATGGTTGAACTAGTTTATAGTCCCACCAACAGTGTAAAAGTGTTCCTATTTCTCCACATCCTCTCCAGCACCTGTTGTTTACTGACTTTTTAATGATTGCCATTCTAACTGGTGTGAGATGGTATCTCATTGTGGTTTTGATTTGCATTTCTCTGATGGCCAGTGATGATGAGCATTTTTTCATGTGTCTGTTGGCTGTATGAATGTCTTCTTTTGAGAAATGTCTGTTCATATCCTTTGCCCACTTTTTGATGGGGTTGTTTGTTTTTTTCTTGTAAATTTGTTTGAGTTCTTTGTAGGTTCTGGATATTAGCCCTTTGTCAGATGAGTAGATTGCAAAAATTTTCTCCCATTCTGTAGGTTGCCTGTTCACTCTGATGGTAGTTTCTTTTGCTGTGCAGAAGCTCTTTAGTTTAATGAGATCCCATTTGTCAATTTTGGCTTTTGCTGCCGTTGCTTTTGGTGTTTTAGACATGAAGTCTTTGCCCATGCGTATATCATGAATGGTACTACCTAGGTTTTCCTCTAGGATTTTTATGGTATTAGGTCTAACATTTAAGTCTCTAATCCATCTTGAATTAATTTTCGTATAAGGAGTAAGGAAAGGATCCAGTTTCAGCTTTCTACTTATGGCTAGCCAATTTTCCCAGCACCATTTATTCAATAGGGAATCCTTTCCCCATTTCTTGTTTCTCTCAGGTTTGTCAAAGATCAGATGGCTGTAGATGTGTGGTATTATTTCTGAGGACTCTGTTCTGTTCCATTGGTCTATATCTCTGTTTTGGTACCAGTACCATGCTGTTTTGGTTACTGTAGCCTTGTAGTATAGTTTGAAGTAAGGTAGCGTGATGCCTCCAGCTTTGTTCTTTTGACTTAGGATTGTCTTGGAGATGCGGGCTCTTTTTTGGTTCCATATGAACTTTAAAGCAGTATTTTCCAATTCTATGAAGAAACTCGTTGGTAGCTTGATGGGGATGGCATTGAATGTATAAATAACCTTGGGAGTATGGCCATTTTCATGATATTGATTCTTCCTATCCATGAGCATGGTGTGTTCTTCCATTTGTTTCTGTCCTCTTTTATTTCATTGAGCAGTGGTTTGTAGTTCTCCTTGAAGAGGTCCTTTACATCCCTTGTAAGTTGGATTCCTAGGTATTTTATTCTCTTTGAAGCTGTTGTGAATGGGAGTTCATTCATGATTTGGCTGTTTGTTACTGGTGTATAAGAATGCTTGTGATTTTTCACATTGATTTTGATTTTCTTATATGAGTTCAAAATGGGTCCTACAGCAGCAGAGAAAACTCACTATACCAGCAATGCATTTGGCCCAGGAACTGCTAATGAACATACAGTCCAGGGGTGGTTCGAGAAATTTTGCAAAGGGGATGACAGCCTTGAAGATGAGGAGCATAGTGGCCGGCCATCAGAAGTTGACAACGACCAATTGAAAGCAATCATCGAAGCTGATTCTCTTACAACTACAGGAGAAGTTTCCAAATAACTAAACGTTAACCATTCTATGGTCATTAGGCATTTGAAGCAAATTGGAAAGGTAAAAATGTTTGATAAATGGGTGCCTCATGAGCTGAGCAAAAATAAAAAAAAATCGTCGTTTTGAAGTGTTATCTTATCTTACTCTACTCAACAACAATGAACCATTTCTTGATTGGATTGTGACATGCTATAAAAAAAATGGATTTCAAACGACAACTGGTGAAGACCACCTCAGCGGTTGGACTGAGAAGCTCCAAAGCACTTTCTAAAACCAAACATGCACCAAAAAAAGGCCATGGCCACTGTTTGGTGGTCTGCTGTCAGTCTGATCCACTACAGCTTTCTGAATCCCAGCAAAACCATTACATCTGAGAAGTATGCTCCGCAATTCAAGGAGATGCATCAAAAACTGCAACGCCTGCAACTGACATTCATCAGCAGAAAGGTCCCAATTCTCCACAACAACACCCAACCGCACATCGCACAATCAACGCTTTAAAAGTTGAACGAATTGAGCTACGAAGTTTTGCCTTATCTGCCATATTCATTTGACCTCTCACCAACTGACTACCACTTCTTCAAGCATCTCAACAATGTTTTGCAGGAAAAGACTTCCACAAGCAGCAGCATGCAGGAAATGCTTTCCATGAGTTCGTCAAATCCCGAAGCATGGAGTTTTACATGACAGGAATAAGCAAACTTATTTCTCATTATCAAAAAATGTGTTGATTATAATGGTTTCTATTTTGATAAACAAAGATGTGACTGAGCCTAGTTATAATGATTTAAAACCGCAATTACTTTTGCGCCAACCTTTTGCTGTGGGTCTGTCATATATGGCTTTTATTATGTTGAAATATGTTTCTTCTATCCCCAATTTTTTTAGGGTTTTCATCAGGAAGCAATGTTGAATGATTTTTTAATATATTGACATTGTATCCTACAATCACACTGGACTCATTTGTTGGCTCTATTTTTTTTTTTTCAACAGGGTCTTGTTCTGTCACCTAGGCTGGAGTGTAGTGGTGCCATAGCACCTCACTGCAGCCTCAAATTCTGGCTGAAGGGATCCTCCTATCTCACCCTCCCAATAGCTGGGACTACAGGCACACACCACCGTGCCCAGCTAATTAAAATTGTTTTTTTGGTAGAGACAGGGTTTTGCCATGTTGCCCAGCGTGATCTCAAACTCCTGAGTTCAAATGATCTTCCTGCCTCAGTCTCCCAATGTGTTGAGATTACAGAGATGAGCCACTGTGCCCAGTCAGTTCTAATTTTGTAATGCATATTCTTTTGGGAATTCTATATACAGGATCATGCCTTCTGCAAATAGAAATAATTTCATTCTTTTTCAACTTTCATGTCTTTTCTTTTTTTTTTCTAATTTATTTTTAATTAAAAAATAAAAGTATACATATTTATTATGTGCAATATGATGTTTTGAAATACGTATACCTTGTAGATTGGCTAAATAGGGCAAATTAATATGTGGATTAACTTACGTAGTTACCATTTTTTGTGATGAGAACACTTAAAAAATCTACTCTCATCCGTTTTCAAGAACAATATGTTGTTATCAAATATAGTCTGTTATTAAGTGTAGTCACTATATTGTACAATAGATCTCTTGAACCTATTCCTCTTAACTGAAATTTTTTATCGTTTGACTAACATGTCCCCCTACTCCCCTAGATCTGCCCTAGTAATCACCATTCTTACTCTCTACTTCTATGAGTTCAACTTTTTTACATTTACATATACATGGGGATGCTGAGGCAGGAGGATTGCTTGATCCGGGGATTGATTGCTCAACCCAGGAGATCAAGGCTGCAGTGAGTCGAGATTGTGTCGCTGCACTCCAGCCTGGGTGAAAAAGTGAAAGCTTGTTTAAAAACACACACACACATATACGTGTGTGTGTAAATATATATATTTATTATATACATACATATAAAATCTCACTGGATGATCTGAAAATTAGAATGGAGATGATAGAGGAAGAAGCCAGTGACAAGAGAAAAATGAGGAAGAAGCAAAAGCGGAAACCCCTGATAAACCCATCAGATCTTGTGAGACTCATTCTTTATAGTGAGAATAGCATGGGAAAGACTGGCCCCCAAGATTCAATTACCTCCCCCTGGGTCCCTCCCACAACACGTGGGAATTCTAGGAGATACAATTCAAGTTGAGATTTGGGTGGAGGCACAGTCAAACCATATCACTCAACAATAAGAAGAGAAGATACAATTAAGAAATAGGCAAAGATTTGAACAGATACCTGGTTAGAAAGACATACAGATGGCAAATAAGCACACCAAAATGTGTTCAAAATCATCCGTTAGATAAATGCAAATTAATACAAAAATGAAATACCAATATACACCTATTAAGACAACTAAAAGAAAAAGGCAAAACGTAACTGGCAATACCATCAGCTGGTGATAATAAAGAGCAACTTGTATTCTGAATCATTGCTAATAAGAATAAAGAAGTTACAGATTTCCTCAAATATTTAAGATGCACCTACCACATGGATCTAGCAATTCCACACCTAATTTTTGCCCTAGTGAAAAGGAAACCTATCTGTACACAAAAACCTAAATGATTTTTTTTTTTTTTTTTTGGCAGAGTCTCACTCTGTTGCCAAGGCTGGAGTGCAGAGGCACAATCTCGGCTCACTGCAACCTCTGCCTCCCAGGTTCAAGTGATTCTCCTGCCTCAGCCTCCTGTGTAGTTAGGATAACAGGCATGCGCCACCATGCTTGTCTAATTTTTTATATTCTTGGTAGAGATGGGGTTTCGCAATGTTGGCCAGGCTGGTCTCAAACTCCCAGCCTCAGGTCATCTGCTCACCTCGGCCTCCCAAATTGCTGGGATTACAGGCGTGAGGCACCCCACCTGGCCCTATATGAATTTTTTATAGCATTTTATTCATAGTTGACCAAACTGGAAACTACCCAAGCAACTGTCCATCAACAGGTGCATGGATTAATAAATTATGGGACATCTATACAATGAAATACTACTGAGCAATAGAAAGGAACAAACTATTAATACAGCAACAAGTGTGAATCTCAAGGGCATCAAACTGAATGAAAGAAGTATATGTCAAAATGTTAGATACTCTGATTTAATTTACATGATGTTATGTACAAGAGAAAACTCTGGGCCTGGCCCGGTGGCTCACACCTGTAATCCTAGCAGTTTGGGAGGCCAAGGCAGGCTGATAACTTGAGGCCAGGAGTTTGAGGCCAGCCTGGCCAACATGGCAAAACCCTGTCTCCATTAAAAATACAAAAATTAGCCGAGTGTGGTGGCAGGCACCTGTAATCCCAGCTACTCTACTCGGAAGGCTGAGGCAGGAGAATCACTTGAACCCGAGATGTGGAAGATGCAGTGAGCCGAGATTGCGACACTGCACTCCAACCTGGGTGACAGTCCGAGACTGTCAAAAAAAAAAAAAAAAAAAAAAAAGGAAACCTCTAAGGAGAATAAATCAATGTCTTCCAGGATTTTAGGGGCTTGGGAAAGGCTTGGCTACGTAGCAAAAGCACCAGAGATTTTTTTAGGTAGGATGGAAATGTTCAGAATTCGTATTGTGATAATGGTTATACACATCCACTCAGGTCCTAAATTCACTGTAAGTGTGAACAAACTAAACATAAACTTAAAGATAAATAACTATAAATTTTGGGTGTATTTGAGTATTGTGGTGACTGGTTGCATGGGTATATACATTTGTTAATACCCATTGATTACTTAAAATAAGTAAATTCTTTTTCCATAAAATTATAGCTTAACAAAGTTGAATTTTAAAACTAATTCAAGAAATCTACAATGAAAAGTTCAAAATATTGCTTTTGAGAAATTTCAATAAATTGAGAAAATAGAAATTGAGAAATAAATTGCTGTTTATAGACTGGCAGGCTAAGTAATCTTAAGATGTCCACTTTCCTCAAACTGATCTACAAATGTAATCAAAACCCAATCAATATCCCAACAGGCTTTTCTGTATAAATTAACATGATGAACCTAATAGTATGGAAATGCTTAGAACATCCAAAACAATACAGAAAAAAATAGACAAAAGTAGGAGTATTTCAAGGCTGAAGACAAAACTGAAGTAACCAAAAAAGTTACTACAAATATTAATGTAAAGATAAACATACAGATAAATTGAAGACAATAGAGCAATCAGAAAGAAACTTAGATATAAATAAAGAATTGATTCTTAACCATAGAACTAGTATAATTCTATGGTAAAATGAAAATCTTTTTAACAAATATTGCTGGATAAACTAAATATCTGTATGGAAATGAATGAATCTTGACCCCTACCTAAATCATGAAAAAACATTAATTCAAAATGAGTTTTAGACATAAAAGTAAAATCTAAGCCAACACCTCTAGAAGAAAACAGAAAATAAATCCTTTGCAACCATGGAATAGGCAAGGATTTCTGAGCGTGGTGACAAAAGGTATTGCATAAAATAAAAATTGATTAATTGAACTTTTAAAGAATATTCTGATTTTTAAATGGCAATCTAAGGAAAACAAAAATAGAAATGACAATCAGGGAGAATCATGCACAATACATATATCTGACTAATGGATTATATAGAATGTAATCAAGAATCTTACAATATAATAGTACAAAGGTTGTTTTGGTGTGTGTGGTTCTATCATCATCTATCGAATTTATCAAACAGCTTTATTGAAATAGCATTGATATAAATATTGTTTATATTTAAGATGTACAAGTTGATATTTAGATATGCTTATAAATTGTGAAATGATCACCACATTCCAGAACAGGAGACTAGAAGCTGATAGTGACACCTACACCAAGTAAGATATATGAATGGTCGTTAATCACATGAAAAATTACTCAGCATCATGACTCATCAGGGAAATGCCAATTGAAATCATAACGACATACTATTTTATACCAAATTCAATGGCTAAATTTTATTTTTTCATTATTTTATTTTCTTTTAGATTCAGAGGGTAATGTACAGGTTTGTTACATGGATATATTGCATAATGGTAAGGATGGGGCTTCTAGTGAGCTCACCATGGAAATAGTGAACATAGTACCCAATAGGTGATTTTTCAACCCTAGCCCTCTTCCCACCCTCCCCACTTTTGGAGTCCCAGTGGCTATTATTTCCATCCTTATTTCCATGTGGACCCCCAATGGATAAATTTTAAAAGATTGAAACTACTACATGATGGCAAGATTGTGGAACAACTGGAAACCTCATACATTACTCATGGAAGTATAAAATGGTATGACTACTGTGAAACTGGAATTTTCTTATAAAGTTAAATGTACATTTAACATATGATGCAACATTTCTACTCCTAGGTATTTTGCAGCAGACTTGTACAAGAGTCTGTCAAACTAAGAGTATTATTCTTCATTAAGGCATGAAGATAACAATGATAAATGATAAACAAATATCTTCAACAAACAGATTAGAAATTGTCAAATATTCATAACAACAAAACACTACTGTACAATGAATAGGAATGAACTACTGATAATAGAATGAAATTTAAAAATATGCTGAATAAAAATAACAGACACATATAAGCATATACCATTTTAGTCTACATATACCAAAGCTCTAAGACAGATAAAACTAATAAAACTACTTATCGCGATACAAATGAAATCAATGGTTTCCTCAGGTGGGGATTTAGAAGGAAATAAAATACAAAGTTGCAGGAATGCACTTTTTTGGCTAATGGAAACTTTCTATAGCTCAATTGTACCTCTAGGATACATTTATCAAAATTCATCGATACATTGATTGCAAAACCAAGTGTGATATATTTTACATAGATGATACCTCAAAAAGTTGATTTTAAAAAAAGAAGAGTGATGTAATGCAGAACATCACAAGAAAATGTTAAATGAAATATAGAGTTACATTCACAACAACATTTGATAAAGAGTTAAACATGTATAGCAAGAGGCAGCATCAAGGCATAGAATGGATGGCAAAGAAGTCCAAGTTTATCCCAGAGCATCCATGGGTCAATGGTAAATTAGGATTCAGATTAGACATAACAGCTTACAATTGCTACTTTCTTGTGAGATAACTAATATGTTTACAACTTTCATGGAACAAAGCATGAAATTTATTGGGATGCCTCAATTTTTAAAGATAAAACCACAAATATTAAAATGAGTAATGGATAGATTTTTTAAAGTCAACTCCCATAATAATTATAGAAACACAAATATAAATAAACATGGGATTCCACTTTGTTCACCTCTTCTGCTTGACAAACTGAGAAAAGGATAAGATGATACATCATTGTAAAGAATCTGTAGAAAAGGACACTGTTCAGCATGTGCCCAAGGTCACATACCTAGTAAGTGGTGAAAAAAATATTCGAACCCAGGTCTACCTGACTCAGAGATAGACAGTGTCCTCTCTTCACCAGTCTTCATCTCCTTCTCTGCTTGAAATTCCATTTTCATTACAGAAGCTAAAATGCCAGGCATAACTATGCTTCATACTTTATCATGAACTGTATTTGAAAATATCAATACTGTAATTCTGTCTATCTTTCTCTGCTCTCTCTCTGTCTCTATCAGTCTGTCTTTATACATATATGCAAATATACACACAAACATAGGCATACATATATAAATATACATGCATGTATACAAACATATGTAAATACATATATATATACACATATAAAGAGATGATATACACATATATGTGAATGTGTATACACATAGATGCATACATACATACACAGAGACAGATGCATACACCACACACACATGCATGTATTAGATATAAATGTCAAAGCCAAAACTACAGAGTGAATTTTAATGCGACATTGAAACTAGATTCAGTCAATGACAGCCACAATATATGTATGAAACTTTTTTGAGTGCCTAGAAAGTTTCATCAAATTTAGCAGAGACATGTAAAGAGGACATTATCTTTGTACCCAAATAGTATCATGTTTTTATCAGTTTTATTGTGTTTTCTTTTCTTCTCCACAAATGGAATCATTTAATACAGGCCATTCTGGAATATGCCTTTACCATATTACTTGATATTATTTCATATCCCTTCCCTACAAAGGAATATGAATACTTACACTCCCTTCAACCTCATTTTCTTAACATCTGTATTAGCATTCTATTGTATGTATGTAACATATGTATGTAATTATTATAGCACCTAGGACCTCAAATTCTCAGAGGTTCTGGGGTGTTCTCTACCATCAAATACCTCAGTATTTTACTAACCCACTTTTCCCTGGCAGCTAAGTTAGAAAAGACAATTCATAACAAAAAGGAAAAAATACAACTAGCAAAACCACTAAATAACTTCATAGTCAAATTAGATTGGTCAAGAAATAAAATTCCCACCAGCCGGGCCGGCATGGCAAAACTCCATCTCTACTAAAAATACAAAAATTAGCCAAGCGTTGCAGTGCATGCTTGTAATCCCAGCTACTGAGGAGGCTGAGGCAGGAGAATCGCTTGAACCAGGCAGGCGGAGGTTGCAGTGAGCCAAGAGCGTAGCATTGCACTCCAGCCTGGGCAACAGAGCAAGACTCTGTCGAAAGAGGGAATGGAAGGGAAGGGAAGGGAAGGGGAGGGGAGGGGAGGGGAGGTAGAAAGGAAGAAAGGAAGAAAAGAAAGCGAGAAAGCAAGAAAGCAAGAGAAAGCAAGAAAGCAAGAAAGCAAGAAAGCAAGAAAGCAAGAAAGCAAGAAAGCAAGAAAGCAAGAAAGCAAGAAAGAAAGAAAGAAAGAAAGAAAGAAAGAAAGAAAGAAAGAAAGGAGGGAGGGAGGGAGGGAAGGAGGGAGGGAGAGAGGAAGATAGGAAAAGAGGGAGGGGGAGGGAGGAGGAGGGAGGAAGGGAGGTAAGGAGGAAGGAGAAATAGAATTCCCAAATGAAAGATTCCAATTTTCCCCTTTTAATACGGACGATTTATCTCACTATCTGATTAAACCGCTTGATATCTGGTTAAAAAATGAAATGTCTAGGATAAAAGTTAGATTTCAGTTCTCAGACCTACAGAAATGCCATCTGAGTCAATATGCAGAAGCAGTTAGGTAATAATCTCTCTGCCCTTTGCCCCACTGTCAGCTTTATGCTTTATGCCTTAAGCCTAAATGCATGCATGCACACACACACACACACACACACACGCACACCAATTCTAGCTGACAAATTCCTTTTGTAAGGTTTTGGTTTTTTGAAGGCCTTTCTCATTTTGTGGTTTGTGGTTACTAATAAACAACATTTAAATGGCAAATATTAACTAAAGTACGTAAAATATCCTATTTCAGAAAGAAAAATTTACACAAGGTTTTGACATTCAAAATAACCTTAGTGCACAAATACTTGCACAATTCATACCACCAAATTTTTCACAATTAAAGCTCCTATTTGCAAGCATTCCTAAAACAAACCATTTTCAAAAGAATGTTTCCAGACATAAATCATCTTACTATTAGAAGAACAAGCATACTTGAAAGAAATCCCAATATATTATTTCCAGTTTTGTCTGCAACATATTACTTAAACTTTATAATGCATCCTCTGTTTCAATATACATTCTATTTACAAAACTCTTATTTCTATCACCAGTTCAGCAGGCCAATTTCCTCTTAAAGATCCTAATTTATCTCCCCAGTTTCAATGACCCTGACATGGATGAGAATTGCAAAATTCCTGTAACTGTAATCACTGAATGGTCTTTTGAGATAAAAAGGCAAGAATCATTTCATCCTTTGCCAAAGTTAAGACATTCATTATCACTTCTAGGGTGAGTGAGATAGGTATGTAATTGTATCACCTATTGACAGTCCTCACTGGTGGTCAAGACACAGGGTATCCCATGATCATAAAGAGATGTTTACAAGGTTATTCACTGTATTATTTTCTGTAACAACAATAAAATGTTCCTTCATAAAATGAAAGTGTGTATCAAAGTGTAAAAGAATAAAAATCTATGGTCTACCCAGAAAATGAATTATTATGTAACAATTAAAAAGAATGAGACTGATGTAAATATAAGTAATGGCAAGACAACTCAAGTGGAAATAAGATTGTAAATCAATAAGTGCTAAATTATATCCTTTGTTTAAAACGCACAGATACATACAAGGAAAATATACATTTTTGTAGTGCACAAAGTCATGTTAATGCACATAACATAGGTCTTGAATTATACCCCATAATGTGATGATGAAGTAACATATGAAGTCAGAGAGAATGAGAATGATGATAGATAATGAAACAGGACTTTAGTATTTCTATAATTTTAAAATGTTTATAAGGTGAATGCAGTTATTGTTCAAATATTCAATTAAACATTATTTTAAAAACTTCTAAAGAGAAAGAAAATATAGCATATATGACCAATGACAAAATAAATATAGCAAAGTCTATACAAGAAATAGTATAATTTATGACAAATAGCTTTCCAAGGAACTTAGAGGGAAATTTCATTCCAATTAAATAACTAATCATCATAAGCACTTAAGTACATGACAACATAATTTGGGAATCTATAAAGCAAAATAGGTTAGAAGTACGTGGTAAATAAATCCAAATGGAAATTCCACAACTGAAAGGAACATTTAGAGAAAGTAGGAAAGAGAGAAGCAATTCTGGGATGGTAGAGTAAGGACCTCCAAAAAGCAATGAGAACACTGGAAAAAAAGAATTGTCAAAATCAACTTTTAAGAACTCTTGAAATGAACCAAAGGCTTTCAATCATCCAAAAAACATTTATTTAAGAAAAATGGGCAAATATTACTATGAACAGCAAGCTTTGTTGCATTTCAACTTGGCCTAATCTGACTGTCATCCAAGATCTGTGGTAGCCTTCAGAACCAACAGCTTTTCATTTATGTTACCTGAGAAACCTGTAGCCTGGCAACCAGTGGAAGAGCAAAACAAGATTGGAGCTCCCTTACAATTCTAACCTCAGAGATTATTATTTGACCCATCTGGCAGCTCTCTGAAATGCTCCACTTGCAGACATGACTTCATTTTATCTCACTGAAGCATCTATTTTGTGTAAACTGGCCTTCCCTTAGCACATTTGAAAAAACATTCAGCAGCAATTGTTTAACATTGCAGCTTCCAGACGTGGTAATACAATATCAGTGAGGACTAACAAGAAGCATCAAAAAACCTTAAAATGAAAAAGTAACAAAAGAAATTTCCACAGAATGTTTTGAAAAGTTTCAATATAAGTGAGATCTGAAAGGCCATGAGCATGTGCAGAACTGTGTGCATACTCAGGAAATACCTGAGAAGGCCCTAAGCGTTCATCTATCACTGATGTTGAGGCTCTGAACAAGCAGAAAATGAAAGCTTAGGCAGGATAATAGACTGCCTAACTGAGTGTTAAAGGCATCCCGAAATATAAACACAAAGAACCTAGGTTACACCTAAAAGACTTATTGGTTCAAGCCACTTAATGAAATGTCTGTCTAATCATTAGCTGATCATTGTTAGAGAATTCAGTGGCCACAGGTGACAAAGTATCCAGGCTTTAAAGAATTATTTGAGTAAAGTTACTATGTAAGAAAACAAGAATAAAAACAAGAACAGACAACAAATTTGGGGAGGGAGACGGAATCTTATTTCCAGAGTTGCCACATCCTATTGTTTAAAAGGTCCAACTAAAACAATAACAACAACAAAACTATAAAATATGCAAAGAACCAAGAAAGCATGGCTCATGAACAAAGAAACAAGTCAATAGAAACTGTTACTGCTGAAGCCCAGACACTGGGTTTATCACAGAGTTTAAATAAATTATTATAAATATGTTCAAATAGTTAAAGGAAAGAACAATATTTCACCTAATAGAGACTATAAGAAAGAGACATTATTTAAAAAGGAAAAATCAGAATTCTGGATTCAAAAAGTACAGTAACCAACATGAAAAATTTCCCACTGGGGCTCAATAGCAGATTTGCTAGCAAAAAAAAAAAAAAAAAAAAAAAAAAAAGAATCATCAAATTTGAAGGTAGGTCACTTGAGATTATCCAGACAGAAGAACAGGGGGGAAAAGGAATGAAGAAAATTGTAGATCTAGAAACCTATGGGGCAAAAATAAGGCATTCTTAGAAGGAGAGGAAAGAGAGGAAGGGGCAGAAAGAGTGTATAAGAAATAATGGTCAAAACTTCCCAAATTAATTGAAAAAACATTATCCTATGCATTCAAGAAGTTCAATGTCATACCAGTAGAGTAAACTCAGAGGAGACACACCTGGGCACAATATAATTAAATTTCCAAATCCCAAGACAAACAGATCTAGAAACAACAAGGGGAATAAACTTATTACATATAAAAGATTCTCAATAAGATGAATAGCTGACTTCCCATCAACCACTATGGAGGCCCAAAGGCAGTGGGATGATATATTTTAGGTTTTGAAAGAAAAAGATTGTCAGCAACAATTCTATGTCTATATAAAAACTATTTTTCAAATTTGAAGAAGGATTAAGACTTTTACTGAAAAAACAGAGATTCTGTCACTAGCAGACCTGTCCTACAAGCAGTATTAAAGGGAATCTTTCAGGCTGAAATGCAAGGACACTAGACAGTAACTCTACATAAAATGATAAAGAGCACCAAAAAATGTAAATAGATAGGTAAATGTAAAGACAGTGTAGGTGAATTTCTGTTTGTTTCTGTATTTTTTCCTGTCTGATTTAAAAGACATCATAGAAAACAATAATTATTAAAATGCACTGATGGGCTTATAATATGTAAGGATGAAATTTATATGACAATAATAGCCCAAAGAAAGAAGGAGAAAATGCTAATAGTTACAAAAAGTTTGTTTTCTATTGAAATTAAGTTGGTTCTTAATCCATCCTAGATCGTTTTAAGCTAAAATGCCAATTGCAAATCCTAGAGCAACCAATAAGAAAATAACTTAAAAATATAGTGAAACTGACAATAAGGCAATTATAATAGTATAGTAAAACTATGTGTTTAACATAAAGTAAGGAACTATGAAGAAATGGAGGAAAAAAAGACATAAAACATATGGTAAAGAAATATCCAAATATCCCACATAAATCCTATCTTATCAGTAATTGCATTTAATGTAAATAGACTAAGTCCTCTAATCAAAAGACAAATTTGTAGAATGGATTTTTAAAACCACAATTCAATTATTCTGTCTGCATGGGACACATTTCAGATTCAAAATAGAGTGACAGTAAAAGGATGGAAAATATATATACCATAGAGTGACCAAAGGTGCATTTGCTACCATATCATACAAAACAGACCTTAAGATAGAGTTATCAAACAGAGATGAAGTAAGACAGTTCATGATTAAAGGGTCAATTCATAGGAATGAGTTAACAAATATAAATATATGTACCAAAGAACAGAGTATCAAAATGTCTGAAACAAAAAGTGATACAACTGAAGAAAAAAAATATGCAATTCAACAACAATAGTTGGAGACTTCAACAGTTTACTTTCACAAACGGATGGAACAACTAGGCAGAAGATGAAACAGAAATTAGAATATTTGAACATCATTATGAATGAGTTAGATCTATAGACATCTAGAAGAATCTACTCAACAGCATAATACATATTCTTCTCAAATGGACACGGAATATTCTCCAGAATAGACCTTATATTAGGCTGTAAAACAA
Organism: Macaca fascicularis; assembly: GCF_037993035.2. Lineage (NCBI taxonomy): Eukaryota > Metazoa > Chordata > Mammalia > Primates > Cercopithecidae > Macaca > Macaca fascicularis. The sequence goes on from NC_088395.1 coordinate 112,912,330, forward strand.
GCATCAATAAACTTAAAATATTTTAAATCATGCTAAGTAATTTTTCTGAAGGCAATGGAATGAAAGTATGAATCAATAAAAGTAAGATGTGGAAAATTCATAGAAATTAAACAACATAATCCTAAATAACCTATGAATCACAGAAGAACTTACATTAGAAATTATAAAATAATTATATATGAATGAAAGGAAAATTTATCAAAACTTATAAGATGTAAATATACCCAAAGTCAGCCCAAGAAATAGAATAATAAAGATAAGAGTAGTAATATGTAAAATAGATAATAGAAAAAGAATACAGAGAATCAGTGACAAAAAGGTTTTGTTCTTTAAAAAGTTCAACAAAAGATACAAATCTTTAGCTAGATTGACTAAGGAAAAACTTGAGAAAAATTGAATTTAAAACATCAGAAATAAAAGAAGGAATATCATTACTGATGCCACAAAATTAAAAAGGATTACAAGGGAGTACTTTGAAAAATTTTATGCCAACAAATTATATCTCCTAAATGAAATGCGCAAATTACCTGGAAGACACAAAGTACCAAAATCAACTAAAACATAAATAGAAAATCTGAACAGACCCCTAACAGAGGATAGAATTACTAATCAAAAAGCTTCCCACAAAGAAAAGCCCGGGTCCAAATGGCTTCACTAGGTAATTCTACTCTACATTTAAATAAAACTTAACATCAATCTTTTAAAACTCTTTCAAAAAATAGATAGGAGGAGGCCCAGCACGGTGGCTCATGCCTGTAATCCCAGCACTTTTATAGGGCGAGGCAGGCAGATCACAAGGTCAGGAGACGGAGACCATCCTACTCGGGAGGCTGAGGCAGTAGAATGGCATGAACCCGGGAGGCAAAGCTTGCAGTGAGCCGAGATCACGCCACTGCACTACAACCTGGGCAACAGAGTGAGACTCCGTCTCAAAAAAAAAAAAAAAAAAAAAAAAAGATAGGAGGAAACATTTCTTAACTCATACTATGAAGCCAATATTACCCTGATACCAAAGACAAAGATATAACATGAAAAGACTTAAAGCTCAAAGCCCCCTATGAATACAGACATAAATATCATGAACAAAATATTATCAGTACTCATCCATCAACATATGAAAATGATTATGCACTATAACTATGTGGAATTTATTTTTAGAATGCAACAGCAATTAACATATGAGAATCAGTCAGTGCAATTGTTGGGAAAGGCAGTCATGCCCAATCCGTCAACCCCCACTTGGCTGCATAAGAATGAGCTTTGGGCCTGGAACATTTCCTTAGTGGAAGATGAAGAATCTTCACAGGCTATGCTGGGCTTATCATCTTGTGAGGGGATATCTTTCCCTCTTCTGACCTTGATGTATACTCTTTTTCTGCTTAAGTGTATGCCTGAGTGTCCCCAAGGCATGCCCTCAGTTTTCTGCATCTCAGACCCCACAAGAGAGGGGATGGGGTCCTTCCACTGCAGCATGAAATGGGGTACATGAAGTCACAGTGCCTGAGTTGGCTGCCTAACTGACCCACTAGCCATAGGAACTAACATATTAACAGAGACTGGAACTTGCGTGTACCTCCTCGCTCTTCTTGCTATAAGAAACACTCTATCACTTGAGCCTGATGTGCATAATACTACTCTCAACAACCTCAAATAGTTCACTAGTTCCTTCCGCAGTTGGCACTTATCTACCTTTTAATATTGGCCACCCTCGTGTTATATTCTATACTGTGGCACAGTTTAACAACCCAATAAATAGTGAAATAGTAATGCACCATATTCATAGCCTAAAGAAAATTACATAATGATCTCAATAGATGCAGGAAGAAATATTTGACAAAAATCAAACCACTTTTCATAAGAAATACATTCAACAAAGAATAGAAGGGAAATTTCTTACCTGTTAAATAGCATCTGTTAAACCCTCTCCCCCATCATACTTAATGGTATAAAACTGGGATGCAAGGCTGGTTCAACATATGCAAATCAATAAATGTAATCCAGCATATAAACAGAACCAAAGACAAAAACCATATGATTATCTCAATAGATGCAGAAAAGGCCTCTGACAAAATTCAACAGCCCTTCATGCTAAAAACTCTCAACAAATGCGGTATTGATGGAACGTATCTCAAAATAATAAGAGCTATTTATGACAAACCCACAGCCAATATCATACCGAATGGGCAAAAACTGGAAGCATTCCCTTTGAAAACTGGCACAAGACAGGTATGCCCTCTCTCACCACTCCTATTCAACATAGTGTTGGAAGTTCTAGCTAGGGCAATCAGGCAAAAGAAAGAAATCAAGGGTATTCAGTTAGGAAAAGAAGAAGTCAAATTGTCCCTCTTTGCAGATGACATGATTGTATATTTAGAAAAACCCATCATCTCAGCCCCAAATCTCCTTAAGCTGATAAGCAACTTCAGCAAAGTCTCAGGATACAAAATTAATGTGCAAAAATCACAAGCATTCTTATACACCAGTAACAGACAAACAGAGAGCCAAATCAGGAATGAACTTCCATTCACAATAGCTTCAAAGAGAATAAAATACCTAGGAATCCAACTTACAAGGGATGTCAAGGACCTCTTCAAGGAGAACTACAAACCACTGCTCAGTATAATAAAAGAGGACACAAACAAATGGAAGAACATACCATGCTCGTGGATAAGAAGAATGAATATCGTGAAAATGGCCATACAGTCCAAGGTAATTTATAGATTCAATGCCATTCCCATCAAGCTACCAATGACTTTCTTCACAGAATTGGAAAAAAAAACTGCTTTAAAGTTCATATGGAAGGAAAAAAGAGCTCACATTGCCAAGACAATCCTAAGTCAAAAGAACAAAGCTGGAGGCATCACGCTACCTGACTTCAAACTATACTACAAGGCTACAGTAACCAAAACAGCATGGTACTGGTACTAAAACAGAGATATAGACCAATAGAACAGAACAGAGCCCTCAGAAATAATACCACACATCTACAGCCATCTGATCTTTGACAAACTTGAGAAAAACAAGAAATGGGGAAAGGATTCCCTATTGAATAAATGGTGCTAGGAAAATTGGCTAGCCATAAGTAGAAAGCTGAAACTGAATCCCTTCCTTACCCCTTATACGAAAATTAATTCCAGATGGATTAGAGACTTAAATGTTAGACCTAAAACCATAAAAACCCTAGAAGAAAACCTAGGTAATACCATTCAGGACATAGGCATGGGCAAGGACTTCATGTCTAAAAACCAAAAGCAATGGCAACAAAAGCCAAAATTGACAAATGGGATCTAATTAAACTAAAGAGCTTCTGCACAGCAAAAGAAACTATCATCAGAGTGAACAGGCAACCTACAGAATGGGAGAACATTTTTGCAATCTACTCATCTGACATAGGGCTAATATCCAGAACTCACAAAGAACTCAAACAAATTTATGAGAAAAAACAAACAACCCCATCAAAAAGTGGGCAAAGGATATGAACAGACATTTCTCAAAAGAAGACATGCATACAGGCAATAGATACATGAAAAAATGCTCATCATCACTGGCCATCAGAGAAATGCAAATCAAAACCACAGTGAGATACCATTTCACACCAGTTAGAATGGCAATCATTAAAAAGTCAGGAAACAACAGGTGCTGGAGAGGATGTGGAGAAATAGGAACACTTTTACACTGTTGGTGGGATTGTAAACTGGTTCAACCATTGTGGAAGACACTGTGGCGATTCCTCAAGGATCTAGAACTAGAAGTACCATATGACCCAGCCATCCCATTACTGGGTATATACCCAAAGGATTATAAATCATGCTGCTATAAAGACACATGCACACGTATGTTGTTTGCGGCACTATTCACAATAGCCAAGACTTGGAATCAACCCAAATGTCCATCAGTGACAGACTGGATTAAGAAAATGTGGCACATATACACCATGGAATCCTATGCAGCCATAAAAAGGATGAGTTCGTGTCCTTTGTAGGGACATGGATGCAGCTGGAAACCATCATTCTCAGCAAACTATCGCAAGAACAGAAAACCAAACACTGCATGTTCTCACTCATAGTTGGGAATTGAACAATGAGATCACTTGGACTCTGGAGGGGGAACATCACACACTGGGGCCTGTTATGGGGAGGGGGGCGGGGGGAGGGATGGCATTGGGAGTTATACCTGATGTAAATGACGAGTTGATGGGTGCTGAGGAGTTGATGGGTGCAGCACACCAACATGGCACAAGTATACATATGTAACAAACCTGCACTTTGTGCACATGTACCCTAGAACTTAAAGTACAATAAAAAAGAAAAAAAATGGAAAGATTTCCCCCAAGTTTAAGAACAGAAAACGATGTCTGCTCTTGCCACTTATATTCAAAATTGTACTGGAGGTTTTAGTAAGCACAATTAAGCAGGAAACATAAAGAAACACATGCAGGAGACAGACAGACAGATGTCAGCAGGATGGGAGAATAGGACATTCTAGCACTTATCCCCCCACAGAAACGTCAACTTGCCTAAGTATCCACGCATGAAAATATCTTCACAAAAGCTAAAGAAACCACGTGAGAGATTACAGCACATGGTTGTGGCACATAAATAAGAAAAGATTCATTGAAGAGGGTAGGAAGAACGGTTTTACATTACCCACATCACCTTTTCCCCCAACCATAGCAGCACAACATGGAGAGAGATAATCCCTACTTGGGGGAAGGAGAGGGAAGTGAACATTGCACTTTGTCTTGGCCCTCAACACTGGGCCACCCAAGTAAAACCCAGTACCAGACATGTTGCTAATACCCTAAACTCCATGCCAGTACCCATGGACTGAGTCTCCAGGGCCAACTCAGCATCAGGCTGCATCCCATAGCCCCAGGCTCCAGGCTTGCCTGGCTGACTCAGTCTCTGGGCCACTCCACCTCCAGGCCAACACCACCAGCAGCCCTACACTCTAAAACAACTCCAGTAGCCTAGGGCTTCAGGCCCACCCCAATGCTAGGCAAGCCCCCACAGATTCAGGTTCTAGTTTCCATCCCAGGGCCAGGCCAGCCCCAGCAACCCTGGGCTATAGACCACATCTGAGCTGACCCCAATGGTCCCAGGCCTCAGGCTTGCCCCAGCAACAGAACAGCTCCCACAGCCCTTGTTATCAGGCTAGCACCTATGGGCCCAGCCTCCAGGTCAGCCTCTGTGGATACAGGCTCCAGGTCAACCCAGCACCAAGCCAGCCCCCTGCAACCCGAGGCACCAGGCCTGCCCCAGGGTTCAGAACAGCCGAGAGCCAGGTCAACTCACACAGCCCTAAGCTCCAGGCCCATCTCAGCACCAGGTGAGTACTATTGGCCTCAGCCTCAGGTACCATACTGGCCCCAAGGGACCCTGGATCCAGGACTGTCCTCATGGCCTAAAGCTTCAGGTCAGCCTCTGTGTCACCAGTCACCAGACTATCACTCTTACTACCAGGGTCCAGACCAGTTCTCACAAACCCAGGCTTCACACTTGCCACAGGACCAGGCTGGCCCCAGGCTCTGGGGTGGTCTCTGAGTCCCCAGGCCCCAGAGTATCCAGAGCCACAGCCTGATCCAGCAGACCCAGGGCCCAGATCTATCCCAGTTTACCCAGACTCCAGGCCAGACCCTATGGACCCAGGCTTTAGGCCAGCCACCAAGGTTACAGGCTCCAAGTCTGTCCATGAGGACTCAAGCTCAAGCCCACCCCTACAAGCCAAATAAACAGGTCCATCCCCATGGATCCAGGCTCCTGGTCCAAACCAGTGGAATCAGACACCAGGCCCACCCACTTACTAATGCAGGTACCAGGCCAGACTGCTTCCAGACTCCAGAAGCAAGTCTGCCCATGGGCCACACCAGATGGCCTGCCCAGAATCTCTAGAAGGTTTGACTCATGTAGGGCTTTCTCAGAAAAATTAGTCTGCAAAAATGGGAATAAGTCCATACTTCTTCAAATGTGCAGACATCAATGTAAGGCAACCAGAAATGTGAATAAGTAAGGAGAAATAGCACCACCAGAAGAATGCCAGAATCTCCCAGTAGATGACCTCAAAGAAATGAAAATGCCAACTTTCATTTTCAGTTCAATTATTTTAATTGCTTTTTTTTTTTCCTCTGGCAGTTAGTCTTCATTTCTTTGAGAAAGAAGATACCAACTACCAGGGAAAAAATTCAAAATAATTGTTTTAAGGAAGCTTAGCAAACCTCAGAAAAAATACAGAAGAACAATTTAATAATATCAGGGAAATAATAAACAACCAAAATGAGAAATTTAACAGAGAGATTGAGATTATTTTTGAAAAATCTAACAAAAATTCCAGACCTGGAAAATGCAATGGATAGAATGAAAAATGCAATAGAAGAACATCAATGGCAGAATTGAACAAGGGGAAAAACAGATCTGTAACTAAAGAAAATAATCTGTCTTCAGATTATTTGAAAATATACAGTCAAAAGAGGAAAAATAGAATGCAACAAAATGGAGAAAGCTTACAGGATTTATGGCACCACATCAAGAAAGCAAATCTTCAAGTTATAAGAGTTCAAGAAGGACAGAGAGGCAAAGGGGATAAAAAAGGTTAAAGAAACAATAGCAAAAAACTTTCTAAATCTGGGGAAAGATATAAATATCCAGGTATAGGAAGGTCAAGGTTTCCAATAAGATTCGACTCAAACAATTCTACACCAAGATATATTATGCTGTAAATAATAATAATAATAGGATCCTGAAATCAGTAAGAAAAAAGAAACAAATCACGTATAAGTTTTGATAAAGATAGCAGCAGAAACCTAATAAGCCAGGAGAGTGGGATGTGTGTCTATCTCCCTTAACCTCTAGAGAGTGAACTTCTAAATCATCAGGATTTTACAAGATTTTATCTCTGCCCCCAAAACACACTGATAAATATCTGTTAAAATGAAGTTAGCATAATCCAACCACACTCCTTTTTTGTCACCAGTGTTGACATACTAAAATGTATTATCATGTAGCAACAGGCAGTATTCCTTATGATATGGCTGGAATCACAAAAAGCACAGGGCCTTTGGTCACCATTATTTAAAATGAAAGGACATTCCAAATTGGATTTTGTCTATGCAGTATCATTTGAAGGGCATCAGATTGGTCTTGACTGGTTTCTGCTTAGCTGGCACTCTTTCTGCTAACATTTTTTAAAAGTCCTACATGGTCTTTCTAGGAATCTTATTGGGGTTCACTTCCATTAGACAAAATACATATCCATAATTCTCTTTGACATAAGCAGTTTGGGTCTTGGGCTGTTGCTGAGACTGCTTAAGGAGCAACACCCTTAAACTTCTTAGAAGGCATATTGTTTCATTTAAAGGATCTCTGAGGCACTGCCCAGATCTTTCTGAGGCTTTATAGTCATTCCTTTGGCTTCATCTTTATAACTCTTATTTTCCTGGATGGCTTCTAGATTTGCTCTTTGCCCAAAATCCTTTTCTTAATTTTGGCATCATTTGCCATTTAAGAAAGGCTAGGAATTTTGAAAGCAATAAGTGCTACCTCCTTTTTGTTTAAGCTAAAGTCCTTCATTTAGTTAAACTTTCTTTTTACACATTTTCCTACAAACAAGAAGCAGCAGCCAGGGGGCACCTTCAACACTGTGTCTGAAAATCTCCTTTGTTATATCACGCATTTCAGTAGGTGTAGATTTTCTACTCCCCACATTATTGCAATATGTGACAAGGCATCCTTTTCCTCCAGATTCCAATAACGTTTTTCTCATTTCCATTTAAGCTTTCTGAGACAACTTTCACAATGACCGTCAGGTTTTTGATAACAGTCTGGTCCAAGTATCTTTGACTTTCACTAATACTCCCCTCAAACTCCTCCCAGCTTCAGCCCTCTGTCTGGTTTCAAAGCCATTCCCCAATTTTAGGTTTTAGTTACTGCAGCAACTTACACTTAGTACCAGCAGGTGTATTAGTTGCCTATTGCTGTTAATACATACAAATGTTTTGTCACATATGTCTCAGCTCTATTAAATGAGAGAGAGCACTACACTAGGACATGAACACCAGGAGGCAGGGATCACCAAAACAACCTTGGAGGCTGGCTATCCCAGTGCCTATGCTGAACCACTTGTTAAATACAATACTGCTCTGATATCCAGGCTCAAAGGGGCTTTTCATTTACTTAATGCTTCAGAGGTTCCACATCTGCCCTCTTTCAGCCCCATCTCTCTGCAAATGGCCAAGAGTCTAATGTATGGAGTTTAGGGGATGGGTACACTCAGAACCCATACCCCCTTCCTCTAAACATGCTCCAGGTGCCTGGGTCCCTGAATTTTCTGCCCAAGTGTTCCCGAGCCCCAAACCCCAAGTTCCAAGCAACCTGTAGACTTCTATTCACTGGTTCTGTGCTTCTGAGTGTTGAGTGCACTGCCTTTGCAGTGATGGTTGCAAATCAGGATGCTGCATAGAGCATTTTCAGGACCTTATAGGTGATATAAATGATTATATTTCCTTATATTTTTCATGGAAAATAGCTTATTTGGGGTGATACCCTTATCCAGATAATTGTGACAGGTAGCTATTACACCTCCCACGCCTTTACTTTTTCTTATAGTGAACCAATGTAAAGTTGGAATTTTCCTATTAATATTTTCTTTTCAAAAGTTTGCAATAAAACTGTTGCTTAATGAAGAAGTAAAGAATATCTAGATATCAAGAAGCACGTTCTGATGAGTTGCCAGGTTCTTTATAGCTTCCTTGGTCTCTGCTCTATGAAAAACTAAATTACAAAAACAAAACCCTTCTGTAGCTTATCTCAACCTGCATGTAGCAGTGGAGAACAATAAAAAAGGACATTGACAGTTCAGACCTGAGCATTGTCAGAGAAGCAAAGCATTCTTAAGAAGGATTGTGTGCCTGATCCAACTGATGGCAGATAGCCTCCTCCAGGTGGCTATTGGCATGGGAAAGAAGTAGTCTTGAGAAAGAGGATTTAGGCCTTGAATTTGGGGAGAAAGCAAGATGTGTAGGAAAGAAGGTGGATGCAGTGGAGCATGGTTAGAGTGGCAGAACAGTTGGTGGTTATACTTTAGCCTTGCCCAGGGACTAGGTATGTTGCTCCAAGCCCACAGAAAAAGGGACTATGGGATCAAGCTGAAGAAGCCGTTTCTGAACCAAGGGGCAGCACTGTTTCTGCGCTTAGGCAACAAACTGTGACAAGCAGTGAGGGAGAGGAAGGAGTAAGAGACCAAATATTTAAACTAGATCATCTGTACCTTTTGTAATATTTGCAGGGTTCTAGGCAAGAGCTCATTTGGAGGCCTATGTGCCATGTGTACAAATATCTGAAAGGTTCAAATCAACTAATAAACTGTTAAATATAATATCTTTCCTATCATGATAGATATACCTTCTTATCAATCTGAAAGGCAGTGTTAAATTTAGAATACTTGGTGTATTTTAAAGATCTTTTTTCTTATTTAGTTTATGGAAGAAATTTAGAAACATAGAACTTTCAGTAACAGGTATATATCAGGAATAGTTGGGTGAGGTGCCAGGCTATGCCTCTTAAGTACCTGAAACCTCCAGGGATGCCCTCTCTTGGGCCCAGTGCATTGGTTGTTCATCGTGGCATAAAAATGAACCACACAAAGAAGGGCTGTGTGTGTGTGTGTGTGTGTGTGTGTGTGTGTGTGTGTGTGTACGTAAAAATCTCGTAACAAGAGTGACATCCCATCACCTTGGCCATATATTTTCTATTCCTATTGCCATATATTTCCAAATATTTTCTATTCATTTTTAGAATGAAGTCACAGGCTCTGCCCAATAGAAGGGGAGGGAATTATTCAAGACTGTGAATGCCAGAAGGTTGGGATTATTGGGGGTCAACTTAGGGTCTGTCCATGATACTTGAACACCTCAAAGTTCTGTTCCAGTGATGTAGCTAGAGCAGATCCACACCCTCAGACCCCTATACTGCATTCCAGGCCCCAGATCCCCCTCATGCCTCAGCACTTCTCTGCATACTCTGAGCTCCATTCCTCACCTCAAGTGGCTACAATATGCATATATATATGATATATATGGATACTGAAGCCCACCCGCCTCTTCGTTACCTCTCAGTGCTGACAGAATACATTGACAGTGCACTTAACTTTCAGAAGCACAAGTCTCAGTGAACAGGAGCCTGCAGGCCTCTTGGGGTTTGGGGCCACTTGGACAGCAAATTCAGGGTTCCAGATAACCGAAGCATGTTTAGGGGTGGAAGGCACAGGTTCTGAGCGAGTGCATAGATTCTCGTGACCCCAAACACTGAACTCTTGGCTGCTTGCAGAAAGGTGAGACTGGAAAAGGGCAGGTGTGGAGCCTCTGTAGTGTGGGGACCATGAAAAGCCCTGGCTAGACAGTGTAAGTGAAAGTCTGTGAGGTTGAGTTTATGGTTTATAAAAGAACACAGGCTTTTAGTGTGGAAAGATTTATTTATGTCTCTAAATGGTCTTACAAGAAAAAAATGTTTAAAAACATTCAAAACCATCACCACAAATTAACTATTAGTGCATATGTATGTAGTAAAAGGAATGTATGAGTGTGATGTATGCCTATGTAGGATGCAGAAAGTAATGTATGAGAACAATAAACATTTTAGTAGCTGTGACTTGTGAAGAGAGACAAAGGAGAATTTAATTGGAGGGGGTACATGGGGGCCCTCAAGTGCTTTTGTAATGTGATATTGCTTTAGTTGAGTGATGGGTACATAGATAAAATATTCTATGTTCTATTGTCTAGGTTGGCAATATTTCCTAATGAAAAAATAAAAATTAAGAGAGGAAAGGGAGAAAATTGAACAAAGAACTGGAATCTGTTTAAAGGACAAAAATGAAGTCGTTGGTGACCAGAGTAGAGGATTAGAAAGGGAAAAGACAAGGTTTTGAAGGTGGAAGGCCTCATTCTACTTTTACTTAAGTTTGCTTCAGTGCTCTGTAGACAGCCTTAATACCTGCTTTCATATTTTTTGGGAGCACATCTGTTTTGTATTATTTTATGAGATGGTCAGTCAGGTACAGCCACAAAAGGAGACAGAAAAGAGACTCAAGAAAAAAAGTTGATTACGCTATTATACTCACAGGTCCTGGAGACAAGAGGCATGCCATGTCACTCAGAGCCACATAGTGAAGATAGTAGGGTGGTCAGGAGGCAGAAGACAGGAAAAAGGGACCCTTAGGCCAAGGCATTATTGGAATTTCTGTGGGAAAGGCAAGGCAGTGCAGGGTGAACAGTTCAGGGTTGGCTAGTTTGAATAATTTTGGAGGTCTCTAAACCATATGGGTGGTCTCTAGTTGCCTGGTATCTAGTCCTGGGATGATTAAGACAGAGGAATACTGCCTCCTGGGGTGAGAGGGCCAGACAGTGGGGGTATGGTTGTGGGTTGGCTAGGTGGCATAAAGACATGCTCTGGTTGAGCCCTTTGTTATCTTTGAGAATTGCCTAGCCCAGGGAGGTGTAGTCTCTCCCCGGCCAGTATTTTTCTCTTTTTTTAGATGTCAAAACATCATAATATACAGGAATATTTTAAATTGGAAGTGTTTACAGTACAATTGGTCCTCTGATGTTTTGGCATCATATTAAAGAAACTTTGAGGTGATGATAGTGGAGACGTTTAAAGACTAATATATAAATTTCCCCAAACAGCATAGAAAACATTTTATTATGAGAATAGGAAAGAAGGAACACAAGTAGAAATACAAGGAGTCTCTTCAGGCTGCTCCATAACTAAATTTTCCATTTGTGTGGCATTAGCCAAGTAAAATAGATCTGAAATTTTGAAATCTCTAACAATATCTTAATGGAGTTGTAGTGTGTTAGAAATATGCTCAGGTCAAGATGCCAGGTTATGTTGTCAGAGGGTATGAAATGGTAAGCCAGTAAAGTATATGTAAATATCAGTGATATTTGTGTGTAGCCCAGGGGAAGGAGTCATTTTGGTTGGAGACACAGGCAGGAGGTCATCCTGAAAACTTGGATTGGGTTTAGTAGGAGTAGGTAGTAGGGAGTCAGTGGTCCTCTCCCTAGGGGATCATGAGGTTGACTGATAAAGAGGCAGGTGCCTCCTGGGGAAAGCAATAATCTCCATTAATGTTTAAAGGAATACAGACAGTACTAACCTCAATCAGATTTCTCTTTAGGCATAGGAATTGTGGGGAAACATAATTTAGTTTTTTCTTTGTTTTTCTTTTTTTGTTTTTTTGAGACAGTGTCTCATTCTGTTGCCCAGGCTGGAGTGAAGTGGCACAATCATTCCTAGGCTCAAGCAATCCTTTCATCTCACCCTCCTACCAAAGTGCTGAGATTACAGGCAGGAGCCACCACACCTGGCTGCATTTCTTTTCTTACTCAACACTAACTTCATGGCTGAGGCACATATAACAAGAAACAGATTAACAAAAGAAAAGCATACACATTTACTTAATGTAAGTTTTACATGGCATGGAAGCCTTCACAGATGAAAACCCAAAGAAACAGAGAAACCTGTGTATTTTTATGCTTGGGTTTGATGAAGAGTGGACAGTCATGCAGACATGATAGGACAAAGGGGACATGTAATGATAATAACTAGAAGGAACTTAGCAAGGCCTATCTTTTCCAAATTATTGGTGTCTCTGTGTCTTTGAGGATAAGGATGCTCCTTTCCTCTGGGTATAAGAAGGTAATATGCTTCAGTTTTGTGTCCCCACCCAAACCTCATCTCAAATTGTAATCCCCACATGTCGAGGGAGGGACGTGATTGGATCATGGGGGCGGTTTCCCCTATGCTGTTCTTCTGATAGTGAGTGAGTTCTTGTGAGATTTGATTGTTTTATAAATGTTTGGAATTTCCTCCTTCATTCTTCTCTCTCTCTTGTCCTTGCTTCTCCTTCACCTTCTGCCATGATTGTAAGTTTCCTGAAACCTCTCCAGCCGTGTGGAACTGTGAATGAGTCAACTAAACCTCTTTCCTTTCCTTTGTAAATTGCCAAGTCTCAGGGACATTCTTTTTTTTTTTTTTAGACAGAGTCTTGCTCTGTCACCCAGGCTGCAGTGCAGTGGTGCAATCTCCTCCTCCCAGGTTCAAGAGATTCTCCTGCCTCAGCCACCTGAATAGCTGGGATTACAGGTGCATACCACCATGCCTGGATTGTTTTTTTTTTTTTCTTTCTTTCTTTCTTTTTTTTTTTTTTTTTTTTGTAGGGACGGGCTTTTGCCATATTGGCCAAGCTGTTCTCAAACTCCCAACCTCAAGTGATCCTCCTTCCTTGGCCTCCCAAAGTTCAGGGATTACAGACATGAGCCACCACACCCAGCCTGAGAAGTTATTTATAGCAGTGTGAAAATAGACTAATACAGGAGGGTACTTCTGGAATAAAAGTTTTATGACTTGCTTCAGGGGAAAAGTGTGAGCGGAAGGTGAGAGTGACCTTTCTGCCTCTGCTATTTCTCAAATGCCAAGGTGCCATATTTTGGGGTGGCATGTCCTGATCCCCATCAGAGTGTAGGTGTGTACATTTGCAAAGCAAGGACTATATCAGGATCAAACAGACAGGGAGCTCAGAGACATAATAGAATCCTTAATATCGAATGAAGTAAAGCAAAAATGTGGGGCCTTAGAAAAGGCTGTCCATGGGTGTCACTGAGCAAAGGTTTTAGTGTCTAAGATGAAGTCATTTCCAAGATGGGGGGCGGGGTGCTGAAGTCATCTCCCACAGTGAGGTCTTGGGCCAGGGTGATATCCTCTGAGATGTAGGACTAGGATGTTCTTTTTGAGTTAGTACACACTCAAGTTGATGCGGACCTCAGCATCTGCCATGTTTGAATGAAGCAAGCACTTACTTGGAGGGCTTGGGCGCTCCCAGATTGTAAACATTGTAAACATCTGGGAGCGCCCAAACCAATAGTAAGATCAATAGTCGACCAGCCCCGGTGGCTCACACCTATAATCCCAGCACTTTGGGAGGCCAAGATGGGCAGCTTACTTGAGCCTAGGAGTTCGAGACCAGCCTGGGCAACATGGAAAACCACTGTCTCTACTAAAAATAGAAAAATTAGCTGAGCATGGTGGTGCAGGCCTGTAGTCCCAGCTACTCGGGAGGCTGAGGTGGGAGCATCACCTGAGCCAGGGATGTGGAGGTTGCAATGAGCCAAGGGTGTGCCACAGCACTCCAGCCTGTGTGACAGAGTAAGATCCTGTCAAAAAAAACAAAACAAAACAAAACAAAACAAAACAAAAAGAAGAAGAAGAAGAAGAAGAAGATCAATAGTCAACAGAATGGTGTGCAGCTGCACCTGACAGGGTTTTTTATTTTTGTGTTTTAGGTGGAATTTTAGGTTCAGATTGTTCCCATATCAGATAAGCAGCTGACTGGCCTGTGGAACAATCTATGGTTAATGAGTCCCAGGAGATTTTGTCCCTTAAATATGACCTGCAGTTTTTATGGGATTGTGGTAGGATTAAAAATGTATAAAAAAATACGTTAAGGCCTGGGACAAGACAGAGAACTTTAGGAGTTTATTTGTTGGACTGAAATTTTAAAAAGAGTCATTTTAGGAGACCATTAGGTCTCAGTTAAACTGGCTATGCAGGGTCTATCAGGAACATGGAAATTCTATTTAATGTCTATTTCAAGAGTGCAGCAGTGTGTATTCTAAGAAGTGAATGTATGTGTGTGTCTTGGTTACAACCAGTAATGTCTGTAACTCTCAAGAGAGTGTAAACCAAAAGGTATATGACAGTCTCAGTTTCTAGAAGAGCCCAGTCATTTGTTATTTTGATGATGTACTGCATGAGGCTGAGGGAAGCAATTTCTTGCATCAGAAGCACTTGGGCAATTAATGGCTATCGTAAGTGGTCCAGAGACTACAGGAGGCATGAGAAGAGGGTGCCACTGTCTCTACAGTGAAGGAGTTTGTGAGTGCTCTAACAGGAGTGTTTGAAAGTAAAATTTGTAAATGTGGAATATGTTGTTACCAGAACCCAGAGAGTACTCAAAGATGTTGGACTTATATGTTCTTAATGAGGGCATCAAATACATCTCCTTGAAAGAGGATGCCATTAATGTAATGTCATACCTGTGCTCCTGGAGAAAGATAGATACAGTTAAGATCTTGCCTGCAAAGATTGTTCATAAGGAAAGCTGTTAAGGTACCCCATGGGTAGCCTGTAAAGAGTGTCTTATGTCCCTTTAGAGGAAGAGGTAAAATGTAGTTGAGAGGATGTTGAAATAGGCACTGAGCAGACCATGTTAGACAAATCTATACGAGTAAAATATTCACTGATTTTAAATGGAGGAGTGGATATTGTGTATGGGAGGGGGAGTCTTGATTGATGGGAACACAGAATTAACTTTGTAGTAATCTACCATAAGGCATCCTTTACTTTTTCCAGATTTAGAATCGAGCAAAATTGGGCTGTCAAATGGAGAAGCAGTGGGGACAACCATCCCATTATTAATCGGTTTTATATAATAAATTTTAATCTTTGAAGGCCTTGTTTTAGTCACATTGGGCCATACTATTTTAACTATGGGTTCATGGGATCCCATTTCATCAAGCCAATTTATAAGTGTTGTTAAAGTGAATTAAAGTGAAGACCAGGCCTGAAGAATCCCTGAGCAGATGAAGTGACTTTAACTTTTCTTGATTTGCAAACATAAACAAAACTTAACTTGAACTGTTTCTTGTAAATGCCTATATTAAAGAAAAATAGAACTTACACTCAACCAATCAGAAAAAGCTAACAAACTTACATAACTAGAGATTATAGCAGCTAACAAACTTATATAAGTAGAGATATATATGTTGACAAAAGAGTCAAACTCTGTAAAATATTTTAAGATATTTATTCTGAGCCAAATATGAGTGACCAATGGCCTGTGACACAACCCTCAGGAGATCCTGAGAACATATGCCCAAGGTGGTCAGGCCCCAATTTGGTTTTCTGTATTTTAGAGAGACATAAGGCATCAATCGATACATGTACAATGTACATTGGTTCAGTCTGAAAAGATGGGACAACTGAAAGTGGGGACTTCCAGGTCATAGGCAGATTCATAGATTTTCTGATTGATAGTTGGTTGAAAGAGTTGCTATTATCTATAAGACTTGGAATCAATAGAAAGAAATTTCTGCATTATGATAAGGGGTTGTGGAGACCAAGTTTTTATCATTCAGATGAAGCCTCCAGGTAGCAGACTTCAGAGAGAATAGATAGTAAATGTTTCTTGTCAGACTTAAAGAGTCTGTTCTATCAGCAACTCAAAAAGAGAGGGGGTATAATGAAGTATGTCTGGCTCCTGCTTCCCATCATGGCCTGAACTAGTTTTTCAGGTTAACTTTGGAGTGCCCATGCTGAGAGGAGGTGTCTATTCAGATGGTTGAGGGGCTTAGAATTTTATTGTTGGTTTACATTCTTCCCCTTCTGACCAAGATTTGCCAGAGGCAACATCAATGACCACCAAACTTTTATTATGTCCCATAGAATTGCCAAGGCAGCATGGCTGCCTGCCCTGGGTCCATCCTGTCTCTCAGTGGGACCCCTCTATGGCCAAGGGGCTGAGAGCCAAAAGACTTATAGCCAGTGTGTTCTAGGCCAAACAGGAATGGACGTGGACAGACATTCATTACCCCTTAAAAATTGTAAAGTAATTTAAAAGTCAACAAACGAAAAGCCAAAGGTGAGACTACAAATTGACTTTATCTGTCTTTAACTTTTATGTGTTGAGCTACTTTAATCTTGGTTTTAGTTATAGGTTTACAGCAATTGAGTATACCAAACATAAGCATTGCTAAAACCTTTTAAGCTAAGGAATTTACAGACTTTTGATGTGCTGCAATGCTTTTTCTGGTCTTTTTGTAATTTGTCCCAAGATGGCTGATAAAAATGTTTAAAAATATATTCGTATCCATAAATCTCATAACTAGGAGTATTATAACAAGGAGACTTTTATCACAAGGTATCTTTATATCGTCTCAGTATTTTTTTTAACTCTACAAGAAGCAACAAATTCTTTATGGTTGTGACAAATGAAAATAATGCCGCATAATACCTCAGAAGGCGAAGTCTCTTGTTTTGCCAAATGTTTAAAAAATCTGTGTACCCATGCTTGATTTTGGATGGCCTGAACTAATTCTATCCCTCAAAACCAGCCCTTATAATCTCATGTGCCCATGTCTTCTGTGATAGTCCCAGGGCCAAGAGGGAGTATGCCTATATAGTTTTAGCAGCAGGGCATTTGCAGGAAAAGCAGAGCAGTTCCAGTGGGATTTCAAATAAGGGAGATTCACAGGATTAGTCAAATCTTCTCTAGTCTTTGGAATACCATATTTATGGTTTTCTCAGGAGAAGTAAAACAACAAGCAATAAATAATATTAATAATTTGACACTTAAAAGAGAATGTGTGTGTCAGAACAGAAAAAGAAATCCATTAGGGTGCCAACCAAAAACATGAATAAAATTAAAACCTGGTACTCTTTAGAGGATTATTGTAGCCAATAAATAATTCATGATTCAATCTGTACTCAAAAACAAAAGTCAGGGCTGGAATCTAGCAATAAGTGTTAGTTTTCCTTTGAAATAATTTTTCTCTCTCTAACTCTCCTCTTATACTTAACGGAAATTATATTAAGACCAATTCGTGTACAAAGTAAGTTTTGGGCTTATACTTGGCTTGATCATTTGCAAAAAGTGAAGCAAGAATTGAGTGACCATATAGCCTCTTTTTCAGTTGGCTTTTCTGGAACTTTACATAAAAATGTTACTATAGTCAAAGCCTTGGTAAAATAACCACTGTCTCCAATTGTCCTGTTTAAAAAGAAAAGACTCTTACTAAACTTATACAAGTAATTATATTGTTATAAAATCACAGTTTCCAAATTTTGGAGAAAGAACTCAGATGGAGAGAAAGGTAAATTCTCTCAAAACAACATATTTTAACCAATTGCTCTAAACTATAAATAACTAAAAAGAAAAATATTTCCTTGACTCTTCTTTAACTGGAGCAGCAGCCTTCCAAACAAGACACAATTTGTTCACCTTGGAACTCTCATTCACAAGCCAAGCAGCTGTTGTCAGATAAGGGTTGTTTTTTAGGCACCGTAGAATCTAGCAGCTCCTCATATAGTTAGAGTCAGTCCTAAGGAAAAAGAGGCTCTCTGCTCATGAGTATCTCCTCCTTGCATCCCCAGACAACAAGATCCTATATAAACCATTTTTATTTTATCATTGAACTCGTTTGGGCACCATTATTTTCGTTAGCATAGAGTTGGCTTCAGTTAACATTCTATAGCAAGGCAGGAAATGCCCCTCAAGTGAAAATTCTCTAGTCTAAATTCCAGGTATTTGTCATTAGGAAGTGCTCACAGGCTTTTGGCATAAGCTCCAATAAATGCTCCACAAAGGGCTATGAAGGGGAGGATTGGTCCTGACCAGCACTCCAGCTTCCAGCCTATATTCTGTGGGCTTAGGCAAATCTTACTAGTTCCAATTTAGCATGTCCAATTAACGTTTCTCAAAGGGAAGATTTATATGCCTTCGGTTTTATTTTACTAGATAGGGATAATATCCCCCAGTCAGAAACAATACCCATTTTCATAACACATTTAGGTAAAGGGGTTATAACTACCTTACATAAAGGTAAGGTTTAAACATCTCAAATTTTATAATCCTACCTTTAAAAAAGATTGATATTTCATAATGTCAACATTTACGTTCTTATATTCTGGTCCCAGGAACTTTTATTCTCTACCCCCAGACCACTTTACCTTTTCTGGTGAAAGAAAATTTGGGTTCCCACCACGGAGTTGAGCCAACGGACTTAGGTTCTTTTGTCAATGTTTATCTTAGTTTGCCTCAACACTGACCCAGGTAATGTCAGTTTTCTCATTATAACCTTTGCCTTTTGATTTTTCTTAAATTTCTCCAGTCTGGGGCAAATGCAGAAAACTGGTGCAGGGTCATTTAATGTTGGGGGACCAGCAGGGGTTCCCTTTGGTACACCCAACCTTTGATAGTGTTGCAAAGACCTTTGTTTTAGCCTCATCAATTTTAATTTATTTCATTTCTTAATAACCATCTAAAGATTTCAACCACTCTTCTAGGGTGAGTCCTTTGACTCCCTTTTGCGCTTCCATTTTTTTTGGTTGTTGATTACCCTAATGTTTTATTAAGCATCTATAAGAACCGTGAGGCACAGCCAATTTGGTAAGGCTTCTCAAAGAGTTGTATGACACTGCATGAGTAATGTTGCCTGGGGTGCCCATATAAAAGGGGCTCCTTTAACACCAATATTTACCATGACCTGGGTAATAGGTATATTCAGTGGGATAATATCCCAGTCATCATAAAGCCAGTCACACATGGCTTGCATATGAAGCATAACAGTTGCCTCATCTGGGGTGTTCCCATTTTGCCTTTTTTTTTGTTTTTTTGTTTTTTGGGGTTTTTTTTTTGTTTTTTTTTGGGTTTTTTTTTTGAGATGGAGTCTCACTCTGTTGCCCAGGCTGGAGTGCAGTGACACAATCTTGGCTCACTGCAACTTCCGCCTCCTGAGTTCAAGCAATTCTCCTGCCTCAGCCTCCTGAGTAGCTAGGATACAGGTGCATATCACCACGCCCAGCTAATTTTTGTATTTTTAGTAGAGATGGGGTTTCACCATGTTGGTCAGGCTGGTCTCGAACTCCTGACATCGTGATCTGCCCACCTTGGCCTCCCAAAGTGCTGGGATTACAGGCATGAGCCACCACGCACAGCCCACTTGGCACTTTATAGGGAGAATTGGACAGTCCCCTTCTAAGGGTAAACAGACTTTACAATGGCACTTATCCAGTCCACTAGGTTGGTCATTCGCTCAGGAATAACTTCTTGTGTGTCTGGATCACATGTACTCATCAGCAAGTGTTTAAAAGCGAGCTATGGGAAAACCAAACACCTCGTGTTCTCACTCATAAGTGGGAGTTGAACAATGAGAACACATGGATGCAGGGAGGGGAACATCACACATCAGGGCCTGTCAGGGGGTGGGGGAATAGAAGAGGGATAGCATTAGGAGAAATACCTAATGTAGGTGATGGGTTGATGGATGCAGCAAACCACCATGGCACTTGTATACCTATGTAACAAAACTGCACGTTCTGCCCATGTACCCCAGAACTTAAAGTATCATATTTTTTTTAAGTGAGCTGTGGGCCAAACATCAACCCAAACATGCTCTTTTATTCTGTAGCATTCAAAATTAAAGATACTATCCTTAAAGCAGTTATTTTTACAATCTATTATAGTAAAGGTTTTTCAGAAAGCTAACGATACCGATCTACAAAATGTAATAATTCCTTTACATTATATGCCCTGGTTTTAATAGTTACTTGGTTTTTCCCTTCCCCCACATTAACTATCTTCTTGGTAACCACAAGTCTCAGAGGCAACTTCTGTTGCCCTGACTTAATTTTTCCTTTTGTGGGTAGCTTTGAGGCTAGTGGCCTGAGCTGAGACAGACCCACATCTGAGCTTAGTCCAGCATTAATGCCCAACCCAGCATTCTTTTATTTTAATTTTAGCTATTAGAGATAACAATAGCCAAGATATTGCATATTTGCTTTTTGTCTTATCTGTTTGCATATCCTTATGCATCCAGTGAGCCAGATCCCTAGGAGTATGATTCATCTCTAAATTTTACTAGTAACTTTTGCCTTTAGTAACTGAATGCAGCTCAGCAGCAGCTCTTTCATAAGGATAACAACGTGGCCGCCCAGGAGTCAAAACTTTCTCATTTCCCACCTTTTAATTTTTCTCTTTATCCATTTAGTTTTATCTGTATAATTTTTTTCCTTTATTTTAAAATAACTCTTCAATAACATATAAATGAGAAAAAATATATTTTCTTTAGCAAAAACCACATCCTTGTGTCTTTATAAACTTCACCCAAAACACTTTTTAGTCTCTTATTATTTTAATTCTTAGTAACCCATAATCCCAGTGAAAAAAACTGAAGTTACTTAATTTAACATAACATGACTTTAAGATTTTAAGCTACTGGATAGAATCTTTAGATTAAATTTACCAAATGAATTTTACCAAATATTACTAAAGTCCTGTAAACCAAATGGCATTAGAACTAGCTTTTATTTGGCTGATTCTTTAAGGCAATTGATTAGAGCTGTTTCATATAGTTTGGTAGTCAAATATGATTTCTACATGACACATATAAACATATAGACAAACAGACAAAGGCACATCCAAATGATTTTTCCACTTGCCCGTTTAAAAAAATGATCTCCCTGCCGGGCACGGTGGCTCACGCCTGTAATCCCAGCACTTTGGGAGGCCGAGGCAGGTGGATCACCTGAGGTTGGGAGTTCAAGACCAGCCTGACCTACATGGAGAAACTCCATCTCTACTAAAAATACAAAATTAGCCAGGGTGGTGGCGCATGCCTGTAATCCCAGCTACTCGGGAGTCTAAGGCAGTAGAATCACTTGAACCCGGGAGGTGGAAGTTGCAGTGAGCCGAGATCATACCATTGCACTCCAGCCTGGGTAAAAAGAGTGAAACTCTGTCTCAAAACAACAACAACAACAACAACAACAACAACAACAACAACAAAAAAGTGATCTCCCTTACTTTAGAATCTTAATTGAAAAAAAAAGTTACAGGTGCCAACAAAAGGTATAGGAGAGAGTTGCCATCTCAGTCCTTTTCAAAAGAAAGAAAGAGCTAAAGCAGCAGGGCACAGCATAAGTTAAACTTCTTAGATATCAATCTGAAGAATTTCAAAAAGAAACAGATTATAGAATTTAAAAATTTCTTGCATTGAATAATAATATTTTTCAATAAAATCTTGTTCTAACCAATTCTTTAGTTTTTTAGTGTATTTTAATATCAAAATCAAATTTCTAGAAGGACTATTGTAATTAAATTTTAGCCAACTTAATTACATAACGTTTTTTCCTATAAATTCCTTTTTTACTAACCTGATTACAACTTACACAGACTACTTACAATATGCTTGGACTTTCTGGTTTGTCCTAAATATCTCCCTTTATTAAACAATCAGTGTATTCATTTTAGGACAAAAATTTACCATATGAGATTCTCTTGCAAACAAAGTAATTTCTCTTTTAACATTTCTTACCAAAAATACCCCTTCATAACTTTCTTTACATCTCTCTTAATTCCTGGTTCCTTTTACCTTGCTTTGTATATAACCTTTCAAATAGACAAACAATATTTATCTTTTAATAAAAACACATTGAAAAATGTTTTCCTATTATTTTAAATTGGAAATTACCCAGATATTTAATAAATAGCTATCATTTAATCTAAATTTTGATTACAAGTTGTATGACAAGTTTGTTTACAAGCATTTATTCCATTACATTTACCAAATTAGTTCATTTAATAGTTTACCTGGATTATTTATGAAAACTGTGGTAGTCATAATTTAGAGTTATTTCCCTGTTAACAATTTTCATAGCCTATGAATTTCCGGTGTTTACTTAAGTAAGAAACTTAAGGCTAAGCATATGGGTATTCTACCAATAACCCAGGATTTAGCTGTTTTCATTAAACCAACAATATTAAATGTCTTATTTATCAAAAATTACACAAGCAAAGATCATTATGTTTGGGGATGAGTTTATGGCCAGTTTTGACACTTTATGATATTCTGCAAGGATAAGTATGAAACTAATTGATCAATAAATGCAAACAAAAGTTCTGACAATTTTAAAGACATCTCTAATATTACTTTACCAGTAATTTTGTGTCCAGAATTTATTCCTTCCGGTGGGTTCTTGGTCTCACTGACTCCAGGAGTGAAGCCACAGACCTTCACGGTGAGTGTTACAGCTCTTAAAGGTGGCACGACTAGAGTTGTTTGTTCCTCCCCAAGGGTTCATGGTCTTGCTGACTTCAGGAATGAAGCCACAGACCCTCGCAGTGAGTGTTACAGCTCATGAAGGTGGTGCAGAACCAAAGAGTGAGCAGCAGCAAGATTTATTGTGAACAGCAAAAGAACAAAGCTTCCACACTATGGAAGGGGACCTGGGTGGGTTGCTGCTGCTGGTTTGGTGGCCAGCTTTTCTTCCCTTCTTTGGCCTCACCCACATCCTGCTGATTGGTCCATTTTACAGAGCGTTGATCTGTCCATTTTACAGGGTGCTGATTGGTCCATTTTACAGAATGCTGATTGGTCCATTTTACAGAGTGCTGATTGGTGCATTTACAATTCTTTAGCAAAACACAGAGTGCTGATTGGTGCGTTTACAATCCTTTAGCTAGACACAAAAGTTCTCCAAGGCCCCACTCGACCCAGAAGCCCAGCTGGCTTCACCTATCAATTTTAAAGTTGGTTTATTAAAAATGTTACTTAAGTCATGTGAACCTGAAAAGCATTTTAGCTTATTATTTAATTTATGAGTACTCTTTAAGTCAATTTGGTACCTTGTGGCCAAAACACATAACAAAATATGTGTATGTACACATAAACACTCACATACACACTCATACAAACCAATAAAGATCCTTTAGCTTTTACTTCAGAACTCTAGCCATGAGATATTAATACAAACTCACCAGTTGGCAAAAAAAAAAAAAAAAAAAAGGCTGGATCCAAAGATTTTTTTTTTTATCTCAGTAGAAAAGTGACAGCAGATTTAAAGCAGGAAGAAAAGAAAATAGACAAATAGAGAATTTAGGAACTCTACAGTTGCAGGTCAACCTTTGGGCTCTGAATTATTCCTTGATGTAGTTTGCCATCAGTTTAAAATGCGCACAAAAATACAAAAATAAGTAACCAGCTGGAGTGCTAGAAAAACTGGCGTAGCCTCAAACTTTTCCATTTTACACAAAAACAAGTAGAAGTGCCATAAAACCAAAGGGGTACTCCAAAGGGGGGTGTTCTACTTGTCTTTCCTCATTCTTATTTGTGTGAACCCAAAGCATCTGAGACAGGTCTCAATCAATATAAAAAGTTTATTTTGTCAAGGTTATGGACATGTGCCCAGGAGGCAGGTCTGAACTTTTCTCCAAAGATGATTTTGAGGGCTTCAATATTTAAAGGGGATAAAATGGATATTGGAGAAAGAAGAAGAAAATTTAAAAAGCTGTGGGTAGATAAGAGAGGAACATTTGCATCCTTTGGAGTCTTTGATCAGCCTTTCACTGAATGCGTAATTTACATGAGAGACTCGGGTAGGAGAATAGTTACTTATGCCTTAGTCTGGCTCACTGAATCTGCATTTTTGCATAAACAATAGGGCAGAGGAAGCAATCAAATACACGTTTGTCTCAGGTGAGGAGAGTGATGACTTTGAGTTCTGTCCTTTGTCCTGCACCTGTGAAGATAAGCTATCAATTTACATTGCCATGGTGAAATTCAACAGAACTGTTTTAGGGTAAAGATCTTGAGACCCACAAGGAATTTCCATGTGGACAGATTGTGAGGGGGGTATATAGCATCTTTCATCTTTGTAGCTATCTTATTTAGGAATAAAATGGGAGGCAGGTTTGCCTTATTCATTTCCCAGCTTGACTTTTCCCTTTGTCTCTGTGATTTAAGGGGTCCCCAAATTTATTTTCCTTTCATATTTGTTTCCCACTTTTCTTTTCTTAAAAGAAGAAACTGAGCTTTGGATTAGGGTTTTATGTGTGGTCGATTCATGTGTGTTGACTGTGGGTAGGACTCCACAGTGTTTCAGCACTGAGTATTTTCAGCCCTCTTACATGTCTGTTTCTCTCTCTGGAGGTCTATCACCTCCAAGAGGGCTCAAAACATGGAGTAATCAGCTCTTATATGCATATCCTGGATGAGGCTTTTTAAACTAATTTTGTTGGGGGTTTCCTGTAGGGGTGCTGCATGTCATGAGGGTCAACCACCCAGGCACTCCCACTCAGTCCCACACCCGGTCACCCAATGGCATCTTTCAGCTGGTAGGAGTAAAATGCCCTTTCTCTTCAGAGCTAAGAAAGCTCAATCTCTCATTTACCTACAAAAACGACACTTCATTTCCTCAAGGAAATGCACAGAGAAGCCAAATGAGCTTAACTTTTAGGAAGAAAAAGCAGTAGAGAAGACCCTTTAGAATGCATCCCTGAAGTTGAAAGGTGGTCATTCTCCTTGTCTTTAGAGAACGGAAATGAAGATAATCTTTTAGAATACACGTCTTAACTAGAATTAAGATTCGAAAAAAAAACATCTTAGGAGAAAAATAAAACAGCTCAGAATAAATCAAGGACCATCAACCAAAGGAAGGTTCAGGGCTCAGGAGGACTTACCAGTTCCACAAGAGGAGGAGCTTGAAATCAGAGAGGATTTCAATGGGCCCCTGCTGACACCTTAGCTCTGAGTTCGGGCATCTCCTTCAGGGTCCTGAGGCCCCACATTGGACATCAAATCATTGTTGACAAAAAGAGTAAAGCTGTAAAATCTTTGAAGAGATTTATTCTGAGCCAAATATGAGTGAACAACGGCCCATAACACAGCCCTCAGGAGATCCTGAGAACATGTGCCCAAGGTAGTCACGCCACAACTTGGTTTTATGCATTTTAGGGAGACGTAAGGCATCAATCAATACATATGTGATGTACATTGATTTGGTCCAGAAAGGCAGGACAACTGGAAGCATAGGCTTCAAGGTCATAGGCAGATTCAAAGGTTTTCTGATTGGCAATAAGTTGAAAAAATTACTATCAATAGAAAGGAGTGTCTGGGTTATTATATGGGGTTGTAGAGACCACGGTTTTATCATGCAGATGAAGCCTCCAGGTAGTAGGGTTCAGAGAGAATAGATAGTAAATGTTTCTTATCAGACTTAAAGAGTTTGTTCTATCAGTAATTCCAAAAGGGAGGGGTTATAAAGAGGCATGACTGGCTCCTCCTCCCATCATGTCCTGAAATAGCTTTTCAGGTTAACTCTGGAATGCCCTTGCTAAAAGGGCATTCAGATGGTTGGGAGACTTAGAATTTTATTTTTGGTTTACATTTATATCCTTGTATTATAACTTATATAGCAGGATATACCAAATAAGGCAACTTTATAACTGTAACCAATCAAATATTTTCTTCATATGACTTCTGGATTCACTCTGTAGAAGCTTGTCCCTTATGATTCCACAGTGGAGCCCCAAACCACTGGTTTGGAGCTGCCCCATTCATGAATCAATATTTGCTCAAATAAACTCTTTAAAATTTTATTGCCCCTTAGTTTATTCTTTTAACAGTGTTAAAGACTTACTTTAATTTTAATTCATTATTTATTATGTCAGAGCATCTATGCCAAGTATAGAATATTTTAGGGCAATGGGTATTGTGACTATAGGAAATATAGACAAGGCTACACTTAAAGTGAGGCATACCCATTTTACCTCTATGTTATATTTAGTTACTTTTTAAGATTATAGGGGATATAATGTTTCAACTTAATGGGCTCCTCTAGTATAACTATAATTTGAGCCCCAGTATTGGTTAAGTCCATGAAGTTTTGTCCATTGGATGCATTTTAGCAAATGCTAAGTTAGAATTTATGTTGTACAAGCACAAAAGTCAACCAATGCCCTTTTTATCTTTTGTTATATAAATTCTTTAGTATATTAATTTTTAATTTCCAATTATATCAAAGTAGAACTATTTTTGTTTAGTTATAGTTTATAGATACACAACTTAAAATAATAAACTTATATTAAAATGTATATGTATGTATAATTCATTTAATTTCTTTTCATCTTCTCCCCGGTTTGAGTTTGTTTATAAATTGGAAAGTACCTGGGGCTAGTATCATTTTTGTTAGACCTGTCATTTGCTCCATATATAAGGTTTAAAGTTCCTTTTACCCCCCTTGGACTTGTAGCCACCTAAAGCAAGTCTTTGTTACCCTCTTTCCTTCCTTTCTTTCTTTTTTTTCTTTTCCTTTCACTCTCAGCCACCTAAAATGGCAGTCTTTTCTTTGTTTTCTTTCTTTCTCTGGCTGATAAAGAAAGGGAGGGTGGGGGGTGAGGGTGACGCCTCTAGGCAGTAGCCTTTCTACTCTAAGGAGCAGCCTCCCTCTCTAGAGTGTCTCAATCAACCTCTGAGGTGCTGTGGTCTACATCAAAGAGAGTAGTGGTAGCCTCAGTTTTATCTTTTAAATTCTTGGTTTTGTGACAATTTTATTTTAAGGAGGAGACTCTCAGCATGTCAATAGGCAGCAGTACTTAAGAGTGTCCAAGCACATTGAACTGGAGGTTTTGTAATCTCAAATCAGCTGAGAAACTTGAGGTATTTTAGGGAGAGGAGGAACAAAATATTCCTTCTCCTTTTCCTTTTTCTATTGAGCCACTCCTCTCTATGGGTGAGATTCCAGATATCCCATGAGGTCAGGAAGGAAGACTGACAGAGAAGCAAGGCACACAGCAGAAAAGGAGTTGCCAGCAGCATTAACCCTTACTGGACACCATGGTGGACTTCCTTTGAAGGTGATGCTCCTCTCTTGTTAGAACTCAGCAGGAACATGAGAAACATGAATTTGAATGTGAACATGAGGCAGCTCCCTGTTCAGGTGCCACTTGTCAACATAAGTAATCTTGAGAGGGTTACCCAGCTCTCATTTGCTGACAAATCAGCTAGTACCTAACACCTGGTATTCAGTAAGCCTTTGCTAGCTGCAGGGAAATTCACCCTTCCACTGTCATTCTCGATCCCAGTGGAATCTTTGTAATATTTTTAGCCAGTTGTTCCAGTCTTTAACTTAATTGGGGAGTGCTAGGAGAATCTTTCCCCATCTCTTACCGAGCCAGGGCTATCTGGAAGTGGAGTCTTTGGGCATTCTAGGAGGATGCAATCCACAATTTAGGACAGTAAGCCTTTGCAGTCCCTAAAAGAGGCAACAAAAAGCAGCATAGAGCAGTACACAGAAATGTTAACATAACGCTGGAGACTTCTCAGATGGTAGAGCCCAACTGAGACTGCCTATTAGTAAGCCAACTAGCTAAGAGGCACCTCCTAAGTCTCCTCTTGCCCATAACTAGACCATCCTGTTTGTGACACCAACTGTTTTGTAATTCCTTTATGAGATGTTCAGTCAGGTGTGGCCACAAAGGAAGGCAGAGGAGAGGCTCAGGAAAACAACAACAACAATAACAACAACAAAAACAGTTTATTATACTCATGGGTCGCAGACAGGAGGCACATTGTGGTTCTGATTTGTCAATGCTGCTAGAATTTCTACTAATATAATATAATATAATTTGTGCAAGTTCTGTGAATCATATTGGTGCTCACTCTATTACAAGAAAGGCACACCTGCAAATCTCGTTCAGATAAGCCATTCACACCCAGGGCTTCTGTTAAGACTAATTAGGTGCAACAATCTTCATCTTCTTTGAAAGGCTACTATTTTACTGAATGTTTCTTTGAGATACTTCCTCAGATCTTCCTGAGATCTTAACAAAGGATTTTATACTTACAGCATTGACTTAATCTTTAGACTATGTTTTCCAAATGGCTTCTGAATTTGATCTTTATCTGGAAGCAGTTTCTTAATTTTAGCATTCTCTGCCATTTAAAGAGTCTGGAAATTTTTAAGACTAGGAAGTTTGTCTCGTCTTTATTGAATAGTTTATTTACCTTAACTCTCTCTCCTACATATAGCAAGAAGAAACCATGTAGCACTTGCAAGGCTCTAGAAATCTCTTTAGTTTTATCACCCATTTCCTCAGGTATATTTTCTACTCCCCACATCATTGGACCACATGACAAGGTATTCCTTTCCTTCAGTTTCCAATAATGCTTTCCTCACTCCCCTTTAAGCTTTCATAGGCAACCTCCACATTAACCATCAGGTTTCTTATAATGGTCTGTTCCAGGCATTTTGATGTTCATTAATACACGTCTCAAACTTCTAGTTTCTTTCCTCTGCTCAGTGCAGAGCCGTTCTGACATTTTAGGTTTTTGTTACCACAGTATCCTGCTCTTGGCATCAAAACGTGTTCTAGTTGTCTATTGCTATATAATACGTGAGCCTGCAACAGAGTGGCTTAAGACAACAAACATTTAGCCTGTAATCCCATCACTTTGGGAGGCCAAGGCGGGCAGATAACGAGGTCAGGAGATGGAGACCATCCTGGCCAATGTAGTGAAACCCCGTCTCTACTAAAAAAATACAAAAATTAGCCAGCCATAGTGGCGGGCACCTGTAGTCCCAGCTACTCACGAGGCTGAGGAGGAGAATCGTTTGAACCAGGGAGTCAGAGGTTGTAGTGAGCTGAGATCGCGCCACTGTACTCCAGCCTGGCAACAGAGCAAGCCTCTGTCAAAAAAAAAAAAAAAAAAAAAGTAGTATTTTATGATGTCCGTGGGCCAAACATTCAAGTGTAGCTTAGGTGGGTGGTTCTGTCCTGGAATATCTTAAGGAGTTGCAGTTAATATGCCGCCATTTATCTACAGTCATCTGAAAGTTTGACTAGATACTAGAATCCCTTTCAACATTGCTCACTAACTGAATTATAGGCAGGAGACCACAGTTCCTTGCAGCCTATTTCCAGGAGGCATCCTTGTGGTTTTCTCAATCAGGCTACTCGAGTATCCCAATGACAGCTGGCTTCCCCAGGAATGAGCAATTGAAGAGCAAGAGGAAAGTCACAATACCTTTTATGACCTAGCCTCAATGTCACACTCTGTCATTTCCACAATACCTTATTGGTTACATAAGTCAGTTCTATTAAATGAAGGAGGGCACTACACTAGGACATGAATGCCAGGTGGCAGAGGTCATTGGGGTGACCGAGGAGGCTGGCTATCCCAGTGCCTATGTTGAATGAGCTGTTAATGAGCAGAGTAGTACTGCTCTGAGATTCAAGATACAGAGGGATTGTCATGGGCCACCCACTTTAGAGGTTTCAATCCTTCCCTTTTCCAAGTCTCACCTCTCTTGAAGTGGCCAAGATTCAAGTGTGAGGACAAGGAAATGTGCACAATCAGAGCCCATTCTTCCCACCCTCAACCATGCTCCTCCTGGGGCCCTGACCAAGTAGCCCCAAGCCCTAAGTCCCAACAGGCTTTCAGGCTCTTCTTGACTGGGTCTGTGCTTCTGAACTCATTTATTATTTCTAATAGGTTTTTTAAGCAAATTCCTTAGGATTTTCTATATGCAAGATGAAGTCATCTGCTAACAAAAATACTTTTATTTTTTTCTTTCTAATTTCAATGTCTTTCATTTGTACCCCTTTTATCATTATGTGAAGGATTCTTTTATCGTTATAAAAAATCTGGCATTATCTATCGTAAGTTTTTTGTTCTAAAGTCTATTTTGTCTGATATTAACATATCCACTTAATCTTCTTTCTGTTGCTTTTTCTATCCTATTACTTTAAATCTACTGTATATTTATCTTTGTATCTAAAGTCTGTCTCTAAATCTGCAGCAGCTGCTCTGTGAATAAATCAAAAGATACAACATGCTTGGATTGAGACAAATGACTACATTTTTAAGGTACAAATCCCAGAATAAAATGCTTGCTTTTTCAGCAATTTACACCATATGAAAGGGGCTCTTTAAACAGACAGCCTGGACACACGGGTCTACAGTAGCCAGAATATGAATACAGCGTCTCTACCTGCCTTCTACATGGGGATCAACAACCACATTAAGGAAATTCAACCAGTATCAGTTATGAAGATACCCAGAAACCTATGTTTTAAGAAATGATTGTCATTGAAGAGACATTTCCATAAATAGAATATATGGGGAAAGTAGAGAAAACAATCTCTTTACAGTAGCATCAAAAAGAACAAAATACTTAGGAATAAATTTAGCCAAGGAGGTAAAAGACCTGTATACTAAAAACTACAAAATACTTAAGTAAGAAATTAAAGAAGACACAAATAATGGAAATATATCTCATGTTCATTGATTGCAAGACTTGATATTATTAAGATTTTAATACTACCCCAAACAATCTACACATTCAATGCAATACTATCAAAATTCCACTGCAGTTTTTACAGCAATAGAAAAAAGTAGTTCTAAAATTGATGTTGAACCTCAAAGGGCCCTAAATAGCCAAAACAATCTTTGAATGAGTGAATATTTGAACATGCTCTGTGAGTGAGTGTGAGTGACTGTGTATTTAAGCGTATGCATGAATTTGTGGCCATATGCATATATGTTAGCATATTTGTGTGAATGAATGAAAGTATTGGGTTCACTGCTGCGAGCTCCCTAATATGTAAGTGTATTCTTGTGGGTGAAATGTGAGCAGGTGAGTGTAAGTGCATGTGAGAATATTTTCTTCTGTGAAGGTTTGAGTTTTATGGTGGATGTGAGCATATTTGTGTGTGAGTTTAAATGCAAGCATGTTTCTTGTTTGAGAATGTTACTGTGCATGTGTGATTGTGGACCTCTGAGTGTATATATTTGTGTACTTGTACAAGTGTATTTGTGGTTATAGTCGTGTGATTGAGTGAATTTTTCAGCTTGTTTATGTGAAGGATTGAATGTGTCAGTGTGCATGTCAATGTATATGTATCTTTGAATGTGAGTGAATTTGAGGGCATGTCTAAGTGAGTGAATGTTTGTGTTTCGTAAGTAAATATTTTAGTGAGTATAGGACTGTGAGCAGGTCTGTATGTGACAGTGGGTGTGTGAGCCTGTTCATAGGTGAGAGTGTTTTCTTGGGTGTAAATTTGCATGCTGAAAGTGAAAATTTAAGTGTGTTCATCTTATGAGTGAATTTGTAAGCATGCAATTTTTGCATATTGGTGTGTATTGAGCAGATAAAAGTTTCTTGATGTAATCTTGATGTGTGATTACGTTTGAATAAGGTAATTTGTGAGTGTGTGTAACTAATGTAATTTTTCACATGAAATGGAGTGAATTTTTGATTTTCTTTGTGAGTGTGAGCATATTCATGTATAGATGAATATGCGAGCATGTTACAGTTTCTGACAATGATAATTTGCATGAGTAAGTAATTGTTTGTGTGCACATAAATGCAATGAGCATGTGTGGTGTGTGAGTGAATCTGTAATCATGTTCATGTGTGTTTGTGAATGTGTGATTAAGCATATGTGAGTGAATGACGTGAGAGTAATTTGTGTGAATGTGTGAGCATCCAAGTGTGAATGCATATAACATTATGTATGAGTGTGAGTAAATTTGTCTGTATGGGCAGTTGAGTGAGCAAATAGTAAGCAGGTTAATGAATGACTGCATGTTTAAACATGTGAAAATTTATATTGATGACAGTGAGTATGTGAACTTGTATATATGAGTATGTTAGTATAACAATATTTGAGTGTTGATGTAAATTTTTATGTATGTTCAAATGTATGCTTGAATTTCAGACCGTATGCATTTTCAAGGACTCTTTTTGCTCAAATTTTAGGTTCCTCTGACCCCTCTTCTCCAGTGGGCTTCATGCATGGCCACATCCTTGGTCTGCTGAGCCATATTTTAGCAAGAATCATGCTAAGAAAGTTTAGCCAGAATTCCCCCAACCTTGACACCTAATCAAGTTCCTCTTCCCCAGACCCTTGATACCTAAGTTCCTTTCAGAAATTGTTCATCCACTGACTCCCTCACTCTGTGTACTGGCTAGAAATCCTCAGCTATTCCTGTTGGATTTGGAGTTGCATTTAATATCTTTCCCTTTTGCAATAGCCTTCAATAAAGTCTTCCTTACAGATTTAACTTCATCCAGTGGAATCTTTCTCAAATTTTGTGAGTCATGACACTGTTCCAGGGGCATAGCTTGGATAGAATAGGATTCATTCCTGGACCTCCAGACCTTTCACCCAGGTAAGGTCTTGGGATTTCTCCAGGATACACACCTTTGAAGCCTTTGTCTTCACTTCTGACTTATTCATCCAAGATTCATTAGTAAGTCTGACTTCTGATCCAGTGTTCTGAATGGTAGTTTGTTGATGCATGGTAACGACAGATTTTGATTTTTAGGATTCTGAGTATACTTCTGAGTCTGGGTTAGAGTGCCAGGCTTCTTTATTTGAAAGGTGCCTTTGTTTTAGAAAATGGGAATTTCTGATTGATTCTTATTGGTTGAACCTTGGTTCTCTGATATATAGATTACTCTTCATTTGTAGAGATCCTGTTTGGATCCTGTTTTCTATATCTCATTCAGATTTTCTGTCTCCGTTGCTGTAACTTTAGTGCCTTCATTTTGCATGGAAAACTTTCATTCTTCTGATTCTCCTCCTTTGAAGACTCTAGCTGACTGTATGCTTCAATACTATGACACAAATTTAGCCTAATGGCTTTAAATGGGGCAAAGACAAGAGCCAAATTTTTAATATAAATCAGTGAGTTTTATATCATTGTATTTATACCTTGCATGTAGCTAAAATTTTGAAATGAAAGATATGAGATCTCTGTTTGCATCTGTCTGTATGTTTATCTATGCATGTATATATTTATATATGAGTGATATTTTCCTATTTTCCTGCTTCTGGATGACATTACCAAATCAACTTACATAATCCTGTAAAGGAACTCTACTCTAATTGTCTTAGAGATAAGTAAATGAGTATATAAACTAAATATTACTGAAATTCCCCCAAAATAAAAAAGTGAAATTCTAATACTTCCAACATGGAAAAAAGGTATTCTTATAACAGCTAACTCAAATATTTTAAAAATGCAAGCTTACATAATTTGTGTAAAACTGTGGCAAATAAAACTAATTGAATATTGTTGATTTAATCAAATAGCTATGTCTTCTGAGTTACAAGCATTAAGTATAATATGAGCATACAGTTTTATTCTACTTGATCTTACTAGTTAATATGCTTATATTATATCTACTAGATGTCCATGCCATCATCAAAACATTCAATCTGAAAAACAGGAAATCCATTCGATTGTCACTACCATCCTCACTCCACCATCTAAATACTTTTAAGCCCAACATCTAGAAGTTTTCTTGACTGGCTGTCTTGTGGACTCAGAAACTGGATTTATAATCCATTCTAGCATTAATCTTTCTTTTTCTTTTCAGAGAAATCTCCCTCATTAAATGCCTGATTGCTTTCACTATCCAGAAAATGTCCCCTACTACCAAGTCTCAACAGATTGTTCAGCTGATCTTTAATGAACAAAGATAATCAAGTAACAAATGGACTTATATTGCTCAGAGGAAAGAATAATGTCTCTTCTTGAATAAGAGGAGGGACTAACAAGAACTCCCTCCTTGACTAAACTTAAAGATATTTTTTTTCCTTTTTTAAAAATTATTATTATTATTATACTTTAAGTTGTAGGGTACATGTGCATAACGTGCAGGTTTGTTACATAGGTATACTTGTGCCATGTTGGTGTGCTGCACCCATCAACTCGTCAGCACCCATCAACTTGTCATTTACATCAGGTATAACTCCCAATGCAATCCCTCCCTCCTCCCCGCTCGCCATGATAGGCCCTGGTGTGTGATGTTCCCCTTCCCGAGTCCAAGTGATCTCATTGTTCAGTTCCCACCTATGAGTGAGAACATGCGGTGTTTGGTTTTCTGTTCTTGTGATAGTTTGCTAAGAATGATGGTTTCCAGCTGCATCCATGCCCCTACAAAGGACACAAACTCATCATTTTTTATGGCTGCATAGTATTCCATGGTGTATATGTGCCACATTTTCTTAATCCAATCTGTCACTGATGGACATTTGGGTTGATTCCAAGTCTTGGCTATTGTGAATAGTGCCGCAATAAACATACGTGTGCATGTGTCTTTATAGCAGCATGATTTATAATCCTTCGGGTATATACCCAGTAATGGGATGGCTGGGTCATATGGTACTTCCAGTTCTAGATCCTTGAGGAATCACCATACTGTTTTCCATAATGGTTGAACTAGTTTACAATCCCACCAACAGTGTAAAAGTGTTCCTATTTCTCCACATCCTCTCCAGCACCTGTTGTTTCCTGACTTTTTAATGATTGCCATTCTAACTGGTGTGAGATGGTATCTCATTGTGGTTTTAATTTGCATTTCTCTGATGGCCAGTGATGATGAGCATTTTTTCATGTGTCTGTTGGCTGTATGGATGTCTTCTTTTGAGAAATGTCTGACAAAGGGCTAATATCCAGAACCTACAAAGAACTCGAAAAAATTTACAAGAAAAAAACAAACAACCCCATCAAAAAGTGGGCAAAAGATATGAACTTAAAGATATTTTGAGCCCTCTTCTCAACTAAGCCTCACACTTGGCCTCAACCTAGGCCTGCCAAACCCAGTTTTAGCAAAAGTCCTGCTAAGCCTGCTAAGGAAGAATTGCCCGACACTTGATATTTAATCCAATTTTTTATCCTCTCCCCCTTTGATACATAACCAAGGTTCTCTTGGTAATTTTCCATTCATTAACTCCTTGATTCTGCCCACTGGCTATAAATCCTTAGTTGTATCTGCTTTGTACGAAATTGAGTCTAATCTCTCTCCCTTATTACAATAGTTTCTGTCCCTTATTATGATGGTCTTGAGTAAAGCCTTCCTTGCCTGTTTAATTCCATCTGCTGCAATCTTTCACTGACAATATGAACATTAGTATGTTCATTTGAATGAGGGAATGTGTACCAGGTTCGTTTCTATGAGCTAGTTAACATGTAAGTATATTTGTATCAGATAATGTGAACATGTGAGTGTAAGTACATATGAGTGTATTTTCTCAGTGAGTAAATGTTTGAAATACATGGGACCTGTGCGCATGTGTGGCTGTGTGCATGTTTATGTACAAGTGTTTTGTGTGTAAGTGAATTTTTAAAATCATATTCATGTGTGTGAGTGAATGTGTAATAATGCTCATTTGAGTGAGTTGTGGGCATGTTTATATGAGTGAGTGTTTGAGGGTGTGGGTTTGAATATATGTGAATATGTCTATATATGCAAGTAATCTGTCAATATGTCTATTCGAGTGAGCAAATAAGAATCCTGTTAATGAGATCACTCGGACTCAGGAAGGGGAACATCACACACCGGGGCCTATCATGGGGAGGGGGGAGGGGGGAGGGATTGCATTGGGAGTTATACCTGATGTAAATGACGAGTTGATGGGTGCAGCACAGCAACATGGCACAAGTATACATATGTAACAAACCTGCACGTTATGCACATGTACCCTACAACTTAAAGTATAATAATAATAAATAAATTAAAAAAAAAAAGAATCCTGTTAATGAGTTAATGTGTGTCCATGTGCATATATGCAAGCATGTATACTTGTGGCAGTGACTATGTGAACCTGTAGCTATCTTAGAATGTATTAATGGAAAAATGTTTGTGTGCTTAGGTAAACATCTGTGTTCATGTGTATGTATTTTTGAGCATATGCATGTAGTGTAGCATGTTAGTGTGAGTGTATGAATGTGTATCATGTTCATTTTGTGAGCATATTAATGTGTGAGTATACTGTATAGGTATGTGGACATGTTATTGTGAGTGCTTGTAACTGTGAGTACATGTGAGTGTATTAATGAATGTTTGAGCTTCATGGTGAGCATGAGCACATTTGTGTGCAAGGGTATATGTGAGCATGTTAATACATGTGAAAAGAGATTGGATAAATAAGAACATCAGACTGTATATATTTGTGTCCCTGTGTGGAAAAAATTATAATAGTGGCCATATGCCTGAACTTGTTTCTGTGAAAGAAAGAATGTGTCAGTGTGTTTGTGTAAATATACCTATGTATGACAGTGAAATTGTGAGCATGTTTAGATGAGTAAGTAAATGTGTAATCATGCTTATGGAAGTTATTGAAGTTGTGAGCATGTTTATGTAAATTAGTGACTGTGGAAGCATGTGGGTGTGAATGTATGTGAGTGTGTCTATTATACTATAATCAATGCTAATATACTGTATGATACTATAATCAATACGATTATACTGACTAAATATTATTACTATTTAGTTAGTAAGCTCATTTGAGTAAATTCTGTGTGTTAATTTCAGTGTGTATACATATATGAGAATATACATTATAAGTGTGAATATGCGAACATGTATGTACCTCAGGGTGTGTTTGTATAACAATATTTGACTGTTGAATAAATATTTGTGTGTATTCCTGTGTATATGTAAATTTGTGAGCATGTGAATAGATGGTAGCATATTGGTGTTAATGTGATGCTTTATCTTATCTATTTCTGTGATCTTGTTATTTGTGTGTGTGTTGCATGAGTAAAATGTGAGCATGTGAGTATGAGTGCCTGTGAGTGTATCTATGTGTGAATGAATGTTTGAGCTTCATGGTAAGTGCTATGGTTTGTATGTCTGTCCCCTCCAAATCTCATGTTGAAATGTGATCTCCAATGTTGGAGGTGGGGCCTAGTGGAAGGTATCTGGGTCATGGGGGTGGATGCTCCATGAATGGCTTGGCACCCTCCCTGTGGTAATAAGTGAGTTTTCGTTCTATTTGTTCACGTGAGATCTGGTTGTTAAGAAGAATCTGGCACCTCCCTCACTTCTCTCTCTTGCTTCCTCTCTCACCATGTGACACACCTGCTCCTCCTTTGCTTTCTGCTATAATTTAAAGCTTCCTGAAGCTCTGACCAGAAACAGATGCTGGTGCCATGCTTCCTGTATAGTCTGCAAAACCATGAACCAAATAAACCTATCATCTTCTTAATAAATTACTCAGCCTCAGGTATTCCTTTACGGTAACACAAAATAGACTAAGAATATGAGTGTGTCCAAGTTTGTGTATAAGTTTTTCTCTGAGATGTTCCTGATTATAAGCATGTTAATGCCTGTGATAAGTGATTAGGTCTGTTGGGGCATGTGAGTATATATAATTATGTTCCCCTGTGCATGAATTTGTCAGCATGCTCATGTGATTGAATGCATGAGCATGTTTCTGTGAAGGATGAATGTGTCAGTATATGTATGTGTGCATCAGATTGTGTGTTTGTCACCGCATGTTCTCACTCATAGGTGGGAACTGAACAATGAGATCACTCGGACTCAGGAAGGGGAACATCACACACCGGGGCCTATCATGGGGAGGGGGGAGGGGGGAGGGATTGCATTGGGAGTTATACCTGATGTAAATGACGAGTTGATGGGTGCAGCACAGCAACATGGCACAAGTATACATATGTAACAAACCTGCACGTTATGCACATGTACCCTACAACTTAAAGTATAATAATAATAAATAAATTTAAAAAAAAAAAAAAAAAAAAAAAAAAGATTGTGTGTTTGTTTGTGAGTGAATTAATGAGCACGTTCTTGTGAGTCAACATTTAAGAGTGCTTTTAGCAAGTGAATGTGTCACCGTGTGTGTATGAGAGAATGTGTGTGACAGTTTATGCGAGTCTGTTCATGAATGAAAGTGTTATAATGTGTAAATTAATGTGTTTACAGGGGGTATTTTTATCCACTCATCTGTATGAGTCTGTGAGCATCTGCATGTATGTTAGGATGTTTGTCTGTAGTGTGTATTTTTGTGTGCTCTTGTTAATGTGTGAGTATATTTGAGTAAGGTAATCTTTGAGTATGTGAATGTGAGTGAATGTTAATGTTTTATGTGTGGAGATACAAGTGTATGAGCTTTTCGGTGAGTGAGAGCATGTTCACATGCAAGTGAATATGTATGTTATTATTTGTAACAATGATAACTTGTATGGGTACATGAATGTGTGAGTGCACATGTATAATTGTAATAAGTGTGTCTGATATGTTAGTTAATTTGTTGTCATGATATTATGTGTGAGTGAACAGATGGGTGACAATGCTCATGTGAATGAATGAGATGTGAGCATATTTGTGTGAATGACTGAATGTGTGATTGTGAGGATGTGAATATATGTATGTCTACATGAATTAGTAAATTTGTCAATATGCGTGCTATTGGAGAGCAAGTTGTAAGCATGTTAATGTGAGTGAGTGAATGAACATGTGCATATATGTGAGCATGTGCATTCATGAGAGTGAATAAGTGAACTGTACATATGACAGTGTAGTTGTGTGACAATATTTGAATGCTGAAGTTAATATGTGTGTTCTTTTGTATGTGTGAACTAGTGAGCATGTGCCTGGACAAATAGCATATTCATGTGAGTAAGTCAATGTAAATTGTGTTTATTTGTTTGAGCTTGTTAGTGTGTGAATATATTATTTGAGCAAATGGGGAGCATGTGTGTGAATTTATTTGCATCTATGTATGAAGGAATGTTTAAATGCCTTGGTGAGTATAAGCATCTGTGTGTTTGAGTATATATGTGACCATGCTCCTGTTTCAGATTTGTTAATGTGTAGGTGAGACTGAATGGGTGAGTGGAAACATTTGAGTTTTTATTTCTTTTTTTATTTTTTTTTAAATTTATTTTTTATTATTATACTTTAAGTTGTAGGGTACATGTGCATAACGTGCAGGTTTGTTACATATGTATATTTGTGCCATGTTGGTGTGCTGCACCCATCAACTCATCATTTACATCAGGTATAACTCCCAATGCAATCCCTCCCCCCGCACCCTCCCCATGATAGGCCCCGGTGTGTGATGTTCCCCTTCCTGAGTCCAAGTGGTCTCATTGTTCAGTTCCCACCTATGAGTGAGAACATGCGGTGTTTGGTTTTCTGTTCTTGTGATAGTTTGCTAAGAATGATGGTTTCCAGCTGCATCCATGTCCCTACAAAGGACACAAACTCATCATTTTTTATGGCTGCATAGTATTCCATGGTGTATATGTGCCACATTTTCTTAATTCAATCTGTCACTGATGGACATTTGGGTTGATTCCAAGTCTTTGCTATTGTGAATAGTGCTGCAATAAACATACGTGTGCATGAGTCTTTATAGCAGCATAATTTATAATCCTTTGGGTATATACCCAGTAATGGGATGGCTGGGTCATATGGTACATCTAGTTCTAGATCCTTGAGGAATCGCCATACTGTTTTCCATAATGGTTGAACTAGTTTACAATCCCACCAGCAGTGTAAAAGTGTTCCTATTTCTCCACATCCTCTCCAGCACCTGTTGTTTCCTGACTTTTTAAAGATCGCCATTCTAACTGGTGTGAGATGGTATCTCATTGTGGTTTTGATTTGCATTTCTCTGATGGCCAGTGATGATGAGCATTTTTTCATGTGTCTGTTGGCTGTATGAATGTCTTCTTTTGAGAAATGTCTGTTCATATCCTTTGCCCACTTTTTGATGGGGTTGTTTGTTTTTTTCTTATAAATTTGTTTGAGTTCTTTGTAGGTTCTGGATATTAGCCCTTTGTCAGATGAGTAGATTGCAAAAATTTTCTCCCATTCTGTAGGTTGCCTGTTCACTCTGATGGTAGTTTCTTTTGCTGTGCAGAAGCTCTTTAGTTTAATGAGATCCCATTTGTCAATTTTGGCTTTTGCTGCCGTTGCTTTTGGTGTTTTAGACATGAAGTCTTTGCCCATGCCTATGTCCTGAATGGTACTACCTAGGTTTTCCTCTAGGATTTTTATGGTATTAGGTCTAACATTTAAGTCTCTAATCCATCTTGAATTAATTTTCGTATAAGGAGTAAGGAAAGGATCCAGTTTCAGCTTTCTACTTATGGCTAGCCAATTTTCCCAGCACCATTTATTAAATAAGGAATCCTTTCCCCATTTCTTGTTTCTCTCAGGTTTGTCAAAGATCAGATGGCTATAGATGTGTGGTATTAATTCTGAGGACTCTGTTCTGTTCCATTGGTCTATATCTCTGTTTTGGTACCAGTACCATGCTGTTTTGGTTACTGTAGCCTTGTAGTATAGTTTGAAGTCAGGTAGCGTGATGCCTCCAGCTTTGTTCTTTTGACTTAGGATTGTCTTGGAGATGCGGGCTCTTTTTTGGTTCCATATGAACTTTAAAGCAGTTTTTTCCAATACTGTGAAGAAAGTCATTGGTAGCTTGATGGGGATGGCATTGAATCTATAAATTACCTTGGGCAGTATGGCCATTTTCATGATATTGATTCTTCCTATCCATGAGCATGGTTCTTCCATTTGTTTGTGTCCTCTTTTATTTCACTGAGCAGGGGTTTGTAGTTCTCCTTGAAGAGGTCCTTTACATCCCTTGTAAGTTGGATTCCTAGGTATTTTATTCTCTTTGAAGCTATTGTGAATGGAAGTTCATTCCTGATTTGGCTCTCTGTTTGTCTGTTACTGGTGTATAAGAATGCTTGTGATTTTTGCACATTAATTTTGTATCCTGAGACTTTGCTGAAGTTGCTTATCAGCTTAAGGAGATTTTGGGCTGAGACAATGGGGTTTTCTAAATATACAATCATGTCATCTGCAAAGAGGGACAATTTGACCTCTTCTTTTCCTAACTGAATACCCTTGATTTCTTTCTCTTGCCTAATTGCCCTAGCCAGAACTTCCAACACTATGTTGAATAGGAGGGGTGAGAGAGGGCATCCCTGTCTTGTGCCAGTTTTCAAAGGGAATTTTTCCAGTTTTTGCCCATTCAGTATGATATTGGCTGTGGGTTTGTCATAAATAGCTCTTATTATTTTGAGGTACGTTCCATCAATACCGAATTTATTGAGCGTTTTTAGCATGAAGGGCTGTTGAATTTTGTCTTTTCTGCATCTATTGAGATAATCATGTGGTTCTTGTCTTTGGTTCTGTTTATATGCTGGATTATGTTTATTGATTTGCGAATGTTGAACCAGCCTTGCATCCCAGGGATGAAGCCCACTTGATCATGGTGGATAAGCTTTTTGATGTGCTGCTGAATCCGGTTTGCCAGTATTTTATTGAGGATTTTTGCATCGATGTTCATCAGGGATATTGGTCTAAAATTCTCTTTTTTTGTTGTGTCTCTGCCAGGCTTTGGTATCAGGATGATGTTGGCCTCATAAAATGAGTTAGGGAGGATTCCCTCTTTTACTATTGATTGGAATAGTTTCAGAAGGAATGGTACCAACTCCTCCTTGTACCTCTGGTAGAATTCAGCTGTGAATCCATCTGGTCCTGGACTTTTTTTGGTTGGTAGGCTATTAATTATTGCCTCAATTTCAGAGCCTGCTATTGGTCTATTCAGGGATTCAACTTCTTCCTGGTTTAGTCTTGGAAGAGTGTAAGTGTCCAGGAAATTATCCATTTCTTCTAGATTTTCCAGTTTATTTGCGTAGAGGTGTTTATAGTATTCTCTGATGGTAGTTTGTATTTCTGTGGGGTCGGTGGTGATATCCCCTTTATCATTTTTAATTGCGTCAATTTGATTCTTCTCTCTTTTCTTCTTTATTAGTCTTGCTAGTGGTCTGTCAATTTTGTTGATCTTTTCAAAAAACCAACTCCAGGATTCATTGATTTTTTGGAGGGTTTTTTGTGTCTCTATCTCCTTCAGTTCTGCTCTGATCTTAGTTATTTCTTGCCTTCTGCTAGCTTTCGAATGTGTTTGCTCTTGCTTCTCTAGATCTTTTAATTGCGATGTTAGAGTGTCAATTTTAGATCTTTCCTGCTTTCTCTTGTGGGCATTTAGTGCTATAAATTTCCCTCTACACACTGCTTTAAATGTGTCCCAGAGATTCTGGTATGTGGTATATTTGTTCTCATTGGTTTCAAAGAACATCACACACAGGGGCCTATCATGGGGAGGGGGAGGGGGGAGGGATTGCATTGGGAGTTATACTAGATGTAAATGATGAGTTGATGGGTGCAGCACACCAACATGGCACAAGTATACATATGTAACAAACCTGCACGTTATGCACATGTACCCTACAACTTAAAGTACAATAATAATAAATAAATTTAAAAAAAAAAAAAAGAACATCTTTATTTCTGCCTTCATTTCGTTATGTACCCAGTAGTCATTCATGAGCAGGTTGTTCAGTTTCCATGTAGTTGAGCGGTTTTGATTGAGTTTCTTAGTCCTGAGTTCTAGTTTGATTGCACTGTGGTCTGAGAGACAGTTTGTTATAATTTCTGTTCTTGTACATTTGCTGAGGAGTGCTTTACTTCCAATTATGTGGTCAATTTTGGAGTAAGTACGATGTGGTGCTGAGAAGAATGTATATTCTGTTGATTTGGGGTGGAGAGTTCTATAGATGTCTATTAGGTCTGCTTGCTGCAGAGATGAGTTCAATTCCTGGATATCCTTGTAAAATTTCTGTCTCGTTGATCTGTCTAATGTTGACAGTGGAGTGTTGAAGTCTCCCATTATTATTGTATGGGAGTCTAAGTCTCTTTGTAAGTCTCTAAGGACTTGCTTTATGAATCTGGGTGCTCCTGTATTGGGTGCATATATATTTAGGATAGTTAGCTCTTCCTGTTGAATTGATCCCTTTACCATTATGTAATGGCCTTCTTTGTCTCTTTTGATCTTTGATGGTTTAAAGTCTGTTTTATCAGAGACTAGTATTGCAACCCCCGCTTTTTTTTGTTCTCCATTTGCTTGGTAAATCTTCCTCCATCCCTTTATTTTGAGCCTATGTATGTCTCTGCGTGTGAGATGGGTCTCCTGAATACAGCAGACTGATGGGTCTTGACTCTTGATCCAGTTTGCCAGTCTGTGTCTTTTAATTGGACCATTTAGTCCATTTACCTTTAAGGCTAAGATTGTTATGTGTGAACTTGATCCTGCCATTGTTATATTAGCTGGTTATTTTGCTCGTTAGTTGATCCAGTTTCTCCCTAGCCTCGATGGTCTTTACATCTTGGCATGTTTTTGCAATGGCTGGTACCGGTTGTTCCTTTCCATGTTTAGTGCTTCCTTCAGGGTCTCTTGTAAGGCAGGCCTAGTGGTGACAAAATCTCTAAGCATTTGCTTATCTGTAAAGGATTTTATTTCTCCTTCACTTATGAAACTTAGTTTGGCTGGATATGAAATTCTGGGTTTAAAATTCTTTTCTTTAAGAATGTTGAGTATTGGCCCCCACTCTCTTCTGGCTTGGAGAGTTTCTGCCGAGAGATCTGCTGTTAGTCTGATGGGCTTCCCTTTGTGGGTAACCCGACCTTTCTCTCTGGCTGCCCTTAAGATTTTTTCCTTCATTTCAACTTTGGTGAATCTGGCTATTATGTGTCTTGGAGTTGCTCTTCTCGAGGAGTATCTTTGTGGCGTTCTCTGTATTTCCTGGATTTGAATGTTGGCCTGCCCTACTAGGTTGGGGAAGTTCTCCTGGATGATATCCTGAAGAGTGTTTTCCAACTTGGTTCCATTTTCCCCCTCACTTTCAGGCACCCCAATCAGACGTCGATTTGGTCTTTTTACATAATCCCATACTTCTTGCAGGCTTTGTTCATTTCTTTTTCTTCTTTTTTCTTTTGGTTTCTCTTCTCGCTTCATTTCATTCATTTGATCCTCAATCGCTGATACTCTTTCTTCCAGTTGATCGAGTCGGTTATTGAAGCTTGTGCATTTGTCACGTATTTCTCGTGTTATGGTTTTCATC
Source organism: Macaca fascicularis (assembly GCF_037993035.2). Lineage (NCBI taxonomy): Eukaryota > Metazoa > Chordata > Mammalia > Primates > Cercopithecidae > Macaca > Macaca fascicularis. The sequence goes on from NC_088395.1 coordinate 112,956,674, forward strand.
TCTTTCGTTTATGACCTTCTCTGCATTAATTACTCTAGCCATCAATTCTTCCACTTTTTTTTTCAAGATTTTTAGTTTCTTTGTGCTGGGTACGTAATTCCTCATTTAGCTCTGAGAAATTTGATGGACTGAAGCCTTCTTCTCTCATCTCGTTAAAGTCATTCTCCGTCCAGCTTTGATCCGTTGCTGGCGATGAGCTGCGCTCCCTTGCCGGGGGAGATGCGCTCTTATTTTTGGAATTTCCAGCTTTTCTGCCCTGCTTTTTCCCCATCTTTGTGGTTTTATCTGCCTCTGGTCTTTGACGATGGTGATGTACTGATGGGGTTTTGGTGTAGGTGTCCTTCCTGTTTGATAGTTTTCCTTCTAACAGTCAGGACCCTCAGCTGTAGGTCTGTTGGAGATTGCTTGAGGTCCACTCCAGACCCTGTTTGCCTGGGTATCAGCAGCAGAGGCTGCAGAAGATTGAATATTTCTGAACAGCGAGTGTACCTGTCTGATTCTTGCTTTGGAAGCTTCCTCTCAGGGGTGAACTCCACCCTGTGAGGTGTGGGGTGTCAGACTGCCCCTAGTGGGGGATGTCTCCCAGTTAGGCTACTCAGGGGTCAGGGACCCACTTGAGCAGGGAATCTGTCCCTTCTCAGATCTCAACCTCCGTGTTGGGAGATCCACTGCTCTCTTCAAAGCTGTCAGACAGAGTCGTTTGCATCTGCAGAGGTTTCGGCTGCGTTTGTTATTGTTTGCTGTGCCCTGTCCCCAGAGGTGGAGTCTACAGAGACAGGGAGGTTTCCTTGAGCTGCTGTGAGCTCCACCCAGTTGGAGCTTCCCAGCAGCTTTGTTTACCTACTTAAGCCTCAGCAATGGCGGGCGCCCCTCCCCCAGCCTCGCTGCTGCCTTGCTGGTAGATCACAGACTGCTGTGCTAGCAATGAGGGAGGCTCCGTGGGTGTGGGACCCTCCCGGCCAGGTGTGGGATATGATCTCCTGGTGTGCCTGTTTGCTTAAAGCACAGTATTGGGGTGGGAGTTACCCGATTTTCCAGGTGTTGTGTGTCTCAGTTCCCCTGGCTAGGAAAAGGGATTCCCTTCCCCCTTGCGCTTCCCAGGTGAGGCAATGCCTCGCCCTGCTTCAGCTCTCGCTGGTCGGGCTGCAGCAGCTGACCAGTACCGATCGTCCGGCACTCCCCAGTGAGATGAACCCAGTACCTCAGTTGAAAATGCAGAAATCACCGGTCTTCTGTGTCGCTCACGCTGGGAGTTGGAGACTGGAGCTGTTCCTATTTGGCCATCTTGCTCCGCCCCAAGTTTTTATACTGGTGTCCCTATGTCAGTGACTTTGTGAGTATGCTCATGTAATTGAGTGAACATTAGAGCTTGTTTGTATGAAAGACTAAATGTGTCAGGGCGTGCATGTCCATATATCTGTATCTATGTATCTAAGTGAATTTGTGAGCATGTTTGAGTGAGAGTGGGTATGTGAATATGTTTCATTAGTGAGTAAATGTGTTAGTGTATGTATGTATGTGAGCATGTCTGTGTGTGACAATGTATGTGTGGAACTGTGGATAGGTGATAGTGTTTTGCTGTGTAAATATGTGTGTTTAAAGTGAGTAACTGCATAATCATCTGTATGAGGGCTTTTGTAAGTATGTACATGCATGACAGATGTTCACATGTAATGAGTAATGAGCAAATGTGTCTTGTTAATGTGTGAATATACTTGAGTAAGTTTACGCATGAGAATATGAGTAAGTGAATGTGTTTTTATGTGTTAAATAAATCTGTGATCAACTTGGACTGTTTAAGCAAGTTTGTGTGCAAGTGAATGTACAGTACATTGCATGGGTAGTGAATTTGTGATTCTGTACATATAAATGTAATGAGTGTGACTTGTCTCAGCAAATTTGTGATCATATTCATGCATATGCATGCATGGTAATGCTCACGTGAAAGCGTGCAGGGCAGAACAATGATAATTTGCATGTGTAAGTTAATGTGTAATTGTATGTATATAAATCTAATGAGTGTGTTTGGTGTGTGACTGAAATTCTTATCAAGTAAACGTGAGTAAATACAGGAGAATATTTGCATCACTGAGTGAATGTGTATGTGCGTGGTGAGAATATATGTGTGTATATCTAAGTATGGGAGTGCTTTGGTCAGTATGTATCTTCAGTGAGTGCATTATAAATGTGTCCATATATGTGAGCGTGTCATTCATGACATTGAATACTCAAACCTCTACATCTGAGTCTATTAGTGTGACAATATTTGAGTGTTGAAGTAAATGTGTTCAATTGTATGCCTAAAATTTGTGAGCATATGCATGAATGTTGATATGTTTGTGTGAGGCAGTGAATGTGTACTGTGTTCACTTGTATAAGCTTGTGAGAATTCTTTTTTCCTTAGCTTTTAAGTTCAGGGTTACATGTGCAGGTTTGTTATATAGGTAAACTTGTGTCATGGGGGTTCGTTGTACAGATTATTTCATCACCCAGGTATTAAGCTTTCTATCCATTAGTTATTTTTCCTGATCCTCCTGCTCCTCCCACCCTCCACCATCTGATAGACTTCAGTGTGTGTTGTTCCCCGCTATGTGTCCATGTGTTCTCATCATTTAGCTCCAGCTGATAAGTGAGAACATGTGGTATTTGGTTTTCTGTTCCTGCATTAGTTTGCTAAAAATAATAGCCCCGAGTTCCATCCATGTTTCTGCAAAGGACATGATCTTGTTCCTTTTTATGGTTGCATAGTGTTGCATGGTGTTTATGTACCACATTTTCTTATCCAGTCTACCATTGATAAGCATTTAGTTTAATTCTTTATCTTGCTATTGTGAATAGTGCTGCGATGAACATAGGCGTAAATGTGTCTTTATAACAGAACGATTTGTATTCCTTTGGATATATACCCAGGAATGAGATTACTGGGTCAACTGGTACTTCTGTTTTTACGTCTTTGAAGAATCATGACAATGTCTTCTAAAATGGTTGGACAAATTTACACTCCCACCAACAGTGTATAAACATGACTTTTTCACTGCAACCTCGCCAGCATCTGTTATTTTTTGACTTTAACAATAGCCATTCTGGCTGATGTGACATGGTATCCCATTGTGGTTTTGATTTGCATTTCTCTAATGATCAGTGATGTTGAGCTTTTTTCCATATGTTTGTTGGTTGCATGTATGTCTTCTTTTAAAAAGGGTCTGTTCATGCCCTTTGTCCACTTTTTAATGAGGTTGTTTGTTTTATTCTTGTAAATTTGTTAAGTTCCTTATAGATGCTGGATATTAGACTTTGTCAGATGCATAGTTTGCAAACATTTCTCCCACTCTTTAGGTTGTCTGTCCACTTTGTTGATAGTTTCCTTTGCTGGGCAGAAGCTCTTTAGTTGAATTAGATCCCACTTGTCAATTTTTGCTTTTGTTGCAATTGCTTTTGGTGTTTTCATCTGAAACATTTGCCTACTCATACATCCAGAATGGTATTGCCTAGGTTGTCTTCCAGGGTTTCTGCTGTTTTGGGTTCTTGTTTTGTTGAGACAGAGTCTCACTCTGTTGCCCAGGTTGGAGTGCAGTGGCACAATCTTGGCTCACTGCAACCTCCACCTCCTGGATTTAAGTGGTTCTCATGCCTCAGCCTCCTGAGTAGCTGGGTTTACAGGCATGCGCCACCACACCTGGCTAATTTTTGTATTTTTAGTAGAGATAGGGTTTTGACATTTTGACCAGGCTGGTCTCAAACTCCTGGCCCCAAGTGATCCACCCACCTTGGCCTCCCAAAGGGCTGGGATTACAGGCAAGAGCCACTGCACCTGGCCTGTTTTCGGTTTTATATGTAATTATTCAATCGATCTTGAGTTAATTTTTATATATGGTATATGGAAGCGGTTCAGTTTCAATGTTCTGCATATGGCTAGCCAGTTATCCCGGCACTATTTATTGAATAGGGAATTCTTCCCCCATTGCTTATTTTTATCAGGTTTGTTGAAGATCAGATGGTTGTAGGTGTGTGGCCTTATTTCTGGGTTCTCTGTTCTGTTCCATTGTTCTATACATCTGTTTCTGTCCAGTATCATGCTGTTTTGGTTACTGTAGTCCTGTAGTGCAGTTTGAAGTTAATGTGATGACTCCAGCTTTGTTCTTTTTGCTTAGGCTTGCCTTGGCTATTTGGGGTCTTGTTTTGGTTCCATATGAATTTTAAAATAGTTTTTTCTAATTCTGCAAAAAAGTCAATGGTAGTTTAATAGACACAGCATTAATTCTATAAATTGCTTTGGGCAGGATGGCTATTTTAATCATATTGAGTCTTCCTATCCATAAGCTTGGAATTTTTTTCATTTGTTTGTGTCATCTCTGATTTATTTGAGCAGTATTTTGTATTTCTCATTGTAAAGAACTTTCACCCCCCTGGTGAGCTGTATTCCTAGGTATTTTATTCTTTTTGTGGCAATTGTGCATGGAATTGCATTCCTGTTTTGGTTCTAGGCTTGACTGTTGTTGGTGTATAGGAATGCTAGTGACTTTTGCATATTGACGTTGTAGGCTGAGACTTTGCTAAAGTTGTTAAATTAGCTTAAGGAGCTTTGGGGCTGAGGAATAGTTTGACTTTCTCCCTTCCCTTTTGGATGCACTTTATTTCTTTTCTTCCTGATTGCCATGGCCAGGACTTTCAATATTATGTTGAATAGGAGTGATAAGAGAGGGAATTCTTGTATTGTGTTGGTTTTCAAGGGGAATGCTTCCAGCTTTTGCCCATTCATTATAAAATTGATTGTAGAATTGTCATAGATGGTTCTTATTGTTTTAAAGTATGTTCCCTCAATACCTAGGTTATTGAGACTTTTTAACATGAAGGGGTATTGAATTTTATTGAAAGCCTTTTATGCATCTATTGAGATAATCATGTGGCTTTTGTTTTTTGTTCTGTTTAGGTGATGAATCACATTGATTGGCTTGCTTACGTTGAACCAACTTTGTATCTGAGGCATAAAGCCTACTTGATAGTGGAAGGTAAGCTTTTTAATGTACTGCTGGATTCGGTTTGCCAGTATTTTCTTGAGGATTTTTGCATTGATGTTCATTAAGGACATTGGCAAGAATTTTTATTTTTTTGTGTGTCTCTGCCAGGTTTTGATATTAGAATGATGCCAGCCTCATAGAATGATTTAGGAGGAGTCCCTCCTCCTCAATTTTTTTGAAATACTTTCAGCAGGAAGGGTAACAGCTCATCTTTGTACATCTGATAGAATTCAGCTGTGAATCCATCTGGTCCTGGGCTTTTTTTGGATGGTAGACTATTTATTACTGATTCAATTTTACAGAGCTCATTATTGGTCTGTTCAGTGATTAAATTTCTTCCTTAGTCTTGGAAGGGTGTATGTGTCCAGGAGTTTATCGATTTCTTCTTGATTTTCTAGTTTATGTGCACAGTGATGTTTATAATATTCTCTGATGGTTGTTTGTATTTCTGTGGGTTAAGTGGTAACATCCCCCTTGTCATTTCTCATTGTATTTATTTGTATCTTCTCTCTTTCTCCTTTATTTTTCTAGCTAGCAGTCTATTTTATTATTATTTTTTTAAACTAGCTCCTGAATTCATTGATCTTTTGAATGGTTTTTTTCATCTCAATCTCCTTCACTTCAGCTCTGATTTTGATTATTTCTTGTCTTCTGGTAGCTTTGTGTTTGGCTTGCTCTTGGTTCTCTAGTTCTTTTAGTTGTGGTGTTAGGTTGTTAACCTAAGACCTTTCTAACTTTTTGAGGTGGGCATTTAGTTCTATAAATTTCCTTCTTAACACTGCCTTAGCTGTGTCTCAGAGATTCTGGTATATCATATCTTTGTTCTCATTAGTTTCAAAGAACTTCTTGATTTCTACCTTAATTTCATTATTTACCCAAAAGTCATTCGGGAGCAGGTTATTCAATTTCCATGTAATTGTATGGTTTTCAGTGAATTTCTTAGTATTGATTTCTAATTTGATTGGGCTCTGGTCCAAGAGACTGTTTGTTATTATTTCAGTTCTTTTACATTTGCTGAGGAGTGTTTTATGTCTGATTATGTGATTGATTTTAGAGTATGTGTCATGTGGTGATGAGCAGAATGGATATACTTTTGCTTTTGGGTGGAGAGTTCTGCAGATGTCTATCAGGTCCACTTAATCCAGTGCAGAGTTTATGTCTGAATAGTTTTCTTAATTTTCTGTCTCAGTGATCTGTCTAATATCGTCAGTGGGCTGTCAAAGTCTCCAGCTACTATTGTGTGGGAGTTTAAGTCTCTTTGAAAGTTTCTAAGAACTTGCTTTATGAATGTGGGTGCTCCTGTGTTGGGGGCATATATATTTGGGATAGTTAACTCTTCTCATTGAATTGAATTCTTTACCATTATGTAATGTCCTTCTTTTATCTTTGATGGTTTAAAGTCTGCTTCGTTTTTAACTAGGATTGCAACCCTGTTTTATTTTATGTTTTCCATTTGCTTCATAGATTTTTCTCCATTCCTTTATTTTGAGCCTATGTGTGTCACAGCATGTGAGATGGATCCTTTGAAGACAGTATACCAACAGGTCTTGGTTTTTTATCCAGCTTGCCACTGTGTACCTTTTAATTGGAACATTTATCCTGCTTACATTCAAGGTTAGTATTGAAATGTGTGGATTTGATCCTGTCATCATGATGTTAGCTGGTTGTCTTACACACTTGTTTATGTGGTTGCTTTATAGCATCACTGGTCTGTGTACTTCAGTGTGTTTCTGTAGTGGCTGGTAATGGTCTTTCCTTTCCATATTTAGTACTTCCTTCTGGAGCTCTTGTAAAGTAGGTCTGACTTATAGGGTTTCAGCTCTTCTGACTTGTGGGCTTTCAGCTGAGAGGTCTGCTGTTAGTCTGATGGGCTTCCCTTTGTAGGTGACTTGTCCTTTCTCTCTAGCTGCCCTTAACATTTTTTTTTTCATTTCAACCTTGGAAAATCTGATGATTATCTATCTTGGGGAACATCTGCTTGGGAAGTGTTTCGTGGGGGTTCTCACAATTTCCAGAATTTGGATGTTGGCCACTCTAGTTAGGTTGGGAAGGTTCTCCTGCTTGATATCCTGAAATATGTTTTCCAAGTTAGTTTCATCCTCCCTACCTCTTTCAGGGACAATAATGAGTCATAGATTTTGTCTCTTTATATATTCCTATGTTTCACAGAGGTTTTGTTTGTTTCTTTTCATTCTTTTTTCTCTGTTCTTGTATGACTTTCTTATTTCAGTAAACCAGTCTTCAGGTTCTGAGATTCTTTCCTCAGCTTGCTCTATTCTACTATTAATACTTGCAATGGCATTATGAGAGTCCTGTGGTGTGTTTTTCAGATCTATCAGGTTGGTTATGTTCTTTTATATACTGGCTATTTTGTCTGTTAGCTCCTGCATTGTTTTGTCATGATTCTTAGCTTTCTTGTATTGGGTTTCAATGTTCTCCTGCATCTCAATAATCTTCATTCCTATCCATATTCTGAATTCTATTTCTGTAATTTCAGCCCATTTCAGAACCTCTGCTGGAGAGTTTTATGTGGTCATTTGGAAAAAAGAAGGCATTCTGGCTTTTTGAATTGTCAGAGTTCTTGTGCTGATTCTTTTTCATATTTATGGGCTTGTCTACCTTCAGTTTTTGAAGTTACTGAACTTTGGATTTTTTTTCTTTTATCCTGTTTGACGACTTTGAGGGTTTGATTGTGGTATAAGGTGGATTTAGCCAACTGGCATCATTTCTGGAATATTTTAGGGGGCCATCATTCAGCCAACCAACTCCTAAACTACATGCTGTAATTCTGGGGGACTTGTGTTGGGCCTCGACCTTGTTCTCTGGCTCCTCAAGGTTAGGAATCTACTGCACTAGGGTGGCCAAGGTGCTCCTGGACTGCTGGTCACTACACTCAGATGGGTGATGTTAGCCAAAATGCTTCATAGTGTGGTAATAGCAGGATCCATCCTCATAGCAGCAGCTGTGGCAGATTGCTAGCAAGTGCCAGGGTGCCCACCTCCCTGAGGGTGCTCACCACAGTGGTGAAGTCAATGCAGCTGGTGGGGTGCGTGGTTGTGCTGAAGGTGGTGTTGGCTCAGGGGCAGGGTGCTGGGGGGTACAGGTTTGGGTGCCTTTTCTGTGCCCCACAAGCAGGAGTGTTCACTCAGAGTGGGGAAGGATCTGCTGTTCTCTGCACAGTGTTAGCACAATGATGGGGAGCTGATGAAGATGGTGCTGGCTGGTTCTATGCCCGCCAAGACTCCATCTACAATGGTGGTCAGCGAGGGGAGTGGGAGTGAACTAGACTCCTGTGTGCTGGCAGGGCAAGAAAGCAAAACCAGCCCGTGCAGACACACATCAGCAAAGCAATGTGGGGAGTTGCCGTGGGCCTGGGGAAAATAGCAGTATAGGAAGGGAGCATGCAGACTGGTGTGTGGCCATTGGAACCAGCCTGCTGGAGCTCTCCACCAGTCAGGCACGGTCTGCCAGTGCAGAAGCTATGGTGTGGGCCCCCAGGGCACCCATGACTGCTCCACAAGTAGGCATGGCCAGTCTGGGCCCCTAGGAGAGGCCAGGAAACCAAGGGATGCTCAAGTCAGCCCAGCCCTGTCTGAGGGGCAAGACTGCCCTGCAGAGTTCAAGTTCAACAGTTCCCCTGGCCTAAAGTCTCCTATGGGAGCAAGTCAAGCCTAGGGGGATGGTTGTCCCTGGCTCCACTGGGACAGTGGTTCTCTACTTCAGATGCTCCCACACCAGACACTCTGGGCTCCACATCAGCTGGCTTGCTGCCCCTACCACTTCTGTAAGCAACTTTCCCTGCCAACTCAAGTGTCTGTGGTAGTCGAAGGGTCTCCTCCTGCCAGGGTTCCAGAGGCCCATGGCAAGAGTGGGTTTCTCCTTGCCAGTTCAACTCATCCATTCCCCTGGAGCCGTTGGGGGCCAGGAACAAGTCCTGATGTGCAGTAGCCCCGTGCAGGATTCCCAACTTTCTCCCCCTTCACCCCAGCTTCTGTGTCTTCCCTCTGTCCACTGTTGTTGCCTTCTCTCTGAAGATCTGTTAGGAGCACACGAGTCTTCTAGGTTCCTCAGTGAGAGCTGTTCCACCTGGCTGCATCTAGTTGGCCATTTTACCCTCACTCAGCTTGGGAATTCTTGTGTGAGGGTAAGGTAACCATATGAGCTAAAGTTCATGTGAGTATATCTGTGTGTGAATGCATGTTTCAGCTTTGTGGTGGATGGGGGCATGTCCATGTGCAAGCGTGTATGTGGACGTGTTCCTTATTCTAAGAAGGTTAATATGCATGTATAGATGAAAAGGTATGGGGAGCACCTGAGGATATATATTTGAGTCCCTATATGAATAAATTTTGTAAGCATGCTTATGTGATTGAGAAATCATTTAAGCATATTTGTGTGAAAGAGCATGTCAATGTTTTGTGAGTATATTTAAATGTATATAGGTACATGAGTGAAATTTTTGAAATTCATATTTGTGTGATTCAATGAGTGAGCTTTTTTGGTGAGTGAGTGAATGAATGAATGAATGCATGAGATTTTGTATGTATGTGAGCATAAATATGTATGAGAGTATATGTGTAGTACTATTCATGGGTGAAAGCGTTTATATGTGAATTCATATTTCATTAAATATTTGTCTATGCTCATCGTATGATTAAATTTGTAAGCAAGTGAATGTTTGCATGTTTGTGAGTAGTGAGTGTGTAAGTGGTCTTTGGTGTAATCTTGTTACATATATGTGTTTATGTTGATATACACTTATTTATGTAAAGGAATGTGAGAGGACATGTGTGTTGGTAAATGTAAGTGTTTTACATGTTTTGAGTGAATTTGTGAGCTTCTTGGTGAGTATGACAATGTTCATGTGCCAGTGAACATAGGAGCAAGTTCCTCTATGTCAATGATATTTTACAAGTGTAAGTGAATGTGTGATTATGTGTATATAAATCTAATGAGTGGTTCTTGTGTGTGTCATTTTCTGATGAAGCATATGTGTCAGTGAATATGTGATAATGCTCATGTGAATGAGTGAGGTGTGAATAGGTTTGTGTCAGTGAATGTGTGAGCGTGTGAATATGAGTAGGCATATTTGAGAGTGAATATATGAACTTATACATGTGAGAGGTGAGTGTGATGATATTTGATTGAGGGTTGAAGTTAATGTTTTTGTGTGTTCAAATAATATGCTTGAATTTGTGACCAAGAGCATGGATGTTAGCATGGTCATGTGAGTGACTGAATGTTTATCAGGTGCACTTATAACCTGTGAGTATACTTGTGTTACCACGTCAGTATATTTCTGTGAGTGAAATGTGAGTGTGTGAGGTTATCTGTGTGTACTTTTTCTGTGAGTGAATGTGTGTCATGTGGCTGTCAGCATGTTTGTGTGTGCCCATGTGTGCATGTTCCTGATTATGACAGTGTTAATGTCCATGTGAAAGTGAAAGTGGGAGCATCCGAGTACATCTATTTGAGTCCCTGTGTAACTGAATTTGTGCAAATGCTATGTGATTGAGTGAATGTTTAAGCATGACTGTATGTAGTTAATTTATTGCTGTGTGCATGTGAGTGTATCTAATGTGTCTATGTGTTTGAGTACATTTGTGAGCATGTTTATATGAGTATGAATATGTGATCATGCACACATAAGTGTGTGAAAGTATGAGTCTATTTATGTAAATAAGTGACTGAGCATGTAACTGAATGTGTGTGTCTGTGTAAGTGACATTGTGCACATGTTATGTGATTAAATGAATGAGAAGGATTGTATGATGTTAATTTATTGGTGTATGTGAGTGTATCCAATATGTCTATTTATTTGAGTACATTTGTGAGCATGTTCATATGAGCGAATGTGTGATCATGCTCATGTAAGTGTGTGACAGTATGAGCATGTTTGCGTAAGTAAGTGTGTGATCATGTAAGTGTGAATGTATGCATGTGTCTATATGTAGTGTGAATGTATGCATGTGTCTATATGTGTAATTTTTTGTTATGTTCATTTGATTGAGTGAATATTAAACATGTTAATATGAGTGAATGTATGAGCATGTGCATATATCTAAGCATGTATATGTACGCATGTAAGCATATGTATGTAAGCATGTGAGAGTAAATATGTGAATTTGTAATGTCTTAGATTGTGCTAGGGTAACAATATCTGAGTGTTGAAGTCAATGGGTTTGTTAAAGTGTATTGTGAATTTGTGAGCATGGACATAGGCGCTAGCATGTTTGTGTTAATAAGTGAATGTGTGTCATATTCATTTGTGTGAGCTTTTTAATGTGTGAGTATATTGTGTGAGTTAAATGTAAGTGTGAAGCGTATCTCTGTGAGTGAATGTTTGAGATCATTGTGAGTGTAAGCATGTTTGTGTGAGAGTGATAGGTAAGCAGATTATTATTCATGAATGTGTTAATGTGCCTGTTTAATTGTATGGGTGAGTGTGAGCACATAGCATATATAATTGTGTCTCTATAGGTATGAATTTGTGAGAATACACATGTGAATCAGTTAGTGTGTGAGCAGGTCCCTGTTTTTATGTGTGCTAATGCATAAGTGAAGGGATGCATAAAAGTGTTCAGGTGAGCTATACAAGTGTGTCTTACATATGAATGAACTTGTGAGCATGTTCATATGCATGAGTGTATATGTCTTGGAGATAGTGTATGTGAGTGTTCTACATGTGTGAAAATTTAACATGATCATGTTACTGAATGTGTGAGCATATCTATATATGAGAGCATAAATTTGTGTTTTAGTGTATTTGTGAGCATGTTCACATGTGAGCATAAGTGTGTGTAACTAAATAATGAGAATCTATATGTGAATATATAATTATGGGAATATGATTAGGCAGGAGATTGTAAATAATTATATGTAAAGGTATCTATATATTATAAATGTGATTTAATTTTATAAACGTGTGTGTGATTGAATGTGTTAGCGTGTCCCTGTTTATGTTTACATACATGTGTGAAAGAAACCATGAGTGAGTAAATGTGAGCATATATGAGTGGGTCCTGTGTGTAAGTTTGTAGGTATGTCCATGTGAAAGAATGAAAGTGTGAGCAAGTTTGTGTGAATGTGTGCACATGAAAGTTTGTGTCTATATATGTTAGTGAATGTATGAGCATGTCATGAGCAAAGCAAGTCCATCTGTAAACTTTAATGTGTGAGTGTATTTATGTAAGTGAATGTGTGACCTTTTATGTAAGCATGAGCATATTCAGGGGCAGTGAGCACCTGAAAATATTCCTTTTGTGGTTATATAATTTTGGGTAACTAAATGTGTGAGTATGCACATATAAGTGAGAATGAGTCTGTCTGGTGTGTGTGATTTTGTGAGCACATTCATGTGAGTGAGTGAATGAGCATGTTTGGGTTTTTGTTGTTGTTGTTCTTTATTGTTGTTTGTTTGTTTGTTTTGAGACGAAGTCTCACTCTGTCACTCAGGCTGGAGTGCAGTGGAGCAATCTGTCTGCTCACTGCAACCTCCACCTCCTGGATTCAAGCAATTCTTCAGCCTCAGCCTCCCAAGTTGCTGGGATTACAGGTGCCTGCCACCATGCCCCACTAATTTTTGTATTTTTAGTAGAGATGGGGTTTCACCGTGTTGGCCAGGCTGGTCTTGAACTCCTGACCTCAAGTGATCCACCCACCTCGGCCTCCCAAAGTGCTGGGATTATAGGCATGAGCCACCTTGCCTGGCCCATGTTTGTGCGAATGAAAGAATGTGTGAGATTGTAGACATATATGTGAGTGTGACTGAGTTAATTTGTCACTATGCTCTTTTGAGTGAGTGAATTGTGTGTTAATGTGAGTGACTGAATCTGTGTCTGCATGTATAAATAAATCTCTGAGTAAATTCTTGAATTTGTGTATTTGAATACACATACATATTTGTGCAAATAGAAAAATAGGTTTTATATTTAGTATATGAATGTGTGTGAATGTGTAAATATATGTAAGTTATTATATGTGAGGGTGTCTATGTGTGTGAATTTTAAAACATGTTTGTGTTTGAGAAGTAATATGTGAGTTTATGTGTGAGCACAAATTCAAGTATGTTCTTGCATGTGAGTAAATGTTTCAGTGTTGATATGTGTGAGTGAATGTTTGAATAACTTAGAGCATAAATGGGTGAGTGAAAGTGTGAGCATTTCATGTGTGTAACCACATTGATGAGTATATTTGAGTGAATAAATAAGCATATGTGTGTGTGAGTGCATGAATGTATCCACCAGTGTGAGTAAAATTCTGAGCATGATTATGTGAGTAATGCATGAGTATGTATGTATGTGGGCATGTCCATGTGTGAGACTGTTCATGTATGAATGCGTTAGCGTGAGCATATTTGTGTGTTTAACTGAATGTTCATGTATAAACGTGTATAAAGATGTAAAAGTATTCATGTTTGTGTGAAGTTATCAATGTGTGAATAAAGTTGTGAGTAAAAACATGACCATGTACTTGTGCGTATATGTGCGCATTCATGTGTGTGATTAGTGTGAATGTTTATTTGCAAGTGAATGTTTGTGTCCCTGTTTGTGTGTTAATTTGCATGTGTGAATGAATTTTATGTGCATGTGAGCATATATAAGTATGTCTTTGAGTAAATTTTTAAGAATGTTCACGTGAATGAGAGGATCTATAATCCAACTTGTGTGAGTGAATAGATGTTTGAGCAATTTTTGTGTGTGAATGTATGTGCAAGTGGGTTCGTTTGTGTGGGCTTCCTAATGGAAGAATATATTTCTGTGAGTATATATGTGTGTGTGTTTGTTTGCAAGTATATGTGTGTGTGTTTGCAAGTGAATGTGTGAGCATGCCCCTGTTTATGTATGTTTATGTGCCTGTGTGGAAGAGTATGTGTGTACATGTGACCATATATGAGTATTTTCTGTATGAGTGAAATTGTAACCATGTTCATGTGAATGAGCTAATGTGGGAGCCAGTTTGGTTGAGTGAATAAATGTGCGAGCATCTCTTATATGAGCATCACTGAGTATGCATGTGTGTGTAAGCATGTTCACACTATAAGTGAACATATGAACATATTGTGTCTGTGTGGGAGTTAGCTTTTGAGTATGTTTGACTGTACGAGTGAACTTACCTGTGTGAAAGTGAAAGTGTAAGTGTGTAATATGTGAAGATTATTTCTGTGAGTGAATGTGTGAGAACATTCATGTGCAGGATCAGGTTCTCCAGTGAGTGAATAAGTATGTTTGTATATGTGAATATAATTGTATGTGTGAGCAAGTTCATATGTGTGCTAATGTACAACTATGTGAATGTGAGCACCAGCATGTGAGTGTATCTATGTGAGTGAGCAAATTTGTGTAATGTTAAGAGTGAATAAATGTGTGAGCATGACCTTATTTGAGAGTGTCAATATGTGGGTGAATGTATAAGCATATTCATGTATGTGAGGAATTAAGTGTGCCTGTGTGAGATGTGCAAAGATGTTCATGTGTGAGTTAATGGGTGATCAAACATGTGTAATAGCATGATAATATATGAGTAAATGCATGTGTGAGTAACACATGAATATGTTTCTGTGAGCAGGTTAATGTGTGTGCGTATAAGTGAATATGAGTATGTGCACAGAAGCAAATATGAGTGATATGTGTGAAGAACATTGTGAGCATGTTCATCTGTGTCAGTGAATGTGTGAGCATGTGCATGTATATGAGCCTGTTTATATCTGAGTGAATTCTTTAGCATCTTCATATGTGTTAGTACATGTGTGAGTGAATAGTGAACATGTTTGTATATGTGAGCATGTTAATGGGAGAGCAAATGTGTGTATGAAAATTGTGTGATAATAAATGTGAGTGTGTGAAAAATTGTGGGTGTGTTGATGTGTGTGACAGAATGTGTGTGAATGACTTCATGTATATGAACATACTTGGCATGTGACTGATTTAGCGTTTTCATATATGTATTTAGCATTATCATATTTAGCATGTACATTTCATTATTGTATTATGCCATTCTTATATTGCTATAAAGAAATACCTGAGGGTGGGCAATCTATAAAGATGCTTAATTGGCTCATGGTTTTTCAGGCTTTACAGTGTTATGCCAACATTTGTTTGGCTTCTGGGCCGGCCTCAGGAAGCTTTTACTCATGGCAGAAGGTGAAGTGGGAGCAGACATGTCACACGGCCAAAGCAGGAACAAAAGAGAAGAGAGGAGTTGTCACACACTTTTAAATGACCAGATCTTATAAGAACTCACTCACTATGGTGAGAACAGCACCAACCTATGGGGTTCCATGGAGGTATCCACCTCCATGACCCAAACACCTCCCACCACACCCTATCTCCAGAAGGTTTGGGCAGGGACAAATATCCAAACAATATCAAGTATACTTATGTTTCTGTGAATTTGTGAGCATGTGTGTGAGTAAATATGTGTGTACATGAGCGTAAGCATGTTGGTGTCAGTGAATGTTTGAGCATCTCCCCATATATGAGTGAAAATGCAAGCTAGTTCATATGTCAGTGTTTATTACATTTGTGTGATTAGGTAAATGCTTGTGTGTTCTTGTTTTTTGTTTTGTTTTGTTTTTGTTTTTGATGGAATTTCACTCTTGTTGCCCAGGCTGGAGTGCAATGACGCAATCTTGGCTCACTGCAACCTCCACCTCCCGGGTTCAAGCGATTCCCCTGCCTCAGCCTCCCAATTAGCTGGGATTACAAGCATCAGCCACCACGCCCGGCTAATTTTGTATTTTTAGTAGAGACAGGGTTTCTCCATGTTGGTCAGGCTGGTCTCAAACTCCTGACCTCAGGTGATCCGCCCGCCTCAGCCTCCCAAAGTGCTGAGATTATAGGCATGAGCCACCATGCCCAGCCTGAGTGTTCATGTTTATAAGCAAAATTTATGACCATGTGCATTAATGTTAGCATATTTGTGTAAGTTCATGTGTAATCACGGTCATCTGTGTGAGTGTATTTGTGTGAGGGATGATGAGGGTGTGCATGTGAGTGTATGAATGTGTGAGCTTCTTGCTATACATAAGCATGTTTGAGAGAATATGTGAGCATGTTTCTGTGAGTGTATTAATATGCATGTATAAGTGAATGAGTGTCTGCATGTGGACATGAGTATGTGTGGAAATAAATTTTTGAGTTAGCTCATGTGTGAGTGATTATATGAGCATATTTGTGTGTGAGAGTAAATGTGAGCATAATCATGTGAGTGTGTGAGCATGGTTTGTGAGTAAGTAAATGTGAGAGAGATTGCATGTATGTGAGCCTGTTTGCAGCATTGGAGAGTTGTACAGTTCGTGAAGAAAAGTACTTGAGGGTTCAGTTGCTGAACAAATATCTGGAAAGTTGCGTAAAACCTAAGTGCAAGTAATATTTTTCAGGGTTCAACAAGAGGAATCTTGGACTAGATGCAGCCAGGTGGAGAGCTGCCACCAAGGGACTGAGACAACTGGCACACTCCTAACAGATCTTCCAGGGGAAGGCACTGAGAGTGGATGAAGGGAATAATCTGGAAACCCTGCATGGGGCTACCACACACTGGGGCTTGTTCTTGGCCCCCAGTGACTTCCAGGGAAATGGATGAGCTGGTACCATTCCTACTGAAACGATCCCCCAAAAATTAGGAGGCCAGCATCATGCTGATAACAAAACCTTGGAGACACACAACAAAAAAGGAAAACTTCATGCCGCTATCCTTGATGAACATCATGCAAAAATCCTTAAGAAAATAGTGGAGGCCAGGCACAGTGCTTCACGCCTATAATCCCAACATTTTGGGAGGCCAGGGTAGGTGGATCATTTGAGGTGAAGTGTTCAAGACCAACCTGACCAACATGGTGAAATCCCGTCTCTACTAAAGAAATTAAAAAAAAAAAAAATTAGCCAGGTGTGGTGGTGCATGCCTGTAGTACAGCTTCTTGGGAGGCTGAGGCAGGAGAATCACTTGAACCCAGGAGGTGGAGGTTGCACTGAGCCGAGATTGTGCCACTGCACTCCAGCCTGGGAGACAGTGAGACTCCATCTCAAAAAAAAAAAAAAAAATCCTGGCAAATTGAATCCAACAGCACATCAAAAAGCTTACGCACCACAATCAAGTAGGCTTTATCCCTGGGATGCGAGGTTGGTTCAGCATACACAAATCAATCAATGTAACTGATCACATAAACAGAACTAAATACAAAAACCACACGATCATCTCAACAGATGCAGAAAAGGCTTTCAATAAGATTCAATACCCTTCATGTCAAAAACTCTCAGTAAACTAGGTAGTGAGGGAACACACCTCAAAATAATAAGAGCCATCTATGACAAACCCACAACAAATATTATACTGAATGGGTAAAAGCTGGAAGCATTCCCTTTGAAAACCAACACCAGGCAAAAATGCCCTCTCTCACTACTCCTATTCAACATAGTATTGGAATTCCTAGCCAGAGCAATCAGGCAAGAGAAGGAAATAAGTGATATCCAAATAGGAAGAGAGGAAGTCAAACTATCCCTATTTGTAGACAACATGATATCTACAAAACCCCATAGTCTCACCCCAAAAGCTCCTTAAGCTCATAAACAACTTCAGCAAAGTCTTGGGATACAAAATAAATGTAAAAAAATCAGTAGCATTCCTATATACCAATAACAGTCAAGCCAAGAGCCATTTCAGGAATGCAATACCATTCACAATTACCACAAAAAGAATAAAATACCTAAGAATACAGCTAATCAGGGAAGTGAAAGATCTCTACAATGAGAAATACAAAACTACTCAGAGAAATCAGAGATGATACAAACAAATGTGAAAATATTCAATACTCATGGATAGGAAAAATCAATATCATTAAAATGGCCATACTGCCCAAAGTCAGTTATAGATTCAATGCTATTTCTGTCAAACTACTAATGACATTCTTCACAGAACTAGAAAAATACTATTTTAAAATTCATATGGAACCAAAAAAGAGCCCAAATAGCCAAGGCAATCCTAAGCAAAAATAACAATGCTGGTGGCATCATATTAACTGTCTTCATACTATACTTCAGGGGTATACTAACCAAAACAGCATGGTCTTGGCACAAAAGCAGACACACAGATCAATAAAACAGAGAGCCCAGAAATAAGGTTACACATCTACAACCATCTGATCTTCAACAAAATGGACAAAAATAAACAAGAGAGAAAGGACTCCTTATTCAATAAGTAGTACTGGGATAACTGCCTAGCCATATGCAGAAGACTGAAACTGGACCACTTCCTTACACCGTATACAGAAATTATCTCAAGATGGATTCAAGACCTTAAATGTAAAACCCAAAGTGGTAAAAATCCTGGAAGGCAACCTAGGCAATAATGTTCTTGACACAGGAACAGGCAAAGATTTCATGACAAAGATGCCAAAAGCAATTGCTACAAACCCAAAAATCGACAAATGGGATTTGATTAAAGAGCTTCTGGACAGCAAAAGAAACCATCAACAGAGTGAACAGACAACCTGTAGAATAAATATTTTGTGAACTATGCATCTGACAAAGTTCTAGTATTCAGCATCTATAAGGCATTTAAACAAATTTACAAGAAAGAATCAATTCATTTTTAAAGTAATTTTTAAAAGGGCAAAGGACGTGAACAGACACTTTTCAAAAGAAGACATATATGCCACAAACAAGCATATGAAAAAAAATTTCATCATCTGTTATTAGTCCATTCTCACGCTGCTGTGAAGAAATATCCAAGACTGGGTAATATGCAAAGAGAAAAGATGTAATTGAGTCGCAGTTCTGCAGGGTTGGGGAGGCCTCCGGAAACTTGCAATCATGGTGGAAGGGAATGCAAACACATATTCTTCACATGGAAGCAGGAAGGAAAAGTGCAGAGCAAAGCAGGAAAAAGCCCCTTCTAAAACCATCAGACCTTGTGAGAACTTGCTCGCTATCATGAGAACAGCATGGGGGAACTGTCCCCATTATCTAATCACCCCCCACGAGTTCCCTCCCCCAACATGTGGGGATTACAATTTGGATCACAATTCAGTATGAGATTTGGGTTGGGGACACAGAGTCAGACCATATCAACATCACTGATGATTAGAGAAATGCTAATCAAAACCACAAGATACCATCTCACACCAGTCAGAATGGCTATTATTAAAAAGTCAAAAATTAACAGATGCTGGCCAGGTTGCAGAGAAAAAGGAACACTTATACACCGTTGGTGGGAATGTAAGTTAGTTCAGTCATTGTGGAAATCAGTGTGGAGATTCCTCAAAGAGCTAAAGACAGAACTACCATTCAACTCAGCAATATATATACCCAAAGGAATATAAATCATTCTATCATAAAGACACATGCACGTATGTGTTCATTGCAGCACTATTCCTAATAACAAAGACATGGAATCAATCTAAATGCCCATTAATAACAGACTGAATAAAGAAAATACGGTACATATACACCATGGAATATTATGGAGATATAAAAAAAGAATGAGATAATGTCCTTTGCAGGAACATGGATGGAGCTAGAGGCCATTATCCTTAGCAAACTAACACGAGAACAGAAAAATAAATATTGTATGTTCTCACTTGTAAGTTGGAAGTAAATGAAGAAAACACACGGACACATAGAGGGGAACAGAAGACACTGAGGCCTACCAGAGGGTGAATGGTGGGAGGAGGAAGAGTATTAGGAAAAATAACGAATGGGTACTAGTCTTAATATCTGGGTGATGAAATAATGTGTACAACAAACCACCATGACACGGGGTTTACCTATGTAACAAACCTGCATGTGTACCCCTGAACTTAAAAGTTAGAAAATAATAACAGAAAAAGAAATATTCAGCTAAAGGAATGGCCATGTTTTGTCATTTGAAAGTATTGCCAAGTACATATTCCCTTGCACAGTGACCAACCCACCATATGTATGTTTTCTAAAGTTATAAAATTTTGAAAATTATAAAAGGGAATCTTGTGACAGAGGAATCTATTTGATTCTTTTGCAGGCACACCAGGCTCCCTCTGCTATCTCTTGCTCCTATGAAAGTAATCTTATGTAGCTTAGTGCAATTCCAGGTAATGTTAAGAGGAGCATATTATGTCATAGTCAAACGAGCTTGCATGTTATCTGCCTTGCATTCAGCACCTGGATCAACTAAATTGGTTATGCGCTCTGCTCACCATTGCCCACATATCTTCATGAGATTAGCCTCTGGATATTGTTGGTGGATGTCAATGGTTAGAGGAATAGGCTTATCTTGATAAATGAGATTTATCGGGTAGCTTGGCCAGGGAGAAGTATTATGCTATGTGTACCAAAGTGATGATGGTGGAGGCAAGCTCAGTATGTGGTTTAATTTGCATCTTATGTAGTATTGTGACTAAAGTTTCATGCTTTTTTCTTTTGGTGGGCAAGAGTATGTTCCTCCTTCTTCAAATTGGTGTGTATTGTCGCTTGTTTTTCCTGCCAACTGCCAACAGCAAATAGCATTGGTATGTTTCCACAAGTGAGGGATAATTTCTCAGGTACTCTCAGCAGCTTGAATAAAGGTTGTTTATGTAGCCATGCAATAAATTAGATACTGAAGTAAGGGACACTTACATATGGGATCCTCACAGGTGTGCCAAGTTATTTCAAAATTAGTCATCAGTTGGCCCATTTCTGTTCCTGTTTATCACAATGTTGCCGTGTTTCAATGGGGGACCATCGTTTCACTGCTTCCACTCTAGAGAAAACTTTTCTAAGGCATTAATAGCCTTAGACTGGCCTCTTGGGAGGTGGTGGTATGACTAATACCAATAAATGTCCTCCTGGATTACTTTTGCTACCAGGCTTCTCATTATTGTCTCTATCTTCTATAAGATGGAGTGTGTATGTGTTTTAAGGATCCGATAGAAGAGTAAAATTGGGCAATTTCCCTTAAATATTCACCAAGTCCTTATTAATGGTGTTCTTTTTAGCCCTGGAAAATTTTGTGATAGCTGTAAGCAAGTAGTTATCAATTTCAATAGAGAAACTGCCATGTAGCGAGTGAATAGATGTCTCTATGGGATCAAATATGTTTCTGTAGGAATTGTCTTTACTGAAACATCAAGAATCTGTGATTGTTTACTGTTGGCAGCCAGCAATGCAATTGTTAAAGAGCCTGCTTCCGTACAATGTTATGTAAATTTTGAAGTTGGTATTGTGAGGTTAGGTTAGGGCACAATTTACAGTCTGATTGTAGTCTCTGACATTTTAGTCATGCCTTGGCCCAAATAATATTTCCTTACAGGTATATTATTGGTTGGCAAACCAAGGAGGAAGTCCATGATAAGGTGCCCTTGACCATTTGGCCACAATTATTTTCTACCTCAATAAATGGGGCTTGTACTGGAAGGGAAGAGAGATCATTATAATTAATAAGAAAGGAGTCAAATATTTTTAATGGCATATACATAGTTGGCAGGGTTTATATTTGTCATTATCCCAGGGATTAATAACAGCTATAATTTCATTTTTGTAATCTTGTAGAATCTATTGGTATTGGCTTTGAATTAAAACATTTTAAATCTGATTATGCCAATCACAATCACAAACATCCTAGTAGTAATACTGGATACATATTATCTTTGAGCAGTCCTTAAATGAGACTTGGTACATAGTGGTCCATGGCTTTAGCTGTTTGATGACAATAGTTAATAGTAATACATCTTGTCTGATTTGAAGTAAAAGTTGGCCCACAGGGCTTAAAAGGTATCAGTGTGTCACAGGCAGTGTCTAAAAGTCTGGCTTGGCCAGAATCTGTGTTGCTAGAACGAGTAGAAACAGAGGAAGGAGTGCTAACCTCAGTGTAAGTGTCCGTGGTCATGTTAGTAGGTTTGGCTAACCTGAATAGTCAACAGCATGCTTCCTTAATCTGACCCATGCTATATGTCTTCCTGTGGTGTGCATGCAGTGTGTTGTGTGTGTGTGTGTGTAGACACACACTTTATATATATATAGTCAACAGTAGTGTGTAGATTACCAGGGCTAGGGTGATCTACCAGTGGAAATGTGGTAGACATCCAGTAGACGTGACAACAACAGAAACTTTTCAGGAAAGGAAGGGGCACAGCAACAGGATAGGAGTTAAAGTCAGAGGTCATCTGTGGCCAGCAGTGAGAAGATCTGATTGCCCAGTGGACGACACCCAAATGGCGTTACCTCGTCTGGTAATAGTTTAGATCCATCCCCTGGTTGTCAGGAGGCAGGTTCAGGTTTATTACACAGTGCTTTTAATAGAGCAAAGCACGTGGGTAGAAGATGAAAGCAACTTTATCTCCAGATGATGGTGAGAAAGAGCTTGGCTTATGCTGAATTATGAGTGGACACAGCCTGAGGTCAGTTTCAGAGTCATTGGTCCACATCAGGTCCTTGTCAGGATCAAGAGGGAAGTGCTAGCTCTGAGTTTTCTATGAAGGCAAAAGGAAAAGTGAAAGTGCTAGACTAATGTTACTAGACTAATATTCCTTTTTGGTGGGTGGCAACATCGGGGTTCTCATGTCTGTAAAAGCTGGTAATTGGGTTGTGTTTGGTGTGGGTGTGCACACTAGCAGATGTCACAACGTCTCTGTTAGTAGTCTCATCATTTATGAATTTACATATGGTATTGTTATGCCATACATAAGTACATGATAATCGGGACTATGGACAATGTTTTTGATCACTTCAGAGACCTCTGTCCTCTAAGAACTCTCAATAGCTTGGTTTTAAAAAGACTATTATATCTTTCTGTGATACCTGCTATAGAATATTAGGATAGGTAAAATCCCAAACAATGTTATCTTGTAATGCCCATTGCTGTGTTTGTTTTGTGCTTTGTTGGGGGGAGCCTTGATCTGGTAACATAACTTTTAACACTCCCAGAGGCTGTGAAAGCTGTTTTGTTAATCCCTCAATAACATTAGCAGAGGTTGGTGTCTTGCATGGGTAAATAAATAGAAGGCCTGTGTAGGTATTCACCATTGTTAAGGCATATTTTAATGGCTCCAGTCACTGCAGGGAGAAGCCCAATGAAATCAATTTACCAGTTGTCATGTGATCCTTTTCTGTAAATTTCTCCTTCCATAAAGTAGGCCCAGTGTCTAGATTTCTGTCAATGTGATACAGTTTCTAATATTAATAGTTTTATGTAAACATCTCTCTGCCAGGTTGACTCCTCTAGTAACAATCCACCTTCTCAACCCCACAATGCTCAAATTCCCTGACCCCTCATGTGCCTACCAATAGAAGGGGTGAGATAGCTCATCCCTAAGTTCCAGAGATTCCCCCTCCTTTAAGAGACTAACCTATATTTGTGGTTTGGTTATTTTGTTGGCTTTGGCATTGTGTATCATGCCTCCTCTTTGCCTTTCTTGGTACAAATTGAGGTATAGTGCACCAAGATGGGTGGAGCAGGAGCCAGTGTGGTAAATTTTTTCCCACATCTCTTTACCCTGATTTTTTAACACTGATTTTGCCAAAGCCTCAACTAAGTAATTAGCCACAACCAGGAGTCAGCAAAAGTATGAATCTTATAAAAAATTATTAAGGACATACTCGATTGCTACAAATATTGCCCACAGCTCATCTCATTGAGCCCTTTGGTCCACCCCTGAAAAAACTGGAGTGTTTGAATAGAAGTGGTGGTCTGTGGCTGACCATTGTTAGCTCCTTCATACCCTGTACTGACTCCATAAGTAAAGAGAGACCATTACTATTCTTTTTTGAGAGTGATGTCCATCCTCCTTCTAGTCCCCATTGAGTAAGAGGTAGAGGCATTTCTGGATGTTTTGCCAAAGTAACCTCAGCGCCAGGGTTTGTGGATATTTCCTCATGGAGCTGTGACACTCCAGTAGGGCTGGGTTTAACTCAACCCAGTAGATACCATTTCCATTTTAATAAAGAGGCCTCTGTTGTCAATCTAATTTATGGGGAACTTTATCCATGACACAGGGCATAATAGGAATCTTGGTCCATGGGGTAACTGGCTCTGCCCCAGTAAGGGCTTCAGTTTCAATAACTTCCCAGTACATCTCCAGGGGTTGCCTCTCTAGCAGCAAAAACCTTTGGGCTGAGTCTGGGAGCTGTTTACACCAAAAATTCATGGGTAAGGCCTTTATCCATCCATTTGGTCCAGAGGCTCCAGGTAGTAAATTTGGGATGGCAGAACTAATTTTAAGTCCTGCTCTCTGTACATTATTGGGAGACTTAAAGTGATGGTGTTCTTTAGTTTATGTAGTGTCTGTTGTTGTGTAAGTCCACACTAAAAAATGGAAGAATTATGAGTGACTCCAGAGATGGAGGCCAGCAAACACGAGTTGAGGAATGTGTTGGTACCAGCATCCAAATAACTTTACCGAATGCTGGACCTCCTTTACTGATGTCAGAGGTTGGAGCACTAGGAGCTTGTTTTTTTTACTGAATTGGGAACAGTTCATTCTTCTGAATTTTCAGTGTAGCTCCCAAATTTAAAAGACTAGGAAGAGCCTGTACCTTATGTGGGACAATTGCCCATCCCCTTAGTGAGGTGTTTACTCACTGTTGCGATTGACTTTAGACAGATTCTTAGTCAGATCCTGTGAGGAGGATGTCATCAATGTAACGCCAAGGCCTAGTTTCTGGGGACCATATAGGACAGGTGTCTAGATGCTGTCTGAAAATTCCATGCACAATTTAAGTACCCCGTAGGCCACTGGGAAAAAGTGTATTGTTGATCCACAAAGATGAAGGCAATTCATGGTTGACTTTCCTATGAAATTTTCACTGACTGTAACACATTAACTAAGTCTGTAACTCTGAACCATTTACCTATGCTAATTTTAATGTGATTCATTAGTGTTATGATATCTGGTAGAGATGCTCTAATAGAGAGAACAGCCTTGTTTAACTCTCTTTAGTCTATAGTTAGCCTCCACTCATTAGTAGTGGCACAGACTATGCTGGAGAATTGAAAGGTGAGAATCAGTACCCCATTTTTAACTAAGTCAGCTATGACAGGTCATAATTCCTCAGTGCTTTGCCTTAGCCAGTACTATGACATATTTGCCTCCTGCACCATAAAGAATGATAAACTGGCTCCCACTGGCTGGAGCCCACCAGTAACATAAAAGCCTTAGGCTCATTCCATGTTATCTGTTAACTGAGGAGATTCATTCCAATAATGGGAAAAGGGACAGTCCAAGGGAGAACAACCAGGACAGAAGAATTTGTTAGTAAAATTGGATGAATTTTGACAGTTAAGCAGGTAATTATTCCTTTAATTAATCTTCCTCCCAAACTGTTCACCTCCTGGGGGTGAGAGTGGATTCATTTAAAGCATGAGTGATTCCTGGGATTAGAGATATCTGAGCACTTGTATTTATCAGATCCAGCCGGTATTTATTTTTTGGAGCTCAAACTGCAGTTAATGTTGTAAAAGGGTGCTTGTCTGTCAAAATGTGCTTACTTCAAGCCTACTGGATCCCTACATTTGTGTGGATCCCTGCCACTGGCAGAGATCAGGAGCAGGTGTGGAAGGTAGGGCTGTCTCTGAAGGAAGATTACCTCCCAGATGGTAATCTAACCCTAGTAAGTATTGTAATTACTCCATAGATTTACCAGAGATCATATAATTTGGGAACCCCTTTTTCCTTTGGGTCCAATATAATATCTCTTATTTATCTAGAGGTTCATGCTTAAGCAGGGGTGTTGGCTATAGGTGGTTTGTTTGGCCTAAGAAAGGGGTAGCCTCTCATTTAATAGTAATTTTGGTTTTGGCCAGGTGGGATATTGTTTGTAGAATTAATAGGCAACACTTGATCTGTTTGTCTTTCATGCATTTCTACTAAATCCAGGGCAGCTGTATTCTCTTGAATTGTTTTAGCATTAGCCATCATTGCCAATAATGTGGACTTATACTTGTCAGGAGTCCCCCTGAGAAACAATTGGGTGGACTCAAGATTCAATTCAGCCTCCTCTGGACTTGCCAAGTCACTATACTACATGCCATCTGTTGCCTGATAAGCATTTCAACATCCCCAGCTAACAGGAGGTGAATATTTTCCATTGACAGTCTGCCCAGGGCTGTTAGGAGGCCTAATGTAGGGTGGGAATCCTCTCCAGCCATAAAGATCCACATCAACAAGGTATATGTAGGCTTGAGTCCAACGCCTCCTCTGGGATTATTCCTACCTTCCCCACTAATTGTGTAGGATCTTTTAGTAGAGATGTCATTTTCCATACCATGTGATGGTAGTCAGTTGTTTAATTTCAGCTCCCATTAGGTGGAGTTTGCTCCCCAGCATGTATGTTCTATATAGCCATGCAACCTTTTTTTTTTTTTTTTTTTGGTTCTTCGGCTAGGTCCTTAAGAAGAGACTGGATCTCAGGCCGAGAGAGGATGTGTTTCCTCCTCTGACCAAAAACCAGCCTTACTTCCTTGACCCTCCCTTTTTGTCTTCTCTGTCTTTACCACTCTGTGAGTGCTTACCTAGAAAGCAGAAGGTAAATTATCCTCATCAGTATCATGGTGGTACTGTGCTGCTTTTTCTTCTAGAGGACGTCAATCCTCTTCTCCAGGATCCTCCCATCTGTCTTGTCTCCCTCAGGAGTTTGGGTACCTACCTCCTTTCCAGCAGTGTCCTAGTGAGAAGCTGCCATGAGTAAGGCCTAGCATTCTTCTTGTGGTTTGGAGCACCTGTTCGATAGGACAGCCACTTCCCTCAGAGTTCTGGGAAGGGCAGGAATATAAACATCCTTACATTTAGTCACTATAAGTAATGCTTTAGCCAGCTTATTCCAAGGATTTAGGTCTCGATTTCCTGCGGAGAGGAACTAGAATAATGTCTTCTGCAATAACAGATACAAATCAAACAGCAGTAGAGTCATGCTTGCTGTTTATGAAGGTGTCTCCCCCAATTGTGCTTAAGGGAGCAGCCTCGGCCTGACATCTCTGCCTTATTGGTTTTACCTGTCATAACAGTCCCCAGGGACAAAGATGTCCTCTCATCTCATACCCAAATCAAGGGTAACCTACCTTTGGTCTACATGTATGCACTCCTCCCCTTTTTCTGTTCAGGCCCACAAGTCTTAAAATCTCCAGCACCTGCCCAGTGAGGGACCCAAGTGGGCAGGCTGACCTCCTTCCTCAGGGAGCTCAGTGCCTTTGACCTCCAAACTCCATTGCAATGTCATGGGTTTGCTCAAATGTGGGTGCTGGTGCTTGGTTAGACTAACAAGGCCTCGGGGAGGGGGGGAGCATAACAAATATAGAGTATAATATAGCACAGAGTAAAGCCATGCCAAACTAGAGGCATTCCAAATTTTGAGTCTGAACTACTTAAAGACTGTCTGAAATAATTTTGTCAAATGATTTTACTATTAACTAGGTGGACCCTGTGTTGATTTCCTGATCATCACCAAAATTCTTGCTTTCCCTCATAACCACTTGTAGTGAGTTCGAGGAATTTAGGGGCTGATCAGGGAAAAAGATAAGACCCAAATGTGGCATTAGCACACAGTGAGCTTTATTTGGATGACACTTTCACAGGTTTGCATGAGAGAGACAACCCTCACAACAGGAGACCTTCCAGAGGCACCACCCAGAAGAGGGTATGGAAGAAGGCAAGATAATTTCCAGGAAAGAGTGGAATCGGAGAGGGGACCCGTGTGTCTAGGTGATGTCACTTAGCAGCACGATGACAGAGTCTCTGGGTCAGAGAGTGCCAAAGAACAGTGGTGACTTGGGGGATCTCTTATAGCTATAGGCTTTATCTTAGCTATGGCTAGCAGATGCTGGGTGCTGTTTTGCAGAGTATGCAAAACAGGCAGGCTCTCCAATGGCTAAAATTCTGCTTATTTGGGCTATTTTTAAAATAACAGAATGTGTAAAATTTGAGTTTTGTGCCAGCTGGCTTTCGAGATAATGGATCCTAGCCTGCTTTGAAGAGATAAACAACAAAGGGCCAATAATATAGAGGCCTTTTTTGGCTAATTTTTATAACTTTGGCTAATTAATATAACAGCCCATGTTGGAGAGTGAATATGTGAGTTTGTTCAAGTATAAGTGTGTTAATTTGAGTATAGTTGTGCAATTAAGCATTTGTGCATGTTCACATGTATGAGTGAATGTGTGATCAAATGTGGATATTAGCATGTATGTGTCAGTGAATTTGTAAATGTTTTATGTGTGTGATATTTTTAATGTATGAGTACATTTGAGAGAATTTGTAGCATATGTGCAAGAGTGTGAGTGTGTATGTGTTGTGAGTCAATTCATAATCATGGGCATGGATGTTAGCATATTCATGTGTGTGAATGAATGTGTAAATGTGCTTGTGTGAGCTTGTTAAATATGAATACATCAGTGTTTGTGAATGTGTAAGCATGGGCATGTAAGTATATGTGAGTGAGTGAATGTGTATGTGTGTGAATGTGTGAGTTTCATGGTAAGAACATACTCATTTGTGAGAATATGTAAGTATGCTGAGAATAGGTGATATATGTTGTTTGTGAGTGTGTTAATGTGTATGGGTAAGTAAATATGTGAGTATTTGCATGTGAGCACATATGAGTATGTGTGAGTTTGTGAGCAGGTTAATGTGAGTGAATAAGTGAGGAAATTTTAGTGAATACATACGTAAGTATGTTTGCATGGGTGAGTGAATGTGTAAGTGTATGGCTACAAGTGAATGTCAGTATGTCTATGCGTGTGAGTAAATCTGTGAATATGTTTGTGTGAGTCTATGAACATGTGTGTTATGTGATTCAGTGAATGTGTGAGCATGTGCATGTATGTGAGCATATTTTATGTTTGAGGGAATCTGAGCATCTTCATGTGAGTAAGCAAGAATTTATCATTGAATTCTGAGTACATGTGTAATATATGAGCATGTTAATATATGAGTGTTACTGGATTGTGAGTTATGCAAATGATTTATTTAAGGAGGTCGATGTATGTAAGTATACTTGTAAGCATGTTTATGTATGTGTGTGAATGTGTGAGCATGATAAAGTCAAGTATACTAACATGTTTGAGTGATCATGTGAGTGTGCTGATGTGTGTGAGTAAATGTGTAAATGATCGTATGTATGTGAAAATATTTGGGTAAGTGAGTGAATTAATATTGTTATATATATGAGTATGGAAATTTGAGTATACCTGTGTTTTGGTGAATGTCAGTGTGTTTGTGAGTATATGTGAGTGTGTCTATAAGTATGAGTAAATGGCCAGGCACGGTGGCTCACTCCTTTAATCCCAGCACTTTGGGAAGCTGAGGTGGGCAGATCACAAGGTCAGGCATTTGAGACCAGCCTCGCCAACATGGCAAAACCCTGTCTCTACTAAAAATACAAAATTAGCTGGGTGTGGTGGCAGGCGCCTGTAATCCCAGCTACTCGGGAGGCTGAGGCAGGAGAATCGCTTGAATCCAGGAGATGGAGACTGTATTGGGCCGAGATCGCACCACTGCACTCTAGCCTGGATGACAGAATGAGACTCCGTATCAAAAAAAAAAAAAGTGAGTAAATTTGTGAGCATGCGTTGAGTAAATGTGTGGGTGTGTAAATGTCTGTCTCATCTTTGTGTGAGTGAAAATCTGAGCCAGTTCATGTGTGAGACTATGTTAATGTGAGTATATTTGTTTGATTAAGTAAATGCTCATGTGTCCATATTTGTGGATAAATTTATAATTGTGTGAATGGATGTCAGCATGTTTGTGTGTAAGTGAATGTGTAAGCATGTTCATTTGTATGAGCTTGTTAAGTGTATGACTGCATTTTTGTATTTGAGAAAGTATGTGTGAATTTATGTGAGTGTGTGTGTGACTGAATATGTGAACTTTGTGATGAGTGTGAGCAAATCTGTGTTCAAGTGAATGTGTGAGCATGTTACCATTTGGGAACATGTTAATGTGCATATGTAAGTGAATTGTGAGTGTGTACTTGTGATCATACATCAGTGTGAGTGAATTTGTAAGCATATGCATGTGAGTGAATATGTGAACATTTTTGCATGAGTGGATGTATGAGCATGAAGGTAATCATATGAATGTGCCTCTGCGTGAGTCAATTTATGATCATATTCATATACGTGAGTAAATGTGTAAGCATGTTTCATGAGTAAATGTGAAAGCATGTGGGTGTGGGTCTGTGTGTTGTGTGTGAATAAATTTTTGAGCATGTTCATATGTGTCAGTGAAATTTTTAATGTTAATGAATTTTTGAGTGTGCATATATTTAGCCATTTTTTGTGTGTCAGTAAATTTTTGAGTGTGTTGATGTTAGTGAATATGCATGTGAGTGAGTAGTTACATTTTTGTGTATGTAAACATATAGGTGAATTTCTCTATGTGTGTGTATGAAGGCATGTAGGCAAATGACTATATGTGTGAATATATATAATCACATATAGTCATTTGTACACACTTACAAATTCACTCACATTCTATGTGTGAATGTGTGGCCGTGTTTTTGTGTGTGATTGATTGCATAAGTGTATGAGCATCTTCAGGTTGAGTGTGTACATACAAATGAGTTAAAGTGTGAGTAACATTGTGTATATGAGGCATATATGAGTGCATGAGTGAATACATGAGTATGTTGAGTATATTTGTGTGTTTGAATGAAAGTGTGTGTTTGTGTGAGTATATGTGAGTGTGTCTATGAGTAAGAATAAATCTGTGAGCATATTTATATGAATGAATTATAACTATGTGCATGTATGTGAATATGTCTGTGTGAGAATGAATTGAACCTGTACATGTGTGAAAATGTTAGAGTTTACCTGTGTGCTTAAGTGAATGTGTGCATTCATGTGTGTCCATTTGTGAGCATGTGCATACATGTTATCATCTTCGTTTGTGAGTGAATGTATAAACATGTTCATTCGCATAAGTTTGTTAATGTGTAAGTATATTTCTGTGTGTCAAAACGATTGTGTGCATGTGAGTGTCTGTGTGTGAATGTTGATTGTGTTCATGTGTGAGTGTGCTAATGGGTATATGTGTAAGTTTTTGAGCAGGTTCATTGTGTGTATATATGAATGTTTTCATGTCTGTGTGCAAGTGATTGTGTGAGTACATACATTTGTGTGTGAACATGTTTATGTGTCTGAATGAATGTGTAACCATATTTGTGTGTGTTCATATGTGAGTGTGAGTGAATGTGTGCATGTAAATGAGTATATTCGTGTATGAGTGAATGTGCAAATATATTTATGTCCAGATAAATGCATGAGCATGTCCATGTATGTGCATGTTAAAATATAAGTGTGAGTGGATGTGGGAGCATGTGTGTGTGAGGGTGTTAATAACTGTATGAACATGTTTGTGTAAGAGTGATGATGTATGTCTGTTTGTGTTCATGTGCAAGTATGGGTGAATGTGTGAGGACATAAATAGATGTGAGTTTGTCCATGTGTGTGTGACCGTATGAATGAATGTGATCCTATCTGTGTGTGAATATGTGATCATGTTCATGTTTCTGAGCTAGTGTGCACTGGCGTGTGTGAAACTTTTAATGTGTGTACATGTGCATTTATGAGCATGTAGTCTTGTGAATATGTGAAATTGTTTGCAAGTGTAAACTTGTTCATGCATGAGTAATTGTGTGAGTGTACATTCTTGTTTTTGAGTGAACGTGGCAGCCTGTCCATATGTATTTTCATGTGTGAGTATGAGTGAAGGATGCATGTAAGAGTGTGTATGTGAGTATGCAAGCATGTACATGAGTGAGTAAACACATGAGTATATCTTTGTGTAAGTGTGTTTATGCATGAATACTAGTCAAAGTAGGAATGTATGCTTGAGTGAGAGAATGCATAAGCATGTTCATGTGTCTTGTTATGTTAATGTTTGAGTAAGTTCATGTGTGAGTCAATTTATAAGCATGTTCATTTGTGTGAGCATAAGCATGTGCAGATAAAAGTGTTTGCAGTTGATGTTTTGAGCATGTAATGTGTGTGAGCGAATGTGTCTGTGTGAATACATTTGTAAGCACATCTGTGTGAGTGAATATGTGAAATTCATTCATGTCTGAGTAAATGACATGTGTGTGAGCATGTTCATGGGTATGTAAAAGCATAAGTAAGTTCATGTGTGGGAGTGTGATCATGTGCAGCTTGAGGTGATATAAGTATGTGTATGTCTGTGAGTGTGTATAGGTTTGTCAGTTAATTTGTGAGCACATTATATCTTATTGTGGTCACGAGTGTCTGAGAACGTCTCTGTGTGTGAATGAATGTCAGCTGTGCAATTATGGGAATATTTCCCTTTTTGTGAGTTGATTCATGATGATTTTTTTGTGTGAGCATGTTAAAATGTGAATATGTTAATTAAGTGAATATGTGAGTATATACATGTGTGACTGAAGATGTGAGCATGTAAGCATATGTGAGTGTCTCAATATGTGTGTATGTTCATAAGTTTGAATGTGTTCATTTGTAAGTGAAAATGTGTGTGTGAGCATGTTATTGTGTGTATGTTTAGGCATACATGTGAATCTAAGACTGTATTCATGTGTGAGTTATGTGAACACACATGGGAGTGTTGTTTTAGTGTGCAAATGTGACTGAATGTGTGAGCATGTATCTGAGTATGTTTCTTCATCTTGAGGTTTTTCTTTGGACCTCTGTGCTATCACTGTCCACTGGCAAAATATACATATGACCATGGATTTTAAAGTTTATCGTAAACTATAAGGTGTTGTGCACAAATAAATTTTTATTATTCCCTATGGGTTCAAAGCTCCCTGTAACCAGCTCTATAGCAAGGCTATTGTTCTCTGTGTATTACATCGCACTCCTGCTATGAAAATAGTGTGACCCTCATGATTCAGCCTGCTGGCTTCTTTGCAGGCTGACTGCCCAGAAGCTGAGATGCAAAGAGAGAAATGTTTACTCCAACCCCAATGCTTCAAAAAGCAAAGTGCTATTGGGAATAAGTGTCTGAATGACAACTGAGAAGTAAATGAGTGTCTGTGTTAGGGCACAGCCCAGACTCCAGCATTCAGTGCTATTGTGAACAAACCCTAGCAAAGCACTATGCAGTGACAGGTTTCTAGAAACACAGTTCTGGATTATAGACTTTCAGGCTCCCCACGTGCCTTTAGAGGATACAGGCTGTGTTATGCAGTTAATAAATCCCAGCAAGGCCAAGCAGCCCCCTCCCCTCCTCCAATCCCAGGATCAGACTTCTTATCCTAGACCATTCAGTGCCACTCAAGCAACTTCTCCCTTTCAGTGGAATCCTGGTACCCTAAAGGGCAAGCACAGAGCCCTATCTAAAGGTTCCCAGCAGAAGGAGCAAATGGGAGCAGAAACACAGGCCACATTACCTTCACTAAGCCCTGCGCTCTGGCACAGAGATGTAGGCCAGAGGAAAGAATACTTCTACTTTATCTGCCCAGATGAGCCACTTTACGTGCTAGCTGTGATCAGGATGAGAACTTAGCTAAGGTATACCTCTATCTCTAAAAGGATAATCAAAAAAGAAGCCTCCAGATAAGGTCCTAAATGCCATCTTTGAAGTGATGGCCTTAGCCCTGTATCACTGTCCTTCCTGATGAGCTCAGAAAGGTAAGAAAAGTGGTGGGATTAACTACTTCCCTCCCCAGAATCCATCACAGTATCAGTGATCAAAAAACAGGTGAATGAAGGAATGGAGGAAAATGTTTCATTCTTTCCTTCACCCTACCATATTGTGGTGCTTATGTCATGCCAGGTACTATGTTAAGTGAAGCCCCCAGGGAACTGTTTTACACAGCACTGTGGCAGATCAGTTCTCTTGCCCACAGAGAAGAAGCTTTGCTAGCTTTCCCTCGCTCTTCCTCCTCCTCCTCACCTCACCACCCTACCCTACTTCTCAAGGAAGTAATAAAGCTCCCATATGAACCTGACCAGGTACAGTCACTAAGGCCTCTGTCTGTGAATTTGAAAAGGAGTGGAAGGAACAGGTTAAGCCTTGAAACTCGATTCCACTTCAGAAACAGAGAGAAATCTGACTCTTATTCTAGTGGGAGGCCTCACAGGTAATTCCTTGGGTCCCTAAACCCTGAAGCCCTTGGCTTGGTTTCCCTGAAGCCCTACATGAGAAAAGGGATTGGGATGGGGGCTTTTGACTCTTTAATGCAGTAGGTGTCACTGCCTGGATCCTGATTGTCTCTGCTGACCTGACAGACCTCGAGATGGGCTGACTCAACCTGCCTGGGAAGCAGGCAATGGTTCAAATGAATTTTAAGTATTGTTGATATACCAAGTACTACTTATCTATGTGGTATTTTCCTTCCTATCTTCCTTATTCTTTACTCTCATCTCTTTTCTTTTCCGTCATGGCTTCTCTATGCATTTCTGTCCAGTGTCAGCTCTCATTCTCCTGCTGGCACCTTGCCTTCATCAATTAAATGCAATCCAATATGTAATTTAGCCTATTCATTCCTTGATTCCTAGAGTCTTGCTCTCTTCCAGAATCAATTTGTAAATCTCTACTCAGGCCCCCTTTGCTGCCAGCTAAACACGCCCAGCATTTTCTCCTGCTCCCCTGGCTGGGTTTCCTCTCTGGAGCATGTTGCAATTGCTGACCAGGTGGCGAGGCTGTCTCCAAGGACAAACACAGTGTTCTGGGTGTTTTGCTTTGTTCTCTACTCCTTCCACCCCTGCCACCCACCCATTCAGAGTGCAGCTGTTTCATCTACTGGCCTCCCTACACACACACACACACACACACACACACACACACACGCACGCACCAAACATAGAGCCTGTAGTGCCCCCTTATGTCTAAAAAAGGTCCTCAGTTGTCTTGCCCTTCTACCTTTATCTACTGCTTGGCCAGATCAATTCAGGAACCCACCTTTTCTCATTTGCCCCAAGTCTGCATGCTAAGAAAGCTTAATGCAACCCCCTCCTCTTCTACCTGAGACAACAAGCATAAACAAATCGGAGTCTGTGTGGAAAATGGTGGTGAGGAGCCTTGGGACTATCCACACTTGATAATCCCCAGAGGTTGGTCCTTGCCCCTCCTCCCTTTCCCTGGTCTTAGATGAATGCTGAGGTGACAACCTGACCATAAAAGAGTAGGGAGAATGTTAGGGAGAATGTGCTTGGTGTACTTAACTGGTTTTTGGTTAGCCTTTGCTGAAAAACATGGGAACAAAGAAAGGAGCACATGAAGTAGCTACTTCTTTGACACCCACCAGTATTTGGCTCAATTGACACAAGCTCTAGTGTAATGCAGTGGGGATCAGGCTGTGACCTAACACCTGAATTCCAATATACCTAGATCTCTCTCCCTTAAAAGTCTTGGCCTCTTCCTTAGGGGGCCCACCAAGAAGAGGCACTGCTATCCTTCTAGGGTAAGGTTATTAAAAGAGCCTGCCTTCTGCCCTCTCCATCCTAGCATCCCAGTCCCTAGGTGCACAATCATCTTGTACACTGTGGGCTGCACATTATGCCCTCATACTCTGGGAAGAGCAATGGAGCAAAGAGAGAGCAACAGTCAAGTGACCCACATGTAAACACAGAGCCCAAGTCAATGGTCTTGGTTTTCAAGGTGCAGTAATTCAGGAGCAATTCAAGTAATTCAAGGCCTAAGCTGGGGGTCTCTTGATCAGTGGAGAGATAAGAACAGAGTTAGGATGTTTTCCAGAGGTAGAGACAATAAAAATCAGTGGGAACTGAAGGCTTGGGGACAATGGGGGAAGCTGCTGAGGCCTGTGTAGTCCAAGTAGACTGAACAGAGATTTGTGAAGTAAACTGTATGGTGAAGAATATGCACACAGTTTTGAATAAAATGAACAGGGAGAGTGCCCAGGGTGCAAAGAATGTGTGCTCAAGTGCCCTACCCATGGAATGTAATAGATGGAGCAGAAAGCTCCAGCTTGAGAAGCACAGCACCCTGAAACCTGCATCCCCATTGCCTCTCCAGCCACAACAGGGGGTGCATATTTAGACTTGCTGCCCCCACAAGGGACTGTGGAGAGAGCAGATATCTTGTATATACAAGCAAAGAAATGGGAGAAATTCCAGGGGTAGAGCTAAGGCCTAGAGATTGGAGGCCTGGGAGTGTTCAGCTGCATGTCTCTTCAGGGTCAGGAAGGTGGGATCTAGAAAGGCAGAGGTGTAGAGCCTGCGGAGTGCCACTGGTAGGCTTACCAGGTGGGCTGGTTTGCTGTGTCTCAGCTCTATTTGACCTAACATAAAGGTCTCAAGTGTCTGGAAGTGGCCTACCTCCAAAATTTGGTCTCAGAAAGGCATTGTGTCCCATCAGCATCCTGTCCAAAACCTTTTGAACCACAGCCTTATTTGCACACTTTTTGCTGAAACAGAGAAGTAACTGGCTATCAGTAAGTGCCACATTGCTTCTCAGAGAACAAACAGCAGAGAACACCCCAGCCACTGACTTTCCTAGGACTTCCCTTCTCCTGCACACATACAGTCATGTCCAGTCATAAGTATACGCACTCTTCACACCCCTCTTCTCTTCCCATAGCGAGTCAGCCAGAAACATAGCAGCGAGGAAGACTCATCCTTCCCGCCCCAACTTTTGTCCAGAGAGTGGGGCACAAAGACTGTCCATGTTACCAGGCAGGATATCGGGGTATAGAGAAGGCTTTCTGAGAAGTGGAGAAGGGAGGGAGCAGGTAAGTGGGAGCCTTCAAAAAATGCGTTACTTCAATCTCTGAAAGAGCCCCACCTTGCAATCAGCATGGACACAGCTGTTGCGGTTACAGGGAATCCTCCTTCCAGGGGCATCTGATTGACTAAAGAAAAGTAATCTTCCACACTCAGTGCCTTCCTGAGCTGAGCCACCCAGTATACGTTCTCCAGCTCAAAGTCACATTTCCTCTATGTGGCCTGGGACTGGGCATTTTGTTATCACATACATGTCAACCTTGCTCTTATACACCTGTTCTCAGGGCTGAATATATGGCATGTGACACAGACAGACAGCCTTGCTCATGTAGCAGAGATTTATGACCCTCACCCAGTGAAGCCATTTCAGATTCTTGAGGCTCAGGGCTGGCTTCACAGAAACATCCATTCTGGAAGCTGGCATTACTCTCATTAATCATGTGCTTCCAGCCTAGAAGTGTCTCGGGTGAGTACATGTAAGTACCCAGCTGTAGCCCTGCAGAGAGCTGGCTTTTCAGAGGTCTCTGATGTGCTCACTCAAGACAACTGAGATCATTAGCAGGGCTGTTTCCCCCAAAAGTAGCTTCCAAATAAGAACAGGCCCTGGGCCCTGGGTATTAATGAGACTCTTAGGATCTTTCACACATTAACCAATGAACTCCCTGCAAATCTCAGAGTGTGTGTGTGTGTGTGTGTGTGTGTGTTCACTAGTAGTCTCACGTGGTAATGTGGAAACCGCAGTGCTATCTGCTAAAACCTTGCCCAACTACCTTTTTATTCCACTGGGTACATGTTCATTTCCGGTTTGGCATGTAAAAACTTATTCTCAATTATCTTTAATCATGGAATTTCATTTAGCAGCATTCCAATGTGTGCATGAATTATTCCTGAATTAAAGCAATGTACTCCCACCTATTTCCAACCATGCTTTACCCATGTGCCAGCACTCAGGATCTATAGACACTGCAAATACATATTTATGTGTGATCTACATGTAAATGGATGACTGATAAACATCTTCAGATATTAGGAGACCCAAACAAATTTAAAGTAAACATAGAAAATAACCCTGTATCTTCAAACATTTCACACAAGTAAGTAAAAAATACACCCACCCCAGACCACACAATTATACAACCATAGATTGCACAGTCTTGTCTCTTTCCAATAGAGCTCAATTGATAATTTCTCTCTGTTGCATCAAAAACGATCCCCTAGCCCCTTAATACACACATACGCAGAAAGTGAGAGAAAGGCAAACACACATGCTTTAGATGGGCTAAAATGTGGACTCAAACAGGTGTCTCTCAGGTCAATGTTGTGTGTCTTTCCCATCACCCTATAACCGTTTTGGTGGCCTCTTACTCACTCCATTGTTAAGGCAGGGATTCCTGTCCTAGGGATGTGGGGATGACCAAACACATGACAGTCAACACTGGACAGATGAAATCACTAGAAGTTTTATTAGTCACATACACTAAAAGCCCTAGAGAGTACATAATACACCACACAGGGCCACTTGGAGTTACATTCAGGAACATAATAAACAACCAGGATCTGTGGGAGGCAAACTTTGTAGTATCAAAATAATGGAGTGTCCTTGATTCTTGGGGGAGAATGTGACTGACTCCTTTGAATAATTACACAGTCTGGCAAGGAATTGAAACTCTCTAGTTAGAGATAAGCAGGAACTGCACTGGTTCATTTAATAAGGAGACTTGTTTGGCTAAGGAACCTTAACTGCAGGCATGGAGTGGGGAGGGGAATTTGCAGTTAGGACATTCAAGGTCTTCCCAATTTTGCCAGATGTCGAGTCAGTGCATAATATTAATTTAGGCCTTGCACCATAATTGACTCCTTAATGCCTTCACATCAATGTAAATTCGGTGATGACTGAGACTTCTAGGGAATAGAAGTGCCTCTTTGGGAAGTGAAGTGTCTACACACATACACATACACAAACATACAAACACACATGCTGATACCGTTTGGATCTATGTCCCCACTCAAATCTTATGTTGAATTGTAATCCTTCATATTGGAGGTTAGACATTGTGGGAGGTGATTGGATCATGGGGCAGTTTCTCGTGAATGGTTTAGTACCATCTTCTTGATACTGTCTTCACAATGGTGAGTAAGTTCTCACACAATCTGGCCGTTTAAAAGTGTGTGGCACCCTCCCTCATCTGTCTTTTGCTCCTGCTCTGGCCACATAAAAGTGCCTGCTCCCCTTTCACCTTCTACCATGATTTTAAGTTTCCTGAGGCCTCCCCAGAAGGCAAGGAGTTGTCATCATGCTTCTGGTACAGCCTGCAGAACCATGAACCAATTAAACCTCTTTTCTTTATAAATTACCCAGACTCAGGTATTTCTTTATAGCAGTGTGAGAACAGACTAATACACATGCCCTGGGAGTGGGCTAAAATCTGAACTCAAACAGGTGTCTCTCATGTCTGTTTTGTGTCTTGCCCATTATCCTGCACCCTGTTTTGATCACCTGTTCAACCCTATTGGTGAGAAAGAAAAGTGTCTACTTCACTTCCTAGGGAGACAGGCAAGGACAGGGCCACATGGTGAGGTGGTCATCAAAAACATGAACTTCAGAGGTGTCCCCCTTTATCAATAAAGGCAACTGAGGGACCTGAGTGGCACTGGTGTAGGGAATCCACGTCCTAGAAGGCATGAACTTAGATTAATCAATGCCTGTGGTAATAGTGACACCTAGAGGGGTATCACTTTGTAACTTAAATAGGAATTCTCTGAGGAGCCTACTATGCCTGTCAATTAAACCAGCTGCCTAGGGTCTATAAGGGAAGTGGAAGCTCCATTTACTGTCTTATTCAAGAGTGTAGATTGTGTGTTCTGAAAAGTGAGATGAGTGCTTTGGTCATAACAGTAATGTCTGGAACTCCAAAGGGGATAAGGAGTATCCTGTTGAGGCCTTGTACTGGGCCTTAGTATAGTCCGTCCTCATTATTTGCAAATTCCATATTTAAGGATTTATCTACTCACTGAAACTTATTTATAACCCCCAAACCAATTCTTGTAGTCCTTCTGTGGTCATTCATAAACATGCATATATCAGCAAAAAAATTGAATTATCTGGTGCATGTGTTCCCAGCTGAGGTTGGACAAGGTGATGCTCTGCCTTCTACTCTCAGCTCTCATATCATAAACAAGTATCCGTTTTGCGGTATATTTAATACCACATTGTTCAAATTTTTATGCTTTTTATTAATAATTTCACTGTTTAAAATTGCCCCCAAGCATAGTGCTAAAGTGCTGTCTAGTGTTCCTAAGCACAAGAAGGCTGTGATGTGCCTTATGGAGAAAATACATGTGCTAGGCATGAGTACAGTACTGTTGTCCATAAGTTCAACGCAAATGAATAAACAATAGATATTAAATAGCAATGTAAACAAATCAATAATATACATGAAATAAAGTGTCTTTAAACAAAAACATGTATAAAACAAGGTTATATGGCTGACTGGCTAATGAAAATGTTGTAACCAGAGGCTCACAGAAAGTGAGCCTGGATTTACTCTAGGAACCATGGTTTAATATTCACTAATTCAGTGCTCACAGTGACTTTATAGAACATAACTATCAGAAATAATGATAATCAACTGTACACGTAGGGACATCTGTTATCTTGTATGTCAGACTGCCAGGGCTGCCATAACAAAATACTACAGACCGA
Organism: Macaca fascicularis; assembly: GCF_037993035.2. Classification (NCBI taxonomy): domain Eukaryota; kingdom Metazoa; phylum Chordata; class Mammalia; order Primates; family Cercopithecidae; genus Macaca; species Macaca fascicularis. The sequence continues at coordinate 112,996,991 of NC_088395.1, forward strand.
GTGACTTAAACAATAAAAATTTATTTTCCCACAGTTCTGGAGATTTGAAGTCCCAGATCAAGGTGCCAGCAGTGTTGATTAATGGTGAGGCCTCTCTCCTTGCCTTACTGATGGCCGTCTTCTCGCTGTGTCCTCACATAGACTTTCCTTTGTGCACATGCAGAGAGAAAGAGCTCTCTAGTGTCTCTTTCTCTTCTTATAAGGACACAAGTTCTATCTGATTAGGGACCTACCCTTACGACCTCATTTAACCATAATTACCGCCTCAAAGGTCCCATCTCCAAATACAATCACATTGGGAGTTGGGGCTTCAATATAGTGATTTGAGAAGACACAATTCAATCTATAACACCCTGATTTATATTTTGGGTATCTGCAATGGAATAGATTCCCGAAGTTCTTTACCCCAAAGGGGGAAACTCTGAGGCAATGGCCTAAGAGTTAATAAAAATGTACTTACTGGGCTATTTGTTGGTCATGGCACCCAGTACTAAGATGATGCCTGAAGTTTGGCCAATTGTGCTGACTCTTTATTTCCTGCCCTTTATCACAGACATCCTGGTTAAGAAATGGATAGCAGTAATATGTATGATGGTGACAATATTGTCTATAAAATACAAACTCCCATTGCTGTTCACTAATTTGATCCCAAAGGGCTCTCCACATAGCTAAGGGGTCGGGGGTGACCTCCTCCAGCACCATGGCAATTGGCAAGGGACTGAGGATAGCAGAGGTCATGCCCTCTTACACGTATGATCTGCCAAGTGCCCAGATTTGGTTCCACCCTGTATCAAAGAGGCTTAAGTAACCATCATGACTTCATCGGTTCCATGACCCAAAGCATATTGGGCAACTACAGAGGTAGAGAATCAAAGGCTCAGAGTCTATGAGAGCCTCTACTTTGGGGACAGCCAGCATATGGCCAGTTATTCCCACTCTAATGGTATATAGTGCAAGGCTGAGTAGGGCAGTTTCTTGCATCAGAAGCCTTCCATCAACTTATAGCCTTTATGGCTGGTCCATTGACCACAGGGAAGGCATGACAGGAGGTTACTAAAGCCTCTATAATAAAGGAAACTCTCATAGCACTAAGAGGAGTGCCCATTGAATTAGATTAGGACAGATTCTATAGCTTTTTGTTGGAGGGGACCCATTCAAGCTGTGCTGATTTGCAAGTAATAGCAACAGTGAGATTAAGACAAAATTGTAAATGAGGATTATGTTGCCATCAGAACTCAGAAATGAGTAAAAGATGTTGAACTTATATTAACATGGTGGGTGATAAGACTGTCAGTAGTTGTTTTTTGGCAGTGTCAAGGATGGAGCAGTCCTGGGCTTACCAGATAAATTTTAGGAACTTAACAAAGGTGTTAGAACCTTACAATAGGTGTGGAGCAATGGCCCATCCCCTCTTTATGAGCTCCTTTATGAGTATACTGAATGGGTGTGTCAAACAAATCTCTTTGGAGGAGGGTGTCTTTTATGTAACATCATACCTGTGCTCCTCAAGAATGGTGGATACAGTTAAGAACTTTCCTTCAAAGACTATTTGCAATGGCAAGGTTGCTGATATACCCCATGGGTAGCCTGGTAAATGTGTATCATGTCTCTTCAGAGGTGAAGGCAAACTGAAGCTGAATGGCTGTTGATACAGACACAGAACAGAAAATATTAGTCAAATTTAAAATGGCAAAATGTTTGCTGATGCAGATTGGATGGAGTCAGTAATTTCAATAAGATTGGATATGGGGCCTTAATGGACAGGACCATAGGATTAAGATTGCAGTAATACACTATGAAGTACCATTCATTTATTCCAGGTTTAAAAACAGGCTAAACTGGGCTGTTAAATGGAAAAGCAGTGGGGATAATTACCCCTTCATTCATTAGGTCTTATGTAATAAGTTTCATACTTGAAGGCCCTATTTTGAATTTATATTGGGCCATATTAACTGTTTTTTGTTTGTTTCATTTTTTGTTTGTTTGTTTTTGAGACAGAATCTCACTCTGTTGCTGGACTGGAATGCAATGGCACAATCTCAGCTCACTGCAAACTCCACATCTTGGGTTCAAGCAATTCTCCTGCTTCAGCCTTCTGAGTAGCTGAGATTACAGGCACCACCACACCCGGTTAATTTTTGTATTTTTTTGTAGAGACAGAGTTTCATCCTGTTAGCCTGGCTGGTCTTGAACTCTTGTCCTCAAGTGATCCACCTGCCTCAGCCTCCCAAAGTGCTGGGGTTACAGGCATGAGCAACCACACCCAGCTCATATTAACTATTGTAATTGAGCAGTCCTCAGAGTCTCATTTTGTCAAACCAATTTTTAAATGCAAAGACTTAATTTAATTGTAATTTATAACTTATTGGGTCCAAGCATCCATGCCCACTATGGGATATTTTTGGCAATGGGTGTTTTAATCATGGAGAATTAAGAAAAGACAATAGTTCTGATGTTTAAGGTGAGGCATACCTATTTGCCCTGAAATTTATATTACATAACTTCCATAAGATTATAGGGGGTGCCACGTTTAAATTTAGGGCATCTCCAAGTATAACTATAATTTAAGCCTCAGTATTGATTAGGGCCATGAAAGTTTGCCGATTGCTGCATTTCAGCAGATGTTAAAGTTAACTCACAACCTAAGTTGCAGAAGTGCAAAATATAATCTGTGCCTTTTTATCATTTTATTGTACAAATTATTTTTGTAAATTCTGGCATTCCAATTCAGTTAAATTGTGAACCTTGGTTTCAATTTAATTTTTGTCTGTTCCTCTTGTGTTCATTTGTTGCTTCCTCTCTCTCTCTCTAATTTCTTTTTACTTGTTCATTTGTATAAAGAAAAGAGGTTTACTTGGCTCATGGTTCTACAGACTGTACAAGAAGCATGGTGCCAGCATCTGCTTCTGGTGAGGGCTTCAGACTGCTTCCACTCATGGTGGAAGGCAAAGGGGAGCTGGCATGTGCCTTAAGGTTATGGGGATGACCAAACACATGACACCCAACACTGAACAGATGAGATCCATAGCAATTTGTTAGTTTTAAACATTCATAGCTGTGGGGAGGAAGACACCACCTGCCATGCAGGGCTACACAGGGTTTGCACTCAGGAACTGAGTGAAAAGCTGGGGGCTATGGAAAGCAGGCTTTATAGTATCTTCCTTTGGTTTCTGAGGAAGAATATAATTGGTTTGTTTGAATAATACTGTTGGCTGACAGAAACTGTTCACTACTGAGGGATAAAAAGGAAAAGTTCATTTGAAAAGGAGGGCTGTTTGCCTAGGTAACCTTATCCAGGAGCAGAGTAAGGAGGGAACCTGTGGTTGGGCCATTTGAGGCCTTCCCACCTTACCAGATGTCAAGGCAACACATATTAGTTTTAGATCTTGTACCACATCTCCTCAACACGTACTCAGAGGCCAGAGTAAGTGACTGGGGAGATCTGCCCAGGACCTTAGTCTGCGAAGATAGATGAGTGGACCCTGGAATGAAGGCATTCAAGCACCTACCCTTGCAGTAACAGTGGGCTGAAGCACAGGGTTCTGTCTCAACTGGACATCCCCTTTCCCACGTCAACCCTCTCTTGGGACCAGCAGACAGGGTAAGTGAGCTGGGGCTCAGAAGTGCAGGTCCATGTCTCCATCAGCCAATGCCTTCCAAGGGGTTGCCTGCCCTCTCTACTTGTGGAAGCACTGGGGTCGTGCCTACCAATAGAAGAGGTCCAGGAAAACAGTGGATCATCAGAGAGGAGGTTAGAGGCCAAAGTGGAATTTTGAAATAGTACTGGGGTTGTTGCCCTCCAGGAGCCAGGTCCTGATGAGCAGTAGAACACAGAGGCTCAAAGTATGCCTCAGATGCCTATGGCCTCAGAGCCCAGGACGGAGGGCATGGAAGATGGCTGAGGACTGGAAAGAGGACGGAGGTGGGGTGAGCAGGGTAGCACAGGCTGAAGGGGAACTAGGTGAGGGACACTATCTATTCAACAGTCACCTCAAAGGAGAGAGCTTCATGGTCAACGGGAGTGGGAAGGCCAGGCATCTATCAGGAGCCTAGAGCCCAGGAGCGGTGACAGGAACAGCTGAGCAGCAGCTCTACTCCATACAGCACCCTTAGGATGCATCAGGCGGCTTCGAAGTCCGCTTAGTCTGCAACCACTTCTGGCTGCAGCTGGGTGGGCACTAAGCAGGACAGGTGGCTGACTCTGCCCATCCAGATGGCAGCCAGCCTAGCCAATCTAGCAGGTATCAGGAGTCGCACAAAAAGGCGCAAGATCCAGCCTTCACCCTCCATGTGCCCACTCCCTGGCTCTCTGCAGTCCCCTTGGGACTAACTCCATCTCCCCTTGCAGCTCCTGGGCTGTTAGAGGGCGAGGTAGGGATCTGCAGCTAGGGTTACCCTGTCGTGTCCCTCTGTAAAAATACAAAATGTGCTTTTCTCTTGGAACAACATATGCCCCAGAGTTTGCTTCTTGCAGGGAGAGTTTGCTTCATGCAGAGAAACCTTGACTGCCATGGTTGAATCTGCATTCCAAAAGACTGGACACCTTTGAGGATCAGGAGGTACTTCACTGCTGCTCATTCTGATTCTTGAGCCTCTGGTAACCTGATTGGCTCCCCTCTGGATGGGGCGAAGAAAGATCACTAATGGATTTTATGACAGGACTTTGGCCCCAAGAGGTGTACTCCTCCATCAGAACAGAAATTGTACTCCAGGAGTCCAAGAGTTGCCTGAAAATTTAAATTACCCAGAGTGCCCTTTGCTTCAAGTTTGGGTCCCCAAGACAGAGCTCAGAGAACTGGAAGGATAGCTTTGCCAACTGGGATCACCCCCTAAGATGTGACCTTGTCCCATAGACAGGAGATGCGGAATTGAAGGAAAGTTCTTGGCTTACACCACAGAAGGGGAAAAGAAGGCAGAGATCATTTGTATCTGATCTTCAAGGAAGTTAGCCCCTGACAAGCAGCCTACTCCAATGCTGCAATATTCTTGCCCCATCATGTGGAAAAGCCTGGCAATTTTACTAGAGGGCTCCTATTCTTTCCACTACCTTGAACATCATGCTGTGGAACAGAAGTATGTCAGAAGATAAGGAAATGCCTCCATTCAATCCCCTCCATCCTTCCTATCTCAGGTCCATGACAAAGTGAGCTCAGAAAAATTCTCTCCAGAGCCCATAGCCACATGAGCAATCAACGAATAGAGATCAATCATGTCCACCAGCACTGAACCTCCTAAGGTATGCCATTTAGAAGTGGTGAAAGCAAAATGGACTTCAATTTCACTCTTGCTTAACTAGAACATTCAAACAGAAACATGCTCCCCTTCCCATTTCCTTTAGTATTTGATGAAATGAGTTGAGACGGTGTATACCCAGCATATTGCAAAGTTTCAGTTACCTGAAACTCCCAGGAGTGGCTCAGTATGTTGCACAGCTAAGAATTTTAACTCTATTGACGTCCCCTGTCTTAGTCTGTGTTTTTATAAAGGAATATCTTGAAACTGGATAATGTATAAACAAAAGTGATTTATTTGGCTCACAGTTCTACAGGGTGTACAAGAAGCATGGTGCCAGTATCTTCTTCTAGTGAGGGTTTCAGGGTGCTGCCACTCATAGCGGAAGTGAAAGGGAAGCTGGCATGTGCAAAGATCACATAGCAAGAGTGGAGGCAAGAGAGAAGAGGTAAATGCCAGACTTCTTAAATAACCAGTTCTTGTGGGAACTAATAGAGCAATAACTCACTCATTACTGAGAGGACAATGCCCAGCCATTCGTGAGGAATCTGCCCATGACCAAAACAGCTCCCATTAGGCCCCACCTCCAACACTGGGGATCAAATTTGAACATGAGATTTGGAGGGGACAAACATCCAAACCACAGCATCCTCACCCTTTTTTAAGCATTTTAGAATTACACGTTTCTAAAAATTGTATCCAAGACAGTTTCCTGTCTTATTTTAACCAGTAGAGTACCCTCGCACCTTCTTTCCCTTCTCCTTTTCTCCCTTCTTTTGCCTTACATTGCAGCAAATTCTTCCTCCCCAAATGGGTATGAGAGAAGGAAAAAAAGGTGAAGGGAACCATATATCATTGACCATCACATACAGGAATAGGTCAAATGAACCCAGCCCTCCTGCTATTCATCCTGCACCCCTGGTCCCTGGTCATGCAGGCATTCTTGCAGAGATAATCCTGGCTTGTCAAAAATGAAAGGACCTTTTCAGGTCATTTTATCCAAGCACCTGAATTGTGCACGTGAGGAAATTGAGGTCTAGAGAAGGAAAAGGGATTGGCCTAAGATTATATAGTGGCAGACACTGAAACTAGAACTCTATTTCCAGATTGGCCTACTTCTTTAACAGTGTGCCTTTCCATGGAAGTCAGCTTTGATTGGTATTTCAGGCAACCACCAGCAGATGGGAGTAGATCTGTTTGCTTCAGGATGGAGATACATTCTGAGAAATGTGTCATTAGCCAATTTTGTTGTTGAGCAAACATCTTAGAGTGTACCTACACACAGCTGGACGGTATAGCCTACTACACAACTAGACTATATGGAAGAACCTGGTGTTCCCAAACTATAAATCGGTACAACATCTTACCGTACTGAATGCTATACATAATTATAACATAATGATAAGCATTTGTGTATCTAAACCTATATAAGTCTAAAAAAAATACAATAAAAATATTGTATAAACAATAAAAAAAGGTATGCCTGTGTAGGGCACTCACCATGAATGCACTTTGCAGGACTAGAAGTTGCTCTGAGTGGATCAATGAGTGAGTAATGAGTGACTGTGAAGGTCTCCGACATCAGTGTACACTACTATAGACTTTATAAATACTGTATACTTAGGCTACACTAATTTTTGAAAGTTTATTTTTTCAATAATTAACCTTATCTTACTGTAACATTTTTACTTTATAAATGTTAAGTTTTTTTCTTTTTGACTATTTTGTAATAGCACTTGGCTTAAAACATAAACACGTAGTACAGTTGTACAAAAATATCTTTCCTTATATCCTTATTCTATAAGCATTTTTCTTTTTTTTTAAACTATTGAAACTTTTTTTTGTTAGAAACTAAGACAAACACACATATTAAGCTAGACCTACACAGGGTCAGGATCATCAATATCACTGTCTTCCACCTACACATCTTGTCCCACTGGAAAGTCTTCAGGGGCAATAAAATGCATGGATCTGTCATCTCCTATAATAACAATGCCATTTTCTGAAATACCTCATGAAGAAAATGACTGAGGCTGTTTTATAGATAAGTTTTTTATAAGTAGAAGAATTATATTCCAAAATAATAATTAAAAGCATAATAAATACTAGGCTATTGGAATTTTTCAGCTCCATGGTAATCTTACTGGATCACTGTCTGTAGTTGACCAAAGCATTATTATGTGGTACATGACCATACAAAAGTTTAGCTGGAGCATAAGGTGATTTGGGAGGTATGACAAGAGGTTAAAGTAGTTAAGAGGCAAAAGAATAGGCAGCATCTGCCTAGTGAGGGTCACATATTCAGTGCACAAAAAATACTTGTTGAATGAATAAATAAAGCAAGAAAAAGAGTTTGGGACCTGAGTGTCAAAACTAAGGAACTTGATTTCCATTTTAGAGTAAACAGTAAGCTTTTGAAGGATATGTGCAGGGGAGTGTCATAATCAGAGTGGTGCCTTCAGAAGAAACTTTCCATTACTTTGTAAAGGGCAGACCGGAAGGAAGAGAGACTAGGAACAAGGTGAGCAGTTAGGAGGTGTTGTATGCCTCTGCTTCTGGCAGTGACAGGCTAGATAATTTAGACTAACTGTTCCAATAAAGACAACTAAAAAGATAGATGAAATATAAAAATAAGTTGTATTTATTAAGAGCTAAAGAGTGATGAAGCTAAAATCTAGAAGACAAGAACCAAGACAAGAAAGCCCAGCACCCAAAGCTACTTTTGCCTGAGGGCATTTGCTGAATCTAAATAAAAAAAAAAAAAAAAGAAAATAATGGTGAACCAGAGGTAACCAGCTCTTTTTTTTTTTTTTTTTTTTTTTTTAATAATGGTAACCAGCTCTTGCATGAGCTTGCAAACTAGCTACTCACGACCTGAGTGGTCCAAAGAACCTCAAGCCCAGAACCTGGACAGGGCTTACAGTGGTCCTTGACATGTACTGTCCCAAGGCATTTGTTAAAAGCAAATGAAAATACTTTCTGCAGAAGGTTTTGTTTTCCTAGGCCTGAAATCAGTCTTAAAAAATTTTTTTTGATAAAATATTAGTACATAATCAAAGATAACTAAGTACACAAGGAAAAAAATACATTTTAAGTGACAGCCAGAAGAAAAAAACAGGCAACACAAGTTCACAAAGACTTCAGGTATTAGAATTATGAGACAAAGGCTTCAATCATTATGGTTTCCCATAGTTGAAATAAAAAATAAGCTTCAGGCCAGCGTGGTGGCTTACCCCTGTAATCCCAGCACTTCGGGAGGCTGAGGTGGGCAGATCATGAGGTCGAGATATCAAGACCATCCTGGCTAACATGGTGAAACTCCATCTCTATTAAAAATACAAAAAAATTAGCTGGGTGTGGTGGTGGGCGCCTGTAGTCCCAGCTACTCTGGAGGCTGAGGTAGGGGAATGGTATGAGCCTGGCAGGTGGAGCTTGCAGTGAGCCAAGATGGTAACACTGCACTCCAGCCTAGGTGACAGAGTGAGACTCCGTCTCAAAGAAAAAAAAAAAAGGTAAGCTTCAAAATATCTTCAGGGAAAGAAAAACCATAAAAAATGACATTGCAATCATATTTTAAGGTTCCGGTTCCAAGATGGCCAAATAGGAACAGCTCCAGTCTACAGCTCCCAGTGTGAGTGACACAGAAGACAGGAGATTTCTGCACTTCCAACTGAGGTATCGGGTTCATCCCACTGGGGCTTGTTGGACAGTGTGTGCAGCCCACGGAGTGTGAGCCGAAGCAGGCAGGGCATTGCCTCACCCAGGAAGCATAAGGGGTTGGGGAATTCCCTTTCCTAGCCAAGGGAAGCTGTGACAGATGGTACCTGGAAAATCGGTACACTCTCATCCTAATACTGTGCTTTTCCAATGGTCTTAGCAAACGGCACACCAGGAGATTATCTCCCGCACCTGGCTCAGAGGGTCTCACACCCATGGAGCCTCGCTCACTGCTAGCACAGCAGTCTGAAATCGAACTGAAAGGTGGCAGTGAGTCTGGGGTAGGGGCGTCTGCCATTCCTGAGGCTTGAGTAGGTAAACAAAAAGGCTGGGAAACTCGAACTGCATGGAGCCCACCAGAGCTCAAGGAGGCCTGCTTGCCTCTGTAGACTCCACCTCTGGGGGCAGGGCATAGCTGAACAAAAGGCAGCAGAAACTTCTACAGATTTAAACATCCCTGTTTGACAGCTTTGAAGAGAGTAGTGGTTCTCCCAGCACAGAGTTTGAGATCTGAGAACAGACAGACTGCCTCCTCAAGTGGGTCCCTGACCACCGAGTAGCCTAAGTGGGAGACTCCTCCCAGTAGTGGCCAACTGACACCTCATACAGCCGGGTTCCCCTCTGAGACAAAGCTTCCAGAGGAAGCATCAGGCAACCACATCTGCCTTTCTGCAATATTAGCTGTTCTGCAGCCTCCGCTGGTGATACCCAGGCAAACAGGGTCTGGAGTGGACCTCCAGCAAACTCCAACAGACCTGTAGCTGAGGCTTCTGATGGTTAGAAGGAAAAACTAACAAACAGAAAGGACATCTACACCAAAACCCCATCTGTACATCACCATCATCAAAGACCAAAGGTAGATAAAAACACAAAGATGGGGATAAACCAGAGCAGAATAGCTGAAAACTCTTAAAATCAGAGCGCCTCTTCTCCTACAAAGGAACACAGATCCTTGTCAGCAATGGAGCAAAGCTGGATGGAGAATGACTTTGACCAGTTGAGAGAAGAAGGCTTCAGACGATCTGTAATAACAAATTTCTCCAAGCTAAAGGAGGATGTTCAAACCCATTGTAAAGAAGCTAAAAACCTTGGAAAAAGATTAGACTAATGGCTAACTAGAATAAACAGCACAGACTGTTAAGTGACCCAATGGAGCTGAAAACCATGGCACGAGAAATAAGTGACACGTGCACAAGCTTCAGTAGCCAATTGAATCAAGTGGAAGAAAGGGTATCAGTGATTGAAGATCAAATGAATGAAATGAAGTGAGAAAAGAAGTTTAGAGAAAAAAGAATAAAAAGAAACTAACAAAGCAACCAAGAAATATGGGACTATATGAAAAGACCAAATCTACGTCTGATTGGTGTACCTGAAAGTGACGGGGAGAATGGAACCAAGTTGGAAAACACTCTTCGAGATATTATCCAGGAGAACTTCCCCAACCTAGCAAGGTAGGCCAACATCCAAATTCAGGAAATACAGAGAACACCACAAAGATACTCCTCAAGAAGAGCAACTCCAAGACACACAATTGTCAGATTCACCAAAGTTGAAATGAAGGAAAAAATATTAAGGGCAGCCAGAGAGAAAGGTCGGGTTAACCACAAAATGAAGCCCATTAGACTAACAGCAGATCTCTCGGCAGAAACTCTACAAGCCAGAAGAGAGTAGGGGGCAATATTCAACACTCTTAAAGGAAAGAATTTTCAACCCAGAATTTCATATCTAGGAAAACTAAGCTTCATAAGTGAAGGAGAAATAAAATCCTTTACAGACAAGCAAATGCTGAAAGATTTTGTCACCACCAGGCCTGCCCTACAAGAGATCGTGAAGGAAGCACTAAACATGGAAAGGAACAACCGGTACCAGCCACTGCAAAAACATGCAAAGTTGTAAAGACCATCAATGCTAGGAAGAAACTGCATCAACTAACGAGCAAAATGACTAGCTAGCATCATAATGACAGGATCAAATCGACACATAACAATATTAACCTCTGGGTGCAAGCAAGATGGCTGAATAGGAACAGCTCCAGCCTCCAGCTCCCAGTGCGAGAGACACAGAACATGGGTGATTTCTGCATTTTCAACTGAGGTACTGGGTTCATCTCACTCGGGGCTGCCAGACAATCGGTGCTGGTCAACTGGTGCAGCCCAACCAGCAAGAGCTGAAGCAGGGCGAGGCATTGCCTCACCTGGGAAGTGCAAGGGGGAAGGGAATCCCTTTAGAAACTGAGACACACAACACCTGGAAAATCGGGTAACTCCCACCCTAATACTGCACTTTACCAAAGGTCTTAACAAATGGCACACCAGGAGATTATATCCCACACCTGGCCAGGAGGGTCCCACACCCATGGAGCCTCCCTTATTGCTAGCACAGCAGTCTGAGATCTAACTGCAAGGTGGCAGTGAGGCTGGGGGAGGGGCACCCGCTATTGCTGAGACTTAAGTAGGTAAACAAAGCCTCCAGGAAGCTCAAACTGGGTGGAGCCCACCACAGCTCAAGGAGGCCTGCCTGTCTCTGTAGACTCCACCTCTGGGGACAGGGCATAGCAAAAAAAAAAAAAAAAAAAAAAAAAGCAGCAGAAACCTCTACAGATGTTAATGACCCTGTCTGACAGCTTTGAAGAGAGCAGTGGATCTTGCCACACAGAGGTTGAGATCTGAGAACGGACAGTCTGCCTGCTCAAGTGGGTCCCTGACCCCTGAGTAGCCTAACTGGGGGACATCCCCCACTAAGTGCAGACGGACACCTCACACCTCACATGGCGGAGTACTCCCCTGAGATGAAGCTTCCAGAGCAAGAATCAGACAGCAGCACTCACTGTACAGCAATATTCTATCTTTTGCAGCCTCCGCTGCTGATACCCAGGCAAACAGGGTGTGGAGTGGACCTCAAGCAATCTTCAACAGACCTACAGCTGAGGGTCCTGACTGTTAGAAGGAAAACTAACAAACAGAAAGTACACCCACACCAAAACCACATCAGTACGTCACCAACATCAAAGACCAAAGGCAGATAAAACCACAAAGATGGGGAAAAAGCAGGACAGAAAAGCTGGAAATTCAAAAAGTTCAAAAAATCAGAGCGCATCTCCCCCTCCAAAGGAACGCAGCTCATCACCAGCAACGGATCAAAGCTGGATGGAGAATGACTTTGACAAGTTGAGAGAAGGCTTCAGTCGATCAGACTTCTCAGAGCTAAAGAAGGAACTATGTACCCAGCGCAAAGAAACTAAAAACCTTGAAAAAAGAATGGAAGAATGGATAACTAGAATAATAATGCAGAGAAGGCCATAAACGAACTCACAGAGATAAAAACCATGACATGAGAAATACGTGACAAATGCACAAGCTTCAGTAACTGACTCGATCAACTGGAAGAAAGAGCATCAATGATTGAAGATCAAATGAATGAAATGAAGCAAGAAGAGAAGTCTAGAGAAAAAAAAGGAAAAAGAAATGAACAAAGCCTCCAAGAAATATGGGATTATGTGAAAAGACCAAATCTACATCTGACTGGTGTGCCTGAAAGTGAGGGGGAAAATGGAACCAAGTTGGAAAACACTCTTCAGGATATCATCCAGGAGAACTTCCCCAACCTAGTAAGGCAGGCCAACATTCAAGTTCAGGAAATACAAAGAACACCACAAAGATACTCCTCAAGAAGAGCAACTCCAAGACTCATAATTGTCAGATTCACCAAAGTTGAAATGAAGGAAAAAATGTTAAGGGCAGCCAGAGAGAAAGGTTAGGTTACCCACAAAGGGAAGCCCATCAGACTAACAGCAGATCTCTCGGCAGAAACTCTACAAGCCAGAAGAGAGTGGGGGCCAATATTCAACACTCTTAAAGAAAAGAATTTTCAACCCAGAATTTCATATCCAGCCAAACTAAGTTTCATCAGTGAAGGAGAAATAAAATCCTTTACAGACAAGCAAATGCTTAGAGATTTTGTCACCACCAGGCCTGCCCTACAAGAGATCCTGAAGGAAGCACTAAACATGGAAAGGAACAACCGGTACCAGGCATTGCAAAAACATGCCAAAATGTAAAGACCATTGATGCTAGGAAGAAACTGCATCAACTAACAAGCAAAATAACCAGCTAATATAACAATGACAGGATCAAGTTCACACATAACAATCTTAGCCTTAAATGTAAATGGACTAAATGGTCCAATTAAAAGACACAGACTGGCAAATTGGATCAAGAGTCAAGACCCATCAGTGTGCTGTATTCAGGAGACCCATCTCACATGCAGAGACATACATAGGCTCAAAATAAAGGGATGGAAGAAGATCTACCAAGCAAATGGAGAACAAAAAAAAAGCAGGGGTTGCAATCCTAGTTTCTGATAAAACAGACTTTATATCATCAAAGATGAAAAGAGACAAAGAAGGCCATTACATAATGGTAAAGGGATCAATTCAACAGGAAGAGCTAACTATCCTAAATATATATGCACCCAATACAGGAGCACCCAGATTCATAAAGCAAGTCCTTAGAGACTTACAAAGAGACTTAGACTCCCATACAATAATAATGGGAGACTTCAACACTCCACTGTCAAAATTAGACAGATCAAGGAGACAGAAAGTTAACAAGGATATCCAGGAATTGAACTCAACTCTGCACTAAGTGGAGCTAATAAACATCTACAGAACTCTCCACCCCAAATCAATAGAATATACATTCTTCTCAGCACCACATGGTACTTATTCCAAAATTGACCACATAGTCGGAAGTAAGGTACTCCTCAGCAAATGTACAAGAACAGAAATTATAACAAACTGTCTCTCAGACCACAGTGCAATCAAACTAGAACTCAGGACTACGAAACTCAATCAAAACCGCTCAACTACATGGAAACTGAACAACCTGCTCCTGAATGACTACTGGGTACATAACAAAATGAAGGCAGAAATAAAGATGTTCTTTGAAACCAATGAGAACAAAGATACAACATACCAGAATCTCTGGGACACATTTAAAGCAGTGTGTAGAGGGAAATTTATAGCACTAAATGCCCACAAGAGAAAGCACAAAAGATCTAACATTGACACCCTAATATCACAATTAAAAGAATTAGAGAAGCAAGAGCAAATACATTCAAAAGCTAGCAGAAGGCAAGAAATAACTAAGATTAGAGCAGAACTGAAGGAGACAGAGACACAGAAAACCCTCCAAAACATCAATGAATCCAGGAGCTGCTTTTTTGAAAAGATCAACAAAATTGATAAACCACTAGCAAGACTTATAAAGAAGAAAAGAGAGAAGAATCAAATAGACACAATAAAAAATGATAAAGGGGATATCACCACTAATCCCACAGAAATACAAACTACCATCAGAGAATACTAGAAACACCTCTATGCAAATAAACTAGAAAACCTAGAAGAAATGGATAATTTCCTGGACACTTACACTCTTCCAAGACTAAACCAGGAGGAAGTTGAATCCCTGAATAGACCAATAGCAGGCTCTGAAATTGAGGCAATAATTAATAGCCTACCAACCAAAAAAAGTCCAGGACCAGAAGGATTCACAGCCAAATTCTACCGGAGGTACAAGGAGGAGCTGGTACCATTCCTTCTGAAACTATTCCAATCAACAGAAAAAGAGGGAATCCTCCCTAACTCATTTTATGAAGCTGGCATCATCCTGACACCAAAGCCTGGCAGAGACACCCCAAAAAAAGAGAATTTTAGACCAATATCCCTGATGAACATCAATGCAAAAATCCTCAATAAAATACTGGCAAACTCAATCCAGTAGCACATCAAAAAGCTTATCCACCACAATCAGGTTGGCTTCATCCCTGGGATGCAAGGCTGGTTCAACATATGCAAATCAATAAACAAAATCCAGCATATCAACAGAACCAAAGACAAAAACCACATGATAATCTCAATAGATGCAGAAAAGGCCTTTGACAAAATTCAACAGCTCTTCATGCTAAAAACTCTCAATAAACTAGGTATTGATGGGATGTATCTCAAAATAATAAGAGCTATTTATGACAAACTCACAGTCAATATCATACTGAATGGGCAAAAAGTGGAAGCATTCCCTTTGAAAACTAGTGCAAGACAGGGATGCCCACTCTCACCACTCCTATTCAACACAGTGTTGGAATTCCTGGCAAGGGCAATCAGGCAGGAGAAATAAATAAAGGGTATCCAATTAGGAAAAGAGGAAGTCAAATCGTCCCTGTTTGCAGATGACATGATTGTATATTTAGAAATCCCCATCATCTCAGCCCCAAATCTCCTTAAACTGATAATCAACTTCAGCAAATTCTCAGGATACAAAATCAATATGCAAAAATCAGAAGCATCCCTATACACCAATAACAGACAAACAGAGAGCCAAGTCATGAGTGAACTCCCACTCACAATTGCTTCAAAGAGAATAAAATACCTAGGAATTCAACTTGCAAGGGATGTGAAGGACCTCTTCAAGGAGAACTACAAACCACCGCTCACCAAAATAAAAGAGGACACAAATAAATGGAAGAACATTCCATGCTCAGGGATAGGGAGAATCTACATTGTGAAAATGGCCATACTGCCCAAGGTAATTTAGAGATTCAATGCCATCCCCATCAAGCTACCAATGACTTTCTTCACACAATTGGAAAAAACTACTTTAAAGTTCATATGGAACCAAAAAAGAGCCTGCATTCCCAAGACACTCCTATGCCAAAAGAACAAAGCTGGAGACATCACATTACCTGACTTCAAACTATACTACAAGGCTACAGTAACCAAAACAACATGGTACTGGTACCAAAACAGAGATACAGACCAATGGAACAGAACAGAACCCTCAGAAATAATGCCACACATCTACAGCCATCTGATCTTTGAGAAACCTGACAAAAGCAAGAAATGGGGAAAGGATTTCCTCTTTAATAAATGGTGCTGGGAAAACTGGCTAGCCATATGTAGAAAGCTGAAACTGGATCCCTTCCTTATACCTTACACAAAAATTAATTCAAGATGGGTTAAAGACTTAAACGTTAGCCCTAAAATCATAAAAACCCTAGAAGAAAACCTAGGCAATACCATTCAGGACATAGGCATGGGCAAGGACTTCATGACTAAAACACCAAAAGCAATGGCAACAAAAGCCCAAAGTGACAAATGGGATATAATTAAACTAAAGAGCTTCTGCACAGCAAAAGAAACTACCATCAGAGTGAAGAGGCAACCTACAGAATGCGAGAAAATTTTTACAATCTACCCATCTGACAAAGGGCTAATATCCGGAATCTACAAAGAACTTAAACAAATTTCCAAGAAAAAAATCAAACAACCCCATCAAAAAGTGGATGAAGGATATGAACAGACACTTCTCAAAAGAAGACATTTATGCAGCCAACTGACACATGAAAAAATGCCCATCATCACTGGCCATCAGAGAAATGCACATCAAAACCACAATGAGATACCATCTCACACCAGTTAGAATGGCGATCATTAAAAAGTCAGGAAACAACAGGTGCTGGAGAGGATGTGGAGAAATAGGAACACTTTTACACTGTTGATGGGAATGTAAACTAATCCAACCATTGTGGAAGACAGTGTGGCGATTCCTCAAGGATCTAGAACTAGAAATGCCATTTGACCCAGCCATCCCATTACTGGGTATATACCCAAAGGATTATAAATCATGCTGCTATAAAGACACATGCACATGTATGTTTATTGTGGCACTATTCACAATAGCAAAGACTTGGAGCCAACCCAAATGTCCATCAATGATAGACTGGATTAAGAAAGTGTGGCACATATACACCATGGAATACTATGCAGCCATGAAAAAGGGTGAGTTCATGTCCTTTGTAGGGACATGGATGAAGCTGGAAACCATCATTCTGAGCAAACTATCGCAAGGACAGAAAACCAAACACTTCATGTTCTCACTCATAGGTGGGAATTGAACAATGAGAACACTTGGACACAGGATGGGGAACATCACACACTGGGGCCTGTCTTGGTGTTGGGGGAGGGGAGAAGGACAGCATTAGTAGATATACCTAACATAAATGACGAGTTAATGGGTGCAGCACACCAACATGCACGTGTATATATATGTAACATATCTGCACGTCGCTCACATGTACCCTAGAACTTAAAGTATAATAAAAAAAGATATTGCAGTTTGAAAAATAATAAAATATGATTTCTAAAACTAAAGCATATAACCATAAAAATAGAGAGTTTAATGGATGCATTTAATAGATGGCTAAACACAACTGTTAGATGGTGATAAGTGCAATGGAGAAACATTAATTTAGGAGAGAATTATTGAAATGGAAGATAGGTTAGAATAAATCATCCAGAATTCTGCCTATAGAAACAAATTATGTGAAAAAAAAGAAAAGATAGGGTAAGAAACATAATGAATAGAATGAGAGGATCTAACATACATTTAAGTCCCAGAAAGTGAAGACTCTTTCTGAGGAAACAAGGAAGATGATAGTCAAATATTTTCCAGAGCAGATGAAAAGCATTAACTAATGTACAGATTCTACAAACCCAATGATTCCTAGACAGGATAAATAAAAAGAAATCTGTACCTACATACATCATAATGAAAATGAAAAAAATCAGAGAGAAAGAAGGCTATTATAATGATCAAAATTAGAGGTAATGGAGTCTTAACCCTGGGCAGGAGCAAAATTAATTGAGACAAGCGGATGGGCCTTTAGACTCTGGCCTTTAGAATGCCTTTTGCTAAAACTTTCCATGAAAGACTGTTTTATAAAGATGTTATCCATTTCATTCCCAATAAATAAAAATACATTTGTTAACAAATCAACTTATTGGAGCAACCTGATACCTGGGAGCCTTTTCCAATTGTCTTTGTCTTATATGGAAGGCCATGGTTTTATATGTCCCTTATCTCATGGGCCCTGAAAGAAGTATTTTTCAGAGGAATAAAATGCTAGTGGCAGTTGAACTTTAAGGCTGGAGAAATGTGGTTTCACATGACTTTCTAACAGAAAGGAGAATAAAAGTGAATTTGTTTGTTTGTTTGTTTGTTTTTGAGACAGGGTCTCATTCTGTTGCCCCGACTGGAGTGCAGTGGTGCGATTTCGGCTCACTGCAACCTCAGCTTCCCAGGCTCAAAGCAATCCTCCCACCTCTGCCTGTGGAGTAACTGAGACTATAGGTGCATGCTACTATATCCAGCTATTTAAAAAAATTGTAGAGACGGAGTTTCACCACGTTGCCCAGGCTGGTCTTGAACTCCTGAACCCAAGCAATCATCCCGCCTCGACCTCCCACAGCGCTGGAATTACAGGTGTGAGCCACCGCGCCTGGCCAAAAGTGAATCTTTATAGGAATTCTTCCTTCTGCTTACCTGCTCATTGCCCACCTTTCACTCTGTTTCTAAGGAGAAGTATGTAAAATGAACAATTTTATAGTTTCCAGGGAGTCTTATTACAACCTTCAGGGTGGACCTTGTGCACTCACTTATTGGGCTATCTAAGCTTGACTGACATACAATTCCTGCAGGGGGGTTCATATTTGTAATAGATCTAAAAATGCAACGGCCTGTCTTTTGAAGGAGTGAGATTTTTGCTTGCTAATAGAGCTGTTCATACAGAGATTGAATGGCCACTTGTTAGGGATATGATAAAGAAAACTGCTCCATATGGGATGTTATTTCAGAGATTCTGTGGTCCCCTGAATGTCTGAAAATTTCTGACAATTTAAGCCAAAAGCAGCTGTCTGTGAAGCCTTCTAAGAAGAATTTAAACTGGTTTTGCTCAAAATATGTCCAGCATTTACTCTATTTGAGAGGCAAGTATCTTATACAGCCATAACGACCCCCATCACCATCACAGAGAGAACTGTTTCTTCAAGAAAAGATATTGGGAGAGCAGGAAAGGCTTCTCTGTTGCCTAGTGCCAACCCAACCACAAAGTGGTTCAACAGTGAAGGCATTAACCTGCTTTCATCTGTGGTATGCAATATGTCACCAACAATTTTGATCAAATGTCACAAAGGGAGGGGTAGCTGGGTTTTAATTCTGATTTTGCAGCGTTTCTCTTTACTTTTGCCAGGCATTCACAATTTGTACAGGCCACAGCTCTCTCCCAAAGCCTGTGAAAGCCTGCCTTTTAGTATCTGTAGTGTCTTTTAGCAGTATATTCCTCCCTTACTATGGAAGAGCAGGATCAGGGAAAATGTTCCATTACTCTAAGATTTATCCCAGGGACTTGCTGTAGCGTTATATACTAAAAAGGGCATTTGACTACAAATCTGAAGATCTAGTGACATAGCTTCTGAATCTGTTTCGTTATCTGAAATATAGAGGTGATAATAATGCCTGTTTGTTAACAGAGCAACCCTAACAGAAGGGAATGCTTATCTGTCAAAGCTTCTGAGCTCTGATTTCACTTCCCTCATCCTGGTTAGGTTTCTCATAATCTCCATCTGTAAGGGCAGCTGTCACTATCACTTATTGCCACCAGGGGTCCTCAGCAATCCTGATCTAATCGTAAAATGAGCCTTTTTATTTATCTAATTGTTTCCCTGAATCTGGGTAAGCCAAGCTGATATTTTCAAAAGGAACCTTCTTCAGAAGCTCACGGATAAGCACAAGGAACAGAGACCCTTGTGAGCGAGGAGGTTTTAATGCACAAATAGATGGCCTTCTGCTTCTACATTTGGGTCTTAGCTGCCACCAGCTACTCTGCCCTTCAGTGGGGCTGTTGATGGCTGCCCTCTGGGCACCCCGCCCCTGCTCCTGCACCCAGGGGATAAGAAACAAGGGTCCTGTACAAAATTATTATCACCTCCATATTTCAGATAAGAAAACCGATATTAACCCCTTATCAGATATATGATTTGCAAATATTTTCTTCCGTTCTTTGTTTTGCCTTTTCACTTTTCATAGTGCCTGTTGATGCATAAAAGTTTTAAATTTTGATGAACTCAAATTTATCTATTTTTTCGTTTATTGACAGTGTTTTTGGTGCCATATCTAAGAAAACATTGTTAATTCAAATGTCATAAAATTTTTCCCGTACTTTTTTCTATAAGTCTTATTGCATTTAGGTGTTTGATCCATTTTTTTTAAATGGTGTAACGTAAGAACTTAGTTTTGGACATTTTACATTAGTTTTGATTATTAGACATGTAAGTGCTGATGTTAGATAGGAATTTGAATATATGATATATTTCTTTTCCGCTCAGAACATTCCTAGTCTCCCTATGAGAGCCTAGCTGTTATGAGTCATCTCTGAAACTAAGAGAGGAGAAAACTTCCAGAAGGTGGAGCTCATAGAAGATAAAGACTTGGAAGTGGCTATCAGATTTTTTGATTAGAAGGCTCATTGTTGAGCACTGAAAGAGTAGAAAGCTGAGTGTCCCATATTGAGGAGTGGAAAGAGGGTAAAGACAGGCACTCTCTCTAAAGGATTTGCTATGTGGCCTTCTTTGCCTTTTACTTTGATAGTCTTGTCTATCAAATTCTCAAGCATTTGTCAAGTGTTTTGGTGATAAAAATGATTGAGAAGATTTATGTCTCCAACTGTACCTCAAGGAGTGTAGGAAAGGATGTTATAACTCTGGCAGTGAATGGGTTTTACAGACAGATTTTGACTTAGACTAAGTTCTAATCAAGGGAGCACAGAGTCAGATAGGTTTAGGAGTTCTGCCTTCCACCAGTTGTGTGACCTTGGGCAAGTCACATTCCCTGATCCTTAGTTTCCTCATCTGTTAAATTCAATGTTGTGAATATTAAGTGAGATAAACTTAGTAAAGCAACTAGAGTAGTTCCTGGCATAGTAATTGTTAAGAAAGTGTTGATGGTAAAAGAGAAGTAATACTCAGGACAAGCCAAAGATGGGATGAGGTCCCCATCAATGGAAATGCTCAAGAACAGAATACATGACTACTTGGTGGGAACTTTATAGAGAGGATTCTAATGGCTTTACCAGCTCAATGTTGAAGTTCCTTCTAATATTCAGTTTTTTAGTGCTGAGAATCCCAAGCAATAGAAATGCAAACATAAAAGTTGTCTCTGCTAATAATGGAGACCTCATGCTCAAATAAGGTCTTTTGGGAGCAACTGATCTAAGAGTGAGTGTACATGCTATTCAGGGGACTATGTGTGTGTGTGGGGGGGTGGTGGAAGGAACATGTGTACTATCTCAGGTTCGAGAGCACACTGCCAGCTGTGCTGTCTGCTTCTGACACACGTGGCACCCTGCCTCAGCACTACATGTTCTTCCCATAATCAAATAAACACCCAAAGAGACTGTATGTTCACTTTACTCCTTGACTCAGCTAACTGGGACTTCCCATACTAATTTCTCACTTACTCTTTCATGGTCTTATCATAATTGACTCCCACTTGGGGAGAAGACTTTAGAAGTTGATGCAGTGAGAAAGAGTGTTTATTAATTATCTAAGCTTTCATGAGTGGTTTACAATATCTTTTTCAGTTTGTCCTCCAGGTCTGCCTTCATAATGCTTCTTCCCACTATGCCTTTATTACACCACTGCTCCTGGCCCTAGTTCAAGCCTTCATCCCTGACCTAGACTTTTCCAATAGTCTTCTAATTGTTTTTTTTCTCCTCTGATGTTCACTTCCTCTTTAATCCTGTCTTTGTCCAAACCATTTACTAACTGACTCCTACCCACCCTTCTAGCTCTCTCCTTACTGCCCTTCCTGTCATGCACACTCAGTTTCAACCTAACGGAGCCACTGGCCTTTCTCTGAGCAATGCCTTCTTACAGTTATTCACTTTTCATTCTTCTGTCAAAATTGCATCCTTCTTTTAAAGCCAAGATCATATACCTCTCTCCCCAAACCCACCTGTGAGGGCTGTAACTGAACATGCACTGTGTGGTTCTCTTTGTGCCTGTATCACGTACTACTTTTCATTAGAGTTCTGTGTATTTATGTCTCATTTCCTCTAAAAGCCTGAAAGCTTAATTTCTCTCATCAGTAGTTGCATTCTCTCCATATTCTTTCTCATTTGAAAGACAAACTATTTTTGCTCACTGTGATTTATCCCTTGAATCCTTACCCTCACTTCACAAAAAAATAAAGAAATCCAATCAGGTCATGTGTCAGTTATAATGAAAAGTAACTTAATGCCTGACATCCTGAAAGCACAAATTACAGAAGGCATCTTAGGTACTAATTGACAATGCAGAAGTTTGAATGAAAAAAAATCAGACTACAATTGATCAATTCCACTGAATTTTGCCTAGGTGTTCTTCATTAACAAGGAGCAACATGTGCTCCCTGGTGTCCCTTTTCTTTTTTAGAAATGTTGAATCCAGTGGGGAAGGTTGCTTAAACTATTTATTTGACTCATTTATTAGCTTGTGAGTGTGAATAACTTAAGCTTTAGGCTTGTACTTACGCATTATGGTATTTTTTTAAAAAAAGAAATTAGCCATTCTCTAGTTTGCTCTTCAGCATGTGGGCATACTGCATCTATTTAATCCTTGAATGTATAGGATGGGCTAGCACAGAAACCAGAGGTGAGTATAAAACATTTATTTAGGCATTATCTAGTTCCACAAAATGAGATGACAGAAACTCACCTTAGCTCCTCTGACAGCTCCCATGTTCCTGATGCTGTTTATCAAAACATTTCTCATTACAGTGAATTGGTTTCCTTAGACTTATTGTCTCCTACATGGAGCCTTTTGGGTTGAGATGGCGTAGAAAGGGTCAATATGCCTTAATGACAAACAGTGACTATGGCTATGTTTGCTGACACTAACATGATGAAAGTGGGGCAAAGGCATTGGGCATTTGAAACAGTGTGCACACATATTCAAGAGCATAAACCTATTCCAAAAGCCATTAGGTGCAGGAAAGCTTTGCTGTTAACCTATAGATCCTATTTAGGAGTCGCTTATGGAAACGAAGTCAGAGTGACCCTTCTTGTGTTCTGTTCAATGTAAACACATTAAGAGAGTTTCTTTTCTCCAAAATGCAATATTGTGGCACTCTGTTTATGCATAACTTCAGATTTATTAAAATAGATGGAAATGCTTTTTCCAGCTTGAGAATCATGTTGGAAAGAAACTTAATTTGCAAAATGTACTCTCTACAACAGCTCACTGGTCAGAAAATGATCACCCTACTCCAGGTGACACATAACAATAATTTAATCCTCACAGCAACCCTGTAAAGTAGGCACTATTATTTTTTCCCATTTTTCATCTGGAAAGGGAAAGACTATAGTAGAGGTCAGAGGTTAGACCCACAGGTCTGAAGTCAGACTGCCTGGGTTTGAATCTCAGTTCTGTCACTCACTAGTTGTATAATCTTAAGCAAGTACCTAACTTCTATATGCCTCAGTTTCCTCATCACTAAATTGAGATAATAATAGAACTCCCTTACGTGGCAAAATGGGCTAATATGCAGAAACACCTAAAACTATTGCCAAGCATATGTTCAGTCCTCAAAAAAATGGAAGATCTTCTTTTTCTTCTTCTGGAATTAGGTGACCTTTTGCTGGCCTGTCAATAGGACAAGTGGAAAGGAAAAATGTGGAACCTTATCCATAGTTCCTGAGATGAGCAATGTGTTTCTGATTGGGGTATGGCGGGTGGGGGGTGGGGGGCACAGGCAGTTGTATAGAAGGATTGGAGAATGCAGTCTAGAGAGAGTTAGTGTCTGGAATGTGTACCAAATGTTTCTGACTGAGCCCCAGTCTCCTGGAGTCCAGGAGATGAGAAAAGGCCTTTCGCTATACAAACCAGTCCCTAGGAAGATTCTAGAACTTCAAGGAATATATAAACTGCTAAGCTCAATTAATCACAACGAATTTAATTTTAAACTACTACTTTACCCTCTTAATTTAGAAGTGACAATTTACAAAGCAACTAACTGCTCATTATAGTTTTTCCTTGGGAGACCTGAAGCACAATTGATAGCTAACTTAGTAGGGGAGTCAAAAATTTGAGTCACATGGGACCACCTTGTAATCTTACCTCGTAATTTCTGATCGTACTTGATGTTTTATTGTCACTTAATTTAAAGGTTTCAAATATAGTTTTGTTCAAAGCTCCCAATCCATATTGAACTAACTGGTATCTCTCCTTTATTATTCAGTCACGTTCTCGGGTCCTTTCTATTGCTCCAGCTTCAGCATTTGTACCTTCCTGTCAGCAGCTTTGTTTCAGATATTCATGTGGTCACAGGCTGATTCACAATGGAGCACAGAACAAAATACAGAATTTCTTCATGTTTCCAATTTTCTATAATGAAGGATAAGTGCACTTATAGCAATCACCCCCATGATGAATAAAGGAGAAATTTAGCTGAACATAATGTGCGTTGGTTTGAGTGAGGCTCAATTTTATACTTCTCATTTAAAATTGGATTCCAGTTTCTGACCACCTAAAGAATTTCACAATTGCATGCTTGAATATGTGGCTCCATCCAGCAACATTGGCAATAAGCAAGGAACCATAAGGACCCTTAGTACAGAGAAACTGGCCAGGCCTCTGAGCAGGTAGACTCAAGGCAGTCCAATATTCCTTCACTCATTCTTGTAAACAATATTTATTGAAAGAGCACGATTTGCTAGGCACTTTGCCATGCACAGCCAGATACACTTTCTGCCCTCTAGGGATGTGATAATTGTATAAACACAGACAATGAAATAAGTGATTCCAATACAGTATGGTCCTGTGTTATACATAAGAGGGATTCCTAAACCAGACTTGACAATTTGCAAACAAAATTGGGTGATTGGAGCAGGGTTGAGAGAAGTATTAATCAGGCTTTTATATATTTTCCTCAACTCTGCCCAAATCTATAAGCAAGTCCTATTTTAAGGCAAAATATAAATCTAACCAGTTTTCAACATCTTTGCCTTTTTCACACTAGTCCAGACACCATCATCTGTAAGGCAGACTACTACAATAGCCTCTTAATTGGCCTTCCCATGCATTTTTTGTTGTTGTTGTTATAGTAAATATCACAGATTAGCTCACTTGACTCCATTCCAGCCATTTATTGTATGGCTTACTGCATGATAAGAGGTTGAAAAGTTAGACTACATTTCCTGAACTTCTGTCCTCATGGCCTGGATTTCACAGATGACTTGGCCTCTGTCTAGTGGACAAACCTGCATGAAATTTGGAAGGGGAAGTGAGTGAAAGTCCATGCTGCTTCTGTGGTTTCTGGGTCTTGCTAAAGAGCATGATCTTGGAAGACTTCTTGGAAGCTTTATTCTGCAGCAGCAATAATAAAGGTACTTGTTCCTGGTTTTGTGGGTATCAAAAAGCATGGCATGAAGCACCCAGTTTGTTTATATAGATCGAGGATGAGGCAGTGTGGTCTTGGAGCTGAACTTTGTAATGATTTCAGCAGAAGCAGTGTGGTCCTAGAGCCTGCAATTTGGAGTAATGGCTTTTTCACTCTCCACCCTCCTGATTATACCAGTCTTCTGGTGTTCAGAGAATAGTTCTGGAAATTCAACCTAATCTTTTATTCTGGCTTTTTTGACATCTTTGTAAGTACCTAATTCCCCCTTCCTGCTTAAATGTATTAAAGTGGTTTCTGCTATCTGTATCAGCACTATGCATGCTACTGTTGACACTGAAGGTAAAGGAAATCTTTTAAACATGAATACCAGCTACTGTAACCTCTTTGGTGAAACATTCCAGTGGCTTCTCCCTGCTACTGATAATAAAAGCCAAACTCATCATTTCCTTCCACTCTATCCTGGCTCACTTCACTGAAGCTCTACTTGCCTTCTTGCTGTTTCTCAAACACACCAAGGACACTTCTGCCTCAGGTGTTTATACTGTTCCCTCCACTTGGAATACTCTTCCTCCAGATTGTTGCATGGTCCAAATTTTTACTTAATTCTAGTCATCTCCTTCTAACGTAGCCCAACATCACTCTCTGTGACAGTACCCTGTTTAATTTCTGCAGAGCATCCATCATTCTGAGACCATCATGCTTATTTCCTTTATTTTGTACATCATCGGCCTCTCTCTGGTAGAATATTAGTTATCCAAGGGTATGGACCTTGCTGTAATTTTTAGTGGATTTATGGGGAAAAAAGCAGCAACACATACAAATTGAGAAAATACTTAGGACTTCAGGAGGAGGAAGAAATAGAAGAGCCTAGTGATTTTTGAGTGTTGCTGGGATGTTCAGGGTATTTGGGAAAGCAAAGCACCAAAGACTGAAAATTCCAGTTTCCCAAGAAAGGTAGTACTTTTAAAGAACGGTCTTGCAATTATGAGATAGAGATGATATATACAAGCAATGTGAAGAACACCCAGACTTGTCTGCAGTGGGTGTTATTATTTCATTGGCATCCAACTAGAAAGCTAGTTTACAATCTGTACTGCAGCCTAGTTGAGATTTTCCTTCCACAAAATCATGTGCTTGGTGCAGTCTGGTCATCTGGGGAGTAATAAAACAGGATGTTCACATTCAGCTCACTTGAGGGGTCAAAACTGCACTTTGCAAGGGTCTCCTGGGTATTCAGTCTAGCACTATGCATTCTGGGGTGGGAGTAAAAAGAGAAAGATGCAACCACTACCTTCAAAGAGGGAGGAAAGATGAAATACTCAGCAATGAGAGTTAGGGAGCTGACTAAGAAAGTACCAGCCTGTAGGAATCGATTGGGATGGATGCTATGGAGATGGAAGAGAGAAGAACCGAGAATTAGAAACCGTGGCATCAGTGAACAGGAGACCTTGAAGTGCTTTGGAACTAGGGATAATTCAAATCTAGTTTGGGTTTGAATTGATGAAACATTTTTATTCATAAAGCCAAAGCCAAAGGAAGTATTAGGCACTGCACTGTTGATTTCCCATGTCCCTGGATCACCTTCCTCAAAATCTCCCGGTATACTTTTTCAAAAATAAGATTTCCTCCACCTGCCACATCCTCTCCTTGGGATAACTCCAAAGATTCTGCAATTTAAAATCTTCCTTTGAAATAATTTTTTTTTTTTTTTTTTTTTTTTTTTTTTTTTTTTTTTTTTTTTTTTTTTTTGTTGAGACAGAGTCTTGCTTTGTCGCCCAGCCTGGAGTGCAGTGGCCGGATCTCAGCTCACTGCAAGCTCCGCCTCCCGGGTTCACGCCATTCTCCTGCCTCAGCCTCCTGAGTAGCTGGGACTACAGGCGCCCGCCACCTCGCCCAGCTAGGTTTTTGTATTTTTTAGTAGAGACGGGGTTTCACCGTGTTAGCCAGGATGGTCTCGATCTCCTGACCTCGTGATCCGCCCGTCTCGGCCTCCCAAAGTGCTGGGATTACAGGCTTGAGCCACCGCGCCCGGCCCGAAATAATTTTTAAGATGCTAAGATTTGAAAGATACTGGTATTGACCATAGATAATTTGTCAAGTGAAAAAATTCTGGAATGAGTCTGCTGTCACAAATGAAATCATACACTTTCCCATTCTTTAAAATGCAGGATCAAGTTGATTTGAGTGCAGTAGTGTTTACAACTAATTGGTCAGAACCAGTTACAGATTTCCTTATTCCTTCTCCACTCCCACTGCTTCAGTTGATTGGCCTTAAAAAATAAAAATAAAAAATAAAAGTTAGAGTCCATTGCAAACCAGAGGAATCCTGTTAGATTATCTTCTCTTCAGACAGATGTAAACATGCTATGCGACATCCTTTTCTGTACTCCAATATTCCTATCCCCACCAAAACACACATACATGCTCTAATGTATGAAGGGATGTGTTAGTCTCCAACACCAACATGATGACGGGGTTCCACTGTGGGAGTAAGACATTATTGAGTGATATTTAAGGTGGTTGTGAAATATAACACATCCATTAAAAAGTGCATAAAAAGCATATATTATAAGGAATAAATTATAATGTGGGCATTCCAGTAACCACTACTTGAGTCAAATAAAGCATGACCAGTGCCCCCAAAAGTGCCCCGTGCTCTTTCCTTACACATTCCTGGTTGTTTTGTATATTTTATCATCTATTTATTTATAAAGTTTTTCAACTTTATAAAAATGGCCTTATATAATATATATTCTTGTGTGTCTGGGGTTTGTTTTGTTTTAATGTTATGTTATTAAGATACATCCAACCTGTATCTAGCCAAGTTTGTTCATTTTATTTTCTGTATGATATTACATTTATGGATATATCACTATTTATACAAATATTCAACTAGTGTTGAAATTTTGATTGTGTCCAGTTTGAGACTACTACAAGCAATTCACCTCTTGGCCAGGTCTTCTGGTATATGTGTACATTGGGTTCTCTAGGCTAAGCGCTTAGCAGTGGTATTGCTAGGTCTCAGGGTAAATACATTTTAAACTTTAAAAATACTGGCATATAGGCCGGGCGCGGTGGCTCAAGCCTGTAATCCCAGCACTTTGGGAGGCGGAGGCGGGCGGATCACAAGATCAGGAGATCGAGACCACAGTGAAACCCCGTCTCTACTAAAAATACAAAAAATTAGCCGGGCGCGGTGGCGGGCGCCTGTAGTCCCAGCTACTCAGGAGGCTGTGGCAGGAGAATGGCGGGAACCCGGGAGGCGGAGCTTGCAGTGAGCCGAGATCGCGCCACTGCACTCCAGCCTGGACAACAGCGTGAGACTCCGTCTCAAAAAAAAAAAAAAAAATACTGGCATATAATGTTTTTATTCAATTCTAAATATTTCTTAGTTTCCTTCAACTCAGAGGTTAGTCAGTAATATGCTATTTTGTTCCCAAACATTTGGGTTTCAGAGCCATCTTTGTATTAACTGCTGATAAGCATTATGATGAGAGAGCCTAGATTTTACAATATCAATCATTCAGAGATTATCATGGCCTCTGTTTTCCTAATTCATGGTATATTTCTGTAAATGGTGCTCAAAAGGATTTGTATTCTGTTTTTTGGGTGTAGAGTTTTATATTATCTAATGGCTCAATTTTATTACTGTGTTTAAGCCTTTTATACTGCTGCTTATTTTTGTTTGCTTGAACTTTCAGGTTCTGAAAGTGGTGGGTTAAAATCATCAGCTACAAATGTTAATGTGTCTGTTACTTCCTACAGTCTTAACATTTGTTGTTACCTAATAACATAGTTTAAAAATACAGGACTGAAAGTTGGCATAACTATGAAGAGAAATAAACAATCATAGTTGAATAACATACCTCTCTCAGAAATTGATAGAGCAAGCAGGGAAAAACAATCAGTAAGTATATAGTAGCACTGAAAAAATAATTAATGAACTTGACCTAATGGACATGTGGATCTATGTGCAGCTATATCTTTATGTACTTGTATATCTATATCTGTCTACATCAGCATATATCAAGCAAATGGAAAGTACATTTTTTTCCAGACACATATATAACATTTATAAAAACTGACTATATCATGTTCAGTCAAAAATTGCAAAAGATTGAAACCACCCTGATCATATTCTCTGACCATAAGCACATTAAACTAAGAATTGACAACAAAATATTAACTAGAAAAAATCTCATTCTGGAAATAGTCAATTTAAAAGACTTCATGGATAAAGAGGGAATCATAATGGGGATTTCAAAACAGTTTGAACTGCAAAACAATGAAAATATCAAATAACAAAATTTGTGAGATTCAATTAAAGTAGAAATCAGAAGAAAGAGAAGAAAACCTGAAAGTTATTCTTCCCAAGCAGTTAGAAAAAGAACAACAATAGAGACTCAAGAAAATAATTAGAAAATACTATTACAACTAAATTTACAGTGATATTAAAAATATAAAGTACATGGAAATAAATCTAATATAAAATGTACAAGACCTCCACAAAGAAAATTACGTAACTTTATAAAACATGACTGAAATAAATCAGGATATGCCAGATTCATAGATTGAAAGACTCAATATTGTAATTATGTTAACACTCCTGCAATTTATTGGTAATTCTACGTAACCACAATCAAATTCTAACATGTCTTATTTTGTGGAATTTGTCAATCTAACTCTGAAATGTATCTGGAAAATCAAAGTATCATAAATAATCAAGACATTCCTAAAGAAGAAGATGGTGGAAAGATTTACTCTACCAAAAATTTTCTCATTATAAGACTATAGTAATTAAGACAAATTAAAATAAATACACCAATGGAACAGGATAGGGAACTGAGAAACATCTCCATTCCAACATTTTCTCTGATTATTCCCTTCATCTTCATGTCTTAACTGCAACCTGGCTATTCACTGAGAATATAACTTACACTGAAGTCCTCTTCAGTGGAGACTTTGTTCTCTCATACAACATATACCTTAAGGCCAAAAGAGATAGGGGTTTTTGTCACTCCCATTTTGCTTCCGGACCTTTCCTCATTATTCTTTTAAGTAAATCCTGTCATTACGAGGCTTATGCCATACTCCATTATGTTATTTTCCACTGATCATAGCCATCCACTGGTCTTCCTCTCTTACACATCTTACCATCCTCCAGATGATTCCAACATCCCCATCAACGGCTCAACAATTTGATATTCTCATTTCCAGTGAAACAGTATTAGCCACACCTTCCCACAGATATACTCTCAATTTTTTCTTCACCTTAAACTACTCTAAATTAAAATATCCCTGTCGTAGACCAGTCTCCTAGCCATGCTCCTCTCTCATTCTTTTATTCACCCTACATATGTGATTTTTAAAAATCTCATTGAGACCTCCCATTCCTTGACCTCTCTATTTTCTCCCCATTTGATCTCTCTTCTCCCTCTCCCTTCTCTCACCACTGTTTTGTCTGAGGGCATTTTCATCTTTACCTTATTTTCCTTTTCACATTCAGGCTTACTAAATTGTCAACACATCTGCTACCACCTATTCTGCTATAGTTTTAACACCTCCTGTGTTCCCATATCCAGTGATGGCTCAAGTCCAAATTGCTAATTCTCAGTTCTATATACTTCTCAATATGTCTTCTATCACTACCTTAGTTTAGGCCTTCAGCATCTCACTTGAATTACAGCTATAGTCTGCATTTCATTCTTTCCTCTCTCTGATTCTTTCTCCACATTGCTTCCAGAGTGACATTGCTGAAATACAACTCAATTCCAAAATTGGAGCCATTTAATTGCTTCTCATAACCTTAAGGGTGAAGGCTAAACTACTAAGTTTACAGTTGATCTCCTGCAGCTGAGGCCCCTGCCTGCCTCTTTACCCTTGACTCACACTACTCCGCCTCATAAAATCCTTTGCTGCAGTCACACCGAAACATTGGCAGTACTCCAGGAATTATCTTTCATGCCTTTACAACTTTTTTTGAACATACTACTCTTCCTTCTGCCTAGAGGTTCCTCTTCCATGTCATTATTTATCTGTGTATCTCCTTATCTTTCAAAATCCAGCTTACCTAGAACCCTGTGTGCTTACTTTGCAATATTATGACACTTATCCACCTGAACTGTGGTCATTAATAGACTTTGAATTAGTCACTAGACTTTTTGATAGCCACTAGACCTTAAGCATCTTTGAGGTCAGAGACCACGTCTTTTTCTTTGCATAGCTGACTGCAAGATCGAAACCAGGTACAGGGTGGGTGCCCTTTTAGGAAACTTTTATTGGTTGAGTGAAGAAATGAACAGATTTCTCACCTCTCTTGAACTTTTTTTTTTTAATTTATTTATTATTATTATACTTTAAGTTCTAGGGTACATGTGCATAACGTGCAGGTTTGTTACATATGTATACTTGTGCCATGTTGCTGTGCTGCACCCATCAACTCGTCAGCACCCATCAACTCGTCATTTACATCAGGTATAACTCCCAATGCAATCCCTCCCCCCTGACCCCTCCCCATGATAGGCCCCGGTGTGTGATGTTCCCCTTCCCGAGTCCAAGTGATCTCATTGTTCAGTTCCCACCTATGAGTGAGAACATGCGGTGTTTGGTTTTCTGTTCTTGTGATAGTTTGCTAAGAATGATGGTTTCCAGCTGCATCCATGTCCCTACAAAGGACACAAACTCATCCTTTTTGATGGCTGCATAGTATTCCATGGTGTATATGTGCCACATTTTCTTAATCCAATCTGTCACTGATGGACATTTGGGTTGGTTCCAAGTCTTTGCTATTGTGAATAGTGCCACAATAAACATACGTGTGCATGTGTCTTTATAGCAGCATAATTTATAATCATTTGGGTATATACCCAGTAATGGGATGGCTGGGTCATATGGTACATCTAGTTCTAGATCCTTGAGGAATCGCCATACTGTTTTCCATAATGGTTGAACTAGTTTACAATCCCACCAACAGTGTAAAAGTGTTCCTATTTCTCCACATCCTCTCCAGCACCTGTTGTTTCCTGACTTTTGAATGATCGCCATTCTAACTGGTGTGAGATGGTATCTCATTGTGGTTTTGATTTGCATTTCTCTGATGGCCAGTGATGATGAGCATTTTTTCATGTGTCTGTTGGCTGTATGAATGTCTTCTTTTGAGAAATGTCTGTTCATATCCTTTGCCCACTTTTTGATGGGGTTGTTTGTTTTTTTCTTGTAAATTTGTTTGAGTTCTTTGTAGGTTCTGGATATTAGCCCTTTGTCAGATGAGTAGATTGCAAAAATTTTCTCCCATTCTGTAGGTTGCCTGTTCACTCTGATGGTAGTTTCTTTTGCTGTGCAGAAGCTCTTTAGTTTAATTAGATCCCATTTGTCAATTTTGGCTTTTGCTGCCATTGCTTTTGGTGTTTTAGACATGAAGTCTTTGCCCATGCCTATGTCCTGAATGGTACTACCTAGGTTTTCCTCTAGGATTTTTATGGTATTAGGTCTAACATTTAAGTCTCTAATCCATCTTGAATTAATTTTCGCATAAGGAGTAAGGAAAGGATCCAGTTTCAGCTTTCTACTTATGGCTAGCCAATTTTCCCAGCACCATTTATTAAATAGGGAATCCTTTCCCCATTTCTTGTTTCTCTCAGGTTTGTCAAAGATCAGATGGCTGTAGATGTGTGGTATTAATTCTGAGGACTCTGTTCTGTTCCATTGGTCTATATCTCTGTTTTGGTACCAGTACCATGCTGTTTTGGTTACTGTAGCCTTGTAGTATAGTTTGAAGTCAGGTAGCGTGATGCCTCCAGCTTTGTTCTTTTGACTTAGGATTGTCTTGGAGATGCGGGCTCTTTTTTGGTTCCATATGAACTTTAAAGCAGTTTTTTCCAATTCTGTGAAGAAACTCATTGGTAGCTTGATGGGGATGGCATTGAATCTATAAATTACCTTGGGCAGTATGGCCATTTTCACGATATTGATTCTTCCTATCCATGAGCATGGTATGTTCTTCCATTTGTTTGTGTCCTCTTTTATTTCACTGAGCAGTGGTTTGTAGTTCTCCTTGAAGAGGTCCTTTACATCCCTTGTAAGTTGGATTCCTAGGTATTTTATTCTCTTTGGAGCAATTGTGAATGGAAGTTCATTCATGATTTGGCTCTCTGTTTGTCTGTTACTGGTGTATAAGAATGCTTGTGATTTTTGCACATTAATTTTGTATCCTGAGACTTTGCTGAAGTTGTTTATCAGCTTAAGGAGATTTTGGGCTGAGACAATGGGGTTTTCTAAATATACAATCATGTCATCTGCAAAGAGGGACAATTTGACTTCTTCTTTTCCTAACTGAATACCCTTGATTTCTTTCTCTTGCCTAATTGCCCTAGCCAGAACTTCCAACACTATATTGAATAGGAGGGGTGAGAGAGGGCATCCCTGTCTTGTGCCAGTTTTCAAAGGGAATTTTTCCAGTTTTTGCCCATTCAGTATGATATTGGCTGTGGGTTTGTCATAAATAGCTCTTATTATTTTGAGGTACGTTCCATCAATACCGAATTTATTGAGCGTTTTTAGCATGAAGGGCTGTTGAATTTTGTCAAAAGCCTTTTCTGCATCTATTGAGATAATCATGTGGTTCTTGTCTTTGGTTCTGTTTATATGCTGGATTATGTTTATTGATTTGCGAATGTTGAACCAGCCTTGCATCCCAGGGATGAAGCCCACTTGATCATGGTGGATAAGCTTTTTGATGTGCTGCTGAATCCGGTTTGCCAGTATTTTATTGGGGATTTTTGCATCGATGTTCATCAGGGATATTGGTCTAAAATTCTCTTTTTTTGTTGTGTCTCTGCCAGGCTTTGGTATCAGGATGATGTTGGCCTCATAAAATGAGTTAGGGAGGATTCCCTCTTTTTCTATTGATTGGAATAGTTTCAGAAGGAATGGTACCAACTCCTCCTTGTACCTCTGGTAGAATTCAGCTGTGAATCCATCTGGTCCTGGACTTTTTTTGGTTGGTAGGCTATTAATTATTGCCTCAATTTCAGAGCCTGCTATTGGTCTATTCAGGGATTCAACTTCTTCCTGGTTTAGTCTTGGAAGAGTGTAAGTGTCCAGGAAATTATCCATTTCTTCTAGATTTTCCAGTTTATTTGTGTAGAGGTGTTTATAGTATTCTCTGATGGTAGTTTGTATTTCTGTGGGGTCGGTGGTGATATCCCCTTTATCATTTTTAATTGCGTCGATTTCATTCTTCTCTCTTTTCTTCTTTATTAGTCTTGCTAGCGGTCTGTCAATTTTGTTGATCTTTTCAAAAAACCAACTCCTGGATTCATTGATTTTTTGGAGGGTTTTTTGTGTCTCTATCTCCTTCAGTTCTGCTCTGATCTTAGTTATTTCTTGCCTTCTGCTAGCTTTTGAATGTATTTGCTCTTGCTTCTCTAGTTCTTTTAATTGTGATGTTAGAGTGTCAATTTTACATCTTTCCTGCTTTCTCTTGTGGGCATTTAGTGCTATAAATTTCCCTCTACACACTGCTTTAAATGTGTCCCAGAGATTCTGGTATGTGGTATCTTTGTTCTCATTGGTTTCAAAGAACATCTTTATTTCTGCCTTCATTTCGTTATGTACCCAGTAGTCATTCAGGAGCAGGTTGTTCAGTTTCCATGTAGTTGAGCGGTTTTGATTGAGTTTCTTAGTTCTGAGTTCTAGTTTGATTGCACTGTGGTCTGAGAGACAGTTTGTTATAATTTCTGTTCTTGTACATTTGCTGAGGAGTGCTTTACTTCCAATTATGTGGTCAATTTTGGAGTAAGTACGATGTGGTGCTGAGAAGAATGTATATTCTGTTGATTTGGGGTGGAGAGTTCTATAGATGTCTATTAGGTCTGCTTGCTGCAGAGATGAGTTCAATTCCTGGATATCCTTGTAAAATTTCTGTCTCGTTGATCTGTCTAATGTTGACAGTGGAGTGTTGAAGTCTCCCATTATTATTGTGTGGGAGTCTAAGTCTCTTTGTAAGTCTCTAAGGACTTGCTTTATGAATCTGGGTGCTCCTGTATTGGGTGCATATATATTTAGGATAGTTAGCTCTTCCTGTTGAATTGATCCCTTTACCATTATGTAATGGCCTTCTTTGTCTCTTTTGATCTTTGATGGTTTAAAGTCTGTTTTATCAGAGACTAGTATTGCAACCCCCGCTTTTTTTTGTTCTCCATTTGCTTGGTAAATCTTCCTCCATCCCTTTATTTTGAGCCTATGTATGTCTCTGCGTGTGAGATGGGTCTCCTGAATACAGCAGACTGATGGGTCTTGACTCTTGATCCAGTTTGCCAGTCTGTGTCTTTTAATTGGACCATTTAGTCCATTTACATTTAAGGCTAAGATTGTTATGTGTGAACTTGATCCTGCCATTGTTATATTAGCTGGTTATTTTGCTCGTTAGTTGATCCAGTTTCTCCCTAGCCTCGATGGTCTTTACATCTTGGCATGTTTTTGCAATGGCTGGTACCGGTTGTTCCTTTCCATGTTTAGTGCTTCCTTCAGGGTCTCTTGTAAGGCAGGCCTAGTGGTGACAAAATCTCTAAGCATTTGCTTATCTGTAAAGGATTTTATTTCTCCTTCACTTATGAAACTTAGTTTGGCTGGATATGAAATTCTGGGTTTAAAATTCTTTTCTTTAAGAATGTTGAATATTGGCCCCCACTCTCTTCTGGCTTGGAGAGTTTCTGCCGAGAGATCTGCTGTTAGTCTGATGGGCTTCCCTTTGTGGGTAACCCGACCTTTCTCTCTGGCTGCCCTTAAGATTTTTTCCTTCATTTCAACTTTGGTGAATCTGGCTATTATGTGTCTTGGAGTTGCTCTTCTCGAGGAGTATCTTTGTGGCGTTCTCTGTATTTCCTGGATTTGAATGTTGGCCTGCCCTACTAGGTTGTGGAAGTTCTCCTGGATGATATCCTGAAGAGTGTTTTCCAACTTGGTTCCATTTTCCCCCTCACTTTCAGGCACCCGAATCAGACGTAGATTTGGTCTTTTTACATAATCCCATACTTCTTGCAGGCTTTGTTCATTTCTTTTTCTTCTTTTTTCTTTTGGTTTTTCTTCTCGCTTCATTTCATTCATTTGATCCTCAATCGCTGATACTCTTTCTTCCAGTTGATCGAGTCGGTTACTGAAGCTTGTGCACTGGTCACGTATTTCTCGTGTCATGGTTTTCATCTCTTTCATTTCGTTTATGACCTTCTCTGCATTAGTTACTCTAGCCATCAATTCTTCCACTTTTTTTCAAGATTTTTAGTTTCTTTGCGCTGGGTACGTAATTCCTCCTTTAGCTCTGAGAAATTTGATGGACTGAAGCCTTCTTCTCTCATCTCATCAAAGTCATTCTCCGTCCAGCTTTGATCCGTTGCTGGCGATGAGCTGCGCTCCTTTGCCGGGGGAGATGTGCTCTTATTTTTTGAATTTCCAGCTTTTCTGCCCTGCTTTTTCCCCATCTTTGTGGTTTTATCTGCCTCTCGTCTTTGATGATGGTGATGTACTGATGGGGTTTTGGTGTAGGTGTCCTTCCTGTTTGATAGTTTACCTTCTAACAGTCAGGACTCTCAGCTGTAGGTCTGTTGGAGATTGCTTGAGGTCCACTCCAGACCCTGTTTGCCTGGGTATCAGCCGCAGAGGCTGCAGAAGATTGAATATTTCTGAACAGCGAGTGTACCTGTCTGATTCTTGCTTTGGAAGCTTCCTCTCAGGGGTGTACTCCACCCTGTGAGGTGTGGGGTGTCAGACTGCCCCTAGTGGGGGATGTCTCCCAGTTAGGCTACTCAGGGGTCAGGGACCCACTTGAGCAGGGAGTCTGTCCCTTCTCAGATCTCAACCTCCGTGTTGGGAGATCCACTGCTCTCTTCAAAGCTGTCAGACAGAGTCGTTTGCGTCTGCAGAGGTTTCTGCTACGTTTGTTATTGTTTACTGTGCCCTGTCCCCAGAGGTGGAGTCTACAGAGACAGGCAGGTTTCCTTGAGCTGCTGTGAGCTCCACCCAGTTCGAGCTTCCCAGCAGCTTTGTTTACCTACTTAAGCCTCAGCAATGGTGGGTGCCCCGCCCCTAGCCTCGCTGCTGCCTTGCTGGTAGATCACAGACTGCTGTGCTAGCAATGAGGGAGGCTCCGTGGGTGTGGGACCCTCCCGGCCAGGTGTGGGATATGATCTCCTGGTGTGCCTGTTTGCTTAAAGCGCAGTATTGGGGTGGGAGTTACCCGATTTTCCAGGTGTTGTGTGTCTCAGTTCCCCTGCTAGGAAAAGGGATTCCCTTCCCCCTTGTGCTTCCCAGGTGAGGCAATGCCTCGCCCTGCTTCAGCTCTCGCTGGTTGGGCTGCAGCAGCTGACCAGCACCGATCGTCCGGCACTCCCCAGTGAGATGAACCCAGTACCTCAGTTGAAAATGCAGAAATCACTGGTCTTCTGTGTCGCTCGCGCTGGGAGTTGGAGACTGGAGCTGTTCCTATTCGGCCATCTTGCTCCGCCCCCCCTAAAGTCTACCTCTCTTGAACTTAATGGTTCTAATGATACCTCAGGAAGAATAAAAAATTGTTTTCCAACATTTAGATAATTTATTTAGCAAAACAAACCTAAATGCAGTGTAAAATACTCTTGTTTTATACTTCAAATTAGCTGTGAGTCAACCAGATTGCCGCAAATGCTGTCAACAGATCTATCAGCTAGATATAGCTGGGCAAGAGGCTACCTCAGAATGAATCCTCAAGTAATCAATGAGTCTTCAGAACACATAGAGCAAATTTGAATTTAACTTGAAAATTACTCTTAGAAGTATGACAAGTTAGGATACATGATGACAAGTTTTAGGGGAACTTGTTCTGTTTGGGATCTAAACAAGTCAACTCCCCTGAGATTTAGAGTATAACACTGAGTAATACATAGACAAAGTAGCATCAATATCATTGACTTTCCTCAGCCATAGAAGGAAGTATCCCAAAGCCCAGCCCTACTGAAAGACAAAGTTGTTAGCTCTAGTGCATCTGCAAGGAGACTTGCGAGGAAATTTATAAGTTTAAATGTCAGACAAAAATGTTTTATAGAAGTGCAGTCACCCCTGGTCATTACTTTTATTGTACATAGACCCAGAATACAGAGCAAAGAAAGACTATAGCAAAAGGTGGCAACCTTTCCTTAGGGTCTTTTTTCCAAATATTTTTTTCAGTCTTTCCCCCAAATCATTGAGTTAGAGGCAGTAGCTCCTTTTGTATGGAGTGCAAATAATATCTGAAAGAAGACACATTAAGAAGCCTTTTCTTGCCTTTTGCTCTCAGTTCAAACCCGGTTCAGGCTGGAGACTCCCTATTTAAAACCTCGCAGATCTCTGGGCAGCTCTTGCTGGGTCTAAGACGAAGGCCATAGAATATGGAGTAAATAGCTTCTGTTCTGCTCCCTCAGCATAGCCGCCTCCAGTTCCTCCTGATAGACACTGAGGACAGTAGGGCAGGACAGCAACAGGAGAAGACCAGAGAATCCAGTGAAGACCCAAAGGGAGAACCTGCCCAGAAACTAGTCAGCTAAGGCCAACTCTGGCAGGACAGTCAGAAAAAGCCAATCTCTCCACTTCCTGAGGGCCCCTTCCTTCTCCAGCCCCTTCAGATGCCCATATCTCAAGCCTGGATGGAAGGAGCAGACCTGATGGATAGGGACCAGGAATGAAAACTGAAAAACATTAGGTTCCAAGAGCTAGGAATTCTTGGAATAAAAAATGGGAAGTGCTTCTGAGCTCAGATGTTTTTGTGGTAGGGAAAGCGTAGAGAGGAGCAGTCAGAGTCTTGAATGTACTGTTTACTATTACATCTCCAGCATTAACAATGGTGCCTGGCACATAGTAGGAGCACAGCAAAGTAAATAATTATTGACTAAATGAATGCATGGGCACATAATGAATGAGCAAATGTCTGTAGGAAAGGGTAAGTCGTCAATGACAAAGATAGCATAGAGGGCAGAGAAAGGGCAGAGCTTATTTGAGGACCTTCTAACAGGTTGGTATGATTAGGTGTACAGAACTAATGGAGTGTTTTTGTGTAGCTATTGAATACCAGGCTTATCGGTAAGCAGTAGAGCCAGAAACATTCTTATAAGATTTTGAATGATCAGAGTTAGGTTTTAGAAGATTAATTTGGCAATAATATGAAGAATGAATCTGTGGAGAAAGAGGTGAATGTAGGAGAAAGTTGGATAAGTACGGCAAAAGTTCAGGCAAGTAGTAATGAAGGTAATGATACCAAGAGTTGGTGAGAATGTGGGGCATGTAGAACTCTCATCTTCTGTTGTTGGGAGTATAAACCGGTATAACCACTTTGGAAGATAATTGGTGTTACCTAGAAAAAGTTGAATTTGGGAAAATCCTATTACCCAGATATTTCAAATACTCTAGGTCTAGGCATATGCTTTAGGTCTGGGTTT
This sequence comes from Macaca fascicularis, assembly GCF_037993035.2. Taxonomy (NCBI): domain Eukaryota; kingdom Metazoa; phylum Chordata; class Mammalia; order Primates; family Cercopithecidae; genus Macaca; species Macaca fascicularis. The sequence continues at coordinate 113,036,646 of NC_088395.1, forward strand.
CTCAAACTTAGCACTATCAACATTTTGGGCCAGTTAATTCTTGATTGTGGAGAGCTATCTTGTGTATTTTAGGGTGTTTAGCAGCATCCCTGACCTCTATCCACTAGATGACAATAGCGCACCCCAAGTTGTTATAACAAAAAATGTTCCCAGACAGAAGTAAATGTCCCTAGGGGGTAAAATTGCTCCCAGTTGAGAACTATTGCTCTAGAAAAAAATCTTGTACATGGGCATCAGCGGATATGCATAAAAAGATTTGGAGCATCATAATTTGTAAAGGCATAAAATTTTCATGGGATAGATAACCATACAGAAGTGAAAACTGATTACTACAGCTACAAACAGCAACATGGATAAATCTCACAAATCACAAAGTTGGTGGGAGGGAAGAATAAGCAAAAAAAAAAAAATGCATATGCTATAATTACACTTGCATAAAGTCCAAAAAATGGACAAAATCACTGTTACCTTGCAGCAAACATATAAAGAAAATAAGTGAATTATTAGCAAAATTCAGGATAGTGGCTACCTCTGGGAATGAATGAGGGGAGGAATCAAAGAGGGTACATGTGGTTTTCAAAGTCATTGACCATGTCCCGATTCTCAAGGTTGGTGATGGATACAGGATTTTCATTTTATTTCATTATATACCTTACATATATGCTATGTTCTTTTCTGTATACACAAAATAGTCCATAATTTGTAAGGAAGTAATGAGGTCTAAACGGAAAGGCAACTAGAGGCAACTAGAATGGAAAGAAGGGCACCAGAGTAAATAATTGCATGGAGGAGAGGAGAAACAACTTTTAGGTGCTTCTTGAGTGGACACAAGAATTTTAAGCTCATTTTCTTCACAGATTTGGTGATGAAATTAATGATTCCTTATATTCTAAGTAAACATACATGATCCATTTCTTAGACTTCTGAGGAATACAACTTTCATGCCTTAAAATCAATCCCACTACTTGATGTGATTCAAAGAACTTGATAATGGCATAATAATTAATAAAACTTCATTGTCTCAGAATTCTGCTCCATTAGACTTCTAAAACATGTACTCATTTGTATCACTTAAAGTCATAAGCATCTGAAAATAGGGGGCTTAGAATGAGAGTGATTCTTCATCTCTAACACTAGTTTCATTAGAGTATTTCTAACTGTACAGAAAGCTGGTTCCGATTCCAAACCCCTTCACCCCACTCCTTCTTCTCCAGTGGTTACCCTCCAGATAGTGAAATAAAAGGAAAAGTTGTGATCATACTCTTTCAAAAGACTGAGCTGTAAACTAAATAAAATATTCAAATGTTTTCCTGGACATGGTAAAGGGGGACAAGACAGGCCTTTCCCTAAAAGAAGCACAAGGTGTTCAACTTTGAAGGACTCAATGAGAACTTTTACACATGTGAAAATAGAAAACTCCAGAAACATCCAGAGAAACAGAAATACAGGACATATTCTGATGTGATTAGGAACAAGCTCTCAGAGACTCAAAGAAGCCTGATACACCAGAGCCACAGCAAACCCCTGACAATAGCAAGTCTAATTTCTGCTAAGTCTAACTTCTGAAGTAGATCCCAGAGAGGAGAAGGTGCTTGACCAAGGTCCCCCAGCTAACCAGAGGCAGAGCTAAGGCTAGAATCCTTATGTCCTACTCTCAGCTCTTTGTTGTTCCAGAGGCTAAGAATGAGCCATGGATATTGTTATTCTGAATGTTAGAGCTAGAAGTGCCCTTAGAAATAATTTGGTAAAATTCTCTCTTTATACTGGTTGGATAACTTAGACCCAGAGAAGAGGATCGACTTGCAAAACTCATAATGCTGGAGCTAGAACTTAGTCTGCATACTGTAAATACTTCACTTCGACACATCTTTAGGTTCTTAACTCAAATTTTTCAGTTTTTATACCAATCTATCTAATCAGGGATTTTTAGTTACAAGTAACAGAAAAGCCTCTCAAACTGACTTGAGCCAAAAGGAAATTGTTAGCTTACTTAACTGGGAATTTCAAGGGTATATCCAGTAGTTCAAATGATATTAGTTCACTTTTCCTCTCCCCCTCCATTTTTCAGTTCTGCTTTTCTTAGGCCTTATTCTCTCCTATACTAGATGGGATTATATATAGAGATAAAACTTACATGGAAAAACTTTAACAACTCCAGTAGAACAATAACAATAACTCTCAACAACTTTATATCTCTTTCAGAAAAGGGCTCTGATAAACCCTTGTCTGGATCATATGTCATTGCATCAACACTTCCTCAATTAGGATGGCTTTCACCATTTCACTTCCATTATGTTCTTGCCATGAAAAGGGAAAATGCCAATTCATTATGGGATGGGTATTCCCCTTGGTAAAATAGACATTATTTTCACCCCATTCACAACTGACTTTGAAGGCAAAAGTAAATGATAGATGGGAAAAGTAGGAGAACAAGGGACATTATCTATGCTTTAACCTCACAGATCAAGAATAAAAGACTGGGTCTCTTATTTAATAAACAACAAATAAATAAATAAATGTGCAGTCAGTGATTCTATCTCATATTATTCCATGACACTGGGAAAGATACTTCATCATTCAGATGGAGTAACCTCTCCCCAATTCACATTTTTTCATTAGAACAACAAGGATAAGAATCTTAGTGCAATCCACTGCAAAGGGCTGTGATGACCAAGGGCGCCATATTGCTCACCTCTGGGGAGGGGAGGAGTGGCAGTCCTATTACAACCTGAATGCCAGGATGATGCAACTAATGCTAGTCAATACGTAACTTTATACAGTGGCCCTGGTTGTGAGAATTCAATGAAATAATTAAGGTGAAAGCATTTTGTAACCTGTAAACTTGTCAAAATTTATCAAAGGCATTGTATCTGCCTTCAAGAAGCTCACATTCAAGTTGAATCAGAGAAGCTAAACCACAGAGATCTTTTTTTAAATATATGAATTTGTTATAGGAATTTGACAACTGCAGGACTGGTTCAACAGAATCTGTAGGGCTGTTGTCTTTGCATCTAATTTTGGATCTTAAAGTCCAGAGGTCAGGCAGCAGGGAAGGAAAGACGAACGTAAGATGGGAGAGAGTAAGAACAAGATGGGACCCACTGCCGGCATATGCTAGAGTTCACAGGATGAACTGAAACTCTCATGTCTGTTCTTGATGGCTCTGATCTTGATTGTGTGAGTGTCCTGGAGAATTTGGGGCCCTATTATATTGAACGAAACACACAACCTGGTCCAGAAGTTAGATAAGCTAAAATAGAATTCAGAGAAGGGTGCAGCAATTGCAGGCCTGGCTGCTGCATTACACCACCAAGATGAGCCAGGAGATATTTGGCAATGTTTATGAACTATAAAATGACAGCTGCTTCCCTTCTGTCTTGTAAATATCTCACAAGAATCTCACTTGTGACCCACCATAACCTGTAGAAAAGGAAATTCTTGGAAATATAACTTGGCTTAGCCAGTTGGATGCATTACAAACCCAAGAGCTCAGTGGAGACAATTGGTAGGAACTACTTTCTCATTAGAAGACAGACAGGGTTACAGGAAGAGGAGATATGTTAAGCAAGGGCACGGTTGCGAGGTATGGGGTATGTTTGAGAATCAATAACTAGCCCAGTTTTTCAGACATTTGGACTGTAGGAATAGGCATATATGAAACTAAAATAAAGTTTGGAGTAAAACAAAGCAATTCTTGAATGCTAGATGACAAAACTAATGCCACGTTGAATGGAGAAAATATTAAAGGTTGCTAAGCAGGTGAATGCCATTTTTGGAAATCTAATCTGTCAAGTAGGTACAAGATTGAACAGACGAGGGAAGGACTAAGGCAGGAGAGAAGCTTGCTGCCAAACATAGGACTCAGGCTCATCTTTGCTCCATCCTAGTTCTCAAGCATTGGAGAGGCATGAAAGGGCACAGGAGCCACTCAACTGCCCCATGGCATTCAGTTGCTAGCTCTTGTGCTCTGTGTGATCCTTCAGCCCCTTAGTTCTAGTCACAAATTTCTCTCCATCTCTCAAATATCCCTCCCTGTGCCCAAGAGGTCTGTTGCAATAATTGATGATTGGTGTGACAAGAGAGACAAGGTTTTTCTGAGAGGATCGGTGCCTGGGAGTATCTCAAGGAGCTATTGGATACTGGCTGCATACTTGGGAAAATTAAGCACTGTTCTTGGAGGCACAAATGTACACATTTGCACATTATAAGGAAAGAAGAAGACCCCTACTGGCTTCAGACTTTGCAATAGCTCTTCAGTTCACATTTCAGCAAGTGGTAGAGAGCGAGTGCTTCCGTGTCAGGTCCACCACACTTAGTGTGCAATTGGAAAGTCCAAGCAGAGATACATGCCAGCCCTGGACCTGGAACTTGAAGTCAGGGTCACAAGTACTGAGTCCCTGATCTAAGCTTACCAAACGTGGCACCCTAGGCAACCACCCTTCCTCTCAGGGCCTTAGTTTCTTCATGTCTGTAATTGAAGTAATGACAATCCCTTCATTGCCTGACAGCTGCAGTAAGGGTCCCCTGAGATGACAGCTGTGACAGTAATTGGTAAAATTTTAAAAGCTGTACTGAGACAAGTAATCATTGTGGTTATTGTAAAGGAATCTTTAGTAGCCTGATAAATGCTGTGGCCCCAGTAGTGCTTAATAAATAATTCCCGATTCTTTCTGCTGCTACAACTAAAGGTTTTTGATTTATAAGGAAAAAATTTAATTAGAAAAAAAAAAACTGGGTAACTTTCATTGTGAAGTAAAGTTAACACTGCAGCCTTCAGTGAGGGCTGGTAAGAAGTTGCTCCCACTCATTCCATCATTCCCTCACTAATTCTTTTGGACATTTCTCTTTTCAACCCTTGTTCCTCTCCTTTTTCCCTTTTCTTCAACTGAGTCATCTCACAGCCCACCTCTTGAACTTATCTCCATTTCTCCTTTCCCCTAAACTTGCTCCCATTATTTCTCACTTCTGTTATGTCTTTGTTTACTAAAGTCTCCTTCTTGCCTGTGTTTGACTATCTCTGCTTTTCACTCTGTCTCTCTTGCCCCTCTCCCTCTCTCTCTCTCTCTCTGCCCCCGACGCTCTCTCTCTCTCACACACACACGTACACACATTTTAAAAACGAATTCTCTCTGCTGAGAGGCTCCAGAAACGACAGCCTTCCAGCCATTGTTGCTAGGCAACCCATTATCACATGGCCACCCCCACATTTTCTGTCTGCTGCTCCTACAAAGCTTTGCTATTCAGGCTCCATATTATAGCTCAGATTCAGTACATCTGAGGAAAGAACAGGTCTGGTTGGCTCACTTATAGTTGGCCAAAGGTTTCAGCTTCACTACATGATATCTAAGTTGCTGGAAATACAGTAGGGGGAAAAGCTAAGGAAAAAAAAAGTATTACAGGATGGTATGTACTCCTACATACTGCTCTCCAGAGCAGGAGGTTCTTAAGTTGCTATGTATGGAACTCCTAGGTACACTATTGAGAAACCACAGCGGCTGAAACCACCTTTTGAAAAGTCATGTAAAAATCAAATATGTATATTTATTTGTTCTTTTTATTGCTGGTGGTGTGAAGGTTCATAGCTTTCATCAAATTCTCCAAGGAAGCAAGGCTTTCCAGGAAGTTCTTCCAACTCTTATCAAATTGTCTGTGCTGAATGTTTCCATTGCCTCCTGCTCATAACCCGGCTTTCCACTCCTCCACCCTGCTCTGACATGCATGGACTGCTTCAATGGGCCCCCTTGCCCAGTGGCTTCAAATTGGCTTCAGTTAACAGGAGGCACCTTCAGGAGATCAATGGGAGAGGTTAGAAGAGAATGAGAACAGAGTATTTATTTTCTTGGCTACTGCCCTGCTAGCCCACCATGGGTTTGTGGTGCTCCCCTATTGAACATCACGACTCCTATCAGGAAGCTTTCTCTTTATGTCCACCATCTTCCTTCAGGTTCTGGTAACTGCTCTCCTTGTATTCCTTCAGACCTAGGGAAAGTAAGGGTTATGGCAATTATTAGCCCCAGGGAAGCTTGTTGGTTCCGTTAAACATCAGTAAATAGTCTGTTTATTAAACCTACCTCAAATTATCCAGTTTGAGAGAGCTATATGTTTTCTGCTGGGACCCTTACTAATGAAGGTAATCATATAAAACTAGAAGGTGGAGGCTAGATATGGAAATTTGGAAATTACTCACAAATAGCAAGTATTTGAGTAGGTGTAGCCATTTTCAAAACTCAGTTTTGATGGCCATAATACTCTATTTTCAGTGACTTCATCAGGATTCATTGATAATAATGGAAAAAGCAGAACTATTTGAGAGTTCCTAACTCTGATATACAATTCTGATGTATTACCTGATGGTATTTATCTCTACAGCAATGACCACTTGAGAGCAAGTGCAACCTTGTAGCAATGGGTGTTTTGCCAGTGTTGATTCAATGGAAGATCTCAACAGTTCTTTATCATCCCACCTTGCCCAGGTGTTCCTGCTGAAAACTCCATTAGTGAGCCATGGGCTCCTTGAAACATGGCTCTCAGATACGGATCACTGATTCGGTTTTTCCCCAGTGAAACTTGATGGTTTTACTCTTTTGACTCCATTCCCTTCTCCCCTCTTCCCTCCTCTATCTGTGGAATCTGGGGCAGGATAAGAAAAGAAAACTAGGTTACAAATGCTTCCAAATCTCCTCTGTCTTACCCTACACCTTGGCTACACCTACTCAAATACTTGCTATTTTTGAATAACTTCCAAATTTTGATCTCTAGCCTCCACCTTCTAATTTTATATGATTACATTTATTAGACAGGGTCCCAGCAGAAAACATAGCTCTCTCAAACAGGATAATTTGAGGAAGGTTTAATAAAGAGACTATTTACTGATGTGTGGGCAGAGTTTAAGGGAACTCCTTTTTTTATTATTTTTTGATTTATTTCTTTTTTTTATTATTATACTTTAAGTTCTAGGGTACATGCGGATAAGGTGCAGGCTTGTTACATATGTATACCTGTGCCATGTTGGCGTGCTGCACCCATCAACTCGTCAGCACCCATCAGCTCGTCATTTACATCAGGTATAACTCCCAACGCAATCCCTCCCCCCTCCCCCCTCCCCGTGATAGGCCCCGGTGTGTGATGTTCCCTTTCTGAGTCCAAGTGATCTCATTGTTCAGTTCCCACCTATGAGTGAGAACATGCAGTGTTTGGTTTTCTGTTCTTGCGATAGTTTGCTGAGAATGATGGTTTCCAGCTGCATCCATGTCCCTACAAAGGACACAAACTCATCCTTTTTTATGGCTGCATAGTATTCCATGGTGTATATGTGCCACATTTTCTTAATCCAGTCTGTCACTGATGGACATTTGGGTTGATTCCAAATCTTGGCTATTGTGAATAGTACCGCAATAAACATACGTGTGCATGTGTCTTTATAGCAGCACGATTTATAATCCTTTGGGTATACACCCAGTAATGGGATGGCTGGGTCATATGGTACTTCTAGTTCTAGATCCTTGAGGAATCGCCATACTGTTTTCCATAATGGTTGAACTAGTTTACAATCCCACCAACAGTGTAAATAAGGGTTTTCCTGAGTTTATGGATTTTGAAAAACTCGAAAGGCAAAATTTTGACACCTTCGTTCTCTGGTTACATTCTGACAACTTATTTAAATTCATGGGTGATGTCTAGCATTTTATCTGGGGTTGGAGAGGGTCTCAGGTAAAATGCAATGAAGCATAGAAGAGGAAACTGCATAGGTGTATGTTCCAACCTTTACTTGTCACAAGAATTCCTGGAATGAGGTGAGGCCACCTTACACTGGCTACAGATGGCAGGAACATCCTCTTTCTGTGAATTGAAAGGCTTTTTAGAAAAAGTCTGTGAGAGGGACGGGCACAGTGGCTAACACCTGTAATCCCAGCATGTTGGGAGGCCAAAGCAGAAGGATCACTTGAGCCCAGAAGTTCAAGACCAGCCTGAGCAACATAGTGAGATCATGTCTCTACAAAAAATTAAAATTAAAAAATTAGCAATGAGGTGGTGCACACCTGTGGTCCCAGCTGCTCCAGAAGCTGAGATAGGAGGATCACTTCAGCCCAAGAAGTCAAAACTGCAGTGGGCCATGATTGTCCCACTACACTCCAGCCTGGGTGACAGAGCAAGACCCTGTCTCAAAAAAAAAAAAAAAAAAAAAAGACAGTAAGGGCTGTTTTATTCACCTAGAACAATATGGAAAAAAGTTGAGGAGGGCAAAGAATTTTTGTACTCTTCATATGTGTTGGAGGGTCCCATTTGTAATTGAGGACACTGTTTGGGAACTCATCTGTAATATATTAGACAAGTTTTGATATGACTTTGAGATTCCACTTTACTGAGTCAGTTTCAAATGTTCACATTTTAACTTTTCTGGTTTCACATGTAACATCTAACTGGCCATTCTAGAGATATTCTAATAGAGTTTGCAGCTGCTAGTCATGACCAGGATATTGCCCTGACAGATCATGATGAGCTACTTTGTGAAATCCCTCATGATTTTGTTAGAAAAGTCTGGAGAATTACACAGCACAAACAGCAAGGCACCGTGTACAGAGCTCGTGTCTCAGGAAAAATGCTATCTTCCATATATTTCCTTTGTTCACCCGGAGTTGGTTAAAGCACCCTAAAGGTTTTTATTTTGTGAGCCATCTGGCCCATCAAAAATGTTTAATAATTCTGGGATGAATGGAAAGACCTACTCATTTGAAACAGCAAATTCGCTAAGGATAGTGATTAGTATGGAAGAACATATATTTTGTTTTTTTTTTTTGTACAAATGCCTCAGCTCAAGATGCATTCATGTGTGTGTGTAGGTGGAATAGGGGAGGGGATAAAAGGAATAAGTATATCAATTCCCTCTGAAATGTGCTTACAGCGCAAATAGGTGATTGTGTCATTGGGGTCCTCCAGGAAGCAGACACTGAGTGAGAGATGCAGGAGTACAAGAGGGCAACTGTTGGAAAAAAAAAAAAAAAAAAAGAGGAAATGAAGAAGGTTTGGGCAAGAGAGACTCAGACCTCAATGCAGATCTGACAAAGTCTCAGCCCATCAAATGAGGAGCTCTGGAGCAAACATTTCCCATTAGATGAATTCTGCACTGGGAAGAAATGGCCAAGCATTTATTAGTCATTGTCTGTGGCCTGTCCAGGAAAAGTTCTGCCCAGGAACCAGGAAGAGTGGTTTTAGCTTAAAAGCTGAGAGTGATCCTAAAAGCACTAGTAGCTGGAGGCTGTCAGCTCACTTCACTCTTGCTGAATGGCAAGTTCTTGCTTGAAGGGAGATCCAAATAGCATACTTCTGTGGCTGCCACAATGATACATTGAGTTTGATGGCAGAAATATCTTAACTCTTTTATTCTAAAAGTATTCCTATTTACCTTACTTCACAAACACTTGACTCTGTGGTCCTTGAGTAACATGAATAGCATATATAGGACCCTGAGTTTTCAGGTAAGTAGCATGTTCCTTATGCAGTCTTTGGTATGAAGACTTAGATGAGTCAGTTGGTAGAAGGGGTAATGCATGCAGAGTAAGACCTCTGCTCTAAATAGTTGACAGTGTCCAAGAGTCTTAAGAACCAAGGAGAATGCTGGGTTTAGAATATCTCTGAGAGCAGCACTCCAAACATCAGGAGAGTGGTGGGTCCAGAGCTGAAGACCCCCAAACAATCTCTCCCATAGCCACAAGGAGACACCTGGGTCACAAAATGCAGTCCTATAAACCTGACATCTACAGAACTGACTGGGACCTTAGGGACTTACAAGGCCAATAGAGATTCTCTCTTTTTGGGGTAAGGATTCAAATCCATGGTGGATATAAGGATTTTCATGGAGGCTTTCATCCTAACCATCTGTCCCAGGACACACTAAGTCCTTGGGGCTCTAAAACTGCACAGAACAAAATCTTCATAATAATATAGCTCCTTGGAAGGCCATCTGAGAGGCTTCTGGGAGGTTTTGCCTCTACTATTTGGTTGTAGAGTTACCAGCCCCTGTGGCACATATTTGGAGCAAACACACTTCTGGGGAAACTCCTCCAATGCCTACTCACCCAGCTTAACACAACTAGTGTTAGTGTTAAGCTCCTCTAATTCTAGGGTATTTTAATTTGCATGAGCTCATTTCTTGTAGCCTAATTGACAACCTGGAATAGAAGCATTTGGTCAACTCATTTCGTCTGGTGTATAAGAGGTTCAAGTGAACTCTTTGGTATACTGACATAAAAATACTACTGATAATTAATAATTATTGAGCACTTATCATTTTCCAGGTACTGTGTTAAGAACCTTACATGATTTTTATCATTTAATCTTTCAACTATCATATAGGGTATGCACAATTATCCACATTTAACATATGAGAAACCAAAGACACAGAGGTTAAATAACTTACCCTAATTCATACTGTCTGCTAAGAAGTAGACCTAGGATGTAAACCCAAGATATCTGGCCTCAGAACACATCCTCTTAATAACTACACTGTAATACAGGCTGCTTCCTCAGATGCAGAGTCTGCAGGTCATCTCAGCCTTATGGAGTGTATCTTCCTCTCAGAAGATGCAGGAAATAGTAAGGGGCAAGGAGTAAATAATTTAAGTGGAAGTCATTTTATTTAGAAGCTCAATTCTAACTGTACTGGGGTGGAAGGATATTTGGGCAGCTCTAGAAACTGGAAACGACCATGAGAACCAGGCAAACTAGTCAGAGAATGGTGGTAGTAGGTTCAGGTAAAGGACTGTCCATGATGTATACTTTAACCCATAAAGGCACTACAAAGCACACTGTGGCAAGCAATGTCATTTTACTTTCTACTTTGGCCTAGAGAGAATGTCATGCAAATGTGGTGAGACAGGAGTATTTGGAAGGCCTTAGTACTGGGAGCCTACCTCTGCATGACACTTTGGCAAACTTCAGTTCCAGTCAAGCCAAGAGTCAAGCCTAGGGGAATTAAGAAATGCAGGGAGGATCAAGCAGGTCCTAGCTGATAAGTTAAATGTTATTCAAAGATAAATGTTTTTGCTCTTTTCAGATGCAGCCTATCTTTTGAATTAGGCCTTCTGAAGTCAGCAGGTAGGAATTGCAGTTGAATATGAAAACATTCTCAGTATGTGATATATATGGTATCCCATCGTATCTGGTTGTGAGAGAATCTTGGTATGTGCTTCCATATTCAAGGAATATTTGAGTATGCGTTCCCTTAAGTATGAAACACATACCAAGATTCTCTCACAACCAGATATGATGGGATTCTCAAAGCTACTTGCAGTTTATTCGTATTTTACACATATCTACTATGATTTTAGTCATGTTTATGTAGAAAAATAAAGCAAACAGAGTATTTTTAAATTTTACATTAGGCAGGAACTCAGACACCACATCAGTGTCAAAACTGGTTTTGGTTTTCAGTGGACTAATTCTTCACGAAAAAGATTAAAGTGCAGTTTTAAGTTTGTCAAAATAGAGTTAACATGATTAAGTTGAGTAAAAGTGCCAAAAACAGAAATAAGGAATACTGAATATGTATGTTCCTTGAATATTCATACTCAAGCACTTTGAGCTTTTTTTCCGACTTGTACCTGCCGGAGCTCCCTTCATTTCATTTCCAACTGGACTTTGAGTTCCTTGAAAACAAATCCTGTGTCTTACTTATTCCCACTTTTTCAACTCGTAAAGCACTGGTAAATGTTCAACGAAGTATTGTTGAGTGAACACTACTTTATTCCTACCTCACCACAATATTTCTGTCTTCGAAATGGTCAACTAATTAACTTAATTAACCAATTAATTCATTAGTTAAATAATTTATTTAAAATGTTAATTTTTTATTTTCTGTTGTGCTACGGACTCTGCTCTCAGGAAGTCTATAGGTAATAAGAAAAGTCAAATAGGCAATCTATTGTCATATGGTAAGATAACTGTTGTAGTGATATGGGAGTACCTCATTAGAAAAACAATGACAGAAAACTTAGGTGACACTTGACTTGAGTTCTGAAACATGAACATAATTTATTTAGCCCGGTGAAACAAGAGAGAGATAAGCAGGGGGAGCAGCATGAGTAAATGCACAAAAGCAGAAGAGAGCATAGAGATTTCAGGAAATGGCCTGTTATTCAAGATGACTGGGAGGTAAAACATGAAATACAGAGATGAAGCTGGAAAGGTAGTCAGGGCTCAGATGATGTGGCACTTACATGACAGCTTGAGAGGATTAAACATTATTATGTGTGCAATGGGAAATGGCATTCGTTTGTAACTTACGACTCTAGTGGCACTATGAAGCATAGACTGAAGAAAGCTGGACTGGTTGTAGAGAACTGGTTAGGAGACTATTGCAGTAATTCAGGTGAAAAATAGTGACTTGAACAAAGGTAGTAGCAATGAGTATGGAAATGAAGAAATGGGCTCAAAAGATACTTAGAAGATTGAACCAGTAAGAGTCAGTGAGATATGGATGACTCCCAAATGATAATGCCAATAACTAAGGCAGTGAATGCAGAAGGAGAAACACATGCAGGCAGGGAAGTGATGAGTGCAGTTTGGACATGAGTTTGAAGAAGTTGTAGTATGTCAAAGACAAGATGGTATCCATTAGAAAGCTGGACAGGAGAAATAGGAGTTCAGGAAAGAAACCTGGGATATATAGATTTGCATGTCATAAGCATAGAGGTGATATTAAAACAGTAACAGATGAGATCGACCAGAGAATAAGAAAAGAAGAGAGCCTAGGAAAGGGCCTTGATGAAGACCAGTATTTAAGAAACAAAGATAAGAAGAGAGCTTCTGAGGGAGACTGAGACAGAGCAAAGAGGATGTCAGCTGTTAAAACCCAAAAACTATAAAGTTTCCAAAATTGGCATATGATCCCAGGTATATTCTCTGTTCCCTTCCTACTTCAGTTTTAATCTCAAGGGAATTCCTTTACTTTCTTGAAAGATCAGCTCTGCATTTAGAAAGACATTTACTGTAATCTATTCAGCAACTTGGTTTGTGGAGCAAGAAAGTACTTCAGAATACCTAATCTACTGTGCTGTCAGAAGTATTCACAGTGTTACTTTTTAAAATAAAAAATTGATTAAAAATATTTTCTCCCATTCTGTAAGTTGTCTGTATACTCTGTTGAAAGTTTCTTTCGCCATGCAGAAACTTTATTTAATTAGGTCCCACTTGTCAAATTTTATCTTTGTTGCAGTTGCTTTTGTGGACTTAGCCATAAATTATTTGCCAAGGCAGACATTAAGAAGGGTATTTTCTAGATTTTTCTTATAGGATTTTTATAGTTTGAGGTCTTAGATTTAAATCTTTAATCCACCTTGTGTTAATTTTTGTGTATGGTGAAAGGTAGGGACCCAGTTTTATTCCTCTGCATATAGATAGCCAGCTATCCCAGTACCATTAATTGAATAGGGAGTCCTCTCCCCATTGAAATTTTGACTAACTTTGTTGAACATAAGATGGCTGCAGATGTGTGGCTTTATTTCTGGTTCTCTATTCTGTTCCATTGGTCAATGCATCTGTTTTTGTACCAGTATCATGCTATTTTAGTTACCGTAGCCTTGTAATATAGCTTAGAATGAAGTAATGTGATGCCTCCAGCTTTGTTCTTTTTGCTTAGGATTGCTTTGGCTGTTCAGGCTCTTTTTGGGTTCCATATGAATTTTAGAATAGTTTTTTCTAATTCTGTGAAAAATAATGTTGGTAAGTTTGATAGGAATAGTGTTGAATCTGTAAGTTGCTTTGGGCAGGATGGCCATTTTAATGATATTGATTCTTATGATCCAAGAGCATGGGATGCTTCTCTGTTTGTTTGTACCAACTATAGTTTCTTTCAGCCATGTTTTGTAGTTTACCTTGTAGAGATCTTTCACCCTTGGTCAGCTATATTACTAGATATTCCATTTTTGTGCGGCTATGTAAATGGGATTGTGTTCTTAATTTGGCTCTCAACTTGAATGTTATTGGTATACAGAAATGCTACTGATTTTTATGGACTGACTTTGTATCCTGAAACTTTACTTAAGTTGTTCATCAGTTCTAGGTACATCTGACAAAAGTCTAATATCCAGAATCTACAAGAAACCTAAACAAATCAACAAGGGAAAAACAAATAACCCCATTAAAAAAAAATGGGCAAAGAACATGAACAGAGACTTCTCAAAAGAAGACACACAAGTGGCCAATAAACATATGAAAACATGCTCATCATTACTAATCATCAGACTAATGCAAGTCAGAACCACAATGAGATACCATCTCATACCAGTCAGAAAGGCAATTATTAAAAAGTCTAAAAACAACAGATGCTGGCAAGGCTGCAGAGAAAAGGGAATGCTTATACACTGTGGGTGGGAATATAAATTAGTTCAGCCACAGTGGAAAGCAGTTTGGAGATTTCACAAAGAACTTAAAACAGGACTACAATTCAATCCAGCACTCCCATTACTGGATATATGCCCAAAGGGAAGTAAATAATTCTATGAAGCAGACACATGCACTTGTATGTTCATCACAGTGCTATTCACAGTAGCAGAGAAATGGAATTAACCAAGATGCCTATCAATGGTGGATTCGATAAAGAAAAATGTGGTACATATATACCACGTAGTATTATGCAGCCATAAAAAGAATTAAATCATGTCCTTTGCAGCTACATGGATGGAGCTGGAGGCCATTATCCTAAGCAAACTAACCTAGGAACAGAAGAGCAAATACAGCATGTTCTCACTTCTGAGTGAGAGCTAAGCATTGAGTACACACAGACATAAATATGGGAACAATAGACACTGGGGCCTACTAGAGGGGGGAGGGTGGGAAGAGGCCATGAGTTGAGAAACTACATTTTTGGTACTATGTTCATTACCAGGGTGACAGGGTCATCTGTACCCCAAACCTCAGCATCAAGCAACATACCCATAAACAAACCTGCACATGTACCCCCTGAAACTGAAATACAAGTTGATTGCAATATGATAAAAGAGCATTTATGAAAACTTACAAGTAATGACATACTTAATAGTGAAAGACTGAATGTTTTTCCCTAAGATCAAGAACAAGACAAGGATGTCTACTTTCACCATTTATATTCAACCTTAAACTGGAGATTCTATCCAGTGAAATCAGTCAAACAAAAGAAGAGGAGGAAGAGGAGAAAGAAGAAGAGCTAAAAGATATCCATATTGGAAAAGCAGAATTAAAACTGTCTTTCTTGGCAGACTTCATGGTTATCTATGTAGAAAATCCTATGGTTTCTACAAAAAGCCGCTGGAAATGATGAATTTGGTAAGTTTGTAGGACACAAGATCAATATACAAAAACATCTAAATTTTTATATACTAGCAATGAGCAATTGGAAATTGAAATGTTAAAAATGCATTCCCAGTTACAATTACACAAAATATATGCAATACTCCGGGGTAATTCTAACAAATAATATGAATGACCTGTGCAACAACAACTAGAAAACACGGGTGAGAGAAATTAAGATCTAAATAAATGGAGAGATATAAAATGTTCATGGGCTGAAAACACTCAACATTGTTCAGATGACATTTCTCTCCAATTTGGCCTGTAGACTCAAAACAATTCCAATAAAGCATTTTTGTAGAAATTGAAAAGTTGATTCTAAAATCCCTGTGGAAACGCAAACAATCTGGAATAAACGAATTCACTTTGAAAAAGAAACAAAGTCAGAGGACTTACCCTGGCTGATTTCAAGGTATATCTTAAACTACTGTAATCAAGACAATGTGGCATTGGCATAAAGATAAACAAATGGTGCTGGAACAATTGGATGGCCATATGCAAGAAAAGAACTTTGATCCATTCCTTGCTCCATATAGAAAATTAATTCAAAATGGATCATAGACATAAATGTAAAACCTAACTACAAAACTTCAAGAGAAGATATAGAAAAAAATTGAGAGTTTAGGTTAAGCAAAGATTGCTTTGATAGGGCACAAAAAAACATAATCCATAAAAGAAAATTTTAATAGAATTTCATCAAAAGTCAAATTTTCTAGCCCGAAAGTCGCTATTAGGGAAATGAGAAGACAAGCCACAGGCTTGGAACAAAAATATTCACAAATCATATATCTGATAATGGCTTACATCCAGAATATATAAAGAACTGTTACAGTTCAATAATAAGAAGACAATCTAATAAATAAAGTGGACAAAATATTTAAATAGACTTTTCACCAAAGAAGATTTATCAATGTCAAATAAGTATGCATAAAGATTTTCAACATCATTAGTTATTATGGAAATGCAAGTTAGAACCACAATGAAATGCCACTACCTATTCACTAAAATGGCTGACATTAAACAACCAATTATAGCAAGTATAGGCAACGATGTGG
This sequence comes from Macaca fascicularis, assembly GCF_037993035.2. Lineage (NCBI taxonomy): Eukaryota > Metazoa > Chordata > Mammalia > Primates > Cercopithecidae > Macaca > Macaca fascicularis. The sequence goes on from NC_088395.1 coordinate 113,053,025, forward strand.
AGCAACTAGAATAATCATACACTGCCACTGGAAATGTAAAAAGGTACAATCACTTTGTAAAATACTTAGGCAGTTTCTTTAAAAGTTAAACACACACCTACCTTATGACCCAGTCATACCACTTTTAGATATTTACCTGAGTAATTAAATCATATGTACATTTAAAAACCTGTAACAAATGTTCATAGTAATTTTGTTATAGCCCAAAACTAGAAACAACCTAAGTGCTGATCAACAGGAGAATGAGTAAACAAACTGTGGCACGTTCATGCAATGGATTACTACTCAACAATAAAAATGAACTATTGATACATGCGACAGCATAGATGAAGCTCAAAATAATTATACTGAGTGAAAGAAGCTAGACCAAAAAGAGTGTATGCTGTATGATTCCATTTATATAAAATTCTATAAGATGCAAGGTAGTCTCTAGTGAAAGAAAACAAATCGATTGTTGTATGGGGATTAAAGTGGAGGGATGGGAGAGGGATTACAAAAGGGAACAAGGAAACTTCTGGGAGTGAAGATATATTCTCTATATTGATTGTGGTGATGGTTTTACAGGTATGTTCATATGTCAAATTTTAAATCAAATTGTACAGTTTGAGCAATTAGATGCAACTATGTACAGTTAATTGTATGTAAACTATACCTCAGTGAAGCTACTAAAGAACAGTTGATTCTTGTTTTTAATTTGTTTGTTTATTTTGTTTTGTTTTTGAGACAGAGTTTCACTCTTGTTGCACAGACTGGAGTGCAATGACATGATCTTGGCTCACTGCAACCTCCGCCTACTGGGTTCAAGCCATTCTCCCTGCCTCAGCCTCCCGAGTAGCCGGGATTACAGGCACCCACCACCACGCACACTGGGCTAATTTTTTTGTATTTTTATTAGAGACAGGGTTTCACAATGTTGGCCAAACTGGTCTCAAACTCCTGACCTCAGGTGATCTGCCCACCTCAGCCTCCCAAAGTGCTAGGATTACAGGTGTGGGCCACTGTGCTTGGCCAGAAGAGTTGATTCTTAAAAGATATATATATATCTTTTAAGAAATGGAGTCCCACAGGCTGGCTACTTGGAACACAAACTTACAAATTTGTGTCAAAACTTACAAATTTGTGTCAAATCTTAACTTTATCTTACCTTTCCAAACTCAGGGTAACTTCCATGAATCTACTGCCAAGATTTACAGATTGGTGTTTCTACTTCAGTAATCCTGCCTCTGTAGGAGGTCCTTCCACATTTACATTTTTTCCTTCTGCTTTTATGAATCTGGAACTATTGTACAAGTTTTAGGAGTAGAACACCATAAAAATAACCAAATGAATTATCACAGAGAACGAACTCAGACCTAACCTGTAGAGTCTTCTATTTTAAAATTATGACATCAGAAATCCAAGTTAAAACCGGTTTAAATGCAGCATATAAAATGGCCAGAGAGACATGAACTGGGTGACATCTTTTGTGAACACAATCTTAAAGGATGAGTCACTCCTACTCTCAGTAATGTACTCTCATTTGGTCTATTTTAATCCTCCCAATTTATTTTAAAGCTGATGTCACATCTATTCTACTCTGAGTATTTTATAATGGCTTTTGAATGCAAGTAATGTAATTCTGATGTGATCAGAATATCAGAAAAACTTGCTAATAGAGAAAATAGCCAAACAGCAGAGCTGTCAGAGATGCTCAGTAAGAGTAGACACAATGGCAGAATCCTTCCCTTCTGTGAATTTTGAGAATTAAGCGGGAGTCTGATCATCCCTTGAAGCTGCAGGCAAAATTATGTACTCCCTTCCTTTGTAAGAACTGCCAAGTTTGCATCCTCTCTTCCAATTCCAAATTATTCATGGATCTTTCCCTCTAATAAGCTATAAGAAAACTGGTATGGGGGGCAGAGAGAGAGACAGAGAGGCTTCTGATTTGAAGATATAGCCACAGCACTGATGAAATTCTGTGTGTGTGACATTAGTCTAGTTTCCTTCCTCTTTGGGGGACATGTTTTGTTATCCCTTAAATTAAGAGGTTGAATAAGATGGGTGCTAGGGCCTTTCTATTTCCAACTTCCTAGGTTTCTTTTACTATTATTTGAGAGAGAGAGAGAGAGAGAGAGAGAGAGAGAGAGAGAGAGAGAGAGGAGATGGGGTCTCACTATACTGCCCAGGCTGGTGTCAAACTCCTAAACTCAAGTGATCCTCCAACCTCGGTCTCCCAAAGTGCTGGGACTACAGGCATGAGTCACCGTGTCAGGCCTAACTTCCTAGAGTTCTACAAACTAAGAAAGGTCTTGACTTAGTTGATTTTTACAACCATTTCACTGGTCTTTGGCATTTCCCCCTTTTCTGCCAAAATTCTACATCAAAGTGATACGTTTCTCCATCTACATTGTCTCCTAGCCTCAGTCAGTGCCACTGCTCAATATGGTAAAGACAAGGTTTTAACAGTGACAAGGGCTATTGCCTTTCCCCCTGAGGCTGCAGATTCTCAGGCATCTATCTCTTTCATATTTGTTGACAGAGGTTGAAACTTACATCCCATGATGGCACACCTCACAGCTATATTCCAGTCCCGTGTAATTGAATGATTCACTATTCATCATAATGTGGTAACTCTTGTCATAGAACATCAAGGCAGTAAGAATGCCCTTATAAATCACCTTATAGATCACCCTCTCCACCACTACCCCCAGATATGTGTGAGGATTAAAGGAGGGAAGAGATCTGCACAAAGCTACACATGGAGTCCACAGATCAGGATTAGAGCCTAAGGATTCTGATTTCATGTTCAGTACTATTTCCACAGGACTTCTTTATTAATCATATTGCCAGGCATAAGGACTTATTTTATCTTGCCATTCATTGCTTCTTTCATTAAAAAAAAAAATCACCAAATGCTTACTATGTGCCAAATACTGCTCAGTGCTGGAGAAAATGCAGACAGGAATGAGCCGTCTCTGTCCTGAGGTTCACTCAGGATGTTACCAAAGATTGCTTCTTATAGTACTGACTTGGGCTCATTGCAGTAGAACAAGCCATCATCATTACCACTGTCCCTACCTCCAGGCTCCCATCCCCCTGCACTTAGCTAAGCAGGGTCTGAAATGTTTTGAAATGAAGGCAATATATAGCATTAAATTTTATTGATTCACTTTGGTGCATAAGCATTCATTGAGCACCTGTTGGTTCAATTCTAACCTTAATTCTAAGAATCCAATGCATCGTAAAGATGGAACTAATCATCAAAAGAGAAGTCTTGGGTTCTCACTGAGTGGTTCTATGAATGTTCACTATGAAAGATAATTTTCTATTATCTCCGAATGTTCTTTACAATGGTCTTCGCATATTGCATCTTGTTTTCACAACTGTGTTAATTATAAGGACAGGATTTATTATCCCCAATTTGCTGAGGCTCGGAGATGATATTTGACTTACCAAAGTGTGCAGGATATGCTACAGCTGAAGAACCTGACTTCTATTGCCTTATAAATATATATATATATTTTCCTATTTGTACCCATTTCTTAGTGTGCTGCTATCTCCTTGGAATATCCTTTCCAATATATAGTCACTATTCTGGAAGATTCTTCTTTTGCCAGGGAAGAAAACTCTTTTTTGGTTAATTGTATTGGCTTTCATATTTTATCTTTTGTAGATGCAAACGAACTGCTCTAGGTGGGAGTCTCATTTATATATATAAATATATATAAATATATATATAAATAGATATTTATATATAATTTATATATATCTTTATATATTATACAAACATTATACAAATGGGTACAAATAGAAAAGACCAAGGATCAGCGATTAAAGAAGTAGGAGGCACTTGGAAAAGCCCCCAGTTTTAGAGTACAGTGGGTCAAGGCCAGGTACAAACTAATAATAAAAGGAAGAAGCAAGTTCCTAAGAGCTAAGAGTATTGCAAGATCTACAATAGAAGTAAAGGTGGGAAGAAGCAGTCAATTATCACAAGCCTTGGTCAGCAGAGTCTTGTTTGGCAATGGAAAGAAGGGAGAGAAGAGCAAGCAGATCACCAAGGGTTGAATAGAAAAGTTGTATCTATAACATTAATTACACACATTCAAATATGTCCATTAGCAAAGGGCATGAGATGGGAGAGAGAAAAAGTGGTTGATGATGCCTGTTAATTAATTTATGGCCAAGGGTGAGTGTGAAGTAGAGACATGATCCAGATGTTGCTTCATTTGCTCTCATTCCTGAGAGCCCACAATCTCATGAGAACTCTGAGCATGATTCCAGTGGTTGAAGATGAGCATTAACACTTTTTTTTTGAGGTGAAATTCACATAATACAATGTTAACCTTCATTTCTGAAAGATGGTTTCACAGAAAATTATTGGTTATTTAAAGTTCTTTCATGAATGGGGAAAAGCTGAAGGCATGCCCTTTGAGAACCAAAACAAGACAAGGATGGCCACTTTCACTACTCCTATTCAGCATAGTACTGACAGTACTAGGCAGAACAATCCGGCAAGAGAAAGAAATAAAAGGCATCCAAAGAGGAAAAGAGGAAGTCAGACTATTTCTGTTTGCTGATTATATGATTCTATACCTAGAAAACCCCATAGTCTGTGCCCAAAGCCTTCCAGATCTGATAAACAACCTCAGCAAAGTTTCAGGACACAAAATCAAACCACAAAAATCAGTAGCATTTCCATACACCAATAACATCCAAGTCAAATCAAGAGCACAATCCAGTTCACAATAATCACAGAAAGAATAGAATAACTAGGAATACATCTAACCAGAGAAGTGAAAGATCTCTGCAATGGTAATTACAAATCACTGCTGAAAGAAATCTGAGATGACCCACAAACAAATGGAAAAACATTCAATGCTCATGGATAGGAAGAATCAATATTCTTAAAATGGTCATATTGCTCAAAACCATTTGCAGATTCGATGCTATTCCTAAATTTTTATAACAAAATTGTGAAAAGAACAAAGCTGGAGGCTTTGTTCACACTACCTGACTTCAAACTATACTACAAGGCTACAGTAACTAAAATAGCATGGTACTCATACAAAAACAGATGCATAGACCAATGGAACAGAATCGAGAAACCCAAAATAAAGTTGCACATCTGCAACCATATAATCTTTGACAAAGTCAACCAATCACATGATCTTTGACAAAGTCAACCAAAATTTCAATGGGGAAAGGACTCCCTATTCAATAAATGGTGCTGGGATAACTGGCTAGCCATGTGGAGAAGATTGAAAGTGGACCCCTACATTTCACCATATACAAAAATCAACTCACAGTGCATTAAAGACTTAAATATAAAACCTAAAACTATTAAAATCCTAGAAGATAACCTAAGAAATACCATTCTGGACATATGACCTGGCAAAGTCTTCATGACAAGGACTCCAAAAGCAATCGCAACAAAAATAAAAATTGACAAGTGGGACCTAACTAAACCAAAGAGTTTCTGCACAGCAAAATAAACTACCAACAGATTAAACAGTCTACAGAATGGGAGAAAACATTTGTCAACTATGCATCTGACAAAGGTCTGATATCCAGAACCTGTAAGGAACTTAAATCCATAAGCATAAAACAAGCAACCCCATTTAACAAATGGGCAAAGGACATAAATAGAAATTTCTCAAAAAAAGACATACACACAGCCAACAAGCATATGAAAAAAAACAAGACTCAATATCACCAATCATTAGGGAAATGTAAATCAAAACCACAATGAGACACCATTTCACATCAGTCAGAATGGATATTACTAAAAAGTGAAAAAATAACAGATGCTGGCAAGGCTATGGAGAAAAGGAAATGGTTATATACTGCTGGTGGGACTGTAAATTAGTTCAGCCACTGTGGAAAGCAATCTGGAGGTTTCTCAAAGAACTTAAAATAGAACTACCGTTCCAACCAGCAATCCCATTTCTGGGTATACACTCAAAGGAATATAAATCGTTCTACCATAAAGATACATGTATGCATATGTTCATTGTATCACTATTCACAATAGCAAAGACACAGAATCAACCTACATGCCCATCAATGGTGGCCTGGATAAAGAAAATGATGGTAAATATATACCATGGAAGGCTATGCAATCATAAAACAGAACAAAACAATATCCATTGGAGCAACATGGATGGAGCTGGAGGCCATTATTCAAAGAGAATTAACAAAAAAACAAATACCACATGTTCTCACTTATATGTGGGAGCTAGACACTGAGTACATGTGGACACAAAGAAGGGAACAAGGGGCCTACTTGAAGGTGGGAGGTGGGAGAAAGGTTGAAAAGCTACCTATCAGGTATTATGCTGATTACCTGGGTGACAAAATTATCTGTACACCAAACCCCCATGACCCGAAACTTACCCATGTAACAGACTTTCACATGTACTCCTTGAATCTAAAATAAAAGTTGGAAAGAAAAAAATAAATATAAAAAACAGAACAGTGTGGTATTTCCCCATGTCCTTATCACTTGGCCTTGATAGTTATCAACTATCAATGCTGTGCTTGTTTTATCTATGTCATTTTATTTTTTACTTTATTTTTTTAGACAGTCTCTCTCTGTCACCCAGGCTAGAGTACGGTGGTGCAGTCACAGCTCACTGCAGTCACAGCTCACTGCAGCAGCCTCAACCTCCTGGGCTCAAGCAATATTGCCACCTCAGCCTTCCAAGTAGCTGGGACTACAGGCACATGCCACCACACCTGGCTGATATATTTTTCTTATTTGTAGAGAAAAAGTCTCACTATGTTGTCCAGGCTGGTTTCAAACTCCCCTGCTCAAGCCATCCTCCCGCTTTGGCCTCCCAAAGTGCCAGGATTACAGACGTGCTTCTTTCATCTAACTGTCTCCTCTCTTCCCATCTCCTCCCACTTTATTAATACTTCTTTCTTTAGTTCTTTTTGAGGTAAGATTTACATATGTTAAAATTTACCAATCCTAACTTTACAGTATTGACCAATGCAGACACAAATGTAACCCATAGCAAGATACAAAATATTTTCTATCACCTCAGAAAGTTTCGCCATATCTCTTCCAAGCCAAACCCTCCCACTCTGCTAACAGGCAGCCACTGTTTTATTTTTTTTTAATCATAGGATAATTTTGTCAGTCTTAGAATTTCATATAAATGAAAGCATACACATGTACTCTTTTGTGTCTAGCTTTGTTTTTCACAGCATAATGTCTGGAAGAAGTGTTTATGTTATTAGATCTATTCACAGTTTGTTTCTCTGTATTATTGAGTAGTTGTCCATTAAAAGAATATGTTTAAATAAATAAATAAATAAATAAATAGATAAATAAATAAAGTTATTTCAGTCTTTTAAATGTCACTGCCTCATGGTCTCCATGATTTTGATGAGAAATCAGCTGTTAATTTTATTGAGGATCGCTTATATGGGACAATTCACTTCTTTCTTGCTGCTTTCAAGATTCTCTGGGGCTGTTGACAGTTAATTATAATGTGTCTCAGTGTGGAAGATCTCTTTATGTTTATCTTATGTGGAATTCATTAAGCTTTCACATGTGTAGATTTTTCTCTTTTTTACCAAATTTTTGAAGTTTTCAGTCAGTAATTCTGCAAATATTCTTTCTGCTCCTTTCCCTCTTTTCCTTCTGGTACTACCATTATTCATATTTTGGTGTGTTTGGTGGTGTTCCATATTTCTCTGACTCTGTTCAGGTTTTTGTAATTCTTTTTTCTGTCTGCTGCTCAGACTGCATAATTTCAGTTGATCTATCTTCTAATTTTCTGATTCTTCTGCCTATTCAAATGTGTTGTTGAAACCCTCCAGTGAATTTTTTTTTTTTTTTTTTTTTTTCTTTTTGAGACAGAGTCTCGCTGTCTCCCAGGCTGGAGTGCAGTGGCGCGATCTCTGCTCACTGCAAGCTCTGCCTCCCGGGTTCACGCCATTCTCTTGCCTCAGCCTCCCGAGTAGCTGGGACTACAGGTGCCTGCCACCACGCCCGGCTAATTTTTTATATTTTTAGTAGAGATGGGGTTTCACCGTGTTAGCCAGGATGGTCTCGATCTCCTGACCTCATGATCTGCCCACCTCGGCCTCCCAAAAGTGCTGGGATTACAGGCGTGAGCCACTGCACCCGGCCATGAATTTTGAATTTTAGCTTTATTGTACTTTTCAGTTCCAGAACTTCTATTTGACTTATCTTCATAATTTATATATTTTTATTCGTATTCCCTATTTGTTGAGACTTTGTTCTGGTTTCCTTTATTTATTTGAGAATACTTAAAACAGTTGGTTTAAAGTCTGTGTCCAGTAAATCCAATGGCTTACTCCCTAAAGGACATTCATTGTTAATATAATTTATTCGTGTGAATGAGCAATATTTTCTTATTTCTTTGTATACCTCCTAATTTTTATGAATACTGGACATTTTGAATGTGATAGTGTAATTACCATGGAAATCATATTTTCCCCTCTATATGGTTTGTTGATGTTACCTGCTGCATATTTCAGTTGCCTGTTTGTTTTATGACATTTCTAAAGTAATTTTTAAAAGGCTTTGTCATGTGAGGTCTCAGAAGTTTCTGTTCCTTTAGCCTGTGGTCAGCTGGTGGCTTGACAGACATGTCCTCAAATGACTGGAGTCCACTGAAAAAAAGTAGAAAAAATGTACCCTCTGGTCTTTACAGATTGGCTCAGTATTGGGGCACTCTTTTGACAGTTAATCCATTTACAACTCTGCCATAGCCTTCCCATCTGCTTGCCCTCAGCCTAAAGTCAGACAGAGGTGACAGCTGAGGGCCTTCTCAAGATATGTCTCAACATGCATCCTGCCCCAGGCATGTACATGGCTTTCTAGATTCTCCATTACATGTGGGAGCTTTTCAAAGCCCTTATTCCCCAGAGTATCATAACTGCAGCCCCAGCTTTTCCTCACAGGATTTCAGTGTGTTTATTATTTACTCAAACAGTAATCTTTGCCCCAGGAGCCAGTGGCTTGTTCTTCACCTCCCCCGCCCCGATATTTTTAAAGAACACCTCCTGCTTACATTTTGGTGCCATGAGGGAGTTCCAAGTTAGCCAAACAAAGGCAAGTGCCTTGTTTCAATCCTTCAAGGAACCCCCAGACAGGTCAAAATATATAAACACAATTCCTTGGAAACAAGTTATGCTCTGCTCTTTTTGAAACCCAGTGTCCATACAGGGAATACAGGTTGTCATCTTCAAGACTGACATCACACCAGGAAGGGGAGTGGAGGAAAGCTATTAAAATGCCAAAAAGCTCTCTTACCATGTTTGTCTCCTTTTTCCGTATTCAACATTCGCTTGGTTACCATAATCCTCTAACTATATTCCAGAGTTCTGATAATGTTGATTCTGGCCATTTTTGTTCATTTTAATGGTGTTTCTGTGAAAGGACAGGCCCTAGGAACTTCTTAGTCTCTCATTGTTGCTGACTAAAGGTGAGCATTTTGCAAACAGTATACAGACCTTAAACCCAAGCCACAGACTTCATCTGGTGCTTGACATGACAGACTGATTCTTTGCAGCACTGGTGGCATACTGGTGGCAACAAACTTAGCTGATAAATAGTATGCCTGAACATTCTATTTAATTGCAGAAGTCAAAGTGAGCCTTTTCAAACCTAAGACCTATCAGAAGAAGCAGCTCTCTGCAACAGCTAAGTGAATGGGCATTGGGTCTAGACTGTCTGGCTTTGCAGCCTGGCACTTCCATATACTAGATGCATATCATTGGACAACTTTTCTAACTTCTCTTGTCTCAATTTACTCATTTAAATAATGGGGATGGCAATGGCACCTACTTGCTAGAGGGATGTTGTGAAGATTAAATGCATTAATATCTCTAAAGTTTTCAATAGAGTCTGACATAGAGTCTACAAGTGTGCTTGCTACTATTGTTGTGTCACTTCTTTACTGAAAGCCGCACAATGGTTTTGAATTTCTTTCCTCAAAGTAAAAGACAGAATTATTACAATGGCCCTGTCAGGCCCTGTACGATTCTGGCCTCCTCATCACCTCTCTGACTTCTTTTTCCCACTAGTATCCTCCTTGCTCACTCAGCTCCAGTCAATATGGCCTCTTTGTCATTCCTCAAATGTGCCAGGCCAGCTCCTACCCAGAGGCCTTGTCATCAGCTGGTGCCTCTACTTGAATCATTCTTCTCAAAGACATCCTCAATTGCAAATTTCCTTACCTCCTTCTTTGGACTTCATTGACACCTTTATTCATCCTTTATTTATACTAATTCTCTAGTACTATGCCTTTTATTGCTTTCTTCTAATATGTTGTAACATACGATAGTAATGGAATTCCCTCATTACTCTCTAGTACATTACTGCTTAATATGACCTTTACTATCAGAGAGAGAAAAAAATTCACCACACAGAAGCTTCATATAAGCTGTTGAGGAATGTATTGATTTTCTCTAGCAAGTACCCTGTGATAGATAATCTCCTTACGGTGGAAATGGCAGTCAGAATTACTGCCATTGAATTGGTCTTTCTGAATCCAATAGGGATATTGTGATCCCAGGGTGAAAGAGACCAAGTGGCAATACTTAATGAACAAGACAAGTTGGCTAAAGTTACTGTAATAAGGTGCAGAGCTGAAGCAGTTATAATAGGAATCTTACAGAGACAGTATGAAGGAATATATTAACGCTCTAGTCCTATGTCATAATCTAGTCCTCAGGGAGCTTGATCTCCTCTCCATTCCTCAAGACATCATGCTCTCCCATTACATTGATAATATTATGCTGATCAGACCTGATGCACGGAATGTGGCAACTACCCTAGATATCTTGGTAGGATGCATGTATGCCATATAATGGGAAATAAAACCCACAAAAATTCAGAAGCTGGCTTCTGAATGGTTGGATGAGGTTCAAGACTACACATCTGGGTATCTGCGATATCCATGGCTCCCCTCCAGCAAAAAACAAACAAACAAAAACCACCTAATTCTGGGCCTGGTGTATTGGTTTTCTGTTGCTGCATAACAAATTACCAGATGAAGGAGGGGTGTGTTTGTTTGTGTGTGTGTGTGTGTGTGTGCATGTGCGTATGTAAAATCTCACAACATAATAACAAGAGTGACATCCCATCACCTTTGCCATATATTTTCTGTTGGTTAGAATGAAGTCACAGGTCCTGCCAAATACAATTCAAGGGGAGAGAATTATACAAGATTGTGAATGTTGGAAGGTTAAGATTATTGGGAGTCAGTTTAGGATCTGTCCACGACACTTGGACTCTTCGA